>NC_083226.1:48280183-48899517 GCF_032191835.1 Heteronotia binoei
ATGGAAGAAAAGAGGGTGCCAGCTATGACAGAGCCTGTCGCTGTCCTCAACCAAAACCCTGGTGGAACATCTCTGCCTTGCAAGCCCTGTGAAATTGCATTAAATCCCACAGGGCCTGGATGTTGTTTGGCAGAGAGTTTGACCAGGTCAGAGCCATATTCAAAAAAGCCCTGGCTCTGGTTGAGGACAGCCAAATGTCTTTGGGGCCAGAGATAACCAGCAGATTGTTCTCAGCAGAGTGTCATGCTCTTTGGGGGACATTCCAGAGGAGGCGGACCCAAGGATATGTGAGTCCCTGACCACTCAAGGCCTTAAAGATCAACAACAGAACCTTGAACCTGACTCAGTACTCCACTGGAAGCCAATGTAGCTGGTGCAGCATAAGTTGAATATGTTCTGTCCATGATGTTCCTGACATGACTCATATTACTGCATTCTGGATCAGTTGGAGTTTCTGGGTCAGTCTCAAGGACAGGCCAACATAGAGCGAGTTACAGTAGTACACCTGGAGGTGACCATTGCATGGATTACTGTGGCTAGATCAGGCAATGACAGGAAAGGGGATAGTTGCTGTGCTTGGCATAGATAGAAGAATGCCAGCCTGGCAACATTCATTGCCTGGGCCTCCATCGATAAGGAGCAGGCCCAGCACTAAGGGTTCTGGTGCCCCTAGGTTGAAGTCTGTTCCCCACCCCCTGTACCTTCTTGTGTGCGCAAAGCACATGCACCGCGATGATGTCACTGGAAGTGACACCATTGGGCTGCAAATGCCAGCACCCAGCCCTTCCCTGCTTCAAAGGGAGTCAGCTGGCTCCCTTTAAAGCAGGGGTGGGTAGTCTGCGTGCACAGCACCAGCGCTCACCCCAACTGCTGCTTTGAAGGGAGTCAGCTGGCTCCCTTCAAAGCAGGGGCAGGGTGGCCTGCACGTGCAGCACCAGTGCTCACCCCAGCCCTTTGCTGCTTTCAAGGGAGTTGATTGACTCCCTTCAAAGTAGGGGCAGGGTGGACTGCGCGTGCAGCGCGAGTGCTCACCCCAGCCCTTCCCTGCTTCAAAGAGAGTTGGCTGGCTCCCTTCAAAGCAGGGGCAGGCAAGGCGCGCAGCACCAGCACTCACCCCGGGCTTTTGCGGCTTTGAAGGGAGTCAGCTGGCTCCCTTCGAAGCAGGGATGGGGCGGGCTGAGCGCTCGCAGCAGGAAGTGGGCACGGGGAAACAGAGGGAGGCAGCGGGGAGATGGGGTGCCTCATGGCCTACTCCCATGCGCTGGCCCTGATAAGGAGGTATTCAGGATCATGCCCAAACTCTTGACAGTTTGCACTGATGTCAACGGTGCCCCATTAAGAGTGGGAAGTTTGTACCCCAATCCTGAAATCCCCCACCCACCACAGAACCTCCATCTTTGTTAGATTCAGCCTCAGCTGACTCTTTTTTAACCATCTCACCATGGCCTCCAAATTCATGGCCAAATTGTGCTTGGTGGTACCTGGGTGGCCACCTATTAACAGATATCACTGGATGTCATTAGCATACTGCTGACACTCCAGCCCTAAACTCTACACAAGCTGGGTGAGGGGGTGCATATAGATGTTAAAGAACATCAGGGGGGTGATTGCACCCAGAGGGACCCCACATAATAGTTGACACCTTCTCCCCCAGTGCTACCCTCTGTCCGCGACCAAGGAGAAATGAGGAAAGCCATTTCAAGGCTACCCCACAAACTCCCACATCAGCGAGGCAGTGGGTCAGTAGGTCATAGTCCACTACGTCAAACAATGCTGTGAGATCGAGTCAATCCAGCTGTCTGTTGTCCATCACAGTGACCAACACTGTCTCCATTTGTGATGAGGGCAAACTCTGGACAGGACCACTCTCTCAATTGCCTTCCCCAGAAACAATAAGTTTGAGACTGGACAATAATTGGAAGGATCAATAGTATCCAAAGATGTTTTTTCAAGAGCAGTAACACAACAGACTCTTTCAAAATCTCTGGATAGACCCCTGTTTCCAGGGACAGATTGATAATGCCCATCAGTGGGTCCCATATCCTCTCATTGCCAGCCTGTCAGCCATGAGAGACACAGATCTAAGAGGCATAATAATAAAGGTTTTGTAATCATAAACTATAATAAAGGTTCTGTAATGATAAACTGCACATAGTTGCACAAATGCTATTCAAAACAACAGACCCTTTTTCTTTGTGAAAATGTTCAAAACCAATTAAATGGACCTCGACGCCCTCTGCGACCCCGGACTAGGCTGGCGCCGTGGTATACCCCGGAACTACGCCAGCTGAAACAAGGCCTCAGACGGCTAGAGAGGCAATGGCGGCGTACTCGAGATGAAGCGATTAGAGCATCTTATAGGGAATTTATGAGATCCTATGAGATGGCAGTCAAGGCCACAAAGAAAACGTATTTGCGGCTAAGATTGCTTCCGCAAATTCGCGCCTGGCACAATTATTTAGGATAATTCGAATGCTCACTACATTGCCACAGGGCAAACCAAATGTTAAGGAATTAGTGATAGGCTGTGAGGCTTTTGAGAAATATTTTGCAGACAAAGTCCAATTGCTTCGCTGCGACTGCCCTGCCATATTGGATTCAGTATGTATACTCGAGGCTCCGTGCCTGCCTTCCAGTTTGATCCTGGATCATTTTAACCTGCTCAGCTTGGAGGAACTTGACAGAGTCCTCTCTACTGCACGTGCAACAACTTGTGATTTTGACCCATGTCCCTCCTGGCTAATTAAAGCTTGCCTGGAGGAGCTAAGATGTCCTATACGGGACATCATAAATAGATCTCTTTCAGAGGGCCGTTTTCCTGCCCCTCTGAAGGAGGCAGTGGTCCGCCCTCTCTTAAAAAAGGCTACATCAGACCCGACCGAATTGGCACACTACCGGCTGGTCTCAAATTTGCCCTTTTAGGGCAAAGTTATTAAGAGGGCTGCTGCATTGCAGCTGCAGAGGTTTCTGGAGGATGCTTCCACCTTAGATCCATTCCAGTCCGGCTTCCGCCCAGGACACGGGACGGAGACAGTCTTGGTCACTCTCATGGATGATCTCCGGAGACATCTGGACTGAGGCGGCATGGCGGTTTTGCTGATGTTAGACCAATTGGCTGCGTTCGATATGGTCGATCACCGGCTGCTGGCCTGCCGCCTCACCAATGCAGGGATTCAGGGGTCAGCCTTACAGTGGCTTTCCTCTTTCTTTGAGGGTCGGGGACAAAGAGTGGCAATTGGGGGAGAGCTGTCCCAGAGACACTCACTTAATTGTGGGGTGCCGCAGGGAGCAGTTCTCTCTCCGATGCTATTTAACATCTTTATGCGCCCCCTTGCCCAGATTGCCTGGAGATATGGGCTGGGTTGTCATCAGTACGCTGATGACACCCAGCTCTATCTATTGATGGGTGACCGGACTGGCAATGTCCCAGAATATCTGAACCGGGCATTGCAAACCGTGGCAGACTGGATTAAGCTGAGTGGGTTGAAACTGAATCCAGCGAAGACAGAGGTCCTTTGCCTGGGTCACGGCAGTTTAGGGAATGGGGTCTCTCTCCCAGTTTTTGACGGGGCACAACTGGTAGCAGTGCGCAGAGTTAAGAGCTTGGGAGTTCTACTGGAGCCTTACTTGACAATGGAGGCCCACATAGCAGCTACTGCCAAGTCCGCCTTTTTTCACCTTAGATGGGCGAGGCAGTTGGCCCCCTTCCTGGAGCGCGATGACCCGGCAACAGTGATCCACGCAACCGTCACCTCGAGGCTAGACTACTGTAATGCCCTCCACATGGGGCTGCCCCTGTACCAAACCCGGAAACTGCAGCTAGTGCAAAATGCAGCAGCCAGGCTGCTATTGGGACTGCCTCACTGGGAACATGTGCAGTCTGGGCTGCAGGAGTTGCACTGGCTGCCAATTGTTTACCGGGTTCGTTACAAGGTGCTGGTCATCACCTTTAAAGCCCTATATGGTCGAGGACCTGCCTACCTTAGGGACCGCCTCTCTCCATATGTTCCCCAGCGAGCACTGCGATCAAACTCAAAAAATCTTCTCAAAATCCCTGGGCCAAAAGAAACCAAATTAAAAACTACCAGAGAACAGGCGTTCTCTTAGGGTTGCCAAGTCCAATTCAAGAAATACCTGGGGACTTTGGGGGTGGAGCCAGGAGACTTTGGGGGTGGAACCAGGAAACATTAGGGCTGGGGCCAAGATCAAGGCTGTGACAAGCATAACTGAGCTCCAAAGGGAGTTCTGGCCATCACATTTAAAGGGACGGCACACCTTTTCAATTCCTTCCTTCCATAGGAAATAATGAGGGAAAGGGACACCTTCTTTTGGGGCTCATAGAATTGGACCCCCTGGTCCAATCTTTTTTAAACTTGGGGGGTGTTTTGGGGAGAGGTACTAGATGCTATACTGAAAATTTGGTGCCTCTACCCCAAAAAACAGCCCCCCAGAGCCCCAGATACCCACGGATCAATTCATGATTTTCTATGGGAATAAATCTCCATAGGGAATAACGGATTTCCCAGCAGACATTTCCCTCCCCTCCCCCCGCCCTCTGACAACCCTGAAGCGGGGGGAGGGTCTCCAAACCGGGGGATCCCCTGCCCCCACCTGGGGATTGGCAACCCTACGTTCTCTACAAAGGCCCCCCAATGGTGGAATCAACTGCTGGAGGAGCTGCGGGCCCTACAGGATCTTAACCAGTTCCGCAGGGCCTGCAAAACTGCCCTCTTCCAGCTAGCTTTTTAAGACAGAACTCCTGATAATATCAATAACACCGAGCCATCTTATAATTTGATTGTACCATAATGTCATACTGTTTTATTGGTTTTATTGTTAAATTATTAATTATATTATATACTGTTTTATTGTATCATGGTTTTACCATGTCTTGTTAGCTGCCCTGAGCCTGCCTAGGCGGGGAGGGTGGGGTATAAATAAAAGTTTATTATTATTATTATTATTATTATTATTATTATTATTATTATTATTATTATTATTATTATTATCTGAATGTCACACAGAAACTCACTGAATGTCTTCAGCAAATCAGCGACTCCAGTTCAGACCTCCAGAGGTGCCACCCAGGCTCTAGTTCTTTGGTTTTGTGCTGAGGTTGCTTCTCTGCAACCCAAAGAGATGTGCCCTGAGAGCTGCTCTCTCTTTTCCAAGTACTCATGCACAGAGGTCCAGAACTTCTTCAGGCATAGAGCTTGTCAGAGCTTCTGTATGCACAGAGAAATACTTTATGAATTGAATGATGTAAACAGTTATGTGCAGAGCAAATAATAATATAGGAATGCCTGTGAAATTTTAATGTTACTTCTTCAGATATACAGAGCTATACATAAAATGCATTATGCTTCCCTCTAACCTTTTAATATCTCCACTTCCCCACTTTTATAAACTTGTTGCTACAGATCCCAGCACGGATCCTAAGCCCCTCAGCACACACATTTGATACCAGTGATCAAATATCAGAAGAGCCTTTTATTCTGGGACCCTGGGCAAAATTCAAGGCAGGGCCCCCAGAATCATCAGTAAGTGTGAGGGGAAGTGATCAGTCTTGACCACCCTGCAGCTGATTTCCCCTGCAATGCTGCCTGAGTCCCAGGTGGCATGCGGGATCAGCTATACAGCAGTCAGGGGGCCTGAGTGCCGTCCCCCTTCCTGAGTCTCAGGAAGTGCAGGGGATTCGTGGTGACTCTGGTGATGAAATCTTCAGGGCAAGGGCTGGGACACCTGGCTGCAGAGCAGTAGGGGTTCCAGGACAGGGCCAAGATCAGCTGCTCCAGTGCCATAGGGTTATGACCACCCCAACTGATAGAAGAGAAAATGAATCAATTCTGTCTGTGTGCCTGTTTAAAGAGGACCACATTGTGCAGAGAAAGCAAAGGAGGGTGACAAAAGACCAAATACAAGACCAAGGGATAAAAACATATTCTGAAGTCTTGAGGAAATCTTATATTAACTAAGCCCAGTCCGAACTGAGCCGAGGTCAGTTGGCTCCTCATAAATATTGAAAACAGATCCCTCAACACACATGTGTAACAAAGAATCAGAACTTGAACCCCTCTCCCTCCCTGTTGAAACTTTATGTATGACTCATCTGGAAGTAAAAGCTTAACAATCCATTTTTGAAAGCAACAGAATACAGTTAGAGTCCAGCAGTGCCTTTAAGACCAACCAAGTTTTATTCAAGGTATAAGCTTTCATGTGTACACACACACACTTCTTCAGTGGTAGCATTATAAGAACGAAAGTGGCAGCAGAGAACAGGAAAAGCTTTCTGCTGTCTGAACTGCTTTCATTATTATTACCATTAGAGAGCCATCTTCTAGGCCAAGGTGTGGAAAATTAGCTGATGATTCTTCCTCCACCCACCCCCTCAGGGAATTTAAAAATTAAAATTTCCTTACCTGTGTTAGCACCTGGAGTGATATCTTCTCCAAAAGTGGATGTATAGAATAAACTTGGCTTCTGCAAAATGGCCTCAGGTGACCTGAACAAGAATATGCAAAAACATGTGCTTTGAGAACAGCTTACAAAGAATGGAAAGAAACAAGTAGTCTTATCAGGAAGTATTACAAAACAGAAGTGCCCTCTACAAAGCCCTGATCCTACAAAACCTTAGTTCATCTCAGTAGCGCTTGAATGAGCTCCTCCTGGAATTAACTGATACTGTATAAAAGTAAGCATGATCTTTGAGTGATGAGGCAATTACCTGGGCAACATGAGCATCACACCTTGGAGCTAAGCAACGATCTTAACTAACATGGGTTTAGAAATTGGAAACGGAAGACACTTGGAAATGGAACAAAGAAGGTCTAAGATTCTAAGTGGGCTGGTGGATGGGTCTCATATGCATGCACATCATTGCTTGGGATCAGCTGATGGCTGCCTACTGAAATGCCATCCACCTGACCTGCCCAGCACAGCCCACCTAAATCCCTCCTGTCTCACAGTGGATTTTGTTTAACATCACTGTCCCACAGCCTTTAATCAGTCTTGATCCCCGAAATAATAGAAGTCACTTCAGCTATTATTCCTGTGTGTACAACACAGTGCTTAAAGGAGCTAAGCAGCATAAAGAAATTATTATTTACTTCAGAAGGGTGCTCGTTATCAATAGTTTAAAAGCATCTGAATTTAAAAATCATTGTTTTTGTTCAACATAAAGTTGGAGTCTAGTAGCGGCTTTAATACCAACAAAGTTTTATTCAGAATGTAATGTAAGGTTTTGTGTGCACACTTCATCAGATGTGGAAATTGGATACAATATAGCCCACCAGCTTACATTCTGAATAAAACTTTGTTAGACTTAAAGGTGCTATTGAACTCCAGCTTTATTCTATTGCTTCAGACCAACACGGCTGCCCACCTAGATCTATACTCATTTCTGATTTTATCAGTTCATAGCCACTTACAGTGAAATCCTAAAAAGACAACAGGATTGTACTGTGAGGCATATGTAGATGTTTGGTCTTGATGAGAGATTGATAGAAGGTAATGTCAATGACAAGGAACTTCCTGATTCTCCACCCATTTATTTGAAGCCCCACTTAAATACTTGGCAGTCTCCCCCTCCCTCCAAGGAATGCTGCCTGTGGCCTGTTCACACCTACTACTGACTCAGACTCTGTGGTCATAACACAGTGACAATTTGAATCAGTATACAGAATGTCCTTAAGTGAACTGCAAATGCCCCTGGATGCTGGAATAGAGAGCACTGGAATCAAGCAATGGTAAAATGTGTCTAGCCTAATAAATTAAACGTGTGACAGAGAAAACCAGAGGTTAAATCAAACTAGATCTTTAATTATCTTGAATTAAAATCTGTATCTGATCCATAGTGTACATACCTCAGGTTTAATTATCTTAATCAGGGCATCTAACTCATGCAAAGCTGAAGAAAAATGATTAAACCACATCATCTCTATTGTTTATCACTTATAAACTAGTATTGGCTTCTTTCCCTACACACATACACACACACACACACACACACACACACACACACATATATATATATATATATATATATATATATATTCAGATACAATTATTTGGCTCTCTTTCAATTCCTCCCCAGGCTTGTATTCAACATTTCAAAATGTCAGAATATTTGATTTTTGCTTTGCAAATAACAGCTCCCTGTTTGGTACAAATTAACATAGCTTCCCCTTGATCATGTTCTTCAAACAGCCGCTGATGCAACCATTTTCATTTATTACAGAAGAGCCCTGACCTGGATAGCCCAGGCTAGCCCAATCTTGTCAGATCTCAAAAGCTAAGCAGGGTTGACCCTGGCTAGTATTTGCATGGGAGACCACCAAGGAATTTCAGGTCGCTATACAGAATGAGGCAATGTGTTCTAAATCACTTCTGAACACCTCTTACCTTGAAAACACTACAGGGTTACAATAAATCATCTGCAACTTGGTGGCAAAAAGAGAGAGAGTTTAGCACATGCTTAATTTTAGGGAGTAAAGGGAATGTGTGCCTGTTTTATAGAAATGAAAAAATGTCCCTAGGCATCCCCCAGACACAGCAGGTATGGTGAAATGTTTGACACTGCAAGAGACAGGAACTATAATGGGACAGGAATACAATAGGGTTAAACTGGAGTAATTCTGCCTAAGACTGCTTTCTAAATAGCATTCTCCCATATGCGTCTTCACAGTTGCAAAACAAAGGCAATGAGAATTAAACAACAGAGAACCTGTAGACTCAACAGTCTTTTTGAGAAAACTCTCAACACAGACAAGAAAATGTCAGCACTTCTCTGTTCTTGTATGGGATCCAAAAGCATAGGTTTTTGTGCATGGCATTCCCACCAATCAGTGCAATCCACCAGGCCCCAGAAGATAAAGGATTATTGCCCTTCCTTTGTGATGTCCAAATGTTATTAATTTTTAAATTTAGAATAGTCACACTATTTTTAACAATGGGGCAGGGCCACATTATGACTTCATGGACCTTAAGGTACTTTTGCCTTCATGGGCCCCTCCCACCATAATAATATCAATATTTAAAATATTTTGATATAACTTTAAATACTTTAACCATTTTCTGCTTTAGGCAAAATTGAATACATTTTCATGGGCTCTACACATTTAATTTTTTTCTGATGTGAGGGGAAAAAAACTAAAACATTTTCTTTGACCCCAAAAGTTCATTTTTTTCCTTCTGATTTACAAGAAATTAAAACATGTGCCTATTGTGCCAAATGGATAAATCAGCTCTGAATGAGGCATGTTTTGTCTGGATTTCAGTTCATTAATATTTGAATATACATCCCTGCTCTATGATACACTGGGTAGATGTTCTTATTACCAACAGGCTCAGCAGTAAAGAGGGAGAGGAAGAAGGTACTCAAATGTCATACAAAGTTAACATGAGCAAAAGATTATAGACTTTGAGTAATATTCCTTTTCCTTTGTACCCTTAGAAGCGCATTGATTCACAAATCTTGAGCAGCAGAAGATTATGAGGGATTACTGTATTAAACCTTTGTAGAAAAAGCCCAGCATGAACTCATTTGCATATTAGGTCACACCCCCTGACACCAAGCCAACCGGAACTGCGTTCCTGTGCGTTCCTGCTCAAGAAAAAAAAAGGCCTGGCACTTCTCTGGACGTGTATCTTGTATACATAGGTAAAAAGATCCTGAGTGAACCAAGTGCCCACCTGACTAATTCCCCAACCTCATTTTGAGGGCATTTCGGCTTACACTGCATGAATTAGTTCGCTCTGGGGCTATTTTTCCTGAGCTAAGACAAAAATGTGTGAGCCAGAGGCCAAAAATCTGTGAGCTAGCTCACACTAACTCAGTTTAGAGGGAACACTGCTCACAAGGCAGATTATTCCATCTCATAGGAGTCACCACAGAGACCGCTCACATATAGGTGGCTGTCTGGCTCACCTATTAGCATAGCTGTCTGTCTTTATTACATACAAGGCTAACTAAACCATACCATACCAGCATTTCAGGCCTTGCTAAAAAGCAGTGCTTGAGTCAAGGCCTTAAGGCAGCTTGCAGTACAGCCAGCCTTCTACACAGATGGAGAGAGAATCACAGAATCTTCCAGTGACTTTTGGTATACTTTCACTTTGTGCAGGAATGGCCAAATTCTGAACCTGCATGCTGCCTTGGGCAAAAAGACCTCTTGAGCAATCGGTGGTTGCATTTGAATAATGCCTTGTTATTAGTAAACAAAGAAAAGTCACTGAAAAGGAATTAAACCTCTATATGTGTTTAGAAATTCTCACACTATACAATGAGAACAGAATGATTTAGCCAGGGGTTTTTTTTTTAGAAAAAGTCCAGCAGGAACACATTTGCATATTAGGCCATGTCCCTGACATAGCCATTGTTTCACACAGAGCTCTTTTTCTAGAAAAAGACCAGCAGAAACTCATTTACATGTTATGCCACACCCCCTGGCACCAAGCTAGCCAGAACTGCGTTCCTGTGCGTTCCTGCTCAAAAAAAGCCCTGGATACAGCTGATGGGTAGGTGAAAGAAGAAATGATAGCAAAGACTCACAGAGCAGAATCAGGACAAGTGATGGTGATGTAAGAAAGTTGAGTATAAAAGCTAAAGATTTATGCATGCATACAAAAGCTTACATTCTGAATAAAACTTTGTTGGTCTTAAAGGTACTAGTGAATTCCTACTTTGTTCTATTGCTTCAGATCAACATGGCTGCCCACCTAGATCTAGGTAAAGATTAATTCAGTTTGACAGAGTGTAAACAAAGTCATGTGAGAGGAGAGCGATAAGTCTATAAACTATCTGGGTGTTTGAGAGCTTAGATTACATTAGGATTCTAGATGCGTTATACATTAAGTAAGACATATTAATCTAGCGCTTAACCATGTTAGTGCCTAATAGGGAAATTATTCCTTAAACAGAATGCCACCACAGAAAAGGCCCTATCCCCATGCTGGTACTTGCTTAACATCTGAAGCTGGGGACACCAGAGCAATCTTAAAGTATGGATGGATTCATCAGGCACCTTGTCCCAGACTTTTTCTTTTCTTTTCTTTTGTCATCAGGGCACAGTTGACTTATGGCAACGCCTTAGAATTTTCAAGGCAAGAAGACTGCTGATTCTGTGAACTTAGGCAGATCAGGAGAAGGAAGGCAGGAAGGGCTGAATCAGTGGTTAGGTCTTGTGGCCCTTTCTTATACATATAGGGAAATGCTGATTGCCACTTTGGGGTCAGGAAGCAATTTTCTCCAGGCCAGTTTGGCCCAGGATCTTGGAGTGGTTTTTTTTTGTTGTTGCCATCTTCTGGGCATGGAGCAGGGGTCACTGGGAGTATGGGGGGGAGATACTTGTGAATTTCCTGCATTATTCAGGGAGTTGGACTAGATGACCCTGGAAATCCCTTCTAACTGATTCCACAAGCTACAGCTTGTGGTGCTTGTATAGTCTTCTTGTGTCTAAGCCTTGTTGGCTGCAGTGCCATTGCTGGTAGAGGAGGTAAGGAGTGTTCTTCATACTTTCCCAAAAAGTATAAAGTTGTGTTATTTGGTAGGGAGTTTTTAATGATATTTTTGCAGTTGTGTGAAGTGGAGCTTGCAAGGTTAAAGGATGGCCCTGTTTTGGGGGAGTGGATAAGTGATAAGTCAGGGATTTTTTGTAGAAAAAGCCCAGCATGAATTCATTTGCATATTAGGCCATACCCCCTGATGCCAAGCCAGCCGGAACCATGTTCCTGTGTGTTCCTGCTTAAAAAAAACCCCTGGATGTTTGTAAAGAAGTGCTTGTCAATATGAACAGACATGCACTGAACCACATGAGAGTTCAGCTTCCTCCCCAGGTCTTTAGTAGTTCTTCTGGATACATGTGGTTATTACCAGATTGTAATGTTCATATGTACAAACACACACATGGACACCAAATGCCTGTGTCTTGCTTCCCTTCCTTTCCCCCAACATTCTTTCTGGATTTTAAATATTACTGAATGAGATCTTTAATTATTATAACCAGGTCCATTGTAGCATTGTACATTCTATGGACTAATTTAAAATTAAAAATACAACCCAACCACTTACTACTACACAATTTCAAAATCTGGTACAGGACACGCTTTTTTAGGTTACATACACATGTTGTTAGATATTGCACTATTATAACAATTCACCTCCAGGATTTTCCTGCCTGGACAGGAAAGTGAAGTGAGCCATTACAATAGCACAATATCCTACGACATGTGGACCCAGTCTCAGAAGAAAAGCACATTGCATATCACAGGGAGAAAGGAACTTTCAGTAATGTACAAGAACAAATTCCTTGATGGTAGAATATGAGTGCTGGAAATGAATCACACATTAGTAGATCTATTTTAATTCCATCCATGTAATTAATTAATTAAAATATTTATATACTGCCTTATCTCCTTAGACTCAAGATTGCTAAATTGTAAGGGGAACACAAAAACTACACTCTAGTCCATTAACAAGACTAAAATGACACACAGGTTAAAAATGCACAGATCAAAGATACAGCTAAATTGGCACAAATAGGGTTTCTTGGGTTGGGAAGGGGTTCTTGTTTGTTTGGCCATCATATCAGACTTACAATCAACTTATGGTGACCCCATAGGGTTTTCAAGGCAATAGACATTCAGAGACGGTTTGCTATTGCCCACTTGTATAGTTATGCTGGTATTCTGCGGAGGTCTCCCATCCAAATACTGACCAGGGCTGACCCTGCTTAGCTTCAGAGATCTGAGAAGACTATCTGAGAAGATCATTTTACATGCCTTCATCTGTGAAAACGCTGAAATGTTTGGCAATCCTCTATCAAAATAAAGGATGATTTCCCTGCTTCAGTATATTTCATGCCTTTCATCAAGATTTTGACTGATTGCAGCCCACTTCTTTAGACTCCAAATACTTCTCATAACTTTAAAGGTTTAATAGTGCATTAGTCATTTAACCCAAGGAGAAATCTTTCATAAGGAGCTGTTAATGAGATGGTGCATGTCTGTTTGTCTTGCAAATGCTTCTTGACCTGCACATATGAAATTTATGCAAACCATCACAGACGATGCCAGGATGCCCAGCACTGGGATGGAATGGGGCGAGGTGTCAAATTATTTATTACATATCACTCCCTCCACCCTCAGCAGTTGCAAGAGATTTTGAAAAGGAAGCCAAATTAATCGCTCAAAGGAGAAAGGAAATCTGCACAGACTTGCCTCAACTTCTTTTATTTTGCACGTTATTCATCTGAATACAATACCTGAAGAGGTCTGTATACAACAAATATTAATATCTCCTTTTTGGTAAGAGCGGGCGCATGTGTGTGGAATATGCAAACTTTAAGCTGGGGGAAAGAACTGGATGAGTCATGACTCTTGGCAATAGAAGAAAGAATGACAGAGTTTGGCAGCACAGAAAGAGCATGAATGATCAGTTACTTGACACCTGAATATTTCTATTGACGTTTAATAGACGTTTGCTTTGGAAGCTGGAGAGAAGGTAGTGTTGCCACAGATTGGGTCTGATCTGGCTACATGCCCAGGACTTCCAGAAGAGGTTTACCAAATGCTACCAGAAATTAACAAGGGCCCTCAGACAACAACTTCCTCTTGGCCCTGTTAACACAACAGGACCAAAACCCCATGTTGCATGAAACCCAAATCACAAGTCTTGCACAGTTCCATGATACCATAGAGTAACTAGAATGTTGCCCCCACAGTCCCCCTCTTGGCAGCCTGAGGATTCCCATGCATCTGCTGAGTTGTAGGATTCCAGTAAGAGGCAGGATGAGATTTTGCTTAGGGCAGGGCTGCTAAGAGCCACCTTGTCCCCTGACAAAAATTCCACCTACCCCCACTAAAAGTAAAAATAAACTGAAATGCATTCGCTAAACGTTGGATGATTCCAGCTTCACTTGGCCCCTCAATCTGGGTCTCAAAAATGGTGCAAAGCCCCCAGCTTCCCCCTATCAGTGGCCCAGGCTTGAGGACCAAGTGAAAGGGTTACAAATCCTGCTTTGAGCATGTAACTCTGCATAGGATTATGCTCTAAAAGGCCCAACTAAGAGACAGTCCAGAGGGGAAAACACAGAAATCCATAGCACTGTATCAAAAATCATGTGAAAGTTATATAATTTAACTTTCTCTATCATTACTTTATGTGTGGACATGAAACCCAGGATGTCTGCTTTTAGTTCCCATTTTTTAGGTAATATGTTAAAGTTTTAAAGAGAGAGAAGAACTTATGTTTCATTTTGTGGCCTATATTTTACTATCTCCAGAAAATATGAAGAGACTATAAGAATCATAGAATCATAGAGTTGGAAGGTACCTCCAGGGTCATCTAGTCCATCCCCCTGCACAATGCAGGAAACTCACAAACACTTCCCCCTAAATTCACAAGATCTTCATTGCTGTCAGATGGCTTTTATTAAGTAGTTCCTTCACAATGGTATAAATGCAAGGCAATTTTCATTACTAAGTGTTTTTATTATTATGCTGCAACAGGCTTATACAGATTATGTAACAGTATGATTCAGTAAGTTATCTGAGCAAGATGGCCATCTAGCCTCTGTTTAAAAACCTCCAAGGAAGGAGAGCCCACCACCTCCCGAGGAAGCCTGTTCCACTGAGGAATCACTCTAACAATAGGAAGTTCTTCCTGATGTTGAGCCAACCCATTGGTTCTGGTCCTATCTTCCAGGGCCACAGAAAACAATTCCACACCATCCTCTATATGACAGCCCTTCAAGTACTTGAAGATGGTGATCATATCACCTCTCAGCTGCCTCTTCTCCAAGCTAAACATCCACATAAATATGTGTTCTTCCTTTCTATCCCAAATGCATACAGAACAGTTAACAAGGATGGGATATCAGGACAACAATTAAAGATTAAATAATAAAAACAGATACTTAAAATATTTCAAATCAAAAATGAAAACCTAGAGAAATAATTTTAGTGAGAGGGAAATCTTAAGTCTTTATTTCAGTCTAAATGTACTGAATTGAATTTGCTCATAAATTCTTATTCAACAATTTCACACTAGAGTATTTCTATGAAGTACCTCTGTTGAAGAATTGCACTGTTGGGTTACAAACAGAAAGAACAGCTAGGTAGACTGAAATGGCTGCAGTTTTGTGCGTCAGAACTGTGACCACATATTATAGAGAATAAATGGAGAAAAGTTACCTAAGTACATGGAGCTAAAACCTGCACATGGTTTTATATATTCATCATTCATTCTTTTTATTCTATAAATATTGCCTAGCAAGTTTAAAGACTTTTTACAATAAGATACAATTTAACAAATTCTCATTGTTATTATCAGTAATAATAAAGTCATAACATTTTGTTTTAGCATTCCATTTATCTTTCTGCAGGGCTTTTTTTGAGCAGGAACGCACAGGAATGCAGTTCCAGCTGGCTTGGCATCAGGGGTGTGCAAATGAATTCCTGCTGGGCTTTTCCTACCAAAAAAGCCCTGTGTAAAACAATGGTGCCATCCGGGGGTCTGGCCTAATATGCAAATGAGTTCCTGCTGATCATTTTCTGCCCCAAAAGCTGTACCTTTCTGTAATAGTGCATGCCATAGATGGAAGGCACAATATTACTAAGCAAGAGGATCATGTTTCAACAATTCTAACTGATAACCAACAATCAAAAACCAAGTGTATAAGCAGAACACTGTACAAAAATGACATCAAAAGATAAAATAATTAAACTACATGGAAGCTAAACAATCCAAGAAGGAAAAGAAAAAGATTTTGCTTGCTTTTATTAAGTAGTTCCTTCACAATGGTATAAATGCAAGGCAATTTTTATTACTAAGTGTTTTTATTATTATGCTGCAACAGGCTCATACAGATTATGTAACAAAAACAAATGATTCAGTAAGTTATCTGAGCAAGAGCTACTACTTTCTATGAAGGCAAGTTCTGTTATCTCATTAGTTTCAAATATGTTTGTATATGCCATCAAGTCACAATCACCCTGTGGTGACCCCGGCATAGGGCTTTGAAGGCAAGTGAGAAACAGAGGTGGTCTGCCATTGCCTTCGTCTGCAGAGTCTGCCTTGGTGGTCTCCCTTCCAAGTAACAAACCTGCTTAACTTCCAAGATCTGACAAGATCAGGTTGTATCATGCTGCCTTTTCTCCCCAGTTTCAAACAGAACACTTGAAAAGGCTGGGCTTTTTTCTCAAAGTACTAGTTTATGGAACTGAATAATTCAAGTTTCTTAAAATTTCTCAAGAACAGGCCAACTCTTGGTCCTCACCTATTTGTTCAGGAGAGGACCTTTACAAAGGAACTAGGTTGTAATTTATTGTGTTAGTTATTTTATGTGTTATTTTGTTTTTATGGCTTTGTTTTCTAATTTTTGGAGTCTAGATTTTTTTTGGGGGGGGGGGGTTGCATTCAGGTGGGTCTGAAGCCAAAGAACAAAGTTTGAGTCCAGTGGCACCTTTAAGACCAACAAAGTTGAATTCTGGGTATAAGCTTTTGTATGTGCAGTGTGTGTGCACATAAAAGCTTATACCCAGAATTAAACTTTGTTAGTCTTAAAGATGCCACTAGATTCAAAACTCATTGTCCTGTTTTTTATATTGTTTATGGGATGTCATGTCTTCAGCACTCTTTTATTTGCATTATTTTCCTTTTTTGCAATCCAGTCTGATTGCATTATTTATTGAATGACTGATACTGTTAAAAAACATTTTGTAGTTTGCCTCAAGTTTCAGTGAGAAAAGTGGATTACAAAAAAAGTAAAGAAAATAAATAAAAGCTCTTTCCTGAATTAAGTAGCAAGAATCACTGAATCTGATATGAAAATGACTGGCTCCTGTTACAGTAATGGAAGCAGCAAAAGCAAGCCACTCACACACAAGGCAGGACTCTCTGCATTGACAAAGGACTTTCCATACATGTAAAGGGGGAAAACTTTATCCATTCGCCAAAAGAAAGACACACCAAAATGATGAGAACTAAATGTGTGTCCCTAGCATTTGATGCTGAGAGCTGTCAGTTAAAGGGGGGAAATATGGGGAGGGGAATTAGCCCCTGTTCAAACCCCTGACAACTGACTGAATCTTGGAGGAGAGAATTCAGGGTGAGAGTGAGAAGGATTTCCAAATTAGTCTTCAATGGATCCTGACAGATCTCCATCATTACCTTGCTTTCTATTATACAACTGAAGTAATCCACACCAACTAGAAAAAATAACAATAAACTAAAAGTATTCCCTGCTCCAACCAAGGGATTTAAGGTTTTTGGCTGAACACAATATGGACAGAGCTCTTGAGCATGTTCTGGATGTGTGTCACAACTATATCTGTGATAATTTGACACAACTATACATTGTCATAGTTAATTCAGTACAAAAGTTTCTCACAGAAATAGGCTTGCCAATCCCCAGGTCCCAGCGGGGGTTCTCCTGCTTTCCCAGGTTCCTTCCTGCCCCCAGTCAGCTGGCCGGTGGGGGAAGCCCCACCCCCACAGCCATCATGTGCCTTTCCCCCTCTGGACGCTTCAGTCTCTACTTGAGAAAGTCTTCCTCTTTGGATGGTGTGTCTGCATCTTTAAGGTTGAAGGGGAGCAGTGGGCGGTGGGGAGGAGGCAGAACAACATGGCTGTGAAAGGAGCCCAGACCCTCCATTTGTTGTACAATCCTTGCAGAGGTCATTTGCATAGTGTGAAGGTAAACTTGAACCTTTGGTTGCCATGTGTTACTGTGAAAAACTTGAAAGTTCAGCAACTCATGAGTAGAGGTGCCAATCCCCAGGTGAGGGCAGTGGAGCCCCGGTTTGGAGGCCCTCCGGCGCTTCAGGGTCATCAGAAACGGAGGGGGGAGAGGGAAATGTCTGCTGGACCATAGGGTATAATGAAGAATTAATCCCAGGGTATCTGGGGCTGTGGAGGGGCAGTTTTTTGAGATAGAGGTACCAAATTTTCAGTGTAGCATCTGATGAATCTTCTCAAAATGCTCTCCAAGTTTCAAAAAAATTGGACCAGGGGGTCCAATTAAGGAGCCCCCAAAGAAGGTGACTCTCAAGCTTTTTAAGGAGCCTTTGATGAGGAACTTTATCAAAATCTGAGACTTCTATTAGCCACACTGTGTGTGTGTGTGTGTGTATATATATATATATATATATAAACTTTTTTGGCCACTGCGTGACACAGAGTGTTGGACTGGATGGGCCATTGGCCTGATCCAACATGGCTTCTCTTATGTTCTTTTTATGTTCATTAAAAAGGTATGTGGTCCCCTTAAATGTGATGGCCAGAACTTCCTTTGGAGTTCAATTGTGCTTGTCATAACTTTGCTTATGGCTCCACCCCCAAAGTCCCCAGATATTTCTTGAAAATGGACTTGGCAATCCTACACAGAAAGGCAGAAATGCTCAAAAATCTCTACATCAATATTTTAGAGCGATTATGATTTTTTCTGCCCTGCTTCTCCTGTGGTCAATTCTAAAATGGTTCATCTTAGCTAACTGGGTGAAGTAGCTAGAATGCCACTGTGACGGTAATGAACGGGTTAACGAGAAAACTAAGGACACATAGAGCCTGCGTCAGATGACCTGAGGGTGGGGGCCAGAGTGCTCGGAACTCTCAGAGGTGATTGACAGCTAATGGCTGGGGCAGTTAGTGTCTGACAGGTCTGAAGGGGACTGCTGAAGAGAGCAGTTGGTCTGAGAAGGAGCTGAGGCAGGAGCTGAGGAGAGTCTTCGAGAGAAGCAAAGCTCACTGTTCACTCTATTAAGACAGCCAAGGGTCTGTGTGTGACTAAAGGAGAGTCACAGTAAAAGACCTGAGAGGTCACAGACACAGAGACACTTCTCTTAAGAGCTAAAGAGGTGGTTGAGGGAAAGATGTGGGTCTAGAAGTCTGAAGGGCTGGGAGAAAAGACACCAGTCGACTTAAGGGACTTGGCACATTACACCCAAGAGGCCAACCTAGAATAGTGTTGGAGAGTGAAATCTATATGATCTGTGAAACCTGAGAGACCTAAGTGAACTAGATATTATAAAGCCTGAACTATGAAGAAACTGTTAACTGCTTGAGATACAATATAACCCATGTATATATATTTCCCATTCCCCAGTATTCTAATGTATTTCACTTTTAGGATAGTGTATCAGAATAATGCTTTTGTATTTACATACTCAAACTTAGGGATATTGGCTGTTTATCTCATTACATATATTAAACCCATCCTCTACTATATTTTAATGTATTTTTCCTAATGGCAAACTAGAATGATGTATATATTTATGTTACATGTTAAAAGGTAAATTAGTTGGACAGGGGAAACTTCTGGTAAAGAAATGTCTTCTTTTTGACTCAGGTTTATTAGCAACAGAATAATTAACAGGCATTCTCACATTCTGACATATTACTGTTTTATGATTTCCCATGCTAATTCAACCCAGATCAAAGGTTTTCTGAATTTGTTAATTTTACAATTCTGCTATTGGTTTTTAACTTTGTACCACTTGGCATTCCAAACCCCACCAGCTATATGTGGCTCTGATTACTGTACCTCATTCCTCGTCTAAAGAAGTGTGCATGCACACGAAAGCTTACGTTCTGAATAAAACTAAGTTGGTCTTAAAGGTGCAATTGACTCCTATTTTGTTCTGTAACAAGCTTGTCTCCTCCTCTATTCCAAATCAATTTCATCCAAAGAGGTTTATTTATTCACAACTTTCACAAACAGCTTTTCAGACATTGCAAAGCAATATACAGAAAAATTTACATTAAAATAAAAAAACAGCCACATAACAATTAAAAGCACAGCAATTAACAGTTAAGGTACAGCTATAGAGATCATAAAGCAGGAGACAGAATAACAATCCTTCACACCAAGCCAGCTGGAACTGTGTTTCTGTGTGTTCCTGCTCAAAAAACAACAACAACAAAAACCCTGATAGCAACTTCAAGCACTATCTGTAAGGACCTCCAAAGTGTGACATAGATAAATGACTTTCTGGAGTTCAAGGTCACCTGCAGAGGAGACTCTGCCAACTGAGCATAGATGTCAATCTGGCCTCCCTGTGAGATGGAATTTGGAGCAGTGCCTCTTGCACAGATCTTAAATCATAAGGAGTTCCTTCCAGGGGCTGTACCACTTCAAATTGCATTGGAGAACTACTCAGACGTTTCTCCAAGTTTACAATAACAAATAAAGAGCAATCTTTTCTTTTCCCTGACATACAAGTTTGCCACAAACATGTTTTTGATGTGGGAAACCAATTAGACATGTGACCTTCACATGCAGTGGCGGACTGGCCAGGGTGTCAGCTTGCCCAATGGCAAGTGGGCCCTGTTGGCCCCTGATGAAATGGGCCCCCTTAAATAATAGACAATATGTTAAAAATGTTAATGACCTTTTAGTAGTTTGAAAATATATTAGAAGGTCCAGTATTATTACTGTAATGCAACTTAAATTTACATTGTATTTAGGGTTGCCAGCCTCCAGATGGGGCCTGGGGATCTCCCGCTTTTACAACTGATCTCCAGCTGGCAGAGATCCGCTCCCCTGGAGAAAATTCGATCTGTATTTACATTTAGTATCTACTGTATACTGCCAGTAATGTGTACAAGATATGTACACCGTAATTACTAAAAATATATATTTATTTTGCAAAAGTTTTAATTGTACCTTTTCCACTTGTGTATTTTTTTTAAAAAAAAATATTTATTTCTTACAAAAATTAAATGATAGCCTTATAGTTGTGGGTGGCCCCCTGTGTCTCCTGACAACCAATATTTTTAGACCCAGTCCACCACTGCTGACGTATTCTGAAGTGATACAGTCACAGAAGAGGGTATTTCATGCGTTTTTAATACACTATGTACTGGGGCTGTGAGCAAATGGATCTCTGCCACATAGAACATAGCTTGAATGAATTGCAAATATTTCTTTATGTTTTCTTTCTAAAAAACTTCTTCTCAACTTGCTGAATGCAGAACTATGCTTTTAAACTTTCTCGAGCATTGTGATTAACATACAGTTTGCACCTCCACAGGGCATTGCAGGCAGGATCAGGTAAACAAAATGAGCCTTCCTCTGGAGTAACGTTTATTTATGTTTCCTCTCTCAGCAAGTTTACTCTGACATGTCTCTCTTCAGCAAACACAGTTTAAGGGGGGAAAATAGTTCCAAGTTATATAAAAATTTTTGGGGCGGATTGATACAAATACTTTAAATATATGGTTACCTTCAGATTCTAAGATACATCTGCTAAGATTCTAAAACAAGCAAAGTTTCAGAGTCCACTTGATCCAATGACAGCTAGCCTTTTTGACAGTCTGGGTTTTCTTCTTACATAGAAGCAAAACTGGGATTATATCCTGATTATGCAACTGAAGAATCCCATTTATGAGTTTGATGACTTCTGAAGGCATATGTGTCTGGTACTCTGCTTTTCAATGTGTCATTCATTCCTTCTGGCCTGACCCATGAAGGGGTAGCCCCTGAATAATTAATTAATACCCCCAGTAATAATAATAATTGCTATATTGAGTAAGAGCATGCTTTGCCTTCAAACTAAGGTGTCTTGTAAAACTGCCATTAGAAACTGACTACTGCCTAGCGGGTGTGAGCTCTTGCTGTAAGATTAGATAAGAGAGCAGCCTCCTACAGAAAACTTGCTGTAAATAGATAGTGTAGAGGCATCATGTCATGGAAATTTACTAGAAGGAGCTCCTTGAGGTGGGATCTTCGAAATCTGATAAGCTTGCGCCAGCCTACTTGCTTGCTTGAAAACTGTATGCACACCGGGAAATGTATCTCAGTCAATTTGGGGGCCCACGCTCGACTGAGTTTATGGTACCATAAAGTAAACCTCGCTTCATACCAGTAAGTCTGTGCGGACCTCGTTATTACTCTGCCTCATTTTGGTGCATTGACCAATGGGGAAATAACGGGGAGGATCTTTCCTTCCCCTTCGGTGGCTGCATAGCCATCCGCCTTCCACCCTCATGGCGGGAAGACCAGACTAGGTGCCACGGTCACATTTTTTATCGAGTCCAGCTCTCTCCGCCCCGGTGGAGGAAGGTGTTGGGTTTGCCGACCAAGATCCTGCATCTGGTTGAACCGACGAGTCCAAGGAATCAGAAGATCTTCAGGATTGTGAGTATGAACTGTCTGGGAATTCTAATGACCTTTCCTTAGGAGAGACGAAGGGTCTGATCACCCCTTACGTTCTGTCTATTAGGCTCCACTTTGGAGCTGAAGCACAGAAGCTAGGGAGGATTCACGAGGGCAAGATCTTCACTAAGCTCGACCTCCGGGACGCGTACTTCCGCGTATGGATTAAGGAGGGAGACGAGTGGAAGACTGCGTTCAACACCCCTATGGGACAGTTTGAATATCTAGTGATGCCATTCGGGCTCCAGGGCGCGCCGGGGTTTTTTATGAATTTCATAAATGAAGTGTTGAGAGAGTTTCTGTTTAAGGGGGTGGTGGTGTACCTTGATGACATCATTATTTACTCAAAGGATCTTGAATCCCATGTACCCCTAGTATGAAAAGTGTTAACTACTCTGTGTAAGAACAAATTGTACGCCAAACTGTCCAAATGTGAGTTCCACAAGACGGAACTAGACTACTTGGGATTCCGAGTGTCGGGGGAGGGACTGGCAATGGACCCAGCAAAAATCCAAGCGGTTCTAGATTGGGAACCACCCCGAACCCGACGGCAGTTACAATCTTTTCTCGGGTTCGCAAATTTTTACCGCGGATTCATTCAGGGGTTCGCCCGGGTGATGCTCCCCCTCACAGAACTTCTAAAAACGAAGGGGAAGGGGGAGGCAGCGAAAAAACCCGGGGCGCGCTTAGTCTGGACGCCGGAGTGCCACAGAGCTTTCCAAGAGCTCAAACAGCTCTTCACCTCTGAACCAATATTGGCTCACCCCAATGAACTAAAACCATTCGTGGTGCAATGCGACGCTTCCGACGTCGCCGTAGGAGCCATATTGATGCAGAGGAACGAAGAGGGGGAACTGCGTCCCTGCGCCTATATCTCTCACAAATTTTCCAACGAACAAAGAAACTGGTCGGTGTGGGACAAAGAGGCATTCGCAGTAATGTTTGCATTGAAAACATGGAGGTCCTGGCTAGAAGGAGCCCGAGTCCCATTTGAGATCTGGACCGACCACAAGAACCTGGAAGCCCTCACGGGCCGCCGCAAATTGACTGCCAAACAAATCCGATGGGCGGGGTTCTTCGCTAAATTCGACTTCGTGCTAAAACATATCCCGGGCACTAAGAACTTTTTGGCCGATGCACTATCACGCATGCCCCAGCACGAAAGTCAGCGGGAGGAAGTGATCGATTCCCTCATCCCTCCCTCAGTAGTCGCGGGAGGGGTCACCACCCGTTCAGGGAAAAAGACGGAGGCCCCGGGGTTGCCACCAAAGGAGCGCTTTGCATCAGAGGCAGACTTAGAAGGAGCGGAGCGCCCCGAAGGGCTAGAGCAAGGGGAGGGGGGACTGTGGTTCCACAAGGGGAAGATTTACGTGCCCAAATCCATGAGGAAAGAGGTCCTGGAACAGAGCCACTCTAGCCGCCTAGCCGGCCACTTTGGGTACGTAAAAACCCTCAACTTAATTACCCGACAATTCTGGTGGCCGAGGCTAAAAAGAGACGTGTCAGAATTCGTACTAGCATGCCCTACTTGCATCATGTCCAAACGCAGAGGGGGAAAACCCCCCGGCCACCTCGTCCCCCTCCCTACGGCCAGTCGCCCATGGGCCGTGGTGTCTATGGACTTCATAGTAGAACTCCCTCCGTCCAAAGGGAAGACAGTGATACTGGTGGTGGTTGACACTTTCTCAAAACAAGCCCACTTCATCCCCTGCAAGAAATTACCCACAGCCAAAAAACTGGCCCAACTTTTCTTTAATCACGTGGTCCGCCTACACTCATTCCCCGAGAAGGTCATTAGTGACCGCGGACCACAGTTCGTTGCCAACTTCTGGCGGGAGTTTTGCAAGCTAGCTGGCATCGAACAGGGCCTTAGCTCCGCTTACCACCCGCAAACGGACGGACAGACGGAGAGAGTGAACGGGCTTCTGGAGCAGTACTTGAGGTGTTACATCAATTACCAGCAAACAAATTGGGTGGATCTCCTACCGTTCGCCGAGTACGGCTACAATAACAGCCTCCATAGCTCCACCAAAACCTCCCCCTTTCAGATAGTTAACGGTTACGAAGGGAAGCCCTTCCCAAACCTCCCCCTCCCCGCGGGACTGAAAGAACCCACTTCGTGCCATCAATGGTGGGAGGGGATAAAGGAGGTGTGGAAAGTGATTCAGGAAAACCTGGAGGAGGCAAAGAGGGAGTACAAACGGCACTTTGACAAAAAACATGCCCCGCAATGGGAACTGAAGGAGGGCGAGACAGTGTTTCTATCCACCAAAAACTTGCCCCTCCCACAAGGGTGCCGCAAACTTGCTCTGAAGTACCTAGGTCCATTCAAAATAAAGAAGGTTATGAACAAAGTAACTGTGGAACTAGAATTACCCAAATCCCTGAGTAAGATCCACCCTGTTTTTCATTGCAGCCTTCTCCGCAAGGATCCTGGAGCTACGCAATTCCATCCTCGCCCCCCGGAGCCGCCTCCGACTATAGTGAAGGGTCAGAGTCACCATGAGGTGTTAGAAATCCTGGACTCTAAAGTCCAGAGGGGGACGCTGTACTACTTGATCAGATGGAAATACTTTCCCCCCAGTTGTGATGAATGGGTGAAGGCTAGTGATGTATCTGCACCGCAATTACTAAAGAAATTTCACCTACTGTACCCACACAAGCCCAAGCCGAAGAGCTTAGGGGGGGCAGTATGTCAGAACTTGTAACTTTTAATGCTTTGCTTTGACCAAACTGACTCCATGTTGTAACTTAAAGTGCCTGACAGCGGTCATTGACCCAGGCCCCTCTGCTATGCCAAATATTTAGGGCAGTGAGACAGGCGGCAGAGAGTCTCTGCTTAACATCCACAGGTGCCCTTTGAAGCCAGGCCGTTTGGCCTTCGCAACAGGGGGGCATCCTCCTTCGCTGATAACGAAGGCTGGGAAGAAGAGACAACCATTTGAGACCGTGTGAATTATTGTTTTATTATGCTTTGCTGTGGGCATAAAATGTAACCAACTGCCCAGAATCGCCATTACTGTTATTTCGTTACTATAGTACTGTCGTTCTTCAATAAAGATCCTAACTTGCAACAAGTATTGGACTCGTCTGAAGTTCATCCAAGTTCTGACACTGTGGTGTGTGTGCATGTGTGAATGAGAGGAGACGAAGCCTCTGAGCGAGAGGGACTTTCTCTTGTGCAGTTCCCAGTAGGGCAACCTCACTGGGTCACAAGAGAGAGGAAGTGAAAACCCCCAGGGCTCCCTGGCTGTCCAGACCCCTTACTGGCAGCTGCTGTTTTCTGTTTTTCCTAGAAGTGTCTTGTCTAAACGTCTGGTGCCATGGGTGGAAATCAGTCAAAACCCCCACTAGAGTACATGTGTAAAAACTTCAAGGAACATTTCTGTGATGATTATGGGGTCAAATTGACTCCTGAAACTCTGAAAGCGTTATGTCAGAAAGACTGTGTGGCCTTACGGGTAGAATGGCCACCCGAGGGTAGCTTTGATCAAGGCTTGGTTCACCATGTTTATAAGAGTATAACACTATCTCCCAACTCTGCAAGTCAGTTTCCCTCCATTGACAGCTGGGCAACAGCAGCACAGAAGTCTTACTGGTGGCCAGAAAAGTTGCAGAAGATGAAGAAAACATGGGTTTAGAGGGCTGCTGCCAAAGCTGCAAGTCACGTTATGGCTTTGTGCCAGGACGTTTTAACAAAAACAACAGTCCTTTCAAAGAAGGAAAAGCCTCCAGTGTTAGATGCGGAACCAGAAGACTCCTTGGCTAGTTCCCTACCATATGTTCCAGTGTATCCACCTCTCCCGATGCCACCAGCTGAAGGAGGTGCCGGGGCAGCAGAAGGTGAGGCCGAAGGCAAGAGCCAAGCGCAGCTAGTTAAAAGTGCTCCAGAAACCTTTGATGAGGAGAACCGGGAAGTAGGGACGAGTGAGGAAGCCGGGGCTGTAAAAGGGCAAGCAAGATCTCTGCAAACTTTAAATCCAATCCAGCAGCTGTTTACTGAACAATCGTTCCATGCAACAGCCCCCCTGATTCTCTACGCCTGTGTCTAATAGTCAGAGGTTAGCTGCACATTTCAGTTCACCCCTAGGGTTTTCCTCTAACACTGAACTCTCTCCCTATACTAAGCAAACTTCCAGCCCCTCCACGGTCTCCTCCTCGACTTTTCTGGGTTTTATATCTGGCGCAGAGGGCTCTTTTCTGGCTCCCCTCCAAGAAGTCCACATCCCACAACAGCCCGGCCATGGCATTGAAACCCGATACATGTACATGCCTTTCACTTCAAGTGATCTAGTAAATTGGAAGGCTCATACTGTAGCATTTTCTGAAAATACTACCCCAATGACTAATCTGCTAAACAGTATTATGGCCACACATCAGCCCACCTATGCAGACTGTCAACAGCTTTTAATGGCCCTCTTTACAACAGAGGAGAGAAGCCGCATTCTGCATCATACCCGAAAGTATGTAGAGGGAAAAGTCCCCCCAGAAACTGCAGATAGAGAGGAGTGGATAAAAGCCCATTTTCCTGCAACAGACCCAAAATGGGATCACAATGGCCATGAGTCCAAAGAGCGTCTACCAGAATACAGACAGGCAATCTTAGAAGGAATGAAAGAGGCAGGCAAGAAGCCTATTAATATGTCCAAACTCAGTAAAGTTCTCCAGAAAGTAGATGAGAGCCCTGGAGCTTTTGCTGAGCGTTTGATGCAAACATTCCAAATATATACTCCATTCGATCCAGAGGGTGCAGAAAACTTGCACATGGTAAATACAGCTTTCGTTGCCCAATCCTATGCTGACATCTACAAGAAGCTCCAGAAACAAGACGGCTTTGCAGGCATGAATTTATCCCAATTGCTAGAGATTGCCCAGAAAGTTTATGCCAATCGGGATGTAGACCAGAAACGGGAGGCTGAAAGAAAAATGAAAAAGAAGGCTGATCTGTTGGCAGCGGCACTGGCTGGACAGTCATCTGTGAGAGGCAGAGGGGCTATCCGGGGGCAAGGAATGAATGGCGGGAATCAAAGATCTGCAATGACTAATTTAGACCCAAACCAGTGTGGGTACTGTAAAGAATTTGGGCACTGGAGAGACTCATGCTCTAATCGACCCCCCCCCCTCCGCACACAAGAGATCCAAAGCACCCCTAGACAGATGACAGGACTGGAGTTTAGAGGCCATGGGAGCAGAGGGGCCAGAGGAAGTGGCCAAGTCCAGGGTGGCAGATATCGGAGGAATGAAGAGGAGCCTGTGTATGATCTGGACTGGAAGGATGGGAAGACTAGGACAGACTGGGCACCGATGGTCCTGGCCCCGCGGAGCCCATGGTCACAGTTGATATTGAGGGTTAGAAGATTCCATTCCTTGTAGATACTGGAACTGCACAGTCTCTGGTGCCTGTTAAGATTGCTCCTTCAATTCACAAATACATTAATATAATTGGAGCTACAGGGCACAAGCAATCAGACCACTTCTAGCCAAACGAACTTGTACAGTAGGAGGCCATGTAGTCTGCCACAATTTTGTCCATTTACCTGACTACCCAGTGCCCCTGATGGGAAGAGACCTGATTTCTAAGTTGCGGGTCAGATTGATTTTTGAGTCAGAAAGTCAAATGAACTTTGAGTTGCCTTACACAATCTCAGAAAGTTTGTATCAAGGTGTATATGTTCTAGAATGCCCCCGAGAAGAAGAGTGGCAGCTTTACCAACCAGCTCCTATAATGGCCATGTCAGAAGCCTGGTTTCAATAATTTCCAGATGTATGGGCAGAGGAAAACCCGCCTGGGTTTTCCAGATGTATGGGCAGAGTTAATTCTAGGAGCCATTCCAGTCCGGGAACGCCAGTACCCAATCCCTAAGAAGGCAGTAGCTGGCATCCAGAAGCACCTTGACAGGCTCCTCCATTATGGGATTCTTATTGAATGCCAGTCCTCATGGAACAGTCCCTTTTTGCCAGTCCAGAAGCCGGGCACTGATGATTACAGACCAGTACAAGATTTATGCTCTGTTAATTCTTGCACACAGACTCTGCATCCTGTCATTCCAAACCCATATGTCTTGCTGGGACTTATACCTGCCTCAGCCACCTACTTCTCAGTGGTAGATCTCAATGATGCGTTCTTTTGTTTAAGACTGGCACCTGAAAGTCAGCCACTGTTTGCCTTCCAGTGGGAAGAGAAAGAGACTGGTAGAAAGTTACAATATACATGGACCCATTTACCCCAGGGGTTCAAAAACTCACCCACCCTCTTTGGCAATGCCTCAGCAAAGACTTGAGCCGGTTCCCGACTGTGCCAGGAGAAGTTGTGTGCCTTCAGTACATTGATGATATTCTGATAGGGGCCAAACACTTACAGACTTGCCAAGATGCCACTGCTGCCCTGCTAACGCTCCTAACTGAGGGTGGGTATAAAGTGTCTCGGAAGAAAGCTCAGCTATGCCAAGAGACAGTGAAATTTTTAGGCTTCCATATAGTCCAGGGCAGACAGCAGCTAGGCAGGGAGCGAAAAGAGACTGTGTGTGCCATTCCTGTGCCCACTACAAGGCACCAGCTGAGAGAATTCTTAGGAAAAGCAGGGTTCTGCAGAATTTGGCTTCCCAATTTTGCTACAACAGCAAAGCCCTTATACAAAGCCACTAAGGGGGGAGAAAAAGCACCTTTTGAATGGACAGAGCAATGTCAAAATGCCTTTGAAACCTTAAAACGCCAGCTCATGCAGGCACCAGCTCTGGGACTACCTGATACCGACAAACTCTTTACTCTGTATGTGCATGAGCGAGAAGGAATAGCTGCAGGCATACTAACTCAATTGCTGGGATCCTGGCCCAGACCAGTAGCATATCTGTCTAAAGAACTGGACAATGTGGCCAAAGGTTGCCCTTCATGTATGCGTGCCATATCTGCAGTGGCAGAACTTGTGAAGGAAGCCGATAAATTTACCTTTGGCAGTCAGCTTGAAGTGAGATTGCCTCATTATGTGCAAGCGCTTCTTGAGCACAAGGGGAACTATTGGTTCACTAATGCCCGCATGGTCGGATACCAAGCTTTTATGTGTGAGAATGCCCGTGTGAAAATAGTGACTGTGTCAACTCTGAACCCAGCTTCCCTGTTGCCAACTCCTGGGGAAGAATTAGAACATAACTACCTGGAAGTTATGGAATAGATCTATTCTAGCCAGCCTGATCTAAAAGATACCCCATTTTCAGATCCAGATATTGAGTATTTCACTGATGGGAGTAGCTTTATCCAGGACAGAAAGTGGAGAGCAGGATATGCGGTCATTACTTTAGAGACAGTGATAGAAGCAGAAGTGCTGCCGGTTTCAACTTCAGCTCAGAAAGCAGAGTTAATTGCCCTCATCAGAGCACTCCAGTTAGCAGAAAGCTATTATTTACACAGACTCTAAATATGCTTTTATGACATTGCATGTGCATGGAGCCTTGTATAAAGAGAGAGGCTTAATTACTGCGAGTGGCAAAGGAATTAAAAATGGTAAAGAGATTTTGGAATTGTTAGAAGCTGTCTGGGCACCCTGGCACATAGCTGTCATACATTGCCGGGGCCATCAGAAGCCCCTAAGTCTGGTAGCAAGAGGAAATTGGAAGGCGGATTTAACAGTTAAGAAGACAGCACTAAAGCCTTATCAGGAAAGCACAGAAATTCTGCCTGTTTTTCAAGTTTCCTTAACCAAATGGAGTCCTTGGTATTCACTAGCTGAGGAGCAGTGGGTTCAAACTCAAGGGGCAGTAATCAAATGAAGAGATCGCTGGTATGTTCTTCCTGATTGCAGAATTTATATTCCAGAAACTGTCACATGGCCATTAATTCAGAATCTTCATGAGGGAACACATTATGGGAAGACTGCTCTTGAACGCTCTGTGAGTCAATCGGCATACATCAACCATATGAGTTCACTGACAGCTCAAGCCTCTGCGCAGTGCATTACATGTGCAAAGAACAATCCTAAGTCAGGCCCCACTCAACTCCCTGGAAGTCAGCCAGTGGCAGCAACACCTTTCTCCTCCCTAGTTGTAGATGCCCAAAGTTGGACATTACTGTTACATGTTTGTATTTGTTTGCACGATGTCTGGGTGGATTGAGGCTTACCCGACACGCACTGAGAAGGCCAATGAAGTTGTAAAAGCTTTATTTAAAAACATCATACCTACATTTGGTTTACCTGTAACTATAGAAAGTGATAATGGGATGTCGTTCATTGAGAAAACTGTACAAGGTGTATCTAAGTTGCTTGGCATTACTTGGAAATTGCATGCTGCTTACCGCCCACAGAGTTCAGCAAAAGTCGAGAGGGCTAGCAGATCTTTGAAGAACACCCTGTCTAAACTCTGTCAAGAAACCCATTTGCCATGGACTACAATGGTGCCAATTGCATTGTTTTGGTAGCACTGCCTGCCACACAAACAGCTTAAACTGTCGCCGTTCGAGATTGTTTATGGAAGACCACCCCCTATAGTTCAGGGAGTTCGGGACAACCCCTCACAGTTAGGGAGCTTTATAACTTATGAGGAATTGCAAACCTTGGGCAAAGCTGTAAAAGATGTGAATAGATATGTATTTGAGACTCTGCCATACCAAATTTATTCTCCTGTACATGCTTACCAGCCAGGAGACAGTGTGTGGGTTAAAAGCTGGAGGACTAAGACTTTACAGCCCAAATGGAAGGGCCCGTTTACTGTTCTTTTAAGTCCCCCTACAGCTGTCAAGGTCCAAAGAGTGGCAGCGTGGATTCACTGGTCTCATTTAAAGCCAGCTGCAGACCATTGGAAGGCACAGCCAGTCCTGGGGAAGCTATTGACTCTGAAACTTATTAAAGACTCTATCCGGCCTTAAGCCATCCAGTAAAGACTGTTAAAAGTCAATAACTTGCAACTGTTGGGATTTGCTTGAAAGCAGGTCCAGCACCCCCAAGCTTCATTGGCAAGCCTTGCTCCAGCCACCCCCGGAAGCTGGCTGGTCTACGCACAGCTGAAGCTTTGAAGACGCTATCTGGAGCAACATAGAGTTAGATATTTCTTTGTATTAGTTATTCTGAATCTCTTGAGCCTCCCTCATTATTCTTTGTGTTGAAGTGTGTAATCAAAGAATCGTGCATGCTTCAAGCACTTTTATTGCTGTGTTCTTTTGCTGTGCTTTTGCTTATGTGTGTAGTTCTCAAACTGTAAGATGTTCTAAATGTTGGGAAGGAGAGAGTTCACAACGCATGCTGCGTGTTCAATCTAGGGAAGTGTATGGGGCTTGCATAGAATGAAATACAAAAATAGTTTGTGTAGAACGTGGAGTGTCATTCTATCAGGCAAAATTTGAATATCCCGGTTCAGGAGGGACAATACCAAATAGACGGAGTTTCCGCTGCCCGACTTCACTGTGGGTATGCTGGCCAGTTAATTTAAAATCTTACAAAATCAAAAAGCCTAACCCTAAGTTTAAGGCACCCGTTCAGGAAACTAAGAAAATTCTGTATAGGACTGTGTTTGATGATGCTCAGGATGAGAAATTTGTTATTCCAGAGCCTGGGAGTAATCTTTTTATAGCTCTGGCTGAACAGATAGCCGCCTCCCTAAATATTTCAAACTGTTGGGTGTGCGGAGGTCCGCTGATGAGTGAAAGATGGCCTTGGGTTGGCATGAAGGTTTTGCCTTTAGACTTGGCTCAATGGAATAAACCTAGATCGGAGTCAAGGCCAGAAGAGAGAAAAATTTGGGAGTTACAGGCAGTTGTGAATGGAGAATTGTGCATTTCTCAAGCCGTGCTGTGGATGAATGGAAAGCATGTTGGGCATTCTCTGTGCCGCCGAACCCTGCTAGTTAGCTCCACTAAGGAGAAACCAAAATGGGTACAAGCGGATAGCACTGTTATATAAGATTTTCAGCCATGGGAAAATATTAGCAGCATAAATAAATATTCCAATGCTGCTTCAGAGTTCTCTGATCAATGGATGGCTCCTGAAGGGTTATATTGGATCTGTGGTAAAATGGCTTATACTCTCCTGCCCAGGAGATGGCATGGGACTTGCATTACTGGAACAATACATCCCAGCTTTTTCCTTTTTCCTTCAAATGTTGGTTCAGCTCTAGGAACCCCAGTGTTCAATGATTATGTTAATCAAAGCGTTATCTGGACATTGGAGGTATGCAGTGGGGAGATGAATGGCCCCCACAATGGATCATTAAATATTATGGCCCAGCCACATGGGCGCAGGATGGAACCTGGGGTTATCGAATGCCTGTGTAAATGCTTAATTGAATTATTAGATTGCAAGTTGTGGTAGAAATTATAACGAATCAAACAGCCATGGCATTAGAGTTGTTGGCTAGACAGCAGACTCAGATGCTTGTTGCAATATATTAAAATCTCCTGGCACTGGATTATCTGTTAGCTGAGGAAGGTGGTGTCTGTGGAAAGTTAAATCTTTCAAATTGTTGTCTAAATATTGATGACAATGGAGAAGCTGTACAGAATATTGCATTTGAAATTCGCAAAATTGCTCATGTACCAGTGCAGACATGGAAGAATTTGGATGTATCATGGTTTGGACAAATAATGGGTGATTGGAAATGTATTTTATTTTTAATTGGTATTTCTTTTGGAGGCTTAATGTTTTTGCCATGTTTAATTCCTATCATGAGGTATTGTGTTAATAATGCCATAAAGGCTATCACTCCCTTTGGGAGGAATGTTAATATCATATATATGTCTCCAGAGGAAAGGAAACAGTATTTATGGTAATTAATTTGTTTAATGATGATGATAGTCAGTCTAATTCAGACTAAATAAGTTTTCAGAAGACTGAAAGGGGGGAATGAAGGGGCAGCCCCTGAATAATTAATACCCCCAATAATAATAATAATTGCTATATTGAATAAGAGCATGCTTTACCTTCAAACTAAGGTGTCTGTTGTAAAACTGCCATTAGAAACTCACCAGCAGGTGTGAGCTCCAGCTGTAAGGTTAGATAAGAGAGCAGCCTCTTACAGAAAACTTGAAGTTCAAGTTTCAAGTTTATTTCAATTTATATCCCGCCCTCCCCACTGAAGTGGCTCAGGGTGGCTCACAGCACATAAAATCTAACATAAAATTATTTAATTTAAAACATCTACACAGTTAAAACAGTAAAATAAAACATATAACAGCGGTCTATTAAACTACACTCAGTTTCCAATGCCAGTTAGTTATAAGCCAGCCAGAAGAGGGCTGTCTTACAGGCCCTGCGGAACTAGCCAAGGTCCCGCAGGGCCCTCACCTCTTCCGGCAGCTGGTTCCACCAGAAAGGGGCCGTTACAGAGAAAGCCCTGTCCCTGGTAGATTTCAGGCGGGCTTCCTTTGGCCCGGGGATAACGAGCAGATTTTGAGATCCCGATCTCAGTACTCTCTGGGGAACTTGCTGTAAATAGATAGCGTAGAGTCATCATGTCATGAAAATTTACTAGAAGGAGCTCCGTGAGGTGGGATCTTTGAAATCTGATAACCTTGCACGAGCCTACTTGCTTGAAAACTGTATGCACACCAGGAAATGTATCTGTCAATTTGGGGGCCCATGCCCGACTGAGTTCTGTTTATGGTACCATAAAGTAAACCTTGCTTCATTCCAGTAAGTCTGTGCAGACCTTGTTATTTCTCTGCTTCATCCACTTCATATTTTGAAGAAAAAAAGAGAAAGCGCAGGTGATTGAGAGTGAGGCTGATGCCATACACTGTCTCTGAATCCCAATTTCATTACTCTTCAAGTGAAGAAAAATATTTTCATAAGTCAGTTGAAAAACCTCATTATATAAAACTTAATATATGAACGGTAGAGTGTATTGTGTTTTTTCTAAAACTTTCTTGTCATCTCTCTTGTGGATGAGAACATCATTCTCTTTTGTTCTCATCAAGTGCAGTCCTTGACTTTCACTAGGTCCTGTGTTGGTCATGTTATAATGTTCTGGTTGGATTTTCTGTGCATCAGTTGGGAATATCTGATCTGAACTCTTTTTCTCACTTAATTGTTCTTTCTCCATCTTTTAATCATGTTAAAAAGGTAAAGGTAGTCCCCTGTGCAAGCACCAGTCATTTCCGACTCTGGGATGATGTCACATCACGATGTTTTCATGGCAGACTTTTTACAGAGTGGTTTGCCATTGCCTCCCCCAGTCATCTACACTTTCCCCCTAGCAAGCTGGGTACTCATTTTATCGACCTCGGAAGGATGGAAGGCTGAGTCAACCTTGAGCCGGCTACTGAACCCAGCTTCTGCTGGGATCAAACTCAGATTGTGAGCAGAGAGCTCAGACTGCAGTACTGCAGCTTTACCACTCTGCAACACAGGGCTCTTTTTAATCATGTTACTTCTCCTTTTTTTTTTCTTGACTTAGTTTCTATCGAATTTGAACTTTTCTCCTAACCTTTAAACATCTCTTTTCCAGCATGCCTTCGTTCTTTCTCTCTGTTCTCCTCAACTGTCCATCAAACTCTAACAGCTGATCTTCATGGACAATCAACAAACCATCAGACTAATGAAATATGTCCAGTTAAGCATATTAATCATACAAAGTAATTAACTAATTACTGCCATTAGTTCTCCAAACAATTGAATCATGTGACAAGGTCTGCGTTACAGTCATATAGCTATCATGGTCTGCCTGTGGGGATCAAAATATCTGCAAGGAGGGCACCCAGGGGGAAAAAAATTAAATAATGAAAAAGAGAGGGGGGGGTGTGTTCTTTTAAAAAATAATAAAATGTATGAGCTTTATCCTCCCAAACAGTTCTGTTAGGTAGGTTTGTGGAACACCTTCCATATTAACCTCCCCCTGCCCCATTGCTTGATATTTCCCCCCCAGGTGTCTGCCTTGTATTTTATCTCCCCCCCCCGCCCCCGCAGCTGAAACATTTCTTTATTCCCCCAGGTGTAGTGTTCTAACAACTCTATTTGTTTAATGTTTGAAACAATACTGCCTCCATATTGATGCCTAGCATTAAGGACAGAACACCAGGCTTTTAATTTCATCCCACCCTACTAGCATCCCACTAGTCAGCATGTTTCCCCACTGCTCATATTTGTTTAGGATCTGTTTTTCTACAGCCATTTTTGATCATGCTGGCTTTATTGATTGATATGAGGAGGAATTTACTGCTGCATGGTCGTTTCATGGTCGTGGACAGGTTTTATTAATTATTGTAGTTATTTATTGTTATGTTTAAGTTTGTATTTTCGTTGTTGTTTTCTTCCTGCTCTTCTCCTCTAGCTGATTTTGGAGAGGCATTAGATCTTCCAGGTAAATAAACTGGCTACCTCATTTTACAGCTTATCTTTTTTTCCTTTGCTTTTGTGTTTTAATACTGTATCCATACTTGTACCATGATGCTTAAGAAGTCAATTATTCATTAAAGCCCAAATCACAAATCATTTAAGGCAGCAACAACTGGATCCTAAACAGTCCTACTATCAGGGGAAGTTCCTTTAAAAATGATTCAAGTTCATATTGGAAGTAAACAAGATTCAGTATTAAATGCGGAGGTTGTGTTTGTGTGACTGCTGGGGAAGAGAGTGGATATGCACAAGATCAGCTTAACCACTTGTGCAAAATGGGGGGAAAAAGAAGACTCTGATGATGTAGGAAGAGGTAGAAAATGTCAGGACCACTGTGAGAATGCATATTGTGAGCTCTTTAAATGTCATCAACATTTGTGATGCTTTTTATAGTGGAAATGTTTACATCCTCTGTACTCTGAGTTCTTGAAGCAATACAGCATGACAGAAGCAAAAGAAACGGCAGATCTCTGCTCCAAGAAGCTAACAGTGTAATGATGGGAGAAACAGGGAGCATTAGGACCTGCTCTGGAGTAGGGAGACCCAGGTTCACGCTGCCACGCAATCATGATATTCACCAGCAGAGCCATCCTAATCATATTCAGGTCTATTTAGTTGAGATTTTCCCAAGAAAAGCGTACTTAGGATGACACTGACCTCAAGGCAGTTGTTTCTCAGAAAAAAATCAGAGAGAAATGAGAGAGGCAGAGTTACATAGGATGAATGAAGGAAAATGCAGTTGTCAATAAGGACATAAGATCTGGCCAAGCTCCAACATCATGTTTTACATAGTAGCCAAAGAGAAGTCCCAGGAAGTCCTGCAAACAAGGCACCAAGTTTTCCTTTGTTGTGCCCTGCCAGCCACTGATATTTGGGGATAGTCTACCTCTGAAAATGGATGTTCCATTTTAATAATCATGGCTACTAGCTATTGATAGAGTTAGCCTTCCATAAGTCCCTTTGTAAAGTCATCAAACTTAGTAGTCACCTCACCACTAATTCTGTAGCATTGAGTTCCACAAGTAATTATCTGTTGTGTAATGAGTGTTTCATTTTTGTCTGTCCTGATTCTACTGCCCATCAACTAGCATGTATCCTCAAATTAGCATTATAGGAGAAGGGGAAAAAAATTCCCTTTGACCACTTTCTCCACATCATGCATAAATTTATAAACCCCATATAATGTCTTCCACTTAAGTCATCTTTTATTTTTCTAAACTGAAAAGTTCTAACTCTGCTGTCATTTTTTATAGGGAAGGGGCTTGAATCATTCTGGCTGCTGTTTTCTGCACTATTCAACTCTGTGATATCCTTTTTAGATTCATCCAGAACTATACACAATGAATTTTAAAAATGCAGTTTCTAGAAACTGTAGTTGCATGTGTGGTTTTTCTGTAAGTTGCTCTGAAACACTGATGGTGTTGCGGGAATAATAAATACAAATAAGAAATTTTGTTCACACATAAGCAAAACCCATCAGTGGAGGCAGGAGAAATTAGAGGTATCCATTTCTCTCCTCCCACAGAGCTAAAAGTAGCTTGGTAGGCTAATTGGAAGGTGAAAAAACTATCAAACAGTTAAGGGTTAAGATGCCTTTCTCTCCTTCCCCCCCCCCCCCTCCCCATGCCTATTAAAGATTTTAGCCAGGGCGGCTGCTACAGGTATAAAAAGAAAATGTCAGGGAAAACACCATGTGATTAACGTCATGTGTAGTTTTGAGCCTGAGGTGGGCAGAAAATTCCAGCGATCTAAGTCATACATCTGACTACAGGCAAAAAGTGAGTCATACACCGAATATGCCCAGACAGGAAACTGGCATAGATCATTTGTCTAATATGATAGGCACTGCCTGGTTATCATCCTTGAAGAACTTTGGCCTCTCTTCCAGCATGCCCTTGTATAACAGTCTCTCGCCCGAATTCATAGCAATTCATTGAAGCAAAAACATCTACAGAAGGGCAATTTCCAGAATTAACAAAATGCAAGTAAGACTTTAGAAACGTCTATGGTTAATTAAACCAAAGCACAAGCAAGCCATGTAACCCAATTGTTTAAAGATATTTCCATCACAAATATTGCCACCTTTCCATGTACATGAGAGTTTTTACTACACTCTAGCAAATGCAGACATTTTAAAAATTTCCCCTATGACCCCTTTTAATGTTTACTGTTTAAATAAGAACCAGGGAGGAGCTGAACCTCAGTGGTAGAACATTCATTTTGCCTGCAGAAGATCCCAGACTCACAGGTCCAGTTCCTGGCATCCCCAGTTTAAGAGATCAGATCATAAGGTAATGTGAAAGGCCTTGCCCTGCAAGCTACTGTCAGTCACAGTAGACAATAGTGATCTGATAGGCAAATGGTCTGACTCAGTATAAGGCAGTTTCATGTGTATATATGTTCATGTGTGAATTTAACAGCATGAAGCTAACATAAAGATGCCATTTAAGGCACAAGAGAGGCACTGCTGGTCAGAGATACAACTTCATTATTATCCAACCACTGGAACTAAATAGTCTGAAACTGAACAGACTCTTGATGTCCTTCGAAAACTGAACTTTCCAATTTAAGCTAATACAGCGGCATTTGTAGTTTGCCTTCACCATTTCTAAAGATGTTTGCAAGACCCACATACAGGTTTATACGTTGTAAAGATCTTTTTATTGCAGTTGGAGAAATTTAGGCATATTTAAGAGTTATAGCTCCCCTATGGGCATCAATGGGATTTTAAAGTATTTGACATTGGTTAGATTATGCAATTCAATTTTAATATATATATAAAAACCTTATTTTGTCACAGGCCCCCAAATTCCCCTGTACAATCTAAAAAGCTTCTAACACATACTAGGGCCAATAAAAGAAATAACTTCAACTACTCTGTGTTTCTTGAACAAGTTCAGACAGCAATATTTTAGAGGCTGGGTTGAAAAAGAAAAAACAGCCCGAGATGTAATATAATTACAGGGTAATAAAACCATAAACACTGTTAATACAGTAATTTTTATATTTGGCTATTCCCACATTTGGCACAGCTGTTTGCAAATCCAGTATTGTCATTATTTGTGATTGATTTTTTTCTTTTTAAACAGTACAACCATTGATGGATAACTTTCCGCAGAAGTCTATGTGTCTAGATTTCTTATTGGAGTTTCTGTTTAATTCAGATGGGACTCTGGAGCATTCTTTGGTGTAATCCTCATTGAAATGAATGGAACTTAAACACCCCTGCTTTCACAAAGTTCCCATTCACTGCAATTGGACTTATGCAAGAGAAGGTCCCACTAGAGTGTGCCTCCTGGGTAAGATTTTTAAAAATTAAGCTGACAGTGAAACTAATTAGTAAAAAAAAGCAGCAAAGAGCATATTTGCAGCCAGAACATCCATCAAAATACTCACTAGAATTCTGTAAACTGCAGAGGTGGATAGCTATTCAGGAGGATGGCTGTTTCTTGGTTTAAATGACAGACAGTTTACCTGGGGCAGCAATAGCAGAAAAAAGAACTCTAGGTATGAAGCTCAGCAGTGCACACTGTAAGCACAAGGGTACTTTGCAAGTGTGCTACAAATATGCAGAAGATTTTTTTTTTAAATTGTCCTCTCTCAACATCTACTTGGAAAGGTTGTCTGGAGATTGGGAGTGAAATGTCATCTATATGTCAATGACACTCAGCTTTACTTTTCCCTGTCTTCTAAATTAGAGGCATCAGTGGGGGCCAGTTTTGGTGCCACACCCCCAAACAGTGGTTTGAGGTGGCACAGTGAGATGGTTGCCGCTGAGCTTACTCACAGGGGCTTGCTCCCAGCTATCAGCTGCAGGGCAGGTGACTGAAACTCCCTTTTGGGCCCCCACCACTACTGGACAGTTCCAGGGCAATGCACAGTGGCTTGGATTAGATGTGGCCATCATTGTTCAGGCTCAAAGGCAGCCTCAATTTTAAATATTTATTAATTGTTGGCAACTAGTTAGTTTTAAAGCATGTTTTAGTGCACATCCCTATTGGATAGGGTTGGCAACCTGCAGGAGCAACAAGGGGGTGGAGACTTCAAAAACTGGCATCATGCGATGACATTTCATCACCTCTGGTTATGGATCCTGAAACCATAGAGATTTGGGGCATTCTTAGAATGCCATTCAATGCCATGATGTCACTTCCAGGCCTGAAAATTGAATTGACATAACAGCATTGTACAATGCTGATTCCTCCACTCTTCACTTCCATTGCTCTACAGAGTGGCAGTGAGAACATGGACCTCAAGGGCAGGAGGTTGTCTGCCATAGTGGACACCCTGGCAGTCCTACTATCCAACCAAATAAATCGAAACATTTCAATCATATCACTTTCTTCTTTGTTGGCTTATTTTGTTTTCATGTGCTGTCATTCCCCACCCCCAACAATGCTAGCACCTCAAGAGCTGGACCTAGACTTTTGAGGGAACTTAGTAAGAAGTTGCTCTCTGGGAGTGAATCTCTGGCTTCTGCCAAAGGAGCAAGTTTTCATGCTTTGAGTTGCTTCTTGATGGAAACAGGTCTCTTCTGTTGGCCTCTTTGCCAGCTGTTCCACTGAAAATAGTGATTTGGCTACAGCTATCCTTGCTTCCTGTAAGACACTCTATCTGGGCTGCCTTCAAAGACTCTGGGTACAAAACACAGCAGTGAGGTTACTTGTCAGTGTACAAATTATGGTGGACATTTCACCAGTACTATAAAATCCACACGGACTGCCCATTCACATCTAGACAGAGCTTACCAACAAAACTGTCAGCAGCCCAAGACCAGGATATCAAGAGGACTGCCTTCTTGCACTTGCTGAAAATGAGCCAGCTGAGCAGAGAGGACAGAGGTCTTCTCTGAGGTGACCTTTCAAGTGTGGAACTCATCAGAACCCCCAGGTGGCACCTGGATAACTCCAAGAATTACAGCTCCAGATGACAAAGATCAGACTACAGATCTCCAGACTACAGAGAAAATGGCTGCTTTAGACTCTGTGGCATTAAACCCTGCTGAGATTGCTTTGATCCCCAAATTGCGCCCTCCCCATGCTCCACCCCCAAATCTCCTGGAATTTCCCAGCCCAGAGCCGGCAACCCTAGTTTACACCAACCAAACATGTTTCTTTCCCAAGCCCCACTCTTTCTCTTTTCTTCCCTTCAGAGTGGTGACTTTTACTATCCTTTCTTGGTTCTATTGGTCCATGTAAGATGGCAAAGGTTCTAAATGATTATTTTCTAATCAGTTGTTCTTTTATTTTAGGTTGGGTCAGTTTCTCTTATTTGTTGTGTTTTCAGTCAACGTAATTTCAGATCTCTTTGAAAAGTGTCTCGGGTGGTTTAGCCTAGGTCCAGTCTTAGCAAAGAATTAAAGAAAAGCATGCTTTCTAGGTAGTTGTAGTGAAGTAAGGGCCGGTCCCAAGCCTTCAATGTGCATAGGACTACCACCGTAACCTTTTTTATCTTGAGTATGCAAGGATTTTAGTATGGAGACATCTATTTTAACACCCTCCTCATAAACCCTGTCACAGACTGTATTCTGAGGAAATGGCAGGCACCTCTCACAGTTCATATCCCGATAAATCACGTTTGATATTTTTTTTTCATTTTTGCATGTATATTTCCCCTCCTTGATTTAAAATATTATATCCCTAAGCCAAAAGGTCTTCAAGGCAACTTCAGGAATATAAACATACAATAAAAACTCATTGAAAGAAATGTTTGAAGCTCCAAGCGACATACAGGAAGTTCCTAAGCTATCTCCCAGATGGATATTAGCCAAACCATGTTCTGTTTAGCTCTAGAGCTGGAAGTACATAGAGAGACTTTAGATCATTGTCTGCCTAAAGGGTCACAGTCCTTACAGTCCAACCCAATACATATGTACTTGGCAATAAGCCCCACTAGGTTCCATGCAGCTCACTCCCAAGTAGGTATATATAGAAAAATCCAAGATGCCTCTTTTAAATTTGCATCTGCCTTAAACACACCTCAAGCAAAACTCACAATCCTGTATATTGAACTAGAGAGCAGAAAACAAAGGAAGCCAATTGGAAAATAAAGCTCATTTGCACAAAATAAAACAAAAAAAGCTTGTAGCAATCCAACATGAGATAATATGACTCTAACAAAAAGGGTCTCTTTTTTGCTTATTATAACGAAAAAGCAAAAAACCCAAACTATCCTATTATTAGCTAATTAGATTGACACTAGAATACAACAAGCATCTAAACAATAAAAGTCATGTCACCTACAAAGGGAGGGCTACATTTCCTAGTCAGCTGTGAGATCAGCGTTCAACAACAGCAAAAGTCTACAATTACATTGTTGCTAAATGAAATGCTGCACATAGAAAACTTATTTTGAGTTATAAGAGAACAGCATTTTCTATCCCATGCTCTGATTCATTTCAATTAACAAGAGAGAGAGAAAAATAAATTAAATGAATTTTTAAAGTTTTTAAAAATAAGGTCACAATTAAAAGCAGTTTTAATGACTAGTAGTGAGAACCAGTACTGAAACACATGAAAGAGAGCAGAGAAGCAGAGCCTCCAGCACTTCACAGGTGAAGACTGGAGCACTCCTGTGCCCGTGGCCCTCCTGTCCTACACAACCCGAGCCCCCCAACCCTCATCCCTACAACTGCTGAAGGCTGTTTCTCTGCCTACTCAACCCTTAATTAATCTTCCTTTCATTAACCTGATCAGTCTTGATTTTGAACCGAGTCGGGTTAAAGATATTCTTTAAAAAAAAACCCTCTATAATGTATTATAATTAATTTTGTTGTTCAGTCGCACAGTCAAGTCTGACTCTTTGCGATCCCATGGACCAAGTCACGCCAGGCCCTCCTGTCTTCCACCAAATCTCTCCAGGGGCAGCAGATGCAGTGAAAAGTGAAGTGCTACCAGATGCCTTAGTGGCCGTGTAATAGGCATTTTTGAAATCTTCAAGCTAAAATCAAGATGTGTCCCCCGCCAACCTTCAGAGGTTTAACTTCCATAATCCTTAGGAGGGGGCTACACCATGAAGAACAGCAACTCTTAGATGAAATATTCATATTATGCTTTTGAGAGTCCAGTTATAAATTCTCCATCTCTAAAAGAAAGCCTAAGTAGATCTACTTACAATCCTACCCAACTTTATTCAGTGAGGCTTACTCTCAGGAAAGTTTTCTTAGGGTTGCACGGTAATAAGACAACTTAATTGTCATGATGAAGGCTATGATACCCCTCCTCAGTCCCCAGTGTGACTTATCTCCAACTGAACATGCACAGACAGGGCTGCAAATCCCACTGAAAGCAATAAGACTTAATTTAATGTTCATGGGTTTTGACGGGATTCAGTCACTACACTGTGCCAGGCATACACCCACAGGAAAAGGAACAGATGGTGGAAGTCCAGACCAGATAGAGTAAAGAGCAGCCTTTCAAATGATTCAGCATGGCAGAGGCATGCCAGTTAAAAGGGAATACAATTCAGCAAATCTATTTTGTTACATAATAAACTGACAAATGATCCCTTCCTTGTTTTAAAAGCACAATGACAGGGCAAATGCAGCAGATTTTTCTGCTCTTGTTCAAAAAAACTATCCTGATTACTTATTTCCCAGATCAAGAAAATAACCATTAGATTTTCCAGAGACCAAACATACACTGAGCAATTAAGTTAGCTTTAAAGAGCAGAAAGATGAACTTCTCAATATCATAGGACATTTGCTGTCAAAGAAAGCTTAGTCTTACCTCCCATGAAAAATCCCTGAGGCCGAGGAAAGACAAGATGAACTATAGGAGCCAGAAGAGACCATGCACTCATCTCAAGAATTCTGCTTGTTCGCAATGTAGGAATAGTCCAGGAACCAGATCTTACGGAGGGAATAACTTATTTGAGTAAGGAAGTCAGTAGCTGATCTTATGATTCAGCCTGATTTGCAAAGATAATTAGGAGCCAGGGAAAAAAATGCATTTGGAACTGTTTCTGTGAAACTAGATATATATATTTAAACTGAATGAATAATGTGACCCACCCAATCACTTTTTTTTTTTTTTTTTTTTTTTGCTAATCAATGGTATCTGACCTTAATGGGTTTGAGCTGTCTGTGTGCAGGATCACAGTAGTGGTGACAAAAAGACCTATAGATTTTGAATGGAACAAAATAAGTCCCAAAGAAGCTGCATGTCAGCACCTGATGACAAGAAAATAAAGGACAAGGGAAAACAGCTTCATCAACTGGGGACAGGGAATAAATATTTTTTCCCAGTTTTCTCAAAGAAAAAAAAATTGACATAAACCATTGTGCCTGGCTGTATGGGAAGTGGCAGCAGTGCAACTCTGTACCGTTCAACATTCCAATTCACCAAACAGACCAAAGTCAAATAGATCCAATAAAAAGGATTTCCTTCTAACACATTTTTTTTCTTGTACAGTTAGCAATATATGCCCATGGAATTCAAGTCAAATGGCAGCTTAAGACAACAATGTGAATACCACTTAACATTAACATGGAATTAGACTGATGCACTGTAAACAGGAATAAGTCTTTTTTATTCATTCATTTATCTGCGTTTTAGCACTCCTGGCTTCCTGAAATAACATATCATGAAGTTATGGAAATCTCTCCAAAAAAGCCAATATGGAGCAGTGCTTAGTGTGAACTTGAGACCAGGATTCAATCCACATATGGCCATGAGGATTGTTGGGGAGAGAGCATATGGAAGGGAGATCTATGAATGTCATGCAAAGCCCCTTGGAGGAACTGCCTAGTATCCCCATAAAGCAGAAGCACTTGCACTTGCACAATAAAGAGAAAACTCTGATTGACTTTTATTTATTTTAAATATTTATTAGTCACCTTCCCCCTTATGTAACTCAAGACAGCTTGCAAAATAAATGAAATTATTATTTAAAACACAATATAAGCAATATGAATAAAGAAACAAAATTAAGAACACATAAAAGGTGGCTATCTAAAAACTCCTATTAAAACCGCCAATAAATAAAAATGAAATCAATCAAATGCAATTCTAAATAAACTTTTAATATTTAGTTAAGAGTATTTATCTGCCCTGCCTTTCTCCTGACACAGTCAAGACCTAAAAGGGATACAAGCAATACATACAATACTAAAATAATCTATTGAAATCATTAATGTGTATCATTAAAACCAATGAGTGAAAGTGATGGCCAACACTTACTTTTCTATTTGGAATATAGCAATGAGATAATCTGAGAGTCAGGAAAGAACACCATTTGAAGGAAAGTGAAGAAAAAAGTGGTTTTCTGGAAGGCAGGATGTGTTTACCTTTGGTTAAAAACCCCCAAACCCTGTACCATAGGTCATGGGGAGCAATGAATCTTTCAATCCAGTGTTATTGGAATGTGATGCATCTCTCAAGCCCATGGACTTGAGAGACATTGTTGCCTGGAAAACTCGCAGTCTAAAATCAAGAATGTGCAAGGCTATGAAGGTGGAAAGAAGAGGGGGGAAGACTTTGGAGAGCATGAAGTAAGGGCCAAAAGTCTGTGTATTGCCTGCATCCGTGAATGAAATTTAAGGGGAGGTATGACATGGTCAATGTGATGAGAAGAGAAAATGATTTGGAAAACAGAGTACTAGTTAGAGATGAAGGTTCTACGGTCTAACCGTGGAAAACCTGCAAAGAGAATAATAACAATAAGATTGTCAAGGAAAGAGCAGACTTAAACACGCAGCAAAGTTTTTACCTAAGGAATGTAAAGGGAGAGATGTATTTTTGCAACGGTTTGTAACCAGTAGCCCAAACTTTGCATGTTATGCGGCTACTGACATAATAGACATACTTTAATACATAGAAAGTCATGTTTAATTCCAATTAAAGTAAATGGGGCAATTCATTTGCATCTTCAATGTGGTTTATGCAAGACAAACATTTTGTATACTGAAAGCAGCAGCAGCAGATGGGTGACAGGGAGTAAGTTTCCACTCAAAACTCTCACCTTGATTCTCACCACCACATTTTACTATATGCCTTTTAAAAATCAGAGGTGGCAGCAGCAACAGACAAGTGATAGGATGGTGGTGACAGCAAGGAAGTCTATTAGGGTGAGAAAAAGAGCACCATTGTACAAACAGAACATCCAAATTCATTCAAATTTACCCCCAAACTTATTGAACAATCAGCTGCCTCCTTGTGACCTGCAAAGAGGATGTGAGCCAAACCAGTGGCTGTTCAGCATGCCTGCTGAGTCCTTCCCTTCCTTTCTTTACTTGATCAGTTCATGATACAAAAGCAAATTGATCCTCTTAAATTCATCAGCAATTTTTATAACAAAGGTCTAAACAATGGAAGTTTTATTTATCTTGTTATTTTTTTGTGTGTGCTTGCATATTTTGTGAGAAGGAAATATGGCTTCAGTCTAGCTGCATAGATTTTGCAAAATAGTTTAGAGATGGTGGTCTCAGTAGAGAGCTGTTTAAACATTATTTGACTTATTAATAACTTTTATCCCTTTGAGTGAAACTAAAATTTCTTCATACTATGCCATGGAAATGTAATTTTATATATCCTCATAATTTGAAAACATATCAATTATCTATTTACTTTTAAATTAATTCTATGACTCAGCCATTTAAATTTCATGGCCGGGATTTCCCCTTTTTAGTCCCCTTTCAAAAGTTCATTCATGCTGTGGAGGAGAGCTGTAAAGACAGTTTTGTGCACTTGAATTTAACAGTCAAAAGCAAAAATAATCCAGTGAGTACTTGCACGTCTTTGGCATGAAGAATGTGTGTGTTTGTGTATGTTAAGAAATCCATAAGGAATTCTTTAAATTGTTACTGTTGCTTGCCAGGGCTTTTTTCCCTTTGTAGTAGGAACTCCTTTGCCTATTAGGCCACATCCCCTGATTTAGCCAATCCTCCTGGAGTTTACAGTAGGTCCTGTACTAAGAGCCCTGTAAGCTCCTGGAGAATTGGCTATATCAGGGGTGTTTGGCCTAATATGCAAAGGAGTTCCTGCTACATAAAAAGCCCTGTTCCTTGCAGTTTGTAAATATCTTGCTGAATGTTGTCCAATGAAGAATAAAAAAGGTAAAGGTAGTCCCCTGTGCAAGCACCCCCTGTTCATTATAATGGATAGATCATTGATCTTAATGTGGTAGCTCTGGGCACCATGGCGCCTGTTATATGTTTCCAGGCACCCCTTGCTTCTTCCCCAAAGCACAGAACCAACCTGGCTTTGCTCCACTTTGGAGTAGGCAGTACTTCAGAGAAGCCCAGAAGGCATCAACTTTGTGATGGCAGGGAGCACACATTTGGAATCAGCTGTCCTAATCTTAGAAGCATGTTTGACTTGGTGGTGGTGGAAAATGCCACCAAGTCACAGCAGATTTATGGCAACCCTATAGGGTTTTCAAGGCAAGAGACATTCACAGATGGTTTGTCATTGCCTGCTTCCATGTCTCAGCCCTGGTATTCCTTTAAGGTCTCCCATTGAGATACTGGCCAGGGCCAACCCTGCTTAGCTTCTGAGATTTGATGAGGCTGGGCTAGCCTGAGCTATCTAGGTCAGAGCATGTTTGACTTACAACCTCCTGATATATTGTGGGACCTCCCAGTGTTTATATATTGGACCCAGCCCTCATGGCCGCCATTTTATTGTGATGCCTACAGGTGGAAAGTGCTGTGAAGTCACAGCAAATTCATGGCAACCCTGTAGGGTTCTCAAGGCAAGAGATGAACAGAGGTGGTTTGCCATTATCTGCCTCTGTGTAGCAACCCTCGACTTCCTCAGTGGTCTCCCATCCAAGTACTAACCAGGGATGACCCTGATTAAATTCTAAAATCTAATGAGATCAGGATGACCTCAGCCACTCCACTACCTGTTCTCAAAATTCTCAGCGTGCTTACAGGTTCAGCAATGTTGGGGGCCCTGTTTTAGAGCTACTCCTACCTCATATTGCCTAGCGTCATTTTTCTGCCTTTCCACTTGGGCTGTCTGGCTGATTCCACAGTTGCATTTGCCCTGGCATCATGGCGGTATTTTCCCTGGGGCTACTGTCAGATTCTGCACTATTTGATCCGGCACCACTTCTCACCCTTTTTGGCACCGCACCAATGTAATCCTCATTTTGCCAGAAATTTTGATTGCCCAACGCTCAGGTTTCTAGATTCTTGTGCAGAACTCTTGCAAATGTGCAGACAAGCTTCCGCAGCGCTAGAACACACCCACATCATTCCATGCCCACAATTCCGCCCTGTTACTGCATCATTCACTGGTACATCACTTTTGCCCCCTTCCTTTTCAAATCACACTTGGCAATGAGCAATTAAAAAAAAAAACAACCTCCAATTCGTGTTGCAATGCAACACAGTACATAACAATGTAATGCAAGCCTCATTTTCACAGTTCTTCAAATATCAATTTTCATTGTACATGGATAGAAAAAAAAGGGGGTGTAAGGAGGAGAGGAGGGAGGGGAAAATAGCTCCGAATGTGAGGGGAACTCCTCAAGCAACAGTAATGCAGAATCAAAAGACATGGAGTAGATTGAAAGCTGATCCAGGAGAAATCTTCTAATGCAGAATTGAAACAACAGAACTGCAGGGAACAACCCCGCAGTGAAAGGGAGGCTAATGCCAACTGCGGAAGCAGCTTTTGTGTGTGATGCCATGTGAAAACAACAAGGCATGAATATCATCACCTATCTATGAGCTTCCAGAACTAACCATTGCTGTGTAGATCCCAGTCTGATTTAGCAATGCTATCCTTATGTTCCTACTACTAAACAAAGTAGGCAATCTACAATCACAGATGGATGTGTCTCCTGCCCCCAAATCATAACTTAACTGAAATGAAGAGACAATAAAGCTCTTTCAGTTCTACATTCCATCACATAAAACGTTTGACTGGCAGTGCCACCCCAAACAAAGTTACCTGCCTTTAATTGCTTTTGCATCTATGGAATTAGATGGGTAAAATTCTGCTTAGGTTGGCAATATTGTTCCATGCCAAAAGGCTGTGTCCATTATGAGAAAAATCTCATGTCCTAAATTTTTATTATATGAAAATATCCACTTTTCAGACTTTCCTAATACTCAAAATTTCAGCTTTTGGGGCACCAACAATACCCACCCAGGTTACCAGTCTCTGGTGTGTTAACTAACCACACCTAACTGCTCTGGTCAGGTTGCAGCCTAATTTAAAGAAGATGAGTATTAAATACAGGGTTTGATACACGGACAGACACTTGGCATAGTGATCAGCTCATTTATTAAGTGATTTCAGCAAAAACATACATAAAATGCTCAGGCCTCAGCCTGGTTATATGCAGCAAAACTCCTCCCACTCCCTGAACTATTGGAGGGTTTGAACTTTCTTCTGGCTCCCTATTGGCTGTCAGCAACTGCAAGTCCAGTAAGCAGGCAGACTCCAGAATCCTTGTGGTCTGTTGTTCTGGAATTCCAAGCTCTACTAAGGCTCCTGGAGAACAAACCTGGACATGCCTATGCGGAGCCACTGCAGTAATATAGATAACAAACCCCAGACACAACAATGAGGCAAAAGTATATGGGTGAGTTCTTTCACCTTGGCAGAATCACAGTTAAATCTGACATTAGTTAATGTAAATGAAACAAAGTGAATAAAAGTTGTGCATGTTCAGAGAGAGAGAGAGAGACTTTCTAGGTACAGTAATTGTTTTAATATTTTCTTGGCCAGTGCCCTGTTTATAAACAGGATCTAATACACTTGAAAATTTAGGCTGCAGCCCTGAAGCCATTTTAAATATATTCAATATTTAAAACAACCGATTTAAGTGTGCAAAAAGAGTGTCTCATTTGTTAGCTTCACAATCCATACAAAGGTCTCCTAAGATGTCAGGATTGTCACCGTCAGTTTAATTTTTTTTAAGTAAATGAATGAAATACACTAATTTTTTTAAAAGACAGATATGCCAAACAGGGCTAAATGATCAAGAAGACCAGCCTCCATGTAGGAAAGGACCTTACAATAAAGAAAAAAAGAAGATAATTAAGTGGGGACATCATCAATATTTATAAAATGAGGCATGATATGAACAAAATTGATAAAGAAAACTTTTTCTTTCTCTTGCAAAATACTGGAATTTATGGAATGACCTAAGCATGAGGTGAAGACTGAAAGCGGGAGCGGAGCTGACTGTTAAGGCGTGCTGGCTCCACCCCCTGCTCCAATAATGCCCTGCCCTCTCTTCCTCCTACTCAAGGAGGCAAAATCAGCCCCCATAGGCATGGCTGTTCAGCCTGCCGCTGGGAAGCAGCTGTATTATGTTGAAAGTCAGAAGATTCAGAGTAGAAAGAAGAAAATATTTTTATCATTAATGGAACTTCTGAGATATTATAGAGCCAATATAATCTAAAACAGAGTTCAGCAACCTTTTTAAAATTAAACAGACGAATTACACCAGTATTCAGAGAAAGAGACCACCAAAAGCCCAGAATAAGAAAGTCAGCTGATGCCAGTTATATGCATATATGTACTAAATATTGAATGTACTATAATTACATACTAAATTTGCAATGTAACATTATCTATAATGTATATGTTGATTAATAATCCATGAAATTTCGGCAGCCCAAATATAAATTGTTCTGAGTCCTTTGTTAACAAGTAGCATACATGAGGTCTCACAATAAATACATACTGGAGCACCCTGCACAATTACTTCAGTACTGTAGCATAAATCTAGCAAAGACTTATACTGCAATTTCTATCTTATTCTGTTATTACAGCCTAATGCATAGAGGTTTTTATTAACCTGTATTACAGAAGAGTGATAAAATGAAGCAAAATGGTTTTGTCTCTGTACATTTGTCTCAGTATATGCATAACTAAAAACAATTATGCAGCTTTATACTATACAAGTATATTGAGTGGAATATTAATTGTATACAAGGTAGCAAGTCAACCAAAGTCAAATTGATTAGCATTACCTAGTTGTTGGAGAACATGGAACCCCAACAATTAAAGTTCTATTAGACTGGAACATCCTCCTTCTATGGTGGTAGAATTCCTAAATGCCATATTTCCCAAAACTAAGAACACAGGTAGCTCAGTAAAAGCTTTGTATAACAATGTCCCATATTTTGTTGAACCAAGTAGCCAAAGTTGGGACTTTAACTAATTTCCAACTTTTTGCTAGTACTATTTTTCCTGCTAAAAGTGGTAGTGAAATTAATTCAGTTTGTTATACAAGATAAAATAACTACCCAGCTTTTATTCAATGATAATCCCGAGTTAGTGGACAACTTTGTTGAAAAATGGTTTGTTTGTTTTTTATTATGTAAATGGAAATGCTTCAAAAGAATGTTTATGTCAAGCATTGTATATTCATCTTCTGTTATAGTATTTAGATTATAGAATTGCTACTAACCCTGAATTAAGCTAAGGCACATCAAAGTAGCAACCCCCACCTTTCTTCTTTCGCTTTCACTAACAAAGGCAGGAATGTCCTCTTTGAAGATAAGACCTCCTGGGACTTGTTCTCAGGCTCAGCCAGGCCAGAATCCAGGATGTGCTAGCCGCAAGATAGATAAGGAACCTAGCGTGTGAATTTCACACGTGAATGTAGAATTGTTTGTAGAACCTTTGATGTGCCATCTTAAAGCCTGTATTCTACTGTTACAAAGTATCAGTTCCAATTTCTTTCCAGCTCGGATGAGCCACATGGATTATCAATAAATCAAACTTTATTTCAATATTCAAGGACTGGTTATTTTGAAATCTCATGCTTGACAGTATTTGGCCTACAAAATATTTGGACTTTATTTTGTACTGATACTATAGGACTATTGTGGATTCTAAGAAGCAAAAAAGACTGTGTAACTATTTTGTATTGTATTGTATTTCATTGTATTGCATTGTTATTGGAGTTTTATATAAATAATAAAAAATAAGGTGTTTTTTTAAAAAAAACTTTGTTAATCAGCATCCATGGGGAATTGTAACTGCTGGTCAAACTAAATATATTAATTAACAACCTTTTACTTGGCAGGCAGCTGAGTGAGTCAGGCAGCATCAATCCAAGTCACAGATACAGCTCCCACTAAAGTCATTTAGCTGCCGTGAACGGAGTCACCAAATTCGCTCAGCCATTATGCTAATTAACCAAACTGTCTGGTTAACCTGGTGCCGGTTAACACAGCTTTCACTGAACTTTATAAATAAATAAATAAAAGGGCCACTCATCAAGTCACAAAATAATGAACAAAAGCTGTCTATTCTGCAGATCTCTTCATCAGGCTAGATGTAAAGTAGAGAAAAAAGGTTGGGGAGTGAGAAGCAGCAATGCACATTTGGGAAAATATGTTTATAAAAATATAAACTGAAGGCATTTTTCTTATCTCTTACTTTTTTCATCTCTACATGACTGGCTGCCAGCACTTAAGAGACCAGAATGTGTGGAGCGCCAAGAAGTTAATTATTGAATGTAAACCTAATTTCCCCCTGTGACTCATTTGTTTAGGATGAAGTATTTCTCATGTCTTCTGGACAATTAAAACAACCATTCAAGACATGCTATGTTCAAAATAAATGACAACACCCTCCCAAATTTTATTTCAAAAGCTGATTTATCTGATTGTCAGCTTGATTATATAGCAACAACATAGGGTTGCCAATCCCCAGGTGGGGGCAGGGGAATCCCCCGGTTTGGAGGCCCTCCCCCCACTTCAGGGTAATCAGAAAGCGAGGGGAGGGAGGAAAATGTCTGCTGGGAGCTCATGATTCCCTAAGGAGGCTTATTCCCGTAGAAAATAATGGAGAATTGATCTGCGGGTGTCTGGGGCTCTGGGGGCCCTGTTTTTTGAGGTAGAGGCACCAGATTTTCAGTATAGCATCCAGTGGCTCTCCCCAATATACTTCCTAAGTTTCAAAAAGATTGGACCTGGGGGTCCAATTCTATGAGCCCCCAAAGAAGGTATCCCTTCTTTATTTCCTATGGAAGGAAGGCATTTAAATGGTGTGTGGTCCCTTGAAATGTGATGGCCAGAACTCCCTTTGGAATTCAATTATGCTTGTCACATTGCTCCTGGCTCCGTCTCCTGGCTCCACCCCCAAAATCCCCAGATATTTCTTGAATTGGACTTGGCAACCCTACAACAACAGGAAAAAAGGGAGGATGGCCAGGGATTCCCCCTTGGGCCCTTCGGTTTCTTAAATCAACATGCAGGGAGAAAATATGTGGGAAAGCCTTACCAGGACTGTACTACCTCAAACTGTGGAGGGAGGCAAATTTTGAATGTTGCTTTTTCTTTTTAAAAAGTTCTCTACATATAGAAAATATTGATATGTGCTCCCTGTTTCACTGAGAAACAAAAAGTAATTGGTAGATTGGCATGTCGCTAGAGAATTATACCAATTACTGATGGCTTTTAACAAAGGCCTTATAAAGCTCTCCTGTGGCATAGGGGAATGGAGGGAAATGGAAGCCATGGAAGTTCAGACAAGGAAAATGGTACTTTCCCAGTTACAAAACCTGCAGAGGTATTTTGCCTATGTTCTTTTTTTCTTTTTAAGCCATATCTGGTTAATGAAAGGTAACAGCAAAGCTGGACAAAACAAAGAAAGTGGACAATGCCATGTGAATGCTCCAAAAATGCAAAAATGCTGTGGGCTCAGAGGAGAGCAGTGTCACTCTGCAAGGAGCACTCTGAAGTGTCACTCTGCAAGGGAAGACAGCCTCAGAGCAAGGCAGGCAGTCCCGCAACTCTTGCTCTCATCTGGCAGCCAGGCGAAGGAAGGAGGTGGTAGGGTGAAGCTGCCTCCCCTGCAAGACAGCCTCAGAGTGAGGCACAGTCCTTTCCCCCACCCAGCAGCCAGGTGGATGAAAGGAACCGCGCAGCCTCGCTCAGACCCCCCCATGCTGGGGCAGCAAAAATCCCAGCGCCACCCCTGATGACAGGGCCCCAGTCTCCCTGAGAGACAGCTTTGTCTCTGACATTCAAGTCATACTGAACCTCATAGTTTGAAGTAAAGATGTATCATCAAGCTGCAGCCCTGCTGGGCTTCTTTGGGGCCCTGTGCATCAGCGAATTGTTAGTGGGATCCAAAAGGGACCAGTCAGGAAAAGCATTGCAGGCTGTTACTTTCACTGGGACAGGGATGGCTGGCTGAGGTCATCTAAGACAGATCAGAACGGGGAAAGAGAGGTCTTCATTTCAACTGGTACTTGTGTGCAGAAATGGCCATTTGCCCTGTAGGTCGTCACTGCGTTCCTTCCTGGGCCAGGCACAGGACTGCTGTTTCAGCAGGGCTATGACAGGCACCTTAGCAGGTACCAGTTTTGAACAATGGTGAAGAAAGTGGTGGTCAGAGTTCCACCCCACCTTTTTGGAGTACACTCCTTTCACATTGGGCAGCTTCCATGAGTGGCATGGATGATATGGTTAAGTCAGCCTTCAGGGCATATGTTAGATCTATGAGCTCAGTGGCACAGCTACAGGCCATGGAAGCAGGTTGAGGACTCTCTGCAGTGAAACATTAATGGTCTGTCCTTACAGGTATGCATGACATGAGGATGCAAGTTGTCATCTGTGGTCACAGCATTGTCTTTGGGGCCAGCCACAGGCTGGCCAATGAGACTTCAGTTTACAACTGGGCATAAACCATGCAGACCAGATCATGTGGCTTGAGAGAAGGAATATACTGTGGGACCAGTTGCTGCCAGCTCTCCACCACCCTCTGAAGGGGACTCCTCCACCCCACATCATACTAATTCACCTGAAAAAGAATGCCATGGGATGACATGCAGCAAAGTCCATTGTTTTGCAAGCCCTGGTGGACTTCGAGCACCTGAGTGTACTTGTGCCAAGTATGCTGATCGTATAGTTAAACATACTTCAGTAGCATGTGTGGCAAGGCACAGTGCATTTAGGGTGCCTGGGAAAAGTGCTAGCTAAAGTGAATGGTGAGGTGTGATATGGGGTTTCTGCCATTGGTGACATATATATTGTGTATCCAAACATTGAAAATTGGTAGAGTCTTAACACTGTTATCACACACATTAAATAATGCACTTTCAATCCACTTACAATGCACTTTCCAGCTGGATTTTGCAAGTTCACACAGTAAAAGCCGAGGTTCGAGCCCTGCGGGACTATAATCAGTTCCGCAGAGCATGTAAAACTATTCTTTTCCAAATGGCCTACAAGACTGAATCCTGAAATGTTATCCAGCCATCTGATATACATCGTTTTGTATTATAGCACCTATCTGCCGTGGTTTTAATTAATCTATTTATTTAATGTGTTTTATTGTATTTTTATTGTATGATATTTGCTGTATGTTGTGGCACTTTACATGTTTGTGAGCCGCCCTGAGCCTGCCTTGGTGGGGAGGGCGGGATATAAATAAAATTATTATTATTATTATTAAAATCCACATGGGAAGTGCATTGAATGTGGATTGAAAGTGCATTATTTAGCCTGCTTCCTCAAATATTATGTCTCTTCTATTCTTTGATCCCAAAACAATAAAATACCTCTTTTCTTTTCGTGACAGGTTCTTGGGATTAAATTTACCTGAGTATTATGCCCTTTTAAGTACTTTAAACCATAATTCCAAGGGATGGATAAAAAGAAAAAGGTTATTAATTGGTAAGTAAAAGACATTCTGCACATGCTCAGAGATGCTTACAGCATTCCTCTGTACAAGCATGTTGCAATGAGTTGGCTCACAGTGAATGACTAAAAGGGCTCAAGAAGAGTAAGAGTGTACACTCAGTTCTCCTCTTTCCCCTCCTATGGCTCATATCCTCCAGAAGCACATTCTGCACTGCAAACAGAGGGGGCAACCCAAAAAAATGTATACATCACACTCAGATTTCCTGCCCATTGCCTTCATTCAAAACTGCTGATGTTAATGGAAGAGGTAGCAAACGAGAAAGATGGAATGAGTAAGGTCTCAACTAAATGATATGTTAGAGTTGGATCAGCAGACTCATATGTAACACGAGGGCACTAGTGTTCTCAACCACTGCGGGGATGGATTTGATTCTTGATCAAGGCATGGAAAGAAGTTTCAGCTTCCCTCCTGCACCATTTTCCAAAGCTGAAATGACTACTGACATGGGGGGGGGGGGCTTGTTTGCCCCATTGTGTCTCCATGTACACTAGCTGAAGCCCCTCACAGACATTTCTGTTTGAAAAAATGGCACGGGGGAAGTCTGAAACCCTTCCTCCACCCTGCCCCCCCCATGCCAAGCTCACAAACTGAATATAGTGCTTGAGAACACTAGGTGCATTGTCCAACTTCACATTCACCATCTAAAGTTTCTGTGTGGAAGTGTTGGGTTCTTGATATCATGATATTGTCTAGTTGAGGCCTAAGGGAGCAAAGGTTACAGAATAGGGCTCTTGAAAGACAGCTTGGTCAATAAGAAGTTAACTGGTTTAGGACAGCAGCTGTCTCCTGAGATGTATTGCAGTATCTCTCACCAGCCTGGTAGAACAAGCTGTTTGCAACTTTCTGTGCTAATAAAGACAGACACTTGAAAAAATGACCTCTGGAAATTCAGACAGGAGAGGTGATATATTCATTTTTATGAAGGAATACTCTGGAGCTATGAGAATCATTTGTTTTTGTAAACCAATTAATCAATTGCTTCATGAGGCATATCAGCACTGTGTATAGAATACACCTTTTTATTCTGAGTAGGACACTGCTTTACATGAGTAGGTTTTCCTTGTTGTTTTGCTTGCACAACCTATAAAAACATTTTAGAGGTACAGCCATTTCTTTAAAAGCCAAGAAATGGACATAATATGAGCTGAACATGACGTTTATGTTTACGTAACATCAGGTGATCATAACATTATGTTGCTAACTATAACATTAAATCCCACAGTGCTTGAGTTGTTATTATAAGGTAGTATGATTTAACCAAAATTGCCATCTTGAAACTCTTTTCTGCCCAAAGAAAGGGGTAAAGGGAATGATTACCAACTGAGATCTTATATTTATGCAATTTTCTTCAGCCACAGATTGTTTTGGCAGTCTAGACCGAAGCTTGTACTGCCATTTCTGATCATCATGCCCACACCATCTTTTTATAGATTTGGTATGAATTGACCAGCTACAGCTCAGAAGAGCAGCATAGAAATAATGACTGAACATGTGGATAGAGCCTGAAATTCCTGTACATGGCAGGCATATGATAGCAATCACCACCTGTTCATGCAACTGTTGATTCTTTGGGATGGATTGTAAGAGACTTGCAGGCCTGTGCAGAATACCCTTCTAAACCCAGGGATTTCACTGGAGTTAGAAAGGTGTATTTTTGCTGAAGCTGACTCCTCATCTTTGCCATTTTCTTCTGTCCCCACACCATTTTGCTTTCCCCAATCTCACTTTTCATGCCTTCACTTCACCTGTCAAGTTTGTCTCTCTCAAAACCCTATTTTTCTGCAAGGTGTCCCCAGACAATCAAAGATAACACCTATATAATTATATTTGACAGCAGTGTAGTAGGTATTATAATCTTACTGGATCCCTGAGAGTTGGGACAACATAATGGGCAGAGTTGGTAGACTGGAGACCAGACATGGACTCAAAATGCCACTCAGCTATAACGCTCTTTAGCCATAGCATTGTTCATATGGAATTATGTATACAATGGATATTTGGAGGGAAGGGGGTTAAGATGGCCCTGCAGTGACATTTGTGCATTGATTGGCAATTTTGAACAAAATCTGCATGTAGTTTCAATGAGTGTGTAGGAATCCCAGGTGTAAGTTTCAGTTCCTTCTAGTGTTCAGATCAATAGAACTTATCTCTCAGCATACTTTATTGGCCAAGAGTCATTGGGAAGATAAAAATGATAACCTCAGGTACTCTCCCTGGAGAACTCAAGGAAGGAAGGTCAAGATAGAGAATTTGAAATATGTAATCCTTATCAGCCCTAGTATTTCTTTTTTCAGACTGTCATCTTCTTTACTTTATTTCTGCAATGTTTCATTCCCTGTGTACAGTTTTAATCAAGGAAGCTTTGGGCATGAATCGCATACTTAAGTTTTAGTGGGTACAACTTAAAGATGAGATGGTGAGGCAATCTGTGCCTTTTGAATTGCCAGCCATCTTATGTGGCAGGTGTCAAGGATCAAAATAAAAATTGGCTATTGATAGGTAAAAGATTGTGATTAGAACTGTTTAGGCCAAAGGGAAGCAAGTAAGCCTGCTTGCAGAACAGTGTAAAAGACACTTCAAGTGATGTGAAATATGCGAAAAGCTGTCCTTGCTTGGTGTTGCGAAAAGCTGTCCAAAGGGCCCTAGGAAATGGGACTATGGTTAGCTAGCTAGCAAACTGATGTTACAACATGCAGCTTGATGAAACAGAAGTATATGTAATTTCACCCCGGGGGATGAATCCTGGAGAATCCAAAGAAAGTTGTTTACTGAACCAGAAAGCTGCGGTTTAGCTTGTGTTATGATTGCAAATAATGATGCCATGTAATGCCATCTATGGAAAGTACCAAAAAGACCCAAGTGTGTCCCGCCTGTATCGTGACGTGTTTCCAGTTTGTGATGTGTTTCCAGTTTGCTTGATTTTGCTGATGTATAACTTTAAGCAGTATAAAACCCTGTATTCTGTCTGTAATCGGGGTCAGACCCACAGCTTTTGGCATGAGCCACATGGTCCTGATCCATGCGCATGTTATTTCAGTAAAGAGAAAGCTGTTTTCCTGATCCTGCCTCAGGCCTCCTCTGTCACTGAACCAACCATCAATTGCCTACTGCAGGGGTTTTCCTGCTACACTTACAGCTTTTTTTTTGTTTAAACCAATTTTTATTATTCTGCAATATATTGTAATAATATTCATTATCTATTATTAAAAAGGTAGTACAAATACATTACATTTTTTTTCTCCTCCCTCCTCCCTTTTTCATGACCCTCGACACTGTATTTTACTTAAATTGCTAAAAATAAAGGTAATTTTATCAATTAAAGAATCTTCATTAAAAAAACCTTAAAACAAGAAGAAAAGAAAAAAACCCATATAATATAATTATAATCCATCGCCATTCTTATCTTTTAGTCCTTGTCAAAAGAAAAAGTTGAAGAAAAATAAAAAAATATGTTCACTTAATCTCGTTTTATGACTTTAGTCCATTTATTATTCCTCAAAAATTCAACTATTGTTAAAAATCACCAAGTGTCCTTTTACCTTCCATTGCTTTTCAATATATTTTTGAAATTTCCCCCACTCAATTTTAAACTTCTCTAAGTCATATTCTTTTAAGATTCTTGTAAGCTTGTCCATTTCACTCCAATGCATATCTTTTTAGAATCCAGTCCCACTTTTCTGGTATTTTATCTTGCTTCCACATTTGCGCATATAATGTCCATGCAGCTGAAAGCATGTACCACATAATTGTTCTATCTTGTTTCAGAAAATTTTCCATTTATAATCCCAACAAAAAGATGTCTGCTGCCTTCTTAATGTCATAACCCAAAATTTTTAAGATCTCTTGCTGAATCATTTGCCAAAATTGTTTTGCCTTTTCACAAGTCCACCACATATGGTAAAAAGATCCTTCATGCTTTTTACATTTCCAACATCTATCCAACACCTGATTTTTCATTTTTGCCAATTTTTTTAGGTGTCATGTACCACCTGTGTCACATTTTGAAACAATTTTCTTTAATGTTATAACATGTCGATATCTTCATAGAGTTCTTCCATAAATATTCCAATGACTCCATCTATATTTCTTTATTTATATTTATCGCCCATTTTATCATTTGAGATTTGACTACTTCATCTTCCGTAGACCATTTCAATAATAATTTATAAATTCTTGAAATCAACTTTTCGTTATCACCAAACAGCATTCTCTCCAGTTCTGTTTGTTCTTGTCTTATTCCATCATTTTTAATGTCCTGTTCAAGCAAACTCTTAATTTGTTGCAATTGAAACCAGTTATATTTATCTTGTAATTCTTCAGCCGATTTTAACTCCATCTTTCCTCCATGTATTTTTTAACAATTGTTTATATGATAACCACTTCTCTTCATTAATATCTGAATATAACTTTATTACTTCTGTTGGCACAATCCAGAGCGATTTCCTCTCATCCCCATATCTTTTATATTTTGACCAGGTATTTAACAAGTTGCTTCTTATATAGTGATGTGAGAAAAAAAAATCCATCTTACTTTTCCCATAATACATATAAGCATGCCAACCAAAAACATTTCCGTGACCTTCTAGTACTAGTAGTTTTCTATTTATTAATGTCATCCATTTCTTGGTCCACACCAAACATACTGCATCATGGTACAGTTTTAAATCAGGCAGTTGGAAACCTCCCCTTTCTTTTGCATCAGTCAAAATTTTCATTTTAATTCTTGTTTTTCCCCGGCCCGTACAAATTCTGAAAATTTCCTTTGCCATTTATTAAATTGTTTATTATCCTTCACTATTGGAATTGTTTGAAACAGGAACATAATTCTTGGTAAAACATTAATTTTAATTGCAGAAATTCTACCCAGTATAGACAAGTTCAATTTATTCCATTTTATCAGATCTTCATCAATCTTATGACAAAGCTTCTCATAGCTATTTTTGTACAAGTCAATATTTTTCATTGTGATTTCCACGCCTAAATATTTTACTCTGTTAAGCTTTGTAGTTCTTTCTGTTTAGTCTTTGACATATTTTTGCACAAAATTTTTGATTTTTCTTTGTTTATATGAAAACCTGCCAGTTCTCTATATTCTTGTATCTTACAAAGCAACAATGGTGTTACATGAGTGGAATTTTCATTTATAAACATTACATCATCTGCAAACGCTCTGTATTTATAAGAAAAACCTCTCAATTTCAGTCCCTCTATCTCTTTATCTTCTTGAATTTGCATAAGCAAAACCTCTAAAGTCATTATAAATTTCAATGGAGATAGAGGGCAACCTTGGCTTGTTCTGTTACTAATTATCATTTTTTCCATCAAATTGCATTTCTACAAAGTCTTGCTTGTTGTTCAGTATATATCGCCTTCACCATTCTTATAAAATCTTCTCCCAATCTCAGTTTCTCCATCACTGCAAACATAAAATCCCAATGCACATTATCAAAAGTTTTCTCTGCATCTACAAAGAATAGTGCTACTTCTTTTTCAGGATGTTTCTCATAATATTCAACAATGTCTATAACTGTTCTGATATTATCTCTAATTTGTCTCCTGGGAAGAAACTCTGCTTGTTCATCTTTAATAAAATTGTTCAAATGCTGTTTAAGACGTTCTGCTAGTATTCTAGCATATATTTTATAGTCATTGTTAAGTAGTTTTTTACATTTGTGGTGTCTCTGTCTTCTTTAGGTATCAAGGAAATTCCTGCTTCTTTCCATGCATTAGGTATTTTCCCATCTGTTATAATATTCATAAATTTCTGAAGTTTTGGTAATAACACCTCCGTAAGGATTTTGTAAAATTTTGCTGTAAAACCATCTGGACCGGGTGCCTTCCCCAATTTCATTGAATTTATTGCAGCTTCTATTTCTACTTTTTCAATTGGTTCATTTAAAACCATCTCCATATTTCCTGTTAAGGGATTTACTTTGATTTTCTGTATAAATGCGTCAATTTTTCCCTTATCCACCTTTTGGCCTTTAAACAACTTAGCATAATATTTATAAAATTCTCTTTTCATTCCTTCCTGGTCAACAATATCCTTACCTCCCAATACAATTTTGTTGATGACTTTATTCTCCCTTTTTTTCATTTGCCAAGTATTTTCCAGAATTATTTGCTCCTTCAAAGGATTTCTGTTGAAGTCTTTTTAAATTCCATTCCACTACTTTGTTTAACAAATGTCTCAGTTGGTTTTGTAATATTGTAATCTCCCTTATAATTTTCTTTTTCCCAGGTCTCTTTTTAAGCTTCCTCTCCTTTTTTCCAATCTCTTTCTGAATGTCCAGCATTTGTTTGTTCTTTGGCTCTTTTATCTTTATTGTTCAGTGTAATTAAGATGCCCCTCATTACCGCTTTTTATGCATCCCACACAGTTTGAAATTGAATGTCCTCTTTTTCATTTATTTGAAAGAAAACTTTAGTCTCTTTTTCCAGAGACACCACTATGTCCTTTTTTCTGTAGCAAATCTTCATTTATCCGCCATCTTAAGGTCTTTTTCACAGGTTTTGCAGACCACATTAATGGATTATGGTCTGCCCCTATTTTAGGAAGAATCTCTATTTTTCGTTATAAGTCCAAGATCTTTTGTAATCCACAACATATCAATTCTTGAGAAAGAATTATGCCTTGCTGAAAAGAAAGTATAGTCACGTTCTTTGGGGTTACGTTCCCTCCATATATCTTCCAGACTTTCTTGTTTCACTCAATCAAAAATGACTTTGGTAATTTTCCTTCATTATTTTTTTCCCCAGATCTATCCAAAATATTTTTAACTGTTCCATTAAAATCTCCCATTATCATGATCTGCTCAAACATCACTTGATCTAATTGTTGCATAATGTCTTTAAAGAAAGAGTCTTTTGCTCCATTTGGGGCATACAATCCCAATAGCAAAGTTTTTTTGTAGTTCAACATCACTTCCACCACAATATATCTACCATCATCGTCCTTAAAAATCAATTTTGGGTCTAATTCTTGTTTAACAAAAAACAACACCCCTTTTTTCTCCTTGGCCCAGTTGTTTGTTCCATAAAAATTTTAATCCATTTGTTTGATGTGTACTTCTTGTAGGCAAATTGTATTAAGCTTTTGTTTCTTAATCCAATGAAAAGTTGCCCTTCTTTTTTGTGGTGAATTTAGTCCATTTACATTCCAAGATATTAATTTGTAATCCATCATGATTTTTTATTTTTATTCTGTACCCCCAAATTCCTTATGTTCATCAAAAAAACTTTGTCATTTCTTGAGTGCTTGTGATTGTAACTCTCCTTTGTATTCAAAACTTAAACCCTCTGGAAGTATCCATCTGTATCTCATTTCATTTTCTCTCAGCTTTTCAGTTAATTTTTTATACAGTCTCCTGTCATTTATTACTTTTCTTGGCAATTCTTTCATAATTCTTACACTACTGCCATCCACCTCCAGTGTATTTTCAAATTGTTTACTTAAAATCTTTCCCACCGTATCTCTTGTCACAAATCTTACTACCACATCTCTTGGTAATTTATTTTTTTCTGGCATAGACTGCATTGATCCTGAAGATATAATCATAGAAGTAACTGGTTTCATCAGGGTCATCCCCCAAAAACTCAGCAATGATTCTTATTATATATGTCCTTAAATTAGTCTCCTCAGATTCAGGCACCCCTCTCAGACGTATCTGATTTTCCATTAGTTTACAATCCTGTAGTACTGCTTTCTCCTGCATTTTTTTTATAGTGGAATCCACTATGTCAGTTCTTGAGTCTTGGTCCTTCACCTTTTCTTCTACCTCCTGCACTTTCTTTAACACTGCTTGAGAGTCTTTCCTGAGATCTTCAATTTCTTTTTTTATTTCTTTCTTAACTGCCTCTGCACTGGATTCAATATCTTTTTTTAATTTTTTCTTACTCTCTGTTATTGAATCTTTTATTACTTTTGCCAGTCTTGCCTCCATGGCATCTATTGCCTCCTGCCGTTTAGACATTTTTGCTTCTTCAAGTGACCTAGCCCTCATATGAATCTGTTTGCTCCTGATTTATGCACAGACATTTCCTGCCCATTGCTAAAATAGGCTCTGAAGTTGACCTCACCAAATCAAATTTCAGTTACACATTCTTGTAGATTAAAGCATGCCCTTTTAGATGAGCCCGAAATCACCATTCCCAGAGGCTCCTAAGTCAAGATATTAATTTTTTAAAGTTTTATTTTCTTCAAAATGGCATCCATGGCTTTTCTGCCCCCTTTTTTAAAAAAAATTCTTTTTTCTCCTAGAGTGCTTCAAAATTAATTCCAAGCATATAGTCCAATAGATTTCACTTTTTAATGATGATATCTGCTGGCTCCACTTTTTTTAAAAAATCCTGTTTTCTTTTTAAATTTTTTTTAAACTTTTGACCTTCTCTTAATGGCCACTGGTACTTCTCTATGATTTATGATCCTAGAGAGGGCTAGGAGGCTTGCAGTTTTCCCTTCTCCTACTGGCTACTTCCTTCCTTTCTTGCCACAAAGTCTCATTTTCAATGGTTGAGAAGTCTCATGATACTTCTATGATGCCATTTCCTGTGACGTCCATCTAATCAGCAGCTCTGTTTCAGAGGGGGTTCTCTGACCCGACCACAGGTATTCAAAACAAAAGTTGTTTTTCGTCTTTTAAATTTGTTTCTTAAATTTTATTAGTCCTGAATTTACCCCCTCGTTTATCTTCTTTACTTTAAAATAGCGTAGTTGGATCTAGACCTTTGTCTTTATTTCAAATAAGTCTTATTTTAGTCCCGGAGTGATAGATAAAGATCCTTTACCTTTAAATTCGCTATCCCTTTGAACACCATTCTCTTCAAAGGTAAATGTTAAATAGTTCCAAAGAAGCTTTGAATCCTGGTGAACTTAAGTCAATTTAATGACCCCAGAAGTCCTCTGTAGACGTTGGAATGAAATCCTTCTCTGGGGACTCTTCAAAGCCAAAAAGGAACCCCACTGGAATTTCTTGTCAGCCAAAGTAAATCCCCTCAGAATTTAATATGCATGTCTTGGGCTTCTCCCTGCCTGGGAGAAGTAGACAGCAGGCGTTAGGATCTCTGCCCAGAACAGAGGCTCTGGTCTGCTCCTCTCCTGAGAAACAGCTCAATCCTCCATTACCCAAACCCGGAAGTCCTCTATACTTACAGCTTTTAAAGGTATAGTTCTGGCATGAATATCAAAGGTGAAGTTCTGTGTAAGGGATAACGCAGCAAAATCAGTTGTATGGGGAATATCTTATCCTGCCCAGATAAAGGTAGCATCCATACATGTATTTGACCTGCCTTGTTGCTCATGTACTCCAAGTTACATATTAAAAAAAACAGTCCTTGATGTAAACCTCAGTGTAGACTCCAGCATGCAGCTTTCATGAGATAACCAAACATTACAAAGAGATCATGTGAAAAAGTCCTTATGAAGATCCAGCTTATGATTTTAAAAAACCACCCAAACAATTTATCTTAAGAAAGGAATCGCGGGAAGAACCTTCTCAATGTAATTTTAAAAAGGAAGCAAACTCAGTTAAAATGTCCAAATATTTTCCAGAAAAAGGTCACCTGTATACATATTACCTTCATTTTTCTCCAACTCTAAAGCACTTGGAACTGTCAGAGGATTTGACATTGTTAATGGAGATGTATTTAGTTGTGGGTGTAAAGAATACAATGGCGAGGTGTGCCCGGCCAACCCAGGATATGAGTCACTTTCAAGCGATATTTTGCATTATGCTCTTCCAACATAGTAATTTATAAAAAGGGAAAGTTGGGGAGGGAAAGGGGAAAAGTAAACGGATTCCCATAGGCTTAGGGTTTCCCCTTGCCCTTTATATACTCATCAATTAGTTTAGAATAGCTATAAAATGAGATTACTAAGAAAGGTAATCCTAAATCAACTTTTGATGATTGGTGTAATGACAATGACTTCAGCTGAGTAAGAATTGCGTGTCTTTCAGGGGAAAGCCAGAAAATTTTTCTTTGGAAGGACTTGGTTTCTTAAATTTCAAATTCATTCAAGTCACCTGAATGACAGCTTTTCTGTTTGTTTAACATCTAGGCAATAGGGGAGAGAGGTTAAGGCATAGTGTTAAGAAAAGCCAGTAAAAGTGTTAAGAAAAGCCAGTAAAAGTGTTAAGAAAAGCCATTCTCTTTCAGTAAAAAGATTAGAAAGAGAAGTATCCTAGACAGCAACAAGGTAAGGCCATAGTTTCTAATGCTTATTAAATACGTGTGTGTTTCATGTATGTTTTGGAGTATTTGTGTGGAAAAAATCAGAACAATTATTCAGAGGTAGTATAGATATTAATGCCGGTTATGTTTTGTTGGCACACTGTTGACCTCTTTTGTTGAGTCTCTATCTGGCAGATCCTAGAACAGAAGTGAACTTCTTAGAGCATATGCTAACTAGTATGTTTAACTAGTGACCTGTTCCATGGTCAGGTACTTTTTTGCACTTTGGTAGCCACACTGAAGAGAAACTGTTGCATTGCTTTTGATTCTAAGTAATGGAAGTAACATGCTAAAACTACAATCCTAGGCTGACTAACTAAGGTGCAAGTTCTATTGAACTTTGTGCAATTTGCTTCTAAGTAAGCATACCATAGGTTCCTATTGACCCTCTTTATTAAAAGTGCATAGGTTTGGGTACTTCTCCTTGACAATCTTATTTTATCTTTGAGGATTTCTTATTAAAACTTTGTGGTGTGTGCTCACATGCAAGTGAGAGAAATCAAGCACTTCTCATTCAGCATTAAAAATTAAACCTGAGTAGATGCACGTTCTTGATGCTAGTGCTCACAAATGCTCTACCACACATACTAATTCTCAGGCTATTTTGCAAATTGTAGCTAATTACATCCATTTTGAATTGTGTTTGTATAAAAACACATTCCTCATTTTTATAGTATATCTTCAACTATGGAAATAAAGGTCTGTCTGTACATCTTCAACCAAAGGGCAAGCATCTTTTTTGTTCCCTTGCTTTTAATTCAAATGAGTGTGTATAGACTGTGGATGGCTAAACTGTTCCTTCTTTGATTGCCTAAATTTAAAATGTCAGCATATTATCATCCCCCCCATCCTTATCCAGATAGTAAATAATGTTGAATATATTTGGATTGTAAATACTCTGTGATAAATATAATCAGATCTACAATGAAAAGTATTTTTCATCTTTTTTAAAACAGAAAGCAAGCTGTTATTGTCAATTTACTATATCAGCAGAGAGCACCAGAGAAAAGTTTCTCATAATGTGTATTAGTGTGCTTTATGTAGGCATTTTGCCTGGCCGTGAGTGATCTCCTATTTGACAACAGTATCACTATTACATGTGTGAAATTATGGAGGCTATGATGTGTTTAAATGCATGTGTCACTCATTAGATTTTCCATGAGACTGCATTTATATAGTGAAGATCAAATAGTTCTTCTGCCTTTCCTATTTCTCTAATGTAAATGTTTTACCCTATCTACAGAAAGATGTACTTTCAGTTTCAGGTTTCTATCTTGCATTAACAAATGTTCAGCAATAGTGAGAGAATTCCTGAACACTATTCTGATTGTCATATGTGAAAGCACCCCCAAGATGTGGCTACTCAGTCTGTTTGTACTATAATCACTGACCATCACTAGCTAAAATTAATCTGCCCCAGAATCAGTGCTGTGAATCATAATAAGCACAAAATGGGGAGGACTTAGGTGGTTGTCCTTGGCTTGGCAAGAGATATTCAGAGGTGGTTTGTCATTTCTTGCCTCTGCATTGTGATCCTGGTATTACCTAAAGGTCTCCCATCCAAATAAAAGCCAGGGCTGGCCCCGCTTAGCTTCCAGTGATAGCTAGCCTAGCCTATCCAGCATATTAGTGCAAAAGATTTAATCTTCCAATATCCAAGGTTTCCAGTTCCAAAAGCATTATCACTATTTTAAAGAAAGGCAGTTAAAATCATATTCCCTTCTTTTTGATCCTAAAGAAGATGTGCTCAGTGTTTCTTATTTGAAAATAGAATCAGTTGAGACTGAAGGAGTGACTGAGCTAAAGTTAACACCATTCAGTCTCATTGATTTCAATGAGAGAATTAAATACAGAACATCTCTAGGACTGAGATATTTTTAAAGTTTGGCTGGGTCATGCTGTAACATTTACACTGTGATAAGAAAATCACCTCTCCCTGTACACTCACCAGCTCCATATTTTATCTACTCATATTCAGTTTAGATTCTTTATTCCCCAACACAAGGTCTGCAAAGCATACTAAAGACAGTACTAGGATCACTAAATATCTAGCAGTAATCTAAAGAACAATCCCCTGGAATTAAGTACTGCTGATTAAACCTGAATAGGATTCTCAGTAAAGCTGTTTAAGGATTGCTATCTAAATAATGCCAAATGTTAAAAGAAATCAAAAGGAAAGGGCTTTGTTACAGTCTGAGTTACATTTTTAAAAAGTAATTTGCGTGTATAATAAGATCACAATAGCATATCAGTATTAATATGGAGTAACCTTATAATAGTAATACTGGATTTACAAGTAACGGCCAAAATACCTTAATAATTTGGTAGCATACACTGTTATTGCAATGCAAACTTCTGCATTTATTGTGTTTTCCCAAATCTTAAAAATACTACAAAATTTTGTTTCCCAATCCAACATTCATATATTCATTTAAAATACTTTTAATGTACATACATTAATGTATAGTTTCCAAACACATTTTGAACAGAGGCTTATGTTTGCAAGTATCTTTAAAAGAGCATTCAGAGTTCTGTTGGCTCACTGAGTCAGCTGGCTGTATCTTCTGATCATGGTAAAGTTATTCAAAAAATATTTGTTTCACATATCTGAAATCCCTGGTAAACATATAATTTGGGTTTTTAAAATCAAACACAGTTTCTATATCACAAAGACTTTCTGGTTGCTTTCTTATAATGTATGCATTAAGCATGATCTTTGGTAGGATCTTGGCCATAGCCAATACAATTTCATGCAATGTATTTAATTTATCAGAAACTGGGATTTCCAAGGTGATATGAAGTCATGGGTTGAACAGTTGGTTGTTTCCAGTTGTAGATTAAAAGTCAGGAAAAACAGATTTATAATCAGGGAATTAGGAATGTAGCTTGTAAAGATGTGTGGCTTCTCAAAAATAAAACCCACTGAAGATTACCATGGTCAGAAAGGCATATGAAATTTATTTTGGAGCCCTCCTTTTTCACAGGGACTCTAGATAAGATTACAACTATGAGTCTGCACAATCAACCAAATGGGACACTGAATAACCAATGCGTTAGGATTAGGAGCCTGGAGCCAAGTAAAAAGAACTGAAGGATAGCGTAAGTATGAACATGACACATTAAGCAGTACAGAAATTACATAACAGGATCCTACACAGCAATATAGACCACAGTCCCTAATCATTTCTCCAAGTTTGAGAACCATTTGTACAGTGCAACCCTGTTGCCTGCAACAAAAAACTCTCTTAAGTTATTCAGTTTTGCATAGTTTGCAAAAGCCAAGATACGTGGATGTGATGTACATAAAGACTTTGCTTACAAAAGGTGTATTTCAATATTTTAGAAAGCTTTTTTGTATTTAAATCACACAATAAATTAGTAAAATCATATGTTAAGGGTAATATAGGCAATTGAAACCAGCCATTTATGCTGGAACCAAATAGGAACAAATTACCATACATGACAACACAGACTGACTCTTTTATTCCTTGTTCTCAGCCAAGTCATATTATTATGCAGGTTTAAGTAAGTCTAAGCAATGTGCTTATGTTTTGGTGGTCTCAGAAGCACACCGCTCTGTATATGTTCAAAACTGAGTTTGCATAGCTGCGGATAAGTATCTGTAGTTCCAATGCAATGCAACAGTTGGTTGTATTAGTACAGATGCAGAATTAGCGGCTTTCTGCATATGTTCCTAAAATCAGTTCTGGCCATTCACATCTTATATTGCATACTTTCAGGCTGATTATTTTGTTTGCACCATTCATTTGTGTTGACAGAGAGTTGGGGTGTGTGTGGGGGGGAGGGTGTTATACTACAGCTGGGAATCCATAGGCTCAAATCCCCACTTTGTCATGAAGCTCATTGGGTGACCTTGGGCCAGTCTAGGAGCCAAGCCTCCTTCATAGGATAAAATGGAGAGAAGGAACCATGTATGTCACCCAGTGCTTCTTGGATAAAGAGCAGGGTAAAAAAATAAAGTATTTTTTAACTTTAAGTCATCTTTGCAAATACAATATAAGGTAGGTCAGAACTGAATATTTTTGGATATGCAAATATGTTCTGAATATTCACTGAATATTCTAGAATGGTATTTGAAGATTTTGTAGCAGCATTCTACATTTACCAGAACTTCATAGGTGAAATATAACAGCAGCCATTATTATAATTGCAATGTAATCTAAAACCTATTTACCTGAACGGAAGAGTGCTGTCAAGAAAAATAAGCAGTTGCCTTAAATTTGAATACATCATTAAAAAAATTTGAACATAGCTTTTGGGGAGGGGGATTAAGAACATAAGAACATAAGAGAAGCCATGTTGGATCAGGCCAATGGCCCATCCAGTCCAACACTCTGTGTCACACAGTGGCCAAAAAATTTATATATATACACACGCACACACACACACACACACACATATATATACACACACACACACACACACACAGTGGCTAATAGCCACTGATGGACCTCTGCTCCATATTTCCATCTAACCCCCTCTTGAAGCTGGCTATGCTTGTAGTCGCCACCACCTCCTGTGGCAGTGAATTCCACATGTTAATCACCCTTTGGGTGAAGAAGTACCTCCTTTTATCCGTTCTAACCCGACTGCTCAGCAATTTCATTGAATGCCCACAAGTTCTTGTATTGTGAGAAAGGGAGAAAAGGACTTCTTTCTCTACCTTCTCCATCCCATGCATAATCTTGTAAACCTCTATCATGTCCTCCTGCAGTCATTTCTCCAAGCTAAAGAGCCCTCAGCGTTTTAACCTTTCTTCATAGGAAAAGTGTTCCAAACCTTTAATCATTCTAGTTGCCCTTTTCTGCACATTTTCCAATGCTATAATATCCTTTTTGAGGTGCGGTGACCAAAATTGCACACAGTATTCCAAATGAGACCACACCATCGATTTATACAGGGGCATTATGATACTGGCTGATTTGTTTTCAATTCCCTTCCTAATAATTCCCAGCATGGCATTGGCCTTTTTTATTGCAATCGCACACTGTCTTGACATTTTCAGTGAGTTATCTACCACGACCCTAAGATCTGTCTCTTGGTCAGTCTCTGCCAGTTCACACCCCGTCAACTTGTATTTGTAGCTGGGATTCTTGGCCCAATGTGCATTACTTTGCACTTGGCCACATTGAACCTCATCTGCCACATTGACGCCCACTCACCCAGCCTCAACAGATCCCTTTGGAGTTCCTCACAATCCTCTCTGGTTCTCACCACCCTGAACAATTTAGTGTCATCTGCAAACTTGGCCACTTCACTGCTTACTCTCAACTCCAAATCATTTATGAACAAGAGCATGGGACCCAGTACTGAGCCCTGCGGCACTCCACTGCTTACCGTCCTCCACTGCGAAACTGCCCATTTATACTCACTCTCTGCTTCCTATTAATTAGCCAGTTTTTGATCCACAAAAGGACCTGTTCTTTTACTCCATTACCATTTTCGCACACAGCTTATCTTGCAGTCACAATCCTGTTCCCTCCGCAGCGTCTGTTGGATTTCCCACCATCTGCACCAGAGTTACAGGAAGTGCCGCGGCTTTTGAGTAGCAAACGTAAACTAGGTTTTAGCAGTTTACGTTTGCTACGCAAAAGCTGCGGCACTTTCTGTAACTTCAGCGCAGATGGTGGGAAATCCGACCAGATGCTGCGGAGGGAACAGGATTGGGACTGCGAGGTAAGCTGTGTGCGAAAACGGTCTATGACTCTCAAGCTTACTAAGGAGCCTTTGATGAGGAACTTTATCAAAAGCTTTCTGGAAGTAAAAGTAAACAATATCTATCGGGTCTCCTTTGTCCACATGTTTGTCCCCTCAAAGAAATGTAACAGGTTAGTGAGGCAAGATCTTCCCTTACTGAACCCATGCTGTGTCTTCCTCAATAACTCGTGTTCATCAATGTGCCTACTCATTCTGTCCTTGATGATGGTTTCTACCAACTTTCCCGGTACTGAGGTCAGACTGACTGGCCTGTAGTTTCCCGGATCTCCTCTGGAACCCTTTTTAAAGATGGGGGTGACATTTGCTACCTTCCAGTCCTCAGGAACGGAGGCAGATTTCAATGAAAGATTACATATTTTTGTCAGAAGATCCACAAGTTCAACTTTAAGTTCTTTCAGAACTCTTGGATGTATGCCATCCGGGCCTGGTGACTTATTAGCTTTTAATTTGTCTATCAGGTGTAGGACCTCCTCTCTTGTCACCTCAATCTGACTCAGATTATCTGACATTCAAGGTAATTTTCCTATGGCATAACTATAGGTGTTTATTAATTTCATTCAACCAACAAAACAGTTAAATTCCAAAATGCTGAAGTTAAATTTCAGTTTCAGAATTAGAATATCAGATTTGATAATCAAAATTCTGCAACAAGATATGAACTATGAAAATTCAGTAGTTATATGATGCTGAAAAACTTTAATCCAACATTGTCTTTATATGATAATTCTAAAAGAAAATGGATATCAGCACTTTGCCATTCACATGCATTCTCAGTGGTGGCTTCTGCCTTGTGGAATGGCCTGCCTCATGGGGCAAGGTAGGCTCACTCCCTTCTGTCATTCAACAGAAGGTGCAAAACACTAAAATTCAGGAAGGCTTTTTCTAAAGAGATTTTATGAAGAAAAATGAAGTGGAATGGAACAGTCCCAGTGGGCACTTTTTAATGGACCAGGATTGTAGTCTACTGCAATGAATTAGGTATAGTATCCAGATAACATGAAGTGATGGTATTGCTTTACTCTGCTCTGGTAAGACCTCACCTGGAGTATTGTGTTCAGTTTTGAGCACCACATTTTAAGGAGGATATAGACAAGCTGGAATAAGTCTGGAGGAGGGCACCCAAGATGGTGAGATGTAGACTAAGTCCTATGAAGAAAGGTTGAAGGAGCTGGATGTTTAGCCTGAAGAGGAGGCAGCTGAGAGGTGATATGATCACCATCTTCAAGCACTTGAAGGGCTGTCATATAGAGAATGGTGCAGAATAGTTTTCTGTTGTCCCAGAAGGTAGGACCAGAACCAATGGGTTGAAATTAAATTAGAAGAGTTTCCAACTCAACATTAGGAAGAACTTTCTGACAGAGCAGTTCCTCAGTGGAACAGGCTTCCTGGGGAGGTGGTGGGCTCTCCTTTCTTGGAGGTTTTTAAACAGATGCTAGATGGCGATCTGACAGCAATGCTGATCCTGTGATTTTAGGTGGCAGTATTTGTGAATTTCCTGCATTGTGCAGGGGGTTGGACTAGATGACCCTGGTGATACTGGACTATGAAAGGGGTACTGGACTTGTATTTCTCAAAAAAGCAGCTTTGCATGCTGCAGTATAACACTTTTTGACAGGACTTTCAAAAATAGTTTGAATTATGGCATAAGGGTCTGCTGTTGAAAAGAAGTCATGGCACACCCAAACCCTCAGGCATACCTAAATGGCCCTTTCTACTTGGTCCAGAGTCATTTTACAGCCCCCATCTCTCCCAAAATTCTCGCACTTGATTTTTTCCCTTCTTTCTTCTGTTGCTATAATTTTCAACAAACTATTGTACATATATAATTACATGATCTACAACATCCTGATCTGAAATTCATTTCAGGGCCAGGACAGACAATATTTTTTCAGCAAGTTGAAGGCAATATTGCCGGGAAATCCATAGTGATTCTTTTTGCTCCACTATGCATTATCTCTATTTAAACTGGTTTGAAGCACTACAATGAAACAACATCATTTCTTTAATCAATGGCACTGCTGAAATAAAAAGGAGCATGCTCACTGTGGGCAACAATGGTTCTTTCACACCACATTCAAGTCTTGGAGGGGGGGTGGGGGGTGGTATCATTCTCTGACTCTGACAACATGCCCATTTTAACCCAGTGTGAAACAAGTTTGAATCTGTAGGATAAGGTATGGCCTGAATTATAATTCACCTACCCATCCCTTCTTAGGGTACCATAAATATCTCAAAAACACCACGTTGTGAATTGCTCAAAAGCCATCTTACTCACCTCTTAAGTTGAGACATTTAATTATGGTGCTGAGCTACAGTAGCACTGTGTTTTCCATTGAATTTCAGGGTACTATCAAGTTTCTCTCTCAAAACTAAGCTTGTACAATTGCTCACACAGAGTTCACACAAAAGGCTTTGCTACATAAAACGAGCCTGTCTGCACTTTTTTTGTCATGCAGCCATAAAAGAGAGACACCTGATCTTTTTCCTTCAGGATGTAACGTGGATGTAATGGCTGAACAGTACTACCTCTTTCTTTTCTAGCCAGAGCTAATGAGAAAGAGCATGCTGATCCAGTCTTTCCTCAGAATACATACGATTAGTTCTCTAAAGCCCTTTATATCCTAAAGACCACCAGATATTTATTTGCAAAATCTTTTCCAGGTTTGGGCATCATTTTAGGGCACTTACTGTGGTTTCTGAGAAATGTAGATTTCCAGGAATACATTGGCCAGTTATGGGATTTGACACATACCTACCCTTTAATTGAATAAACCCATTAAAAGAGGTCAAGGCAAAAATAGGCTATAGTCTTTGAAACATTTGTAGAAATTGGCTATGTGAACTATGTAACCTCTTGATTAAAATGAGCCTTCCTGAGCCACTTGCTCAAGAGATGAGTGTTATGGAATGTTTATGGATAGTCTAACTATTCAAAATAGCATGTTCCATAAAGTTCTTGATCTTCAGAAGTGATTTATTTTGGGGGGACTGTGAAAAACCATAGTAGAAAGGAGGACTGGAAGAACTCTGGTTCAGATTATGCCTGGCTGCTTTTCACTACTAGAAAAAAAAATGCTAGATAGGGTTCTTCTGAACAAGGTTGCTCAGCAAAAAAGCTGTAGAGCCACTGAAGAATTTTTAAAAATTAGTAAGTAAAACAAACTTTCATACAAAACAAAAAGCAGGATTGCATACAAGACCTTGATAGCAAGAACTACTGATGGATATTCTGCATAGGAAAGAGAAAAGGCAGTAGGCCTTGACATCTGTCAGTGTGCCATGGGAAGGAAAAGGCAGGGAAGATCTGCTTATGTGAGCACTTTTTGTTAAGTATGGGTGCAAGAAAAGCCCTATTGGTACAGATAACAGGTCCATCTAGTCCAGCATCTTGTCTCACACAGTGCCTGACTAGATGCCGTGAAAAGGTGCAGAAGCTGCCGCCACAACCCCACCTAGAAGCTGGTATTCAGCGGTAAACCATTTCTAAATATGAAGGTCTCATAAGGCCACCATTGCTAGAAACCACTATGGTCCTTGTGGCAGAAGTTAAGGTACCTCCATTCTCCCTAGAGATATGGAATGCACCCAGCTGGGCCAGGTACCAAATCATGAGATCCCACTGAGTAGTTCACCTCTCCATTCACCACCTGTTCAGATCTAATGTGCTGGATATCCCATTGGCAACGTGCATCATTTTACACTTGCCTACAACGAACCTCAGTTGATGTTGTGACCCACTCACTTTGGAGAGATTCACTTCACAATCTTTTGGTTTTCATTGTCCTGAATAATTTGGTGTCATGTACAAAGTTGGTCACTTCACTGCTCCCCCTCCCAATTTTAGATCACTTATGATTGAATTGATTTACATTGATTCTAATACAGAACCCCGGTGGACAGCCACTATTTACTTCATTGCGAGAAATACACACATTCTTACTCTCTGGTTTCTGTTAATTAATGAGATACTAATCAACAATAGGACTGGTCCTCTTATCCTATTAATGCTAAGATTGCTCAAGAGGGCCTTTCTTCAAAGTTTTCAGAAGTCCAAGTATACAATGTCTACTGGATCATCCTTATCTGTGTACTTGTTCATACTCTCAAATAACTCCCAAAGTGTGGTGAGGCAGGGTTCAACTCATCATATATATACTTTTTTCCCCCTTGCCTTTTTGGTTTGGACAACAATCCAGTCCAGAGTGTATTTAATCCCATTTAGTAGGAGTTCTTTTAAAGTGGCAACTAGAGAATTTATTTTTATTAAACCTATTCTATTCATGCTGAAACCAATTGTTTCCAGGTTTGATTGAGGGTTTCATTAAATCAAGTATTCTGTTATCTTCCCACCCCCCAAAACATCACTTTACATCTCCACAAAGAAAGTGAGACATTTTTGCCAAGTCACAAGCCTATTCTCTACTTTTAAAGATCAGGGACCAGTTTCAAATTAATGGAGGGTTTTAGAAGACCCTATTAATATTACATCTTTTACACCAAGGATGGTTTATCCTAAAGGAGGAAAACTTGGCCTTCAAAACTAAGTTTTCCTGTATTAGTTTTAGTTCAATTTAGTTTATTGTATATGGCCATTGGCCTTTGCAATTAAAAATAAATAACAAAACTAAATCCCTAATATACAGGGGGCTTTGGATGATGCTTCTGTGTTAGACCCATTTCAATGCAGCTTTTGCCCAGGCCATGGGATGGAGACAGTACTGGTCGCCCTCATGGATGATCTCCTGAGACATCTGGATCAGGGCGGCTTGGCAGTACTGTTGTTACTAGATCTGTCAGCTGCATTTGGCACAGTTGACCACCAGTTACTATCTCGCTGCCTCACTGACATGGGGATTCAGGGGTCTGCCCTTCAATGGCTTACCTCTTTTCTTCAAGGCTGGGGATGATTGCTCCCCTGCAAGACTGAACTGTTCAGACTGGCCTTCAACAACTAAGGGGAGGTGTCTACCATCCCACAGCATTAACAGCCTAACTTATACCAGCATTTAGATTCAGAGCGCTAAATAATAACTAGAAACACCAATAGATATAATGCTAAATAATAAATTGTAACATCGACATACATCTTGGACCTAGTTGATTGTAAATTATGTATTTATGGTTTTTATTGTATATTCTGTTTTTTAAATTTATATGTCACTTTCACTTGTTGTTAGCCACCCTGAGCCTATCAGGGGAGGGCAAGATATAAATGTGATAAAATAAATAAAATATAAAATACACATTCAGTTTCTCTGTATTAACAAAAAATAGGACTAATTTATAGTGTTTTGTTCCTTTAAATATATCTCTGGAAAGAGATATTTTGTAGGGTGAATACAGGCAAACTTTTACCAAATGACAATTTACCACAATATCCCTGATCTGAGACCATTTAGTGAGCCAATATCAGAAAATGAAGGAGGCAGAATTATGAACATACCGATATCAAGACCATGGACAGCAGACCAAAAGAGCTGAGGGCAGGAAGGACAAATCAAGCACCTAGCATTGTACCATAGTGAAAAATAAATAAACCATGATCCATGATCTCATTCTAAACAGCTCTCTCACTCAACTGACCAATCAGAGGGGCCAGGCAAGAGGTCCATATGGTCTTAACCTCAAAGCTCAAAAATAGCAAGGAAATTTCTCTTTTGGATGCCTCATAGGGCTACAGAAGTGGGTGGGTGGGTTCAAGAACCTGTCCAGCCACAACACATGACATTTGTCTTGCTACACTACAGTGGAGATTAGAGATTAGCATTGTAGAGATTAGAACAGTGGAGATAAAGAGATTAGAACTGTAATAGAATGGAACAGCCCAGGAGGGTTCCCTTATAATGGAATAGGATTATATATTGGAAGAATTACTGTGGTAACATCTTGCTTTTATTGCATTTGTCTTCTACATTTGTGACTCCACTTCCTGTTTTATTTATAGTATACCTCACTTTAGAAAGATTATTGTTCACATTGTTTTATAGTTCTGTAATCCTAGTCCTACAGCATAGTTCATTGAATGTTTTATGGTATTGGATTGCTCTGTTTTATCTTCCATAATCTGCCTTGAATTTCAGTGAGAAACACGGTTGGAAGCTCCCCAGCTCCCCCAGCACCTAAGCAACATCGGGGGGGGGGGGGGAGTGTTAAAAATGGCTGTCAGACCAATAATATTACATCACTTTAATAAAAAAAAAAACCATTGTAACGAAGAGATCAGTTTAGAGCCAACTGATAAGTTAAAGCAAGATACTGACATAAGTTTTGCCAGGAACTGTCCGATTTTTAGTTTGCCAGAGCTGATGAGTCATCCTAATTAACAGCTGGGCTGGAGGAGGCAAAGGAAGCCAGTGGGTCAACTCTCTTTCTCGGCTTCCAAGATAAAGCCAGGGGGAGAAAAAAGCTCTTTTGCCATGTGCGCCTGGTGGAGGGAGGAAGTTCTCCTGCCCTTCCAGTCTGGATTTATTTGGTTTTTAACTGATTTGTTTGTAAACTTTCAAAAGCACTCCAATTTCCTTTGCCTGGCTAGCACGGCACATGAGCTGTTCTTGCCTTCTCTATATCAATAAAGAGCCTTTATCTGATTTATGAGAGTAAAGCGTGCTCCTTTGAACCAGGCCTACACCCATCTTACACTCATCTTATCTCTCTAATCACCAGAAATTTTATTTTATTTTTATTTATTTATCAGATTTATATCCCACCCTCCCTTGACAGGCTCAGGGCGGCTAACAACAGTTTAAAAACATTAGCAGTTTACAAACATATTAAAATTAGATCTATAAAAACATTTCCATATATATTAAAAATCTGAGATGGCAAGCTTCTGTTTCCCATTATATTAATTTAGTGAGATTGTCGATGCTGAAGGTAATAGCCACCTCCCCATAACCATTAAAGGCAAGTTTGAAAAGTTCGGTCTTACAGGCCCTGCGGAACTGTGGCAGGTCCCACAGGGCCCTGATATTTTCGGGGAGGGCATTCCACAAAGTGGGGGCTGTTACCGAGAATGCTCTGACTCTAGTGCTGGTCAATCAAGCTTCTTTCGGTCCAGGGATCTTGAGGAGATTTTGAGACCCTGAACGTAGTGCTCTCTGGGGTATGTATGGGAAAAGGCGGTCCCGAAGGTGGACAGGTCCCAGGCCATATAGGACTTTAAAGGTTATAACTAGCACTTTGAAGCGAATCCGGAACACCACAGGCAACCAATGTAATGCTTTCAGCACAGGTTGAATGTGCTCCCATACAGGTAGCTCCATTAACAACCTGGCTGCTGTATTTTGCACCAGTTGCAGCCTCCGAAGTTGAGTCAAGGGCAGCCCCTTGTAGAGGGTGTTACAGTAGTCTATTCTCGAGGTGACCATTGCATGGGTCACTGTTGCCAAGTCATTGCGCTCCAGGTATGGAACCAACTGCCTTATCCACCTAAGATGGTAGAATGTGGATTTGGCAGTGGCTGCTACCTGGGCCTCCATTGTCAGTGAAGGCTTCAGGAGCTCTTGACCTTCGATGCTGGCACTAATAGCATCCCATCAAAGGCCAGCAAGGGGATTTCCCTACCCAGGCCACTGTGACTCAGGCACAGGACCTCTGTCTTCACTGGGTTCAATTTCAGTCAACTCTGCCTGAGCCATTTCACTATGGCTTGCAATGCCAGGTCCAGATCTTCCAGGGCGCAGCTGGACTGGCCCCCCAACAATAGCTACAACTGGGTGTCATCTGCATACTGGTGCCAACCCAGCCTGTATCTCTGGATAATCTGGGCAAGGGGGCACATGTAGATGTTAAACAACACCAGGGAGAGGACTGCCCCCTGAGGGACCCCACATACAAGAGGATGCCTCTGGGACAACTGCTCCCCTATAGCCACCCTTTGCCCCAGCCTTGGAGAAAGGAAGTAAGCCATTGAAGGGCAGACCCCTGAATCCCCAAGTCAGTGAGGCAGCAGGACAGAAGCTGGTGATTGACTGTGTCAAACGCAGCCGACAGATCTAACAACAACAGCACTGCCGAGCCGCCCCGATCGAGATGTCTCAAGAGATCATCCATGAGGGCAACCAGTACCATCTCTGTTCCATGGGCTGGCTGGAAGCCGGACTGAAATGGGTCTAAGGTGGAAGCTTTACCACTCTGTGCCACAGGGCTTTTATAGCTATTATATTACAGCTATTATAGCAAGCATCAATTGAAACAATAGGAATGTCGATCAGCAGACTTCAATGGAGTTGTTGCTTGCTAAGTTCTAAGAATAAAAAGACAAATTATGTCACCTTGAATTGCAAGTGTTGTTTATTTCATTCTTCTATGGGCTTTACAATGAGAAACGTTGTCAAGGACCGTGTGCATTTTCTTGAGAATAAAGCTGGCATTCATATCAAAACATTTGCCTAAGCACACAAAGAAACTATTCTTGATTAGTATCACTTGAATCCCCGTTAACACTGGGTAGAAATTAAAACAAGCCTGGGCATCTCAACTTCAATTAAAATACAGTCCCTTGATAACTACATCAAATCCAAGTATCCATTTACTAAGCAACAGTTACTCAAAATATTTGGGAAGAAGTTTGTAAGACATGAAACTTGCACCAGTTAATTGTGTCTCCCTGCTTGGGTTTTTGCATATGAAAATATGTAACGTAATGAAGAAACTTTTAAGAGGATGGGAAAAAATCAGATGCCTTGGTTTGCATGGCCTTTTATAAACTTCCAGCTACTTTACATAAAACTAGATGAGCCAGGATTGCTGGAAGATTATCATCATTTCATCTGCCAAACTACAACCATCCAAGCCATTCACATGTCAATGATGCAACAGAAATAGGACATCAAGATGTTTTTTGCAACCACAATAAGTTGTTTATTGCAATCACATCATTTTAGTAAGTCAATAGAAAACAGATCATTAATGTTTTGTGGCCATTAGAACACTTTATCCTATGGAAGCACATTTGTGATAGACAGAACCAAGTCCATTCTTGCTTTCATATCTGCTGATTCTCTTTGTACCCTGATGGTCTGGAGAGAAAGCCAGCGACCACCAAACAGGGCCCTCAGAACCTTAGGTGGGAGAAGGAAGGTAAGAAGCAGAACTAAAAACAGGCATTTAATCAGTGTTTGAGTTAGACAGGGTTTATAAAATAATAACAGCAGCAAAAGATAGGTGGCTACCTTAGGCATGTTAGGGATCTTACTCTGTCACCAGTCACTTCAGGTGGAGGTGTAATCTCTTCCATTCTATGCAGTTCCATTCAGCATGGTGGCCTATAGGGTTGCTGACCTCCAAGTGGACCTAGAGACCTCCCAGAATTAAAACAAATCTCCAGACTATAGAGATCAGCTCCAATGGGGAAAATGACAGTTTAGGAGAGTAGACTCTCTGATGTCTTTCCCCTCTTCAAACACTGCCCACCTCGGGTTCCACCCCCAAATCTATATGAATTTCCCAATCCATCGTTGGCAGCCCTGAGTGCTACACACCAGTTTATGGTTCTCACACTTAGTTTTTGACCGATTCTGCACTCACCTTATGCTGCTCTCATGTTCATCTTCTCAGCACGGCTTCCTTCCGATTTCACACTATCTGGCCTGGGGCTGCAGAAAGTGTTGGCATTTTTGTGCAGCAAACAGAAACCGCTAAAAACCAGTTTCTGTTTTCTGTGCAAAAATGCCAATGCTTGCTGCAGCCCCAAGGCAGATAGTGTGAAATCAGAAGGAAGCCGTGTTGAGAAGACGAACATGAGAGCAACGTAAGGTGAGTGTGAAATTGGTCTCTTTCAAACTATGCAACTGTTTCTGGAAACTACAGGGCATGAACGGGTCTGTGGGGTTAAAAAGGCTCTCTAAATCTTAGGAAACCTCTGGAAGAAGTAACAGCTTTTAAAGTCCAAAGTAGTCTGGCAGCTGGCATTATTTCTTCTGTGACTATCAGTCTCTCTGTCTATCACCTATCATCAACTGTGGCTCTATATCTCTGTCTCTCAAGAGAGTTACATTTGTATAAAGTTGGTCCTGAAGCTCCTTAGCTGACTTTCCTCTTGCTATCAATTAAACCTTCCTCTCATTGTGCTAAATCTCTGTTTTCCTCCTAAATATGAAGGGTAGACAAGCTAATAAATGTATTTTACCAAGGCAGGGGAGCAGGTACTTCAGAAACTCTAGCACAAATTATCTTGAGGGTGACTAATGGTAAAGCACTGACAGGCTTTGGCCATTTTCCCCCAGTGAGTGAAGAAAAATGTTTCATCTGCCATTGCCTGAGTGACCCCTCCTCTATTTAAATTGTGTTTTTATGTATGTATGTATGTTATATTGTATGGTATGTGTTTTTTAGCTTGGTTTGAATTATTTGAATGATAGCTTTTAATTAAGTATGTTTTTAATCCATTAGCTAATTTGGTGGACCCAATGAAGGTAAAATGGTCAGGTATAAATTTTGTAAATAAATAAAAGAAATATTTATTACTTAAAAAGAAAGATCATGAGAAAGGCTAAAGAAAGTAAACAATTTAGAAGAAGAGTTGGTTTTATACCCCTCTCTTCACTACCTGAAGGAGTCTCAGAGTGGCTTACAATTGCCTTCCCTTCCTTTATTCATAGCAGACACCCTATGAGGTGGAGGAGGGGGGGACTGTGAGAACTGTGACTGACCCAAGGCCACCCAGCTGGCTGCGTTTGAAGGAGTGGGGAATCAAACCTGATTATTCAGATTAGAGTACTCTGCTCTTAGCCACTACACCAAGCTGGCTCTCAGCCAGCTGATGCCAACAAAGCTCAGCAAATGAAACTATTTTGTAACAGTGTTTTGGATTTATTTCTTAAAATATTGATAACCCATCTTTCCTTGTGGCAAAGTATAGCTCACAAATGATAAATAAATGCATTACCATTTAAAAGCAACAAAATGAAATCCCAAATATCCACCTCCCTAAGAAGTTTTCTTCAATTTATACCCCACTAAAAGCCCTGGCAAATGAAATGGTCTCAGAATGCCTGTCTCAGCTCCTCAGGGATCCATTCCACATAGTGGGAGTGACAGGGGAGAAGTCTTGGGCTCTGGCTGGTGGGCTGCCTTTTGAGGTAACAGTCATTAGGTGAGAATCTGAGGGTTCTAGTTGAAGTATGGTTGGGTTGCCTCAATTTGCGGGGGGAAATGTCCTGTCCCCCTTGACCTGATGCGTTTTGACCTAGACTGGTCTTCTTCAGAGGTCAGAAAGGTAAGTACACATATTGGCTCATAATGCAGAATAGCATAAAACAATAGAACAATGCTAGACCACAAGGAAATTTAGTGAAGTGACAAAGGCTTAGAGATATTCTTGAGGCCTCTTATTCTACAGCCTTATGTCTTAATCAAAGGCATACATATTGCATCCAGTGTCTTATTGTATGCTGCATGGTCCAGAATTGATCAAGACAGGTGTAAGGTCAGAGCCTATGTGCCTAAAGTGTCACAAACTCTTGTACTAGTTACTCTTGTACTCTACTCTGGGAGAACTGGGCTTGATTCCTCACTCCTCCACATGCAGCTGCTGGCATGACAGGTCAGTCACAGTTCTTGCAGAGCTGTTCTCTCAAGAGCAGTTCTCTCAGCATCACCTACCTCACAGGGTGTCTGTTGTGGGGAGAGGAAGGGAAGGAGATTGTATATTGCTCTGAGACTCCGAGTGATGGGCAGAATATAAACCAAACTCTTCTCCTCCTCCTCCAAATACCTGTGATGCAGCTTGGTACCTATGACATGAAACCCATTTTCTCCTAGGGATTCTGCACTTTTGCCAGGTATAATAGGCCATTTCCGCATTTGTGTTTACCACAGCTTTCTCCTCGTACCTCTATCACTTCAAAAAATTGCTTCTATATTCACTTGCACACTCACCTCACTCTTCCTTCCATATCCTTTTTCAAGCATTCTGCTGTCCCTCCACTGTATCTCCATAGTTTCCAGGGCTGGTTTTTAGTGTGCTTCCAAGCCTTTAAAAGCATACACATTTCCTTGGACTTTTCTTCCCCCCCTTCCTTTGCAGGCCAGTTGGTCTCTCTTATTGGTCAGTTTTGCACTTGGTATGTCTTTTGAAATAGAAGATTAGGAAAGTAATTGCCTTTGTCTGACTTGTTTGAAGGAATAGCTTGGTTGGTTAAAATACTGTACTATTAACAGCGAGGTTGTTGGTTTAATTCTCCTTTTGGCAATTTTGATTTTGGGAAAAAAATGTTTCCTTTTAAATTGACTCTGACCACATACATTTCAAATGTAATGATAATGCTATAGAACTTGTTCTGGGGCAGCATCAGCCTGTTAAAAAAAGGTCTGGTTCACCTTAACATCTGGGGTAAAACTAACCAATCAGGACAGACCAACCCCACAACATTACCAGGGTTTTCTCACTGGTATGTAAAACATATACACCACAATTCTCAATAGAAATGGGGGGGGGGGGGGAGAGAGAGAGATGTAGAGTTCAGGCATTCAAAGTAAACCACAACTGACTCAACTTTTGTGAAAATAATAATTAAGCTAAGTATGCAGAAAGGGCCATAGTCACTGTATAGCAGACATGACATTAAATGTGTGAGGCTTTCCATGACTGCGCTGGGGAAATTTCTGTTGAATTTTCCCACTGCAGCTATAAAAGGCAACCCTTTCCACCAGTAGAAGGCCTGCTTTTGCAAGACAGCTCCCATTTTTCCATTATTTTCCAGGTTGGGGGACTTGCATTTTAGTAGCACCTAGAACTGGGTCAAAATGCAGCTTAGGAGGCATGTGTGACTCTTTCATACATATTGTGTGGCTCTTGAAATCTCCACTGCCTCATCGGCCAGCTTGGAGAAGGCATTTATCTCTTTAATTTACTTCTCCAAACCAAGCCAGCTGGCAGTTTAGAGAATGCATTTAAAGTTAAGATTGCTTTCTTTTCACCTCTCCCCATCCTCCCCCACCTATTTGCCTGCCTGCTTTCTTTCCTTCTTGCAACTCTCAAACATCTGGTGTTCATGTCTTGCAGTTCTAAAACATCTGGACTTATTCTATGTGGCTCTTATGTTAAGCAAGTTTGGCCACCCCTGACCTAGAAACTATAGCTAATTTTTTTTAATTGCATACAATATAGTCTTAATTAAGAATTTAAATTCATATCACAAACCTAAACAAACATACTAGGATGTAAGCCTTACTGAAAGTTATATGGATACTTGTAAACAAATATATTCAGGATGGCAGCAGTAACAGAGAGATGTTCTTTTGGGAGGAGATTTAGTATATAAACAACAGCAACATTGCCTTCCTTGCCTGCCCAGATTCCCCCTTAATGTTTCCTCCACCATTTCAGCTAGGAGACTTGTAAAGGGCAGTATGTAAATTCATGCTGTTCTAGGGTTGCCAGCTCTGGGCTAGGAAGTACCTGGAGATTTTGGGGGTGGGGCCTGGGGAAGGGACCTCAGTGAGGTATAATGCCATAGAGTCCACCTCCAGAGCAGCCATTTTTTCCAGGGGAATTGATTTGTATGGTCTGGAGATCAAGTGTAATAGAAGGAGGTATTCAGGCCTCACCTGGAGGTGGGTAGTTCTATGCCACTCAGGTGAAGGCTTAGGGGAAAGGCTGATACGTCAATTCTAGCAGGTGATTCCTTTCACTTGTACCTTGCCCCATGGCTTTTATTTCAGTTGGTGTTTAATTGGTTGATTTGTCTTTTCTGTTTTCTTTTCTCCTTTGTTTGGTTGGTTGGTCTCTGCTGGTTAAATGTTGCTATATGGCAGTGTCAGCTTAGAGTCATCCAACTAAACCACTCTCACTAGGCAGGAAATACAGCTAGAGGCGAGCAGCACTGACATAGACTGATATTCATCCTATCTGACACAGCAAATGAGGGCCAGAATTGTGATCACAGACACATGAGGTGGTCAAGTCGACAACAGCAACAGGTTCAAGAAGGCAGGGCAGACCCCAATCCTTCCAAAATGAGCAAGTTGAGTCAAAGACAGAACTTAAGCAGCACCAGCCCAGCTAAAACTGGCTTTCTCAGTCTCCAGGCTGCAGTACCTGAAGTAGCCACTTACAGGGTGGCACTGTGATTTCCTCCAGACTTAGGTTAGTTGTTTAGTTGGTGGTCCAGAAAATGAGGTGCTGTGCTCTGGTTCCCATGGTCCTGTGTTAGAGACCTCATTGCCTTACATTATGCTGTCATTGGTGTGATATTTGTTTTATCATTTATGGAGGGCTGGTGGGTGGTATTGTATTACTGATTATATCATACTTGGTTGGTTTATTAATAAACAACTTGAACACTTTGGTGGAATGGTGGTAGATAAATCTTTGAAGTAAATATATATCTATGAACGTGCATAATCCTACCCACAATCACCATATATTCATTCTTCAGTATGATCAGGCCCTGTGAGTATAAAACTGTGTATGCATATACTTTGTAATTATGATTAGAAACCGGGGAGGGGGGGACAGTTTATATGTCCATATGGTCTGTTCGATATACTGAACTTGTCTAAGACAAGACCTGATGCTGTGATTCTGACCCTGCTCTTTCACCTAGGATGCAAATCTTTTGACTTTCTGGGAAATTTTCTAGTGGACAACTGATATAGGTCCGTCCATTCAATTCAGCTTTCTCCCTAGTCCTTTCAACAGGCCCAACTGTCCCTGACTGAAAAAGCCTTAAACTTCAATGATGAACATTCCCTACCCTGGTATAAAGCTAACTTCTAATGTTGTGTTAATTAGTATTTATATTCTCTAAAGACAACACATGACTGTTCTTGTATAAAAGGTGATCATTATTTAGACTAGAAAAGCCCCAAGAGTGGGAGAGGACAGCACGATAACACCACATTTTCAGCAACTAAGCTCCTAGTTACATGCCTAGGGAAACAGCGAACAAATGCAGAGATTAACTGAAGACAGAGGAGAAAGGCCCTTGTTTTGCTCTGATGGGTGAGAGCATACATGTCTAATTGGTATGATTAATTTATATGACATACTTTTTTCTAAATAAAAAGACCTAAATCCACCAGCTTTTAGATGAACCACTTTTTTTTAACACTATGACTCAACTCCATCTTATAAAAGTATTACATGAACAAGAAAAACTGGAACCACTAGACCATTTTTCCTCATCAACATACTGTGGGAAGAAATGGAAGATACTCTTAAGCACAGACACAGGTAGATGAAGTGGAAAGAACAGTAGGAGTACTTGATGTGTAATAGTTAGATCTGAGTCTAGTGGCATCTTAGAGATCAACAAGATGTTGGTCTCTAAGGTGCAACAGGATTAGAATCTAACTATTCTACTGCAGACCAACATGGCAATCCTGTGAAACTTACTTTTAATAGTTACTAGCATGAAACTCATGCTTCACTACAGTATTTAACTTCCTTTAGTCCAGTTATAATATTTCTGTGTATGTAAAATGTTTGTGTTGTAGGAAGGGTGTTTTGGTTTTGGAATTAGTTTTGTAATATAACTGCATAGTAGCTGACTATTATTATTATTGTTATCTCAATTTATATCCCACCCTTCCCGCCAAAGCAGGCTCAGGATGCGTTACAACAAGAGTTAAAAGCAATTAGATAACATTAAATACAGTAAAATAGATTAAAATATCAAATAGTTCACTAAAAATGAACTAACAATGCGTAAACAGACATAATCGCTCAGATCCATAGGCCGTTCAATCCTAAACATGGGGAGGGGGAGGCAGTTAAAAAATGGCATCTGCTGCCTTTGCTAAAGCCTGGTGGAAGAGCTCTGTTTTACAGGCCCTGCAGAATGCAGCAGATCCCAAAGGGCCTTGACCTCCAAGGGGAGCTCATTCCACCAGGAAGAGGCCAGAATCTAGTCGAGGCAAGCTGGATGTCTCTGGGGCTGGGGATCATCAGAATATGTTGGTTAGCTGACCATAAAGACCACCAGGGCTCAAATAGAGAAAGGTGGTCCCGGAGGTGTTTGAATAATGCAAAGTGTGTTGATGGAGAAAACAGATGAAGTGAATTTTGAAATATAACATTTGTTGAAATAATACAAAAAAAGATTATAGTTTTAAAATGTAGTGAAAAATACATACAATCTTTTTTTCCTCTCTACTGAAGGACCTCTTTGTAGACCACATTGGTTGTTCTGCCCTCAGGTGCTAGGATAATCAGGCTGCTGGGTGAGGTCACTCTGGAGCAGACCACGTAAAATTGCCATGTAAGAAGCAATCCTCTATTAAGTCAATTCCTGCCACCTTCAGTGTCTACTCCTGGGAAATGTTGATGCTTATAGCAAAGCAGACCTTGAGGGGGAACTGCAGCATCCTGAATTCAAAGGGGTGATCCAATGGTATGAGTGGTATGCATTGGTATGAACACTGATTCCTCCCAAGCACTGCGGGCCTCAATGACATTCCTGTAGAGTGCCTTCACTCACAGTCTGCTGCTGCTGCAGAGTTTGGGTGGGTTGAGCAGCACCACAGCAGCATCACTGGAGCCCCACTTTGAGGAGAAGCTTGTGGGATGGGGCGCCAGGAAGGTGGAGGGTGTTGAGGAACTCAATGGGAACCGCATCTTCTGTTTGCACCACTACTGTAGAAAGGCTCAGGCAGAGATTTGAAAGGGGTGGGGAGCTGCACCTTGCCATTGCTACAACACATGCCAATGGGCTCCTCCTTTCACTTGAGGGCATTGCAGAACTTGCATTTGTGTGTCATGGCACCCAGAGCTAGAGTGCTGTCTGCCTCATAAGCCACATCAGGATCATATGCCATGCCTGAGTGAGCCTTGACTTTCCAGAGAAGTGATCACCTCTGTACTCATGTTCCAGGATTGCTTTGTTCATATCAAGACTGCACTGCTCTGTGTACTTTGGGGTGATCTTGCTGGTATTTCTGCTTGGCATGCTGCAGAAATACTATGCACATATTTCTTTGCTGCATCCCTAAGCTGCTTCCTCCTTTTACTGTTGGTGTTTCTGGCACAACGTTTGCCAGGAGCCTATCTGGGGGCATTAAGATGTGAGAGGTGTGAGGGGGAGTTGGATTGAGGGAAGGGTGATGTGGTGGACAGTTGTTCAGGTTCATGAGTGAGGTACACATTGAAATGGCTTCTAGAAAGGTCATGCACCATCTCCCCATGAGCATTTATAAAGTCATTTGCCATACTGACATTTATAGAAAATGCCTGTTCAGGAGTCTTGAGTCACTGATGTTATTACACAGAAGACAGAAGTTCCCTGAAGAGTACCTGTGTTCAACTGTCTGCACTGTCCCTTAAGTGATTTTTACCTCAAAACACAGAGCTGCACAATTGGGCAATCAGAGAAAGAGGGGTGCCTCAACTGTCTGCAGTATCTGTTAACTGGTTACCACCTCAGAACACAGAGCTCCATGCCTGACCAATTAGAGAGAGGGGTTGCTTCAACTGCCTACAGTCTCCATTAACTGATGGCCACCTCAGAACACAGAGCTCCACACCTGACCAATGGTGGGGAGTGGGAGTGGAAGCAGACAGCAGGCTGTCAAACACACAACAAAGCTTTACTCCATTGGGAAAACACATGCTCCCCCTTTTCACCCACTTAGGAATTTCTAAAAATCCTTTCTTAGAGAGCATTGATGTCATGGAAGGAATATACTCTGCAAATTTTGGATTTCTAGGTCCAGGGGTTTGGGTTGGGCATTGATTATCTGTCAGGACACTTGTTTATATATATATATATATATAATCCCAGTTTGGGCTGGGATTGCAGCACATGAGTAGAGGGGCTTAAGCCTTCCTCTCTCATGCAGTTTTCCCAAGCTGAAATGATCCCAGAAAACCTCTATTTGCCTCATTTGCAGAAACTTACATGTATTGTACTGTATTACATGCAGGTATTACATATTTTCCCCAATATAGCAAATAGTGGCTCTTGGGATCATTTTAAGCTGCAAGAAGGAATGCACAGGGAGAGAAGGCTTATGCCCTTTCTTCCCACATGCTGCAATCCACATTGGGCCCCTGCATACCTGGGAGCATGGAACTCCAAGCACATGTCCACCACATGCACTGTATACCATGCCCTGACCTGGATTGTCTAGGCTAGCCTGCTTGTCAGATTTCAGAAGATGCAGGATAATCAGCCTGAAGTAGGCTGAAAAAGCAGGATGCTGGAGAACACATGGCTAGTAAGCACATTCAGCTTGGTGGGTGAGAAGCTGTGCTAGATTGTTCCCTCTTGTTTTTTGACTGCTCCCATCCTGAAAGTTAAGGCAGAGAACTGCTACTGTGCAAGTGAGACACTGAACATGGCACCTTCCAAACTGGCATCAGGGTCTGGGTAAGAGGTGCATAATTTTCTGGGAACAGCTGGCCAGGGTAAAAAAGCAGCCACTCCCAGAGTGATTAATCCCTCCCTCGTCTCACACTATGGTGCCAAGTCTTGCCCTCCTTGCCCCGGGCTCTGCTGCCAACAAGAGAAAATTCTGTTCTGTTCCCCTGCCCTAGCAGACTCCCTGTCCCTACATCTCTCCACCTTGTCCCAGTCAATGTCCTTTTCTATTTATCTCACTTTGGCTAGACTCCACTGAATTAACCGTTAATTAAAATCTATGCTAAAGACAGCATGTAATGAAACCTTATTGTTAAAAAAAAGTCTAAGAAAATTTTGAAAATATAAACCATGCTTGTATGGAGGACTATAATACTCTTTGGCAGGCCTTGAATTCAGCATAAGCTCACAGGAGTGCAGCTCCTGAATCTTTCTGAGGGTTCCTCCTCCTCCTCCCCACCTACCTCTGAATAGTAGGTGCAGCTGCATAACAATCCCTGGATTAGGAGAGCGGGCAGCCAGTCAGCCACCAGGAGCTTTGCCACACACCCAGCAGCCCTCTTTAACCACTGGAGAAACCCATGCCACCCTTTCTCTACTTCTTATGTGATTTTGGGCAGCAGATGGCTTTCTGGTCTTTTGACTGAGGGGGGGTGGGTGTGGCCAAAGAGAGCCCCAGGTGATGGAGGCCTGCTTGGGCTGGCTGGATCTCTAGCCAACCCAAGCAGGCCTCATTTAACTGGGGCTCTCCTTTCTTAGGTTGGGTTGCTTTTGCCTGGTCAGGGGGGGTGGGTGGCATATGCTAATGAGTTGGGGCGGGATGGTGGCTCAGTGGTAGAGCATCTGCTTGGTAAGCAGAAGGACCCAGGTTCAATCCCTGGTATCTTTAACTAAAAAGGGTCCAGGCAAGTAGGTGTGAAAAACTTCAGCTTGAGACCCTGGAGAGCCGCTGCCAGTCTGAGTAGACAATACTGACTTTGATGGACCAAGGGTCTGATTCAGTATAAGGCAGCTTCATATGTTAATGAGTTATGCTGATGAGCTCCACCACCTATTTTTCCACAAAATGATCCCTGCTTTTTAGAGAAATATATTTGATATGATGGTTGATTGTTGTTGTTGGACATAGATATGCTTCTTGCATCCTTTTTGGAGACTGATAACGAAAGAATAGAGTGCAGGTCTGTGCAAGTCTGGAATTACTAACCAAAAGCTCCCCTCAGCCACATGTAGCAGGTCATGACTGAAACTTTGTTTTTGCTTCCTCTTTGGGGCTGCCAAAGCTGGGAGTTTGTCAAGGAGCTGAGTGACCACAATACATAGCAGAGTGGTATTGGTTCATTGGGCTAGAAGTCATGCCCAATTCTTCCTTCAAGGCTAAGATCAGAGATAGACACTAGGGCAGATTGGTGCCAAATTCTTCTACCACAGATGTGACAGAAAGAGGTCTAATAATTTTAATGTAGACAACACCCAGCTTTTCTCTCTTACAGCTTTTCCCCCAAATGGGTTTCAACAACATTCTCTCCTCCATTTTATCTTAACAACCAAGTGAAGTAGATTAGGCTGAGAGGGAGTGAGCAGCCCAGAGTCACCTGGCAGGTTTCCATGGTGGAGTGGATATTTGAATCTGGGTTTCCCAAACCTGAGTCCAGTATTGTAGTCACAATACATTGCTCGTTACAGGACCTCCTGCTGACAGTTCGTCGTGAGGGTATTTAGTAAGAAGTTAATTTGTTTCCACTCCAGGTTGTGTACATTTCACTAGATCTATAATAATAATCATAATATTCATAATAATCATTATGCTCATATTTTGAGGAATAGGGTCCCATTTTATCATCAACCACATTATCATTTTCAAATGAAAGATGAGTTTGTAGCAATGGTAATGAAATACGTCTTTCATGTAAATACAGATCCATAAGAGACATATAAAAACTTGCAAAAAATTATGGGGTACTTGAAGAAGAGGCATCTGCACTATGTCAAGGGGGATTTTGATTCCTTGTCTCATTCAAACTGCTTTGATAGTGAAAACAGGGAGAGAGTATTGCATATGTTTAAATGTTTTGTGTCTAACTAGTCCTACTTGTACTATATAACAATAAACAAAAAACTTGCAAAAACTTGGACTGCCAACAAATTTTGTGTATGTACTATTGTGCAGAGTGTTATCTTCTTCATGCGTTCAACAAGCTGTGAGGCTTGCAATCTAAGACTTCATACTTCTCAAGATTTGGAGGAATACAACCGAGTAGCTCAAGACAAATAACCGAGGACTGATATAGATCTCAGTTAATGGGCTGGATGGGTGGGACAACACAGAACTGAAGGAACACATGTCCTTGCCATTCTGCCATAACCTAGTGATTTGAAGCAGTTCTGGAAAGTTCACAGATTCACACAAACTTTTATCCAGACAGGCTTCAGGATCAGACTTGCTTAATGTACCTTCAGACCATCTCTTATTTGAGATAGATGTACAAGATCCAGTTTGTATAAGCGATGGAGCTGCAAGGATAAAATGAAAGACTGCAACTGAAAGAAAGCACTAAGAGAACCATTTTGCATCCATATTTAATTTTAAATCCCAAATCAGTCAGAATTTGCTTATTAGCCATGGTAGAGCCAGCAATTTCTCTGAGTCAGAGATTAACTTAATCCTATTCAAATTGTGTCTGTAGATGTAAAAGAAGGTTTAAATTACAAATCATAAATAAGACTTAAGGTGTTGAAGTCAAAAGCAGAGTGAAATGTTATGGGGGAAGAGCAACATTTTATATAAAGATCCATGTTAATGAATATTTTTCATTTTGTTACTATAGAAAGCTGCATTCTCTCATCCCTTGAGTCATGCGTAGGAGAATTCTACAGATGCCACCACATTTTTGCCACACACACAAAAAAAAACGACATTGAAGTGAATTTTAAGATTGTTTCTTAAATGGAACATCTCAGGAATTATGAGGGAAGTACCAAACATAGGACAAGTCAGATTTCTGTAAAAGGGGTATTTCACACATTTCTAAATTGTCACTAAATTTCTTTCAAAGCAAAGCTCAAAGGAAATTCAGAAAACCCCTCTTAAACTAACAGCCTAAATCTCAGACCTTGATGTCAACATAGCTCTGTCTCAGAATAGGGGCTAGTCAGCTTTCTTTTGAGATGAGATCTAGGATTGGGCTGTAAATATCCGAGAAATTTTGAAGGAATCCAGAAGAGTTTCACAAAGATCTGCATAATTGCCCAGGAGCATTTGACACATCCTTTTCTGACCAAGTTGTAAAGACAGCACAATCTGGCAAGAAGACAACACTGCATTCCACTCAACAAATCAATATACGTTTATTGTGTAATCAACTGTAATTAATTGCTTAACTGAATAATAACTGTAAATTGGGATATTTTATCTGTTTTATTATTTTATTATTGTAATGTTATATTTATATTATGTGAGCCACCCTAAGCCTGCTTCGGTGGGGAGGGTGGGATATAAATTAAAAATTATTTTTTTTGTCCAAAAACTTTTTTATTGAATTTAATAAACATACAAATAAAGCAATCAATGACTGTATCTGCAATCATTCTTTGTGTATAAGCATAACATACCAGCAGAAAACAATATATATATATTCAAAATACAAACAAAACAAAACAACACATACATACATTCACACACACAAAATTATTATTATTATTAACTGTCTTTGGTGAAAAGTGCTCAGTGAATCCTGCATTTTTGGAGCAGGAAAGAAATAGTTAATATGTTTGTTAATAGACCAATAATAAAATCCTATATATTTGTTTAATTTAATTTTTTTCCCTTGCCATTTCCCCTTGGCATGAGGACTTGCCCTTTCTGAACTAGTCTAGATGTTATTTTTAGCTCTCTATGTATATTCACACAACATGATCTTCCATTTGAGAAAATTTGACTTTTGTCTCCTCTTGCCTTTATTTTATTTTGTGGCTTATTTGAATTTCTGCACACGAGGATGACTGAAGACAGGGAAAGAGGCAACAAAGAGCAGGGAAATAATTTAACATTCAAACTGACAACCACCTTCTGGACCACAATGACTGAGAACAGATTTGAATATTAACTAACTCTTAGAAATGCATTTGTACACACATGTCCTCATCCTAGGATCACAGAGTAGCACAATGAGCTCCATGGACTTTGTCTGGTGTGAAATGAATAAATGGAGCCATGCTCAAAGGATTTCCTTTTGTGCACCAATGCAGTGCACACCATTTACAGCTGGGATAAAATGATACAATTCACCTCCCACTGAATTAATTTTTAATACACGAAGTACAACAAGGCCAATAAGCAACAGCAGCTAAAGAAAATCATTGCAGCATATATGTATTGTCCCCTGTTCCCTTGCCATACATATTATTTTCTGCTGCAGCTGTCAGGATGAGGGCACAAATGAAAGATGTGAATAAGCCAGATGCCAAGTGAGCGACTTTAAGAGGAGGAACAAGTACAAGATGACAACCAGAAGGTCATAGTTGATATGGAGGGAACATGGGGAGAAATGATTCTTTGGACCAGTATCTTACCAATTTTTATCCAGACCTTTCTCTCTCCTTTTTTTGTATTTTTTTATATTTTAGGTGTGTGTGTGTGTGTTGTCTGCACCTGGAAGTCATGCTGACCTCTAGTGACTGACCCCAACTTGGGGCCTGGAGGATATTCAGAGAGATGGCTGAATAAAGCCTGCTGCTGTCTTCCTGACTGGGTATTTCAATGAAGTCTTCCCATCCAAGTACTAACCACAGTTGATCTTGCTTAGCTTCTGAGATCTGACAAGATCGGGCTTGCCTGACTATCCAGGTTAGGGCTATCTGGACCTTTCTCCTGATAATTTGAGAGTGGTATATATGGTTCTCCTTCTCCCCTCATTTGACTTGACAATTCCTGTTAAATAGGTTATAATGAGAGCTCAGCACTCAACAAGCTTCAGTAGGGAATTGAATCCAGATTTCTCATGTCCTAGTTTGTCACACTAAACATTATACCATACTGACTATGATACAGATAATGAGAAGAGGTTGGCTGAGAAGGTAGCTGAAATGCGTAATGTAGCTTCTTATCAGCTACAGTCATTTTTACAAGTTACAGCAAAGAGGCCTTTCTATTGTAGATCAGCCATAGGTTTAAGGATGCAATAGATGAACATAGAAAAATAGTCTAGAAAAATAGTCTAACGAAACGTCTGGATGGAAAACTTTCTCCAGTAGAACACGGCACTTGAGCCCAAAAGATTCTACAAACCCTAATGATGTTACCAGCCGGGAAAACCTGGAATCTTTGAGAACATAGAAAAGTTGAAATTTTCATTCAAACAGGACTCGACATTCATATAAAAATGAATGTGGTAAGAATGTCCGGTACTTCGTGTACTGCTTATTTTGTAAAGATAATGATAATGAGTTGGATATTGGGATACTGAGATAGTTGATATGATTGTATAAATACTAAGGATCACAAGAAAGAAAGAGGGATGATGTAAGCATGGCATAGTTAAAGCATGGGTGTAGTGAGAGAATCTGTGTATTGTATATTAGGCCACACCCTCGGCACAAATCAGGTGGAACTGTGTTCCAGTGCATTCCTGCTCAAAAAGAGGTCCTGTGTGTTGTGTATTAATACTATTGATTGTAATTTTGTAAATTTAAAAACCTAATAATGGATTGGCTCCCGTGACTCACTTCTTCTATGCTGGATCGTACAGTTTCTTCCCATTGGTCTTCCTTCACTGGAGAAAGGCTTCTATCAGAGAAAACCTTTCTCCATCAGACTTAATGAAAGGAAATCCCAGGATACAACTTAGTGGAACTGAGTCACAGAATCCTATCCAATTTCATATCCAAACATCTTTTAAAAGATGATCTGGATTTCTCCATTTCTCATTCTCTCACACTCACTACTTCATAGCAATGCCATCTGGTAAATATGGATGGAAAGAGGTGTAAATGCCTTGTTTCCACTGGAATGCAGAAAAACCATAGACTGTACTATTTACTCTGAAATTCAACCCTTTTTAAAAGAACAAGTATCCAGCCATTGTGAGGAAGACACATTTGAAGTTTGGTGATGCAGTTGGTTCCGACTGAGCCAGCTTTCTAGTACCTAGAGCTCCAGTGCCCTGTATGCCTCCTTACCCCTTGTTATGATAGTGAAACGATAATCCTGCAGAATTAGATAAACTGGGGGGTGTACTAAGAAACTTTTCTCCAGTTTAAGTGGTCCTCTTTTGGAGGCAGCCTTCCAACTTTGCTTAGAAATAAATATATTTTCTTAATTAGCATAATTTGTACAAGTTATTATGGAATATTAACGATGTTGAATAATTTGAGGGTAGAATATCTTTCTTAATTTTTTTTAGCAAAGCATGCATACAACTCTGACAGTTTATTTGAAGGTAACTTGGTTGGCGTGTAGATACCAGTGACTGAGACACCAAATTCTGCTGTAAGCAGAGGTCTGTACCATTTTTTCCCTTAATATTTTAAATAACCTGGTTTTAGGACAGGTTAACAACTTCCACTATCTCCTGATGTGGGAGTGGCTACAATTGTGAAGATATAATCACAGTGTTTGGTAATACGATCCCAAAGAGTGTTTATTTTGGCTTTTACCTGTGGAAACTTCAGTAATTGTGGAAACCTGGGAGCTTGTTTATACAATTGGGTGGGGACAACTTGCAATCAATAGAGTCCATATCTATTGAATGGTAATTGTTTTAGAACAAAACATTATCTTCATTAGGAATATCATAAAAATCATTGGTTTGTGCAGAACTATGTACACAAAGGATCTTCAAAATCAGCAGAAACTGAGATGTTTCTTAAAACACATTCATCATCTCATTAATTCTTATTATAAAAGTCTGTAAGGCAGGTCATTGCATGGGATAAAGTGCAACTAAGAGAATAATTGCTTGTCTTAGACCACCTAGTAAGTTGATAGCTGAGGAGAGATTGATGATGATGATATTGGATTTATATCCCGCCCTCCACTCCGAAGAGTCTCAGAGCGCTCACAATCTCCTTTATCTTCCTCCCCCACAACAGACACCCTGTGAGGTAGGTGGGGCTGGAGAGGGCTCTCACAGCAGCTGCCCTTTCAAGGACAACCTCTGCCAGAGCTATGACTGACCCAAGTCCATGCCAGCAGGTGCAAGTGGAGGAATGGGGAATCAAACCCGGTTCTCCCAGATAAGAGTCCACACACTTAACCACTACACCAAACTGGCTCTCCAAGGTGGAACCAAGGTGTTCTGTGCCACCTATACTACCACAACCAGTTTTGCATATTACTATTTTTCCTTTCCAATATGTACTGATTTTTTCTAACATCTAAGTAAATCTGTGGCCAACCACAAACTTGAAGAAAGAAACTATGAAACTGCAGCGCAGAGTGATTCCCCCAAATGAGGGAGGGAAAAAGATTTGCTTTCCTTTTATGTTCATTTATGTTCTTTTTTGCCTAATTTTAATTTTAGAACAAAAAAAAGTTTGTAAGCAGCATTTGTTTAATTCAGCTAATGACATAGAATGTAGATAATATCCAATAATAACTATAGAACAAAGTTTTAGTCCAGTGGCACCTTTAAGACCAATAGAGTTTTATTTAAAGTGTAATAAGCTTTTGTGTGCACACACACACTTCGTCAGATACAATGAAATAGAAGTTACCAGTCCATATATAGAGAGGGTGAGCGGTAAATTAGCATACATCATAATGAATATGTTAACAGCTTCAAGTAGCATTCCACAATTAAAGATACATCTGCTCATCAATCTCCATTAGGGATGCATCGACTGCAGGGTGACATGATAGACGTTTACAAGATCATGCATGGGATGGAGAAAGTAGAGAAAGAAGTCCTTTTCTCCCTTTCTCACAATACAAGAACTCGTGGGCATTCAATGAAATTGCTGAGCAGTCAGGTTAGAACGGATAAAAGGAAGTACTTCTTCACCCAAAGGGTGATTAACATGTGGAATTCACTGCCACAGGAGGTGGTGGCGGCTACAAGCATAGCCAGCTTCAAGAGGGGATTGGATAAAAATATGGAGCAGAGGTCCATCAGTGGCTATTAGCCACTGTGTGTGTATTGGCCACTGTGTGATACAGAGTGTTGAACTGGATAGGCCATTGGCCTGATCTAACATGGCTTCTCTTATGTTCCAATTCTAGTTTCCTTCACTATGTTCTCCCCTGGAATTAAACCCAGATGGTAACCATAAAAATTAAGCTTGTTGATCCTGTTTAGTCCTTGAAGCTGTTAAACTATGTTGGTCTTGAAGGTGCCACTGGACTCAAGACTTTGCCCTGCTGCTTCAAACCAACATGGCCACCCACCTGAATCATGTTCATATGTATTATATATTATAAACAATGTGGAAAACATAAATACAGAGCTTCATCCAGCAAAGGAGAATCATGGATCTATTGAACTGGGATTTTATTACCCTTAAACAGACCACAATGAAAGTCCATTCTGTTCCTTTCAGCAGGATTCAGTTGTGGCTGACTAATGTGTGGTACACTGGCACATTGTTAGTAAGACTGCTAACTCACTGCATCAGGTTCACATGGACTTTTCTCCGCATGGTTGACTCTGCCCACATACATAAAATTCAATAATCCTTTATAGTAATAAAACCATAGTGGTATTGGCCAAATGGAGCTTTCCCATTGGTTGATGCCTGTGCTCCATAAACCATTGATCCAGTCAGTCATCACCTCTGGGTTCCCATTGGCTGACTCCCCTGTCCCCTGCCAGCCCAGGAACACTTACCTCAGAGACAGACACATCTCTGACACTTCTCTGTGTCCTCGTCATCAACCAGCCTCAAAAAAAGCTGCTGCTCTACTGTGGCCTCACAAAGCATTTCCTCAGAGGCCATGGCAGTCACCTCTTTTCTGTAACTCCCTCCCTTTCCCCTTCCCTCAGCCTCGCTCCAGGACAAATAAGGATGGGGCTACTGGGGAAGCTACTAGCCAGAGGCTGTTGCTAGACAGTAAAGGGAGAACCCATAGCTGAATATAATGCCATAGAGTCCAGCCTCCAAAGCAGTTATTTTCTCCAGAATGTTGTCTGGAGTTCAGTTATGATCCCAGGAGATCAGGTTCCACCTGGAAATTTCCTACCCTAAGCCTGGCAGCACCCTCTAGGTGACTTGATGCCAGCTGACTGGCATGACTTAACTATGCCTGGCTGCTTGCTCCTGTTCAGTAGCAGCCCCCTATGATAACTAGTGTGACCTAGCAGTTGCCAATTCCAGGTTGGGAAATTCCTGGAGATTTGAGGGGTGGAACCTGGAGAGAGTAAGGTTTGAGGAGGAATGGGACCTCAGACAGGTACAATGCCATAGACTCCACCCTCCAAATCAGCCATTTCCTCCTGGAGAACCACTGTTGTCAATCCCCAGGTGAGGGCTGGAGATCACTCAGAATTAGAACTGCTCTCCAAATGGCAGAGATCAGCTCCCCTTGAGGGGGGGTGGTAAATGCCATCACAAGGGGGGGCACTCTCCCAGAGCCTCTTTAGAGCCTGTTGTATTTTTCTTCACAATGGACCTTATTCCTAGTTATTAATAACCCTATAGGCTAAACAATGCAAAGCATCTAGCAACAGAATTGTTGCAATTAAATTTCAGAAGAAACACAAAGAATGCTACAGTGTAGTCCTTGGCCTATGCTTTAAGTAAAACTGAATTACAGTGCCATTCTAAGAACACTTTCCTGGGGCTATTGCCCACTGGTTACACATGAGTGGGATACTACGTAGAACCACTGAGGATTAATCTCTTAGTTGAGCAGCTGAGAGTATACTGCAGGCACAACAAAACAATAGACACGCAATAACCTACTATTATAATAAAGCCACCTTAATGTAGGCATCTGTCCACCAACCAGGGGTTTTGCCTCTCAAGTACATAGTAGGCTAAGAGTGACCACACCTTCAGCCTCACAGCTGATAAATTCTGATGCCTAACAGGCTGCTGGTGGCAAAAAATGCTATCAAGTTGTAGTCGATTTATGGCAACCCCCTGGGGTTTTCAAGGCAAGAGTCATTCAATGGTGGTTTGCAGCTGCCTTCCTCTGTGTGATCACCCTGGTCTTCCTTGGTGGTCTCCCATCCATGCACTAACCAGGGCTGACCCTGCTTAGCTCCTGGGATCTGTTGAGATCAGCTAACAGAAGATAAACATCTAACTAAATGCTTTTAATATTTGAGTTATATTTAACCAACTGATGCCAATGTTGTTAACTTTAAATATCTCAATATTCTTGCTTTATGTTTAATAATCAGTCAATTCTTGAATGTACTTAAGAATTCAGCCTTTTTTGCCTGGTAGGGAACAAGTCGGAAATCATTGCTATCTAACAATCTAACACATCTCAAAGGGTCTCTTATTTGAACCTGCAAAGTTTCAGCAACAGATCATTCTGAAGACATGAGTTTAAGTTATATGCCTTTCACCTCAAAACTAGCAGAATTTAGCTTGAAGTACTGTGTTTTATTTGCATAGGGGTGGTATAGGGCAAGCAAAAGATAGATGGAATAACCAAGTTTCTTTGAACAAAGAAATGAAATAACAAGTCCATTTTTCTCAGAATTCCTCTGACACTGATAACTAACCATCTTTTGTCCATCAGACTTGTACCAAACTACAAAGTAATCTCCCTCTTTTCCTTTGCAATGGTGATTCGGAGCAGGATGGTAGGGATATTCCCCTTTCACTTCAATTTTAGGCTTGTATGTTGATGTTGGGATCCTTTTGTTCCCATTCCATCTGCTCCTTTTATGCCATTTTACATCATTCTAAACCTATATGCCAATTTTATGTGGTAAATGCAAAATAGGCATCTGTTCTGCAGGCATCATTGCCTTTTGGCAGAAAAGGACTGATCTGGGCACGGAATGCCTGGCAGCTGCAATGTCCAGGTGAGCTTCCTATATGTGGGGAGTTGGATGTAGAGGGTAGCATTACAATTTCTAATGGAAAGTGGTGGTGCACACTTTGCACATACCAACACATTCTAAGGGGATGAATCTCCACACTATTGGTGCCAGAAATAGTCCTTGCTTTAATACAGGGGAAGGAATACATGACATCCAGTCAACTATAGTACCTAGGATTTAGACGTGGTAGGACACCTAGCCTCAGAGCCTTGTGCAAAGATACTTTGCCTGTGACTGTGCTTGCATAAAACAGAATATACTTAAGTAATTGAAATAAATTAACTCATCTGTACACTGGATTCTAGTCCAGATGTTGTATGCATATGCATAAAAATATAGTTCATGCACACAGCTAACATGATTTTAAATGTTCTGTATTATATGAAAACTCATACCAGAGAGCTGTGATTGGCCACAGAGCTTTGCCACTTCTTCCACTAGTGGCAACTGTGCATTAACTACTTGTGATTCCCATCCATGAAACATGTATAGGCAGCCATGGGAAAGCTGCTGCTTTTCACCTAATCAGGCTGACATAGTTGTTGTGATGCAAATTTTAAATTTTAAATACATTATGTGCTGAAATTTGCATTATATGGCAACAAGAGAGAGCAATTCAGGTTGGTTACCATGTTGGTCTGAAGAAGTAAGAGTCCAGTGGGCCACCTTTGAGACCAACAAAGTTTTATTCACTGTATGAGCTTTTGTGTATATGCACACTTCCTCAGATACCTGAAAGCAATGTTTGTTTATATCAATAAATATGCCTGGAAATTAGGGAGGGGAAGGTATCTTTCCTTCCTTTCCAGATAACTCATGATTAATGTTAATGATAGTGAAAGTTTTGAAAACACACCTATGTGTTTGTAGATACTAGTTGGTAAAATAGTCCATGGTTTCTTCATCCTAACTTTTCTCACAGTTAGCATTGTTTTAAAAATATGAAAGAAATACTATTTTAATATGACTGAGCTTGGTTCCTTTAAGCAAATGTAGTCCTTACCACAGAGATCTGTTGTGTAATCCTGAGGGATCTGGGAGGTAATATAGCTCATTATTCGAAAGTTACAACCTGCACTATGGACAGGATTTGACAGCCACCAAAATTACCAAGAAGTAAGAACACACACTTGTGGGAAACTTCTTCTTCTTTGAGGCTGGGTTTAGCCTGCCTGTACAACAGCATTACCTTACCCCTTCCCATAATACAGACAACTTTGCTTCAAATAATTTTTCTTAATTTGCCCAGGAGACCTTACTTCAGTAGTCTTCAAAAGCGACTCCATAATGTTATCTTCTGTGAAGTAAGGCTACCAGGTGTTTTGTTAGGTAGGGCACACTCTGGAAAGGGGAGGGGGCAGACTCTGGAAGGGGGGAGGGGTTCAGATGTAGTCACTGCAGGAGACCTGGAGGTCAAGAGTCAAAGTTGCGACTACATAGCGGGGATCATATCCTTAATGTTGTCCACTGCTGCTTATACATTGACATAAAGGGCGTCTTGTACATGAAAAGCAATAATTGCCAAAATTCTTTTGCACCATAATTAAAGGCACAGAACTCCTCAGAACTGATTGTGCTTACCCCATTATAAAAGAACACTAGGAAATTATTAGTTCCCAACAGGACAACCCATCAGCAACAAACTGCTAAGATATATTTGTGCCAGATTTTTCCTATATTACAATATGATTTAAGGCCCTCTCTCCCCCTAATTTCTACACAGTATTTTCTTATACCTATAACTCTCTCTATAAAAAGATCCATAGAGTAGTGGGACTATTCTTTACATACAAATGAAAAGGGAATTTTTGGAAAGTCCCAATAAATACGTGACATTCCACTTAAAATTTATTTTCAAACATGCCATTTAGACCCAAGTCTTAAGCCATGAGGAAACGAGATAGGTCTTGGTTGCATTATAAACAAAGTTCTAATGAAGTTGTTTTATGCTATGCTCAGTGCTCATGCTGATTTATCAAATTAAATTTAAAACAGAACAATCTTATTACTAATGAAAAGTCAAAGCCTTTCCCCACCATTTTTCATATAAGACAAAAATCTACACAGGCCTCTGGTCTTAAAACTGTAGAAATCATGCATAGCAAGAAACACAAGTAAAATATCCTCTGTAGAATTTTACTCTTTCAAAAGAAATTTGTTGTTTCACTGGGGAGAATGTTTATAGAGCCAATTGTCTCAAATGAATTTCCTGTACTCTTTAGGAACCAGGCTGCCCCCTTGCCCCACTTTTACAGTATACCCATACCTTTCTTCTCCCTTCAAACCAAGACTTCAAAGAGTTAGCCCATAATTAAAACGTCTGTTCATAGGGATCATAATATTTCATTTTATGGTTGTCAGAAAACAAAAACAGAAGGATGTTTTCTTCTGTAGCTATGATCATCAATTTCCTAGAGGTAATCCTAGAGGTGCGGCCTTGCCTTTCATGTCCTTTTTCAACTGTAGATTTCTGTTGAGAATTTTTACAGGTTTATTCCCTCAGACACTGAAATTTGCAAGTTAACAGTTGAATTCTACTGCTACATGTAACAGATCAAGTGCAGAACAGGCAAAAGAGATTTAAAAAACAAAGAGGAGAAAGAGGGAGGAAGGGAAATAAGCCATCCTATAATAAAGGTTTTATATTTTATAAAGTACATGCTGAGTGAAAGCTTCTGGATTGAGATGTTTCTTCAAAGAGCTCAGGGAAAGCATATACAGAGATCCTCCACTTGCTGGTTCCCCTTTAATATCAGTTTGAGCTGCAGCAATTATCAGGTGATGTTATTGAGCTCCATGCCATGAATTAGGGTTTCCAGCCTCCAGGTGGGGCCTGGAGATTTCCTGCTTTTACAACTGACCTCCAGCTGGCAGAGATCAGTTTTCCTGGAGCAAATGGCTGCTTTAAAGGGTGGACTCTATGACATTATGCTATGCTGAGGCCCCTCCCCTCTCCAAGCACTGCCATCTCCCGGATCCACTCTCAAAGTCTCCAGTTAGTTTCCAACACCGACCTGGTGACCCTAATTTTAAACCTTTACTAAAAGTACCTGGCTTGCTGGGGGTAAAGTGTAGGTGACGGGGAAGGCAAAAAGTCTGCCAAGAAAACACCATGATGTGACATGACCCCATGGGTTGATAACAAGTCGGTGCTTGTACAGGGGACTACCTTTACCATTTTATTGTTATTATTAAAGGACAAGGTTTTTTTCCCCTGACTAATTTGGTGGCCTTACCCTCATACTGTGTTAAACTCACAAGAAACCCATTAAGTAGAGTGTCTGTGGACTACATGAGTGACCATGATCCTAGAACTCATTAGTAGAAGTCTTAGCTTGAACACATTTGATATGAGGGACGGATCTGATATAAATGTCATTTTGTTGGGCCAGACCATGCATGCCATAAAATGTAAGATACTGGAGATATTTTATCACTGACTGGGACCCACACTCCTCTTCAGCACCTAACTGTCCTTTGCTCGATATGCACAAGACATTTTCCACTGCACAGAGAGCTATTGCCTGGCAATCAAGGTGCAACAACCAGAGACTCTCATGGCTCTTTAAAGAAACTGCTATGGTCAACAGGCCTTGGAGGGGGAGGAGAAAGGGGTAGCGCTTGCATGCAGGGAGCCCGGGGAGCATGTATGTGTTTCCCCTTCGCCTCTTAGTTAATGCTCCTCGTCATCAAGGGAAGGAGGGAAGCAGGAGAGAAGCCACAAACATTTGGGTTGGCAGGGTAGCAAGCTCCAGCTCACCTTACTCAGCGAGTCTCCTCTGCCTCTTGGCATCCTGCATGTGTCATACCCCTTACATAAGCACCAGACTTTTCTTGCTTACCTGTGCTGTGGGCACAGCCATCGCTCCATTCACATGCTTACATAACCAGGCACATTGCGTGAGCTAGTCAGCAGCTTTCCACAGGCACCTGTGCCATGGGCACCTTCCCCAGGCTGCCTGCAAGTGGGAAGGTGCTCCACTGGGTTCAAAGAGGCAAGGCCAAAGAGATTCTGCCTACCACATGTGAACAGCCAGCCATTTCTCCAGCAGCCCAGGCAACAGCTGCAGGAGCCCAATATGCTTAAGTCAAGGGCAGCAGGTGAACCCCAAAGGGGCTGGTTGTGCAGAACTCAGGACACCTCACTCCTTATGGTTGCCAATTCTGGGTTGGGCTGGAAGATCCTGGGGAGGGCCCACATTTGGGGAAGGGAGGGATCTCATTGGAGTTATAATAACCTGATACAGGCCCTTCTGGTCCACATTTGTACTGGTTCCCCACCCCCAGTTGCTTGTGGGCCAGATAAGAGCCCTGAACAGGCCAATTTTGGCTTATGGGCCACATGTTTGACATGTCTGCTCTATATCACATTTGGTTCCAGTTCAGGTGAATAGTATAAGGTTAGAGGAGTTGCTAAAATCTGAAGCCTTCTGGTAATTTTCTGCATGGGTCAATGAGAAGACACAGTGATTTTGAATTTTGGGGTTTTTTAAAGCAACTCACAACTATATTCATTTGAAGGTTGAGTTTCTCCAAGAGGTGTCCCTGGTTTTATTGTGCTCTGACTTTTTTTCTGGTTCCAGCAGTTTGTGATGATCATCCAGGTGACTGCAAACACGAAGGCTACACGCTGTTTATAGAGACAGGGATGACTCGAACTGAGCAGAAGTTGTTTAGCAGACATGTCCATCCAGGCAACAATGGCCAGCAGTGGATGGTCATCAAAGACTTGAAAATATCAGGGCAGTGGGCGCTTTAGGCTGGTGTTACAAAATATGCCCACATTAAAAAAATTAAAGCTGCAATCCCAAGGATCTCCTAGGCAAAAGCCTCACTGAAAAATGCTTTACTTACTTCTAAATAGACCTGCTTAGGCTTTAAGTCTACTGATTTCTTTCCATTTGAAATCAATGAGATCTTAAAATGGCTAATGAGTGCTCAGTTGTATACTACCTATTTATAAAATCCCAGTCCAACACTGATACAACTAACATTGCAATCCTAAACAGAATTATTTAAATCCACTGACTGCAACTTAGAACAAACTCTGTTTAGGGTTGCTCTGTGTAGGGTTGCACTGTATTTGAACTGTAGAAAAGAGTGCAGCCAATTAAACCAAATACATTTATTATCTGACAAATACATATTTACTTTGTGTAATATTAACAGAATAAGAGGATTCAATCTGTGGCTTCAGACTTTTGGAAATGTTGATTATGTTTAAGTGATGGTTGTTCGTTGAACTGAGAACCCAGGGGTAACTGTGCACATTTGAAAAACCTTCACAATAACAGTGCAAAGGGGAACATATACAGAGTGAATGTGAATTGCTTTTATGTTTTGATAATTAAAATAACCAAATAAAATAAAATAGCCAAGTAACACCCCAGAAGCAAACCCTAAGCTGCTCAGAGGTAAGTCCTGTTATAGTCAGTGGGGTTTATTCTCAGGAAAGTGTACTTAGGATTGCAGTCTCCAGCACTAACCACAATTTTCCTCAAGGACAAAAAAAGGACCACAACCAAAAAGTGAAAGAAAATAGAGGGGGGAAAAATTATGAGTAGTGGAAGAGGCTATCCCAGAACTAATGGAACACAAACTTTTCAGCACTGAAACAAATTCACAAATTTCTACCAAATAAAATACTTGGAGGTATTTTTTCTTACTATAAGACCCTGCATACTGGGATGTAGCTTTCTATGGGGACATCAATGGGGAGGGAGCAGCCATAGGACAAAGTAAAGCCCAAATTTAATACATAAAATCACATGGGAGACTTCTCACCTTATACCCAAAATTTACATTAGATCTGCATGAGTTATGTGACTCTATAGTTTGAAACAATCACTTCTAATTATTGCAAACAGGAATATTTAAATTACTCCTTTCCAAGTTCAATTAAAATATTTGTGAACTAATACAAAAACCAATAATGCTAATAAAGTCGTCATTCAGATAGCTTAAATTTCGGGTCCTGCAGTTACATGTGTGAAATGCAGGAGTTCAGGGGTAAAACAACCTGCTGAAGGAGAACATACATAATATATTGAAATCAATGGGGCTGTGTATTTAAGGCAACACCACCATAAGAAAAAGAACATCTGGAGAATGTGCAGTTGGTGACTGCATGGTTTTCTTGAACTATCAGAGATGGTTTGTGACTTTAGTGAAAACAAAGAATGGATATCAAAAGTTCCAGCTAAAGAAAGAAAATTACAGAGAACTGAATTTCAACTGGCTCTTGAATCACATTAAAACTTAAAAAATATATAGTAAGCAAATATATAGCAAAAATATACAGTATGTAAATATATAGTAAGCAAAACTTAATGGCAGTAAGGGAAAGTGGAATACCAAAGGGAAAGTGGAATACAAGGCAATGAGAACTTAGATTCCATAGAAAATATACATTTGAATGATGCTGCCAGAGTGATAATGGAGTCTCAGAATCTAGAAGAGATAAAAAGAATATTGCCACCAGAATGATAGAACTGCAGGTGAGGCAATGAAGTGGTAGAAGTCTTCAGAGCAGAACAGTAATATGACAAAGCTAGAACACCAGAAGCATGGACAAAGTGAGAAGACATCAATGTATAATAAATAGCTATCGAGATATCGCGAGTTAATTATGAGACATGACCATTATTTACACCTTAATATCAAACCTCTAAACAAGAATCACCATTCAAAAATAGCCTGAACTTCTTCCCTTCCCTAAATTTTATTGTGTCCTAGAAAGAGAACATGGAAGAGAAAATGAAATGACCATTTAAGCAACACATAGGAAATTACTATGACATATAAAAGCTTTTTTAAAGAAGATCTAAAGCAGATTTTTTAATGATCTTTTCCTGGGTCTTGTTGAGTAGTGGTTCTCAATCAATAGTATACCACTGGTGGGATGCAGAAATAGTCCAGGTGATATGCTGTTTCTTGATGACCCTACCTGCCAACCATAGATTAACCATCTGTGATCCTTGAACACTCAGTATTTCTCCTAATTCTCCACTCCCCCTGCCAACCATCAAAAGTATCTTATTGTGCTCGTTCCTGACAACCCTACCTGCCAGGGATTATCCACTGTGCTTCTGCCATTTTTATGTCTGTAAAACTTACTTTAATTGATAAATATAATAGAGTGCCTGTTAAAAATATATGTCTTTCTCGGGGAAAGTGGGGTTTTGATCTCTATCATGGTGGGAATGTGAAAGAGCAAAAATAACTATGACAGAATATGCATGAGCAACAGCCTACAAACTACGGGTAACATATGAACTACCTATTAGAGACTCCTTCTCTAAACCTAAAACATCCTGAATATCAAATAATGTTTGAGATTTAATGACGCTTTAAACGAGTTAGCATTAGGCAGTCCAGTTAATTGCAGGCTTCATGGAGGAACAGTGAACCCAACTGGGACATGAACATTCTAAAACACGAAGATTGATATTTAATCAAAATGTTCCCTCCAGCTTAGATGGATGGGCAGGCACTCTGAGCAGGAACTCTGGTGCTTCTGTTGGCACATTATATAAATATCAACTGACTGGCACAGGCATGACACCATCCCCCTCTTGGTCTGTAGTTCTATCACCAGTTAATTCTAGGGCCGAAATGAAATGCTACATAAATTTGACAACATGCGAAGATTCCTATTTTATTCCCCTCCCTCACCCAATATTTAAAGATTTAACTTTAGACAATGCACATGGAAGGATAGTTTCCTTCTACCCTAAATCTGAATTCTTGCTAATAGCTTTTAAGTTGGCATTGTCAGAGATCAATTTGCCAAAATACCCCTAAAATTAAAATAACACAATTTTTTTAGTGCTTACTCTGCAATGGCGAGCACGGTGTTTTCTAATGTTATGCCCAGAATTGCCCAAACAAAATCCGGACAGAAGGCTGCACTGTGTAGTGTGCACAGGAACATTTGCTCCAGCCTCCAATAAACTGATATGATCCATCAAATACATTTCTGCTTTCCAATAAGCAAACAGGGGTCTTAAGACTAATATAGATATTATTCCAGCATAAACTTTCCTTAACTACAGTCCGGTTCTGAGGAGATGGATCCTCAGTTTGACAGAGATCCATACAAAGTAGACAGATCGGTAAGTATGTGTAAATAGCGTGTGCCATCGGAGGGTTCAGCTCAGGAAGGGCACTTTACTTAGTCTACAAAAGCTGATGGCAGAAATAGAAGTTGGTCCCGAAGTTGTCACAGGACTCTTGGTCGTTTTCAACAGGGCAACACTGACACCCTTCCAGATTTCCCCCGCTGTTTTCCGTGGCGGCCTTCGGGCGCACACTCTGAACCATAGTCTGAAGCCAGTCTGACGGAGTCATAGAATCATGGAAGGGACCTCCAGGGTCATCTAGTCCAACCCCCTGCACAATGCAGGAAACTCACAAACACCTCCCCCTAAATTCACAGGATCTTCATTGCTGTTTAAAAACCTCCAAGGAAGGAGAGTCCTGCTGTGACGCTCCCCGGTGAGTCGATTCCCAGGCAAAGCTGCCCAGGTCGGTGTCCTGAATGCAGCCCACTTGGAAGATTATCTATTCGAGGCTGAGCAGGCAAGCACCATTTGCAGAGGGTAGCCTCCGATTCCTACCAGGGTCTCCTCAATGGCGCTTACTCCCGGGAAAGCGTTCCTTAGGAAGCGTAGCGAGCTTCCAGGGCAGGGCTGCTCTCTCTCTCCGCGGCGGGGGGTGGCCTTGCCAGGCTGCTGGGTCGGGGCTCCCGGCTGGTGAGTCAGAGGGGTGGACGAGCTGGATTCAATCATCACCGCCCCCCCTCCTCCCCCCCGGTCGACGATTATCCGTAGGAGGTCTCGCAGCCACACCTCAGCCCTGCGCTGCGCAGCCAGCCCTGCAGAAATCCAGTCCCGGCGGCTGCGTGGATGGCAGGAGGGGGGGGGAGGGGGCTTCGGAGTCTCCCCGCCACCCGCACGTGTCTCGGCAGCGCTTCGCCCCTGGGCCCGAGAAGCGGCTTGTCTCCCCCCCCCCTCCCTTTAGGGCCCGCGGGCTGATTAGTGCGTGTGTCGCGCCCGCCCGTCTGCCTGGCCCTGGGCGTGGCCGCTGCTGGGGGTGGGCGGGCAGAGCCGGGGCTGCCGGCCGGTGGTTGGCCGTCTGCGTCTTAAGAGTCCTCCCCCTTGGCCGACCTGCAGGTGTTGGAGGGAGGATGGAGGCAAGCCGGGTCGGCTCCCCCACCCAGCACCATAGGCGCCCGGGCTGCTCAGGAGGGAGTCCCGCTGCCGCCACTGGGGCTTCCTCCTCGGTTGCTGCCAGGATCCCGCCCCCCCCCCGGCCTGGTCACCCAGAGCGGCGACCTGGGCTGCCCGGCAGAGGCGCAGAGCCGGCTGCTCCTGCCGCAGTTCCTCGCTGCTGGGTGCAGTTCGAGCGGCGCAGGCATTCCGGGCGGGGCCCCGAAGGAAGGCAGGAAAGAAGGAAGGCGGCGCAATCTGGGAGGGCAGACCGAGCCGGGGGGCCTCACGCTCCGGGAAGAGGGGCGCAGTCCCGCCTGGCACCAGGTAAGGGAGACGGGCTTACTACCCTCCCCCACTTCAGGTTGACAAGCCGCACCTGCGCTTCGGGCACCGCTTATGTAAAAGCGCTGGATGCCCCAACTCTGCACGGCCAGGTGAAAGGAAGCCATGGGCTCTCGGGTGACTTGTGGGGCGGGGTGGGGTGAATAAGGCCCAGTAGACCTCGGGGCTTGTGCCTTGATTGTGCTGGGGAAGCAGGTGTAACAACGCGCGTCTTGTGCGAACCGGGGAGATTCGAGCGTAATGCAGGACGTGAGGGTCCCGCAACTTCGTCGTAGTTCTAGGGCTGCAAAGACGAGCGTCGGGGTGTAGTAGCAGCTCCGTGGCTGGCTGCAGAGCTCCGACTCTTGGTTTGACTTCGCCGTGTAAAAAACCCCAGGCGTGTCTTTTCTCCTAATCTGACCAGCTGGGGTGGGGGTCTCGTCGGGAGTTGAGACAAGGCTGCTCTTCCACCGGTTGGATTGGATCGGGCCAACTTTGACGACTGAGCGGAGAGAGAGGGTGGGGCGTGTGCGTATGTGCCCCCAAACCGTCCACGAAGACCTGTTCTGAATTTGAAGTTGATTCCCCTCCGTGGTCAAAGAGAAGAGGAAAGGGCCGTGGGAAGGAAAAGGCAGGCCTTGGCTGAGTCTGATCGAGATTAGGGAACCCGCTCTGGCTGCCAAGTATTGCTTACCTTGAGCACCTCCGCTGGCTTTTATTAACTTTTTCAGAAGGGACCCCGATCAGAGTTTGAGTCGGCGGCTGGGAATTGTTTGTTGCCGTTTTTGAGCACTGTGGCTTTTTAGTGAAGCCGCTACAGGGGTGGGGGGAGGAAACAAAGTTCTTAGGTGTGCACCCCCCGCCCCCCCCCCCAACAATTTCGGCAGGATTTCAGTTGGGGAAATGCTGCACATCCCTCCCCCAACCCTGCCACACCAGTCGAAATGCAGCTTTGAGGGGGACCTGGGTGAGCCCGCCGGGAGGTTTCTCTTCCTTTGAAGCAGCCTTGGCCAATTTCTGTATCTGAAAGAAAATAATTGAGGCTTGTTTGTTAATGATATTATTAGACCATAGAAAGGGGGCGGGGGAAAGTCCCTGTCTAGACACTCTCTTTCATATATGCAAAGCTTTCCCTCTGCCTGTGCATGCTCAGAAACGGACAGGCTGGAGGGGCCAGTGAACTGGTTTCTGGACCATTGAGAGCTAGACTGAATTTACACAGCAACAAAAAAGAACGAACCTGCAGCATTAGTCTTCAACGTGAAAATGTATCAGAGGCATTCTGAAATTCTGGCTATGTATGTTGATCAAAGTGTTTTTTTATCTGCCCAGGAGTGGTAACCAAGCAGCTCCAGAGAGACCCATTGTTCAGCTGCAAGTGAGGAAACCACCAGATACTTTAAAAATACAGTTTCTTTTCTGTGCAGAAATAAAACCAGCCAGTTGCTTTCCAGTATATGTGCTGGGTTGTCAACCTGCTAGCAAAACATTTATTGCTGTCATTCAGTATTAGCTATGAAGGTCCTTGTACAGTGTCTCCTTTTCTGGACTGATAACATTATGAGTTGTTCATTGCAATAGACTGCTGCTGACGCAGCCAGATGACAAATAACTTTAGATACAAAGTTCAGACAAATTACGATCTCCAAGTGAGTTAGTGGGCTTATCAAAGTTATGCAGCTGACTTAAACCTTCATTAAATTACTTTTTGATTTACAGAAGGTCACTTTGAACACTTGCGAACTGAAGACTTTAATATCTGGTTTTAACTTTAATGTCACCGCTGGGATTTGAGTGTTTGAAGTTCATTGAGAAATTGGCAACTTCAGACGCTGGCTGCAGAGACTGGTTTAGTTGGCTCAAGTGAACTTCAAGATTCAACTGAAAAGGAGAAATTGTATGCAAATCTGGTAAAAATTTTAAGTTACATAGGTTTCGTTGGAACAAATCTGAGCACACAGTCTGTGGGACTCAACTCAGATGAACCTCACAGTTGCTGTAAGGTTATGGATTTGAAGTTTCAGATTGCATTATGCGCAGTTTACAGTTCAGGAGAAACTAGTGCTCTAAAGAGAATCATAAATACAGTCTTGAGAGAGTTATAGGAAAAATACTCAATCTTTAAGTTTAGAAGATGTCACAAGACTAAACATGATTTAAAAAAAAAGTCTGCTCGGTTTTTGAGAAGGGTGTTTCTGGAGCAAATTCAAGTGGCTTAAAAAAGCTGAGACTCCCAGTATTTAAAAATACCATAACTAATCGTATTTGTTAAATCTCATCTTTTCTGTAGAGCTTTCCAACAAGAGTTCAGGAGTTGTATCTTGCACCAACTGTAACTGTAGCACTTACTACAACTCAAGTAGCTTGAAAGAACATAGCTAAACATGGCTACCTTTCTGCAACTCAGTGGTGTCTAGCATAACAAAAGTGGAGGCAGAAGTTTTCAGGAACTGGAACCCACTTTTATCAGAACTGATTCCACAACAGATTTGCTAACCTTTAAGGCTGGTACATGATGCTGTTTGCATACTGAAGTAATATCAGTTGTTTGCACCAATACCCCTAAAGTTATGAAATAAATTACTACAAAGCAGCATTTTTATGTTTTATTTTTATTTTACCAATTTATATCCCACCCTACCATCCAATATTACAATTGTAATAAAAATGGCAGTTAAACCAGAACTTACATCTTGGTTGTAATAATTTGTCATCTTTTGTCATAATTATGTTCAACTAAACAAGTATATTAAATTTTAAGGTAAATAAGTATGCTATGTCCTTAAATGTAAAGTCGCTAAGGATGTATAATACTAATCATGTGGAATCATGAGAATTTGAATCCTAAAATATGGATTGAATGTAAAACAAGCTCTTTCTAATAGGTTCTCTAGATATCAGCCTTGAGAATACTTGTAGATTTAATAAGCATGTCGTTTTTGAGGTAATGAGAAAGAGCTAGATTGCATTAGTTAGAGGCATAAGTTTAATAAACAGAATGCAAGTATAAATAAGTAGTATAATAGAGTTTGGGGAAAGTTTGTGTAGAAGCTTTGCGTGTTTAATACATATACATTTATTTTCTCCTGTTTCAAATGCTTATGGAAGCAACTTATTGAAAGGATCTTCAATAAGTTTGAGCACCAATCAATGTGACAGACAAGGCAGACATTTGCAAAAAAACCTATTACCTAAGTATGCAGGAATATGCAAAAAACTAAGTTAAAAATAACTTTCTAACAGCCAGATAGGGGATGTTCCATGAGCCATGGAATGAAGAGGGAAATATTAAAACAACTTATTTAAAATATTTGTATGCTTGCCTGTCTCCTGAGCTTTTCAGGACCCATAGTAGGCACCTCTGTGTGTGTGTGTGTGTGTGCGTGCGTGCATGCGTGTGTGTGTTAGAGATACGGTGCCTGGGGAGGGCAGAATTTGGGAAGGGGGATAAACTCAGCTGGGATGAAATGTCATAGATTCCACCATCCAAAGCTGCCATTTTCTTCATAGGAAATAATCTCTGTATTCTGGAGAACAGTTGTAACTTTAGGAGAACACTAGGTCCACAAAACCTTATACTAGAATGAAAGCTTTTCATTTTTGAAGATGACCAAACTGCTATTTATGCTTTGTTGCAGCAAACTAATGCAGCTACCCTTGTGGCAATATTACTATTTAGGCCTGTATTTACCATATTTAGGGCTGTGAATTTAAGTTTCTAGTGCACAAGAATAATTTACAACCTTGGGACATTTGCCAGAACCACTTGCCATAATTAGATATTTTAATTTTTAGGGTCAGGTGCTAAAATTCTAGCCTGTGTTATGGACCAGAGCTTGCTTTTTCCAATTGATGCACAGAAATGTACTTTGAAAGCAGAGAAGAGCTCCCTTCCTGGTAGTTCCTGCATCAAGCCTATCTATGAACGCTACATAAAGTTCTATTTAAATTATTTCAACACCAGTAATCAACAACAAGATTTGTAAAGGAGTGCAGTTGGATAGCAACCCTACTGGTAGTCAAAGCCAGTAAATCAAAAAAGTCCGCAGCTGAAATAATGCTGAAACAGACTAAAAGCAGAAGTAGTTTTAAAATGCAGTTAAGCATACAAATGCAAAATATGAAGTTTAGCAGCAGATTCCAAAGGGAGCAGATTAATGGCCAGTCAGTGCAACAATAAAAAATTAGATGCATATGTATACAATTCTTGCATATGATTTACAAAAAATATTTTCCCATCCTAGTATTAATGCTTATTATATTCAGAGCAATAGATTGCTTTACATTAAAAATAACTTTTTTAAACTGGCATTTTAAAGACTTAAGATTTATTTCAGTACAAGCTTTTGGGAGTCCCAGCTCATTTCTTTGAATATATGAAGGAAAGATCACACTGGGAACTCCTCTTACGGGGAATATTATAAGGGGGAAGGAAGAGTTGAGGCAGAGGGGTTTGGTGTGAATTCTGTCATGAATCTTTTAAATGTAAGTTATGTGTTAAATCCTCTCATCCCCTGTGACAGTGTTAATGGAGATCATTCATTTTCCATTGCTAACTATCTACAACATATTTGGGACAAAAGAAGTGGCTACTGTAAATGAAAATCACTGGTTTGCACAGTTAAGATTCTTCCAGTTTCTCAACTATGTAAAATTGTTCTTGGCATATCAAAAAGGTAGTATGAATCCAGCTACACTTGCAGTAGACTGTCTAGCCAATTCCTGATTACAGCTGGTAGAGAAAGTGTGGCCATTAACACTGAGGGCAGCTGGTATGTTGTATATTTGCTGTTCTCTCACTAGTGTTAGGTACCTGCTTACTCAACTGCGTGGAGCCCTTAATTATTAATGATAATATCTAAGCTAACAGCTTTGATACTTAAGGGGTCCTCAAGGTCTGTGATAGCCCTAATACAATGCATACAGACTAAAGCGCCTTTGAGGACTTAATAGTAAAGAGAGTGCAACTAACCATGGGGACATAGTATGGTCTTCATCACTTCCCTGCCTAAGAATAAGAGTTGGCCTTATTTCACATGGCCAGGATGTGCCTTTACAATGTATTCACCCTAGTTTGAACAGCCAATGGATGTATATACAACAGCCTGCAAGGTTACCATAATACTATGATATTTACCTTGGCATCTCATTTTCACATGTAGAATGCTTCATTCATTAACTACAGTTTTGGGGTATTCTTAAAAATTAACAAAGTCTAGTCTTTCAATTGTGACTTTCTGTAAAAGGAAGGAGCATATGGCCCTTGAGTGGGAAAGCTGGCCTGCTGACCCATTTGAATTTGATGCCCTCCCACTATTCTGGCAAAATGAGCTAATGCTTATAGCATTACAAAAGGAATATGATGTAGCTTCATAATTAGAATGTTATGATGAGAAAAAGCATGCTGGAAGCGTTCATTGTTACTTTGAAATAAGTCTTTCTACAGAACTTACTTCCAAATATGCTTATGATTGCAACCTTTATGTCCTAATAAAGTGATAAAACTGTTGGATTTGATACATTAATATTTTTGGTAGGCAGTTAAGTAGAAATCCTTTTCAAAACTCAGGGAGGATATAAAATGTGGTTGGCACTCTTCTTTTAATAAGCAGAGTATTATCAGCAGAGGAAAGATTTTAGATAAGCACAATTCAGTTCCTTATTACAGCTTTTATTGTTTAATCAGCCCATCTGTTTTAATCAAGTATTTTTAAAGGCTTGTTTCTGCCTGACTTTGAAAAAATGATGAAAGGTCATTCAGTTGTTAATTGATGGCTTTTAGTTTTCACACAGCTAGTTCCATTTTGTCTTTCCTTGAAGAAGAAAAACTAAAATCTCCATTTCAGCAGGACAAAGAGCTTGTACCAGGTGCACTCTCACATTGTTTGAGGTTTTGAACTTCTGTAGGCTTCCCTACAACTCTTGCCCTTCTGTATCAAGCTATATGACTTCACAAAAAAGATCATTGGAAATTGTTGTTAAGAACTGGCCTGAAATAACTCATATAAGCAGACTCTCAAGGAAGTCAAAGTAATGATTTCAAATATTTAACTGTTCTGACAATCCACCCTGATACTGCAGTTCACCTGCAATGTACAGAAGGTTGTTTCATACAGTTCATTCTTTAATCCTGTACTTTTGAATAGGCTTTTTTTTTGTTAGAGAATCATTTTTCCGTCAAAAGGATATCACCATTTATTAATATCCTGGCCTGAAATCATACTGTGTCTTTAATGAGGCAGTTACTCAGATGCAGGTTGGTTCTTGAGTATTCTTCTGTGAGCAGTGCAGTTGAAGGGATTTTTCTTTAATGGAATGGTATTTTCACTCATGAGGGGAGATTTTACCCACCTCTGTGCCCCCCCCCCCACCTCTCACCCCTTCTTGTACCAGTGATGCTTGGGAATGTTTATCTCAGGGAACTCTGCAAAAAGAAAGATTGATCCTGTGAGAAGACTGGACTGGCACACAACATGTTGAGTTTCTAGTTCCTATTCAACTGTTAAACTACGCAAGTTGCACCTTTTAGTTGAGGAGCTTTTGCATGTGTTTTTTAATATTGGGTGCTTTTGTAGTGCAGGATATTTATATGTAAATTATCTATTATGCTTGGCATCATTCTACTACCTGCTTGGCTAATAGTGCCATATGGACAATCATAAATATGTTACTAGTGAAGATGCCATTTCTGGACAAGCCTTTGGGCAGGGGCACATCCTTTGAGCATAGTGCCATTTATGCATACTCATGGAACCCCTGCTTAGACTTGAAGAGAGTGGAAGGCGGTATAAAATGAGATGTGGTTGCCTGTGGTGCAGGGCCAGATTTAGGGGGGGGGCAGTGGGGGTGCTTGCCCAAATTGGGTATGGAGACCATTCTGTTATGTGGGCCCATAAGGGGGTGCCATTTTTTAATTTTGCCCCCCCCCCCTCAAAAAACATGTAGATCCGGTCCTACTGTGGTGTACATACTCATTTATCCCATTGTTGTCTTTGGTTAATGAGTTGTAGAAATTTGAGAGTAAGCAAAGACAAGATAGGATGAGTGTGGGCATCAATGTCTTTATCATACTACCTTTGACTTTCTGAGAAACAAGAGTGTCTCTCCCCTACACCTCCTACCAAAGTTCCATAAATCTGTCACCTAATTTGCACATCATGCAGACTTTCTAATTACGCAGGCACATTAAAATGTTTGTGTTATCTGGCAGTTGCTTTTCATCTCCACTTTTTATCTAAGTTTGGAAAGGCTCATGGAAAGCAGTCTCTAGTCTGCAAAGGTTGTCGAGGGCAGAGAAAAGACGGTCATGGCAGCATGCTCCATGATCTCTGGTATTGTTGCTCCAGAAGTACATACCTCTGTATTTGCTCAATTATGGCACAAGGAGAAGTTCCTATTCAGGAGATTCTTATTCCCCTTCCCCCCAGCTCTTGAGTCTTTGACTGTTAAATGCTGAAGTGCCAACCTCAACTGTGTAGCATCTTAGGTTGCGATCACACACTAAACAATGATTTTCAATCCAGTTTGGTATAGTGGTTAAGTGTGCAGACTCTTATCTGGGAGAACTGGGTTTGATTCCCCACTCCTCCACTTGTAGCTGCTGGAATGGCCTTGGGTCAGCCATGGCTCATCTCAGGAGTTGTCCTTGAAAGGGCAGCTTCTTCGGAGAGCTCTCTCAGCCACACCCACATCACAGGGTGTTTCTGGGGGAGGAAGGTAAAGGAGATTGTGACTGCTCTGAGAATCAGAGTGAAGGGCAGGATATAAATCCAACATTGTCTTCTTTTAGTGCATTTTTCAATTGGATCTTGCCAGTTCACACAGTAAAATCCAGTTGGAAAGTGCACTGAAAGCAGATGGTTGAAATAAGATTTGGGCTGCTATTCCATGCGTGTCACATACTTCATATTAATTTCAGTGGAGGTTTCATCGGTTTCCATGTATCATACTGCCAACAAAGAATGAATAGACTGTCGTCTTAAAGTCTAATGCACTCTTACGCAAAAGTAAATCCTCCCCATTTAAACAGGACTTGCTTCAAAACTAGTATTTCAGCCTTAACTTGCAACAACATGCAGTAATATTGGAGTTTTTCTGCACAAATGATAAAGAAACTAACCAGAACATTCAAGATTAATATCGGGCCATAACTTCTGCTGGTTAACTGGACCCCAACAAGTGTTGTCACACACTCTTTGCTAGTAGCAGATTATGATGCTGCTTTGCTTTTGCTCCGGGTTTGCAGGATCTGAATAATTTTTATTGGCATACCTAACCAAACCATATGCTGAAGTTCAGTATATGGGAAATCATCAAGAAGGAGGAATAGTTCTCTAAAGCAGTGATCTCTCCTGCATGGTGTCCACCAGCATGTGCCTTGGTGCCTCTTTCCCCAAAGTAAAGAGCCAACCCTGACTTTCTTTAATTTCACAGTAGCAGAAAGTGCTTCAGGAGAGCCAAGGAAGCATCACCTTTGTGTCTGCAGGGAGGACCCATCTGGAAACAGCTTCCTCTATAGTAAGATGCTTGGACTACAGTTTCCCAACACTTTAAGATTAGCCTCTGCCCATGATCCAGCCATTTTGTTGCTGGCCAGCTCACCTTCACAGCCATATTGTGACGGCACCCACTATATGTTTTCAAAATTCTGAAAGTACCAACAGGTCCAACATGGGAATAAAGCGTATTTAATGTGCAGTTAGATTGGTGAGGAGATTACTGGTGCAGAAAGGTTAGTATGGATCAGTTTTCTTGTGCATATTCACAAAGCAGGATGGTATCATATCCTGACCAAGAACAGCAACAAGTTGAAACTGGGCTGTCTAAAAAGAAAATAATTGCAAACTAGTCAGGAGTCCCGTGGCACAGAGTGGTAAGCTGCAATCCAAGCTCTGCTCACAACCTGAGTTCAATTCCGGAGGAAGCTGGGTTCAGGTAGCCAGCTCAAGGTTGACTCAGCCTTCCAACCTTCCGAGGTCAGTCAAATGAGTACCCAGCTTGCTGGGGGCAAAGTATAGATGACTGGGGAAGGCAATGGCAAATCACCCTGTAAAAAAAGTCTGCTGTGATAACATCATGATTGGATGTCACCCCAGTGTTGGAAAAGACTGGTGCTTGTACAGGGGACTACCTTTACCTTTAGGCAGTCTTATTTAGGCTTATGGCCAAGCCTAATTCTCTCCAAAGACAAAGCCACCACAGAGACTGGACTAATTACATGACCTCCATCCACTAGGTGACACTGCACCGTTTGGGTCCTCTTGACTTGGTAACACACCATCCCAAATTTTTCCGTTACTCTCAACCTCAACTGGGGGAAGGACTGATAAGCACACTGTGCCCTTTATATTTTTAAAGGAAGAAACTGAATATTACTGATGTTTGGAAGTTCAGATGGCAGCATGAGATTAATTTAAGTAGCAGCCACTTAACACCTAAAAGACAGAAAGCATACTGAGCTGAATGCCCTCACAAGCGCAGAACCAGCAAAACATTCCCTTGGGCTTCCCATACCTGTCAATCAAGGGAAGGTGGAGCAAGTCTGTCTCCACTGCAGTAATTAGGTCTGGACAGTTTGCCTCCTAGCTCCAGATCTAGAAAGACTAAAAACCTGGTTTTTAAAATTAAAAAATTAATTCATGCTAATTTTCCTGCCAAGATCTACAGAGCTGGGTTTTCCTCCCAAAGGAGGCTGTAGTGGGAAAGATTCTGAGCTGCCAAGCAGGTATTCCTTCACCTGGTCCAGGCTTTGGCTTTGGCCTTCTTCCTTCTCTAATTTTGGGGGAGACCCAGGAGGGGGCCATATCCAGTCAATAGGTTACAGTTCTACATACACACTTTTTGGATTTAAAGACCAGCAAGAGTTGTTTTCTTCACTTTTCTGTGCATTTCCTTTGGCCATTTTGAGTGTTGCATATACAGAAAGTATACCTTCTGCTTTGGATATGACAACTGGATAAATGTAATTTGAAGTGGGAGGGTATCCTATGTGTAATGGGAGATGTACTGTCTTTGAACTGGAAAAAAGAAAATGGCAGAGAGACGTTTCAGAATGAACAAGCAGTGCCATTGTAGATGGATTGAAATCCTAATCTTGGTTCCAGCCTTTGAAATGTTTTCTGTATATGGTTATGAGACATTTTCAGCTGTACAGCATTAGTAGGGTTGCCAAGTCCAATTCAAGAAATATCTGAGGACTTTGGGGGTGGAGCCAGGAGACATTAGGGGTGGAGCCAAGATCAAGGCTGTGACAAGCATAATTGAACACAGGAAGTTGTGTCTGAAGCCTGGGATGATTTTGTGATGAGAGAAGTGTAGGCTGTTTGTTTATAGTAGGCAAAGAGTCAAAACACTTGGCTTTCCTAAGCCCATTGGTAAACCTGAAGGATCGTTTCAGCCTGTGACCACAGCTCATGCTGTATGCTGAAATTTTACTCTTGTGGACAAAAAAAAAAAGACTTGTAGGCTGATGTGTGTGTTGTTGTTGTTGTTGTTGTTGTTGTTTTGGGGGGGAGACATTTATAAACAGGACAGAATAGACAAGTGTAGTTTCTCCATTACTAGCCAATTATGTCTGGTGATTAATTCATTTATTTAAAATATTCATTAGCCGCCTATTCTATTATGAGGAACACAAGGTGTAGCCAATAATGTAAATAAAACAGTAATAAAAATATCTAAAAGACCAGTGCTTTTTTGTAGAAAAAGCCCAGCAGTAGCTCATTTGATTATTAGGCCACACCTCCTAACATCACCATTGTTTCACACAGAGCTTTTTTGTAGGAAAAAGCCCAGCAGTAGCTCATTAGTATAGTAAGCTGCAGCCCCTGATGCCAAGCCAGCTGGAACTGAGTTCCTGTGCGTTCTTGCTTTTTTAAAAAAAAACCTGTAAAAGACTATGAAAGACTACAATCAGGATTTACAATAAATAAAAGCTAAATTAGCCAAATAAAGTCCTATATAAAACACTCTTCAACTGCTCACTAAAGATTGAAAGTGAGGGGTTGTCTGGGAGGTTGTTCCATAATAATGGGGCTGCAACTGAAAAGGCCCTCTCATGTGCCCACCAGATGAATTTCTTTGATTGGTGGGACAGGGAGGAGGGCCTCTTATAGTGGGTACCTAGCCCAATCATAGTTATTTCTACATGGTGGTTTAGGCATTTGTTTTATTTAAAATAGTCTATTTTTCTCTTGATCAGTAGTTGTCAAAGCAACTTACATCAAATTTGGAAAACAAATACAATCTTATGTGTTTGTTTACTCAAATGGTAAAACTTAACTGTGAAAGAGCCAGTCCTATATTTTACTGTACTCATACCCCAGTCACTTCCTTGTGATGTATATACTTGCCACACGATGCAAAGTGATTACATGGCAGTAGCAGCCGCCATTAACATCCCAGAGAAACTTATTTTGTCAGGAGTTTCCATCCTTTAATGACAGCTGTTGCTGAGTAATGAGCAATATTTTGAGACATTCCCTCTACGCAGCATGTTAAACTTTGTCCTGCCCTAGAAACAGAACTTGGGTTAGGAAGAGCACCAAAAGCAAGCCAAGAAGCACAGATAAAAATCCTCTGAAATAAATGCAGATCTTTTCACAGTCTTTTCCTGGGTCTTTTAGGGGATGCAGAAATTACTCTGCAACAGCCAGAGAGCTACCAATAGTTCATGAGTTACCCATCACACAGTATGCGTGTACCCTGGAATGGTATGCACAAGAGGGACAGATAACAGTAGTGCTGAGACAGGTTCTAAGCATGGACTTTGAAGAACTGAAGCTAGTAAAGCCACCCAAAGGTAATTTTAAAAATATATTATTAAAAACAATTAGGGCCCTCATGGTGGCAAACTCTGTGTGTGTGTTTACACACGCACGCACACAGAGTTTGTCATCATATATAAAAAGCAGCCATTAAAAACAAATGAGAAGGGTCTGTAAAGGCATGCCAGATGAAAATGAAGAGTCTTCAGCCATGTGATTACATGCATATTGGCTGAAGAGGAGCTGGAGGCATTTTAGTTCCTTTCTAATTTAATGAGGGCAAAGGAGGAGATAACTTGAATTTTTGTCTGTGCTACAAATGAAATAAACATCTATTGTTGCTTGTGAAGCAAGTTAAGGGACTGACAGCTGCTGAGCATTTGACTAAAGAGGAGATGAAGTTTTTATTCCCTCTTTTTACCAGAACATTGTGTCAACCTGCTCTAAGCAGGTTTTAACAGCCATATACATAAGTTGCCAATGGCTATGCGCACACTCCCACCGCTGCCACCATTTTGGGGTTTGCAACAGTGGGAAATTTCTTGAGGAGAGCAAAGATGGGTGCAGACACAGCCTTAGGGGAGCTAGTTCACCACAGTAATTAAACAAGCTTTGCTAGGAGGGCTAAATACTAGCACTTTGTGGAAATCTTGGGACACTCCCTGAATGATTTTCACATTTAAGAAAGGAGGGGAAAGATTTTGGCAGATATTATCCATTTCAGAGCATTTCCATCAAACTGGGGTGGACATGTACTTGGTTTTGTCATAGCTACCCTAGACAATTTTAACTAAGCTGTGGTATATTTTTAAACTAATTACATTTTTTGTTTAACAGCATATATTATAATGGAGCGAATGTTTTTTCCATGATGCCTGTACTGAATTAATATATTGTTTGGAAAGCAGGCAGGTGGGAGACAGGCAAGTGAAGGAAACTGGAAATTATTAGAATACGGAGTCCCTAAATTAGTTCCTTTTGAAATTAGCACTCCTGATGCACTTATTTGAAGACGGGAAACTTTTCTGCAGACTGCCAACTCTAAGAAAGTTAATAGTAATGTTTGTGGGAGAAATTATATAGCCGTCTTCCCCATTCCTTGAGAAAAGTAAGCCTTGTAGTTTCAGTTATCATGAATGCACTGGAAAGCTGTTATGCTCATATAGGTACATCTGTATGATTTTTTTTCCTATTACAATTCTTTATATAGCTGTAGTTTGTGCATGTGCCTGCTCCTCCCTTGTTAACCCATTTGGTTTATTTTTAAGATAAATTTCAGATGCACATTTACAGAGAAAATGGTTGTCAAAGTCAGATGATCAAACCTGATACCTGTCTTCCCATCCAGAAAAGGCAACAATCCTAAAAAGTTTACTCATTCAGGATTTGATTTTTCATCATGATTTTTTCCCATAAGTAAAATTCTGTCCCTACAACTGAAAGTCTAGAAGCCTATAAATATTTTAAATTCAGTTCTTGATTAAGGTATGAGGCATTGTTCTATTATAGCTCTTAATTAGAACTATATTGAATGGCCATCAGTTTCAGTTTTTTAATGAAAATGCTTTTGGTGGGATGGAGGAACAGAAATATTTTCTTAACTCCTTAAAAATGTGCACTTTAAAAAAAAAAAACCTGCTACTGTTTTTCTTAGTTGCTGTTCTGGTGCCATTTCTTCCTCCTTAGAACTTTTTGTTTTGTTTTCTAGAGTGATCGCATAAAGAATGTGAGGAACTGCTGAGCAGCTTAACTACATTTGTCTGTGCAACACTGTGGGTAAACCCAAGCTCCTGCAGAACGAGGACAATGATTCCTGGATCAGGTAGCAAGTATGATACTCCTGGTGAATAGTCATGTTTGGCTATAAACTGATGAAGCTTATCCAAAGAGAGAGAAATGTTTCCTGAATAAGCAAAGGAATCACTTATTTATATAAAAGATCACCCCAGGGAGTAGTTTTCCAACACTAATAGATATGAAATCCTCCCCCCCCTTTTTTAACTTGGACTTAATATTAATAGGAAAAATATACTTTGAGAATAGAATGTAAGGAACTGGAAAGACCAGCTGGTGTTGGAAACAGCACCAGACAGAATACTGCTAGGCAGAAAAAATATAATTTCTGATCACCCCCAGTGTTTGTTACATTCTGAAGCCATTTAGAAGTGAGCAAATTCTATAAAGTGTTTATTTTTTATTGCTATTCTTTATAGAACTTCACCCTGCTTCTACAACCCAGTTGTAATTAATAAGAAATTCTGTAATCAAGAATGGTAATGACCTCCTCTTTTAAAGGATTTGAGTGAAGGACACCTAGCCCTCTCCCCCCTAACATACACACATCTCTTTTGCTTTGGGAGAGTCCAGTGTCATCCTGTGTAAACTGAATCAGAAATTCTCACTGTGAATGGTGAAAATCTGTGAAACCTCAATGCTCTGAAATGATGGGCAGAAGGATTTGTATTATGTCCTTGGGCAGCTGATGCAACTGAACTGCTTCCTGCTCAGAAGCCATTTTCTGTATGTTGGGTTGCTAAGAAGGGGCAAGCATTTTTCAGCTGCAATCAGGTGGATATGCTTGAACTGGCCTCAAGCCCAACATCATGGGATAGCCTGTCTTGAAACAGTTGGGTGTAAAACAGCTGCCAGTTAGGTGCCTCTCTGAATTTCCCCCTCTGATGGCTGATTCAGTGCAGTTTGTGTTCAGCAGTTCCCTACGTGGATTTTTTCCCCCACTCCAACCTCCATAACCTTCAGCTCCCACTTCCTAATTCAGTGTTTTGAAGAGAAAATTCTCTCCAGAAGTACTATGGCTGGATGCTGTGCATTAGTGTTCACTGTTAACAGCATCTTCGTATGGAAGACTATGAGGACCAACATGTTTGGCAACTGTCAAGGCCAGAATATGAGCGAATACTGCTATAGTACATAGGTGGCTGATGCCTCCCTTTACGCATTGATGCGCTTTTTCCTTGGGTCTGGTAAGTCAGGAAGCATGGAACAGTCCAGTTAATAATAGAGCAATACTGAACTCAAGTATGGAAGCAGAGACAAAAATGGTGGCTACTGAGGGTTGCCAATTCCAGGTGGGAAAATTCTTGGTGTTGCAAGGAATGGGGAGCCTGGGAGGGTGGAGTTTGAGGAGAGGAAAGAGTTCAGCAGAGATGTGATGCCATAGAGTTCACCCTCCAAAGCAGCCATTTCTTCAAGGAAAACTGTAGATCTGTTGTAAATGCCAAGAGAACACCAGGCCTCATCTGGTAGTTAACAACCTCTGTTGCTGCCTCAGTGTTTTCATTTGTGCCATTTCTGAACTTATTTCATTTGGGTATCCTACACTTGCTTATCAGGAAGTTCATTATTGTCTCACTGCTTCATGATAAGAAAATCTTTTATTAGAGCAACATCTCTTTCTGCCAAAGCATTCATGCTTTCAAGTTACATAGAACTCTTTAATGAGGTAGAATGAAAGAAAGGTAGCTAATTCCCACTCTGGACAGAGTAGAGGTGATGTAGAAGGGAAACATTTGAAGGCTCACATAAGCCATCTTTCTGGGAGTGGGGGTGATATTGTTTGTTTTTGCCTTGCAAAGGGAGAGGAAGGAGGATTTATTGCCCAAAGAAATATAATAGTTCAACTACACTGTATATTCTTAACTACTGGATTGGCTGCCATAGTGTATTTTCATAGTAGAATGTTTGCTTTTTAGTCTAATCCTAATGTTGACATGTTTGGGTTTTTTAAAAAAGAAAATCAACTTAAGTTTTTTTTTTAAATAATCTTATACATTTGCAACTATAAATGATGTTTAGGAGGGGCTGTGGCTCAGTGGTAGAGCATTTGTTTGGCATGCTGATGGTGTCAGGTGCGATCCCTGGCATCCCCATTAAAAAGGATCAGGTAGGAGGTGATGTGAAGGACCTCTGCCTGAGACCTTGGAAAGCTGCTGCCAGTCTGAGTAGACAGTACTGAATCTGATGAACCAAGGATCTGATTCAGTAGAAGGCGGCTTCATGCATGTTTAGCTGTAGAAGTTACCTTTTGGTGCAAGCATTTTTGCAAGAAACTGTTGAACAAAATGGGCCTACTGAAGTACAACTGTAAAGAGCACACACTAATCCTTGTGCGCAATTGGCCCCATTACCAGGGTTACCAACTTTAAGGTAGGGCTTGAAGGTGTTCTGCAATTATAACTGATATCCAGACTATAGAAGATGAGTTCTCCTGGAGGAAATGGCAGCTTTGGAGGGCAGACGGTACATATACTAGGAGAAACTTGTCCTAGAGTGACATTGCATCCCTTCTGAGCTCTACCTCCCCAAACTCTACCTTTTAAGGCACTACTAAATCTCCAGGAAGTTCCCAGTCCAGAGCTGCCAACCCTGCCTATTAGATCAATTTTAATTGAACTCAACTAGCTACTTTAGAAAAAACACATGCTTGCATGTCTTTCTTTTTCTTTCCAGGACAAGCAGCTCTTCAAGAAAGAACTGTGCATCCAGCCTGTCAGAGCCTTGATGAGGATTCCTTTTAGTGAGAGCTGGTGGGGAGGCAAGATGTTGGCATAGCTGATGAACTAAGAACCTGCTATGCCAACATATTGCCCTCTTTCCTGTCTGTTTGCTGCAAACATGCCAGTGTATTGGATGCTCGTCAAACAAGCTTTCGTCTTTATTAATGTTTGTCTTAATATAGTGTGGCACTCTGGAATCATAGAAGCAAAGCATATATTGGAGAAATGTGGATTATTGACATGATTTGAGTTCAAAAGTATTTATTAATAGGATTTTAACTGTGTTGGAAGCTGCATCAGATTCTTGAAGAGGAGGAATGAAATGGTTTTAAATAAATGCAGCATCACTAGTGGAATTACCTGTGTTGTTTCTATAATAAGAGATGCCCTCATAGTTATAGTGTACTTAATGCACTTCTGTGGTGGTCTAATTTTGGACTTGTCCCCAAAAGTTCTGTTTGTGGGATTGTCAACTGTCCAGAAATTGGATTTTTTTTTTTTTTTAGTTTTAGGGAAATCACAAGGGAAACAAGGAGAAATGTATGTTTACATCCTCAGATTTTTGTTAGCTGTACATCCAGACAGCAGTTGTGTAGGGAACAGATTTACTAAAAAAAAAAAAAAAAAACTTGGTCCACCTAGGCATCACCATAGTACCAGAAATGTTGTTTTTAAAGAGTTCAGCTTATTTCTAAATGCTTTGTTCAATGAATGCCTAAAGCTTTTTAAAAACACACAGTTAAAAGATTGTGTTACTCAATATGCTTTAACAAGCCCGTTCGTCATTTAATAAGATTTCGGAATTGCTTGCAGCTGGAACTGTGGGAAAAAATGTTGACACTTCAGAACTTAAAAAAGAAAAGGCCTTGAGATGCCTGTATAGTATCATCAAGTGAAGAGAATGTACAGATATGGGTCTCCTATGTATTTCATATCTGCCAAGGTCCAACATTCATCTTTATTTCTTTTTCCTTATACACAAAATGTTTAAGGCTGTTGGACGACTGACACATGTCCAAGAATCAACCATTTATTGAACTGAGACTGATATTCAAAAGGCTCAATATGATGCAAACAAAGGTAGCTGCCTCATGACAATTTGAAGGGCTATATGCAGTATATGTACAAATAATCCCTCCCATAGATTATTGCATTTTATTTATATGTTCATTATGTGTTATTCAAAACCTACTTTTTGATTAAAGCAGAAGAACTTCATATAATGGCCAAAATACACGGCTGAATGGAATGAATCATTTGTTTGGACACATTTTTGTTTGGACACATTTATTCAAACACAGATTTCTGCCTAGTTAGCGATAAAACCTCTTTATTAAAAAAAAAATTGCATGTGGGCATGGTGAGATCAGAGATCAGTTTGTAAAACAAGAAGTATAGAAATTATAACGTTTGTTTAAGGTTCTGTCACTCTGGGAGACCCAAGGTACAAATGTTTCTTAAATCAACAAGCTTATCAGATACGTGCCATTTTGGAGGAATTTTTGATAATGACTAAGTACAAGAGGGAGGAGGATATTAATTTTGGTTCTTATTAATTAAGGGTACCTTTAATATTAAGATTTTAAGTATATAACACCGGTGGGGGTCAAGTGATGGGGGGAGGGGTGGGTAGAAAGTAATATATGGGATAGATTAAAAAGAAGTAGTTATTAATGAAGTAAGAAATTGAAATTTATTACCATGTTACTAATAAAATTGTTTGAAAAATCAAAATTAAATCAGCAAGCTTTTCATGTAAACTTTTTTGTCATTCATCCAAAATGGGACTTATCTGTTTATATTAAACTTGGCCTGAAGAGGGTTCTACAATCAGTTTTCAAAAGTACAACTTTCATCTGGTGAGTTAACCTTGGCAACATCCCCATCTTTGAATGAAAGAATGGATAACAGTGCATTTTGGATTCAACTCCATCTTAGAACCCCATTGTCTGCAGCTGCTGAGAACTTAGGAGAGGCAACAAACAGCTCAGGCATTGGATTGTTATGCCCGGCTCTAAACACTTAGTGTTATATTTCCATTGGTATTTATGTTCAATTTTAAGCACCTCTTGCTGTTTCCAGTAATGGTGGGGTGTGTGTGTTTTTTTAAAGTGAGCTAAAATGAAATAAATAAATATAATGGATCATAAGAGAAGCCACACTGAATCAGGCCAACAGCCCGTTCAGTCCAACATTCTGTCTACACATTGACTAAAAAACCAGGTGCCATCAGAGATCCACCAGTGGGGCCAGGACACTACAAGCCCTCCATCTGTTGCCCCCCAAGCACTAAGAATGTAAGGCAGTCCCCTTGATGCTATGCGGCATCTGTTATCCTGTCCACCATCCAAGGAGCCATGTCTCCCTTTCTCCCACTTTATCCTTGCAATGATGAGGCTGAGAAATGGAAGAATGGCCACATGTAACATTCACAGCTGAGTGGAATGATTAGATAGCTTGAATGAAGAAGGTTTGATTATATACATTAGATATATCCCCCGACCAAACTGAGGCCATGAATCAAAGAAAAAGGTGATGGTGCTGACTCCTGTAAGATTTTTCAGGTGCTAGGTCTTACAGACAGAGAAGCAATGAAATCCTTTTCCAACCACTCTCTTGAGAATTATTGTCAGTTTCCACAGATGTTTGCACTCCCTGCTTGACTTAATTTGGGTTTTAAGTGGCAACTGGTCTTGGTAGTAAAAAGTGAAGCCGTTTGAAACTGACCTACAGAAAATTATTATAATCTCTAATGATAAGGGGAAAGTTTTAAAATTCTTGGCTTGCCTCTAACCTGTACCAGATATGTTCTTCCAGATTTTCCATGAGCAGTGGATTTTGTTTCTTATACTTGCAAAACAAAGTGGTTTCTCCCACCTATGTCTAAAGCAGTGCCCTCTGTTCTACTATTTGATTCTGCTGCATGTGTAGAGCAGGCCACATTGCATCCATTATTCTTTTTCCTGAGTTTGGGCATACATGTGAGCTATCTGATTTCACTTAATTTATGAAAGGCATCCAGTATCGATTTGACTCAACTTTGTAATTTGCTTCCAGGACAGGAACAAAATGTTAAGCCATTTAAAAGGAGCAAAGGTTTCACTGATTTAATATTTAATAGTTATGGCAGCCAAAAAATAGCTTAAGGATTGTTACTGAGAGCTTCAAAGATGCTATGTCAATACATTCTCGGAAGACAGGCCTCTTGGAAAAGACCCAAGCCCTTGCTTAGGATGCATGCCTAGATCTGGGGCTAAAACTGAGTCTTGCTATTTCTACTTGTTCTAAGAAAGGAGTAGGGACACCAGCCTCCTGGTGGGCCCTGGGGATCCCCCAGAATTATAGCTCATCTCCAGACTAGAGATCACTTCCTCTGGAAAAAAAATAAATGCTTTGGAGGATAAAATCCTACATTGTAGCCACTCCCAAATATCCAGGAGTTTCCCAAGCTGGATCAGACAACCCTACCCCACATCCCTTCACCAATGCTTCCTCTAATCTGTGGAGTCCTGTGAGCAAAAATTCTACTTTGTGAGCTATTGGCATTAAAGCTGTGAGCTACTGCGTATATTAGTTTGCTCTGGGGACATTTTTCCTTAGCAAAGACAAAATGTGTGAGCTGGAGGTTAAAAAACTGAGCTAGCTCATACTAACTCAACTTCTGCCCCCCACTAGTGGGGTGGTGGGGTTGGCAATCCTAGAAGGGAGTCTGTTACTTGGTGCCAGGCTCTGGTAAAGGGATACTTTAGATATAAGATAGTTTCCATTCACAGGAATGCAGAATTAATGAACAAAAATTTTCAGCATAACAAAAAGGAACAAGGATATCTTATAAAAGGCTTGTTTATGGCAGCAAAAATTGCGGTAGTACAGAAATGAACACATTAATGCACCCCAAAACAGGTGTTTGATTGTGTGGAGGTTTATTATGATACTGTAAATTGTAAGTAACCTTTTATTCTGTACTGGAACAAGATTAAACCAAAGAATTCTATGAATCAAGACCTTTGTATTTATAATATTGGTATTATATGCAAACTGCACAGATTGTATGTTGCACTGAATTTTTTTAAAAAATAATACATATTTTAATATGGATTTATGTATAGTAAAATGAAAAAGGCAAGGAGACTTAACACTAGATAATAGCTTTCCAGGTAAAAACACATTCTCAAAGTTCCAATAAGAGACCATTGCCGTTTAAATCACATATTGCCAAACTATTATACAAGTCCCTTTGAGTTTACAGCCTCTCCACAGAAAGAAACATTATTTTAGAGGAGTAATCATTTTAATCTGTGGCAAAAAAAACCCCCAGAAAAATCCAGTGGTACTTTAAAAACTAAGAAAATTTATTCCAGCATAAGATTTCAGATTGTCCGTCTGTCTGTCTATCTATATCTTGCCCTTGTTTCAGAATATATAGTTTTTGCTTCAGAGGGTTGCTTTTCCAATAAGCCATTTTGTGTAGCCGTTAAGTTTCTGATGGCCATGCCATTCACACACCTCACTTGATGGCTGCACCAGCATCAAGTGAATGCTGAGTGTCCTATCACAGGTTTAATAGAGAAGACTAAACTCTCCACTTCAGTTCAGTTCTGTGAGGTCCAGCTGTGAGGTCAGCAAGAACAGAAAAAGCCAAGTAGTCAAGCCCAACCTATTATTACAGAATCTATGGATGAACAACATTAGTTAGACTAGATATTGTAGAGAGTGAGACCATTTCCTAGCATTTTTTAACAAACTTCAGAAACATGGGTTTGATACAAGGCAGGGCTGCACAAGGATGGGAAAGAAATTTTAATCCTTCCATCACTGCACAATTCCATTGAAACTATTTTCCCCTAGAAGGGGGTTAAAAAAACACAGGCATATATTTTGTCTGTCATTTTTTCTTTCTAAGGCTAATAGCAAGTATGAAAATGGTTCTGATATGAAAAAAACTTGAAACGTACTCAAAAGCTGGAAGATTCCTGAATGTCTTGTTGGATGGAAATACATATTCACATTTTAGAATTATTTTTAAGGACAGACTACAATCTGGCCGAGTTATACCTTTGGATGTCTAATGAAATTTTATGCCTAAAGAAATGTATAATAGTCCATAAACTACCTTAAGCCAAGATAAAAAGTGAAATGTACACACTTAAACTGGCTTCACTTTAAAAAGCATATTCTTAAGTTTTGGGAATGAAAACATCTTAATTTTGGATTGTGGTCCTGGTGTTATGCTGTGTGAAGGGTTCTGAAAACTACTGGAAAGGAAATTATACAAAATTCTGAAACCTACTGCTATAAAAATGAATTAGGGGATAAAATGAGATAAACCTCCCAAGGTGGAAACAAGCTTGATAGAAGCAAAGACAGAGGTTCTAAAACATTTAAAGTAAAAGGAAGATGTCTAAGGCCTAATGATCAATACAATGATAGTTATTGTTTGGTGTTGTGTATGGTATAGCCAGGAGATCCTAAGATTGTACGGCTGCCTAGGGAACTAGTTCTTTTTAGTGTTATGCACCACTAGGTGGTGAGCTAGACTTATTTTAGGGGCTGAGACAGCTGTGACTGACCCAAGGTCACTCAGCTGGCTTCATGTGGAAGAGTGTGGAATTGAACCTGTTTCTCAAGCTTAGAGTCTGCTGTTCTTAACCACTACACCATGCTGGCTCTCAATCAATACAAAAAGTGAGCTATTAACCATAAATGATAAAGGAAGCAAAGTGGTTGTATGTCTGCTTGGGCTGAGTTTCCTCAAGGAAAGTAAATAATGTCCAAGTGATTAGCAGAATCAACACATACGATGAGGGAAGGGCGATGTTCAGCCTAGAAAATGTGTTCAAAGAATATTTCTCTCACCTAGAATGCACCTCACAGAAAACATTAAAGCTCTATGATCATATAACTTTACTTCAAATGCAGGATTAGGGCACCAACATTTTGTAACTTCTCAATGTTCTAATTTTAGTTCTAAACAGGCTCAGAGGCTCTTGGCTAGTTTTACTGCAGTGGGGGAAGGGTTAAACAGACGTCAAACAAAGGATAAGGATTAGAATTGAGGTCACAGGGCTGACTTGCGCTCTGATATCAGTTTTAAACTTTATTATGCCTATAGATTAAAGTACTATTACCAGAGGTTAAGGATAGTGAGTTCACAGATAAGGCTTAGGCCAGTTTTTTGTTATAGGAAAAGGAAAACAAAAACCAACAAACTACAGCCAGGGTTTTAAAAAATAAGGGGTTCCGTTTTCAAACTAAATCAAAAATTTATGCAAACCAAAGTCTTCCTCACTCCTTCACATGCACCTTGAGTCAGTCACAAGTTCTTTCAGAGCTGTTCTCTGAAGAGCAGTCCTTGAAAGGGTTCTCTCAGCCCCACCTGCCTCATGGGTGTCTGTTGTGGAGAGGAAGAGGGAAAGGAGATTGCAAACCACTCTGAGATTACAAATGAAGGGGAAAGTATAAACCTCCTCCTGCTTTTCCTCTTCTTCCTACAATAAAATAAGCAGCTGGATACCTCCTGTAACTGCTGAAGGTGTTCAGCTAGAGACCGAGCCTAATAATAGCTAAATCAGCATTTGAAATTAAATTTGCTTTCAATTAACATTTGAAGTAAAAGGCAGCCTGAGTGGAGTGGAACTCTTGTCTGAGCAGGTTCTTTTCAGCAATGCATTTGCATATTAGGCCATACACCCTGACATCACCATTGTTTAACACAGGGCTTTTTCTGTAGAAAAAGCACAGTAGGAGTTCAATTGCATATTAGGTCACACCCCTGATGTCAAGCCAGCCAGAACTGTGTTCTTGTGTGTTCCTGCTAAAAAAAAAAAAAAAGCCCTGAGTAAACAGCTGAGGAAATATAAAGTGGCACAAGGAAAGAGACACTGGAAAAAGGGAAAGGGAGGGTACAACATTTCCCCACATAGCAGAACACAAGTAAAGATCTGAAACATCATTTTGGCAACCACTGGCAACTTCTTTCTAGGAATGCAGAAAACAGGAAAGCCTGTAGCAAAAGGGGAAAAAAAAGCCCAGCAGTGCTTTGAAGGGAACAAAGAATACTTTCCTCCAAAGCAAATGCATGTATTTACTAGTTAAAGTTGTACATTCTCAGCCCTAGAGTTCAGATTCAGTCCAGACCCAGATTTAAATTTCTAAAACCCCAAGTCACATTGTGTCTCAAGATTCTCAGCTACACACTGGATCACAAAAAAGACCAGACCAAAATCATGCATAATCCTGGACGACTATCAGGGGGGAAAATGGTATATAGGGCTCTTTAAGTCCTAGGAAGGGAGAAAGAGCGAATATGCCATAGCTTGCACATGCTTAGTAACAACTCTGGGTTTCACTTTCGTCTTCTAGAATGACAAAATGGAGCCTTTCTTCTGAGAGAGTTGCTGCCATATAATGAAAAAGAGCACTCTTTGGTACAATTAGGTCTTGAACAGCTTGGCTCAGGTTAGTAAACAGAACAAAGATGGGTTTAGCAGTCTTTTTTCTGTCTACATCTTTGGGATTTTCTATTACATACTATTTTTGATTCCCTGGTCTCAATTGTGCATAGGCAGTTTGCATGAAATTGGTACACACGGAAGCCAGGATTCAAAGGTGGTGAAATAAGAGCAGGAAGGTTACACATTTGTAGCTTGACACCTGAAAAATTATTGTTCCAAAGTAGTGAGATACCCATCCACTGGCAAGTGCTTCTCCAAGTTGTATTTTTTTTTAATTAACATTATTTTATTGGAGTGCTTTGGTTGAGTTTTTGTCCAAGTGTTACCCAAACTGGACCCACAGGAGGGGAGATTAGCTTTTGAAAAGGATTCCAGAGAGGAATAATGCAGGACCTTTTAAGTGTATGTATTTCAGGGTGCCCACCAGTCTAAATCAAGTTTGAATAGTTCTGCTGGTATTCAATTGGGCCCAAGTGCTTTCCACTTTTTTGAGAACCTGTTTGGTTTAGTGACTAAATGTACGGACTCTTATCTGGGAGGACCCACTCTTCCACATACATCTGCTGATGTGACCTTGGATCAGCCACACGTTCTCTCAAAGCTGTTCCGCTCAAGAGCAGTTCTGGGAGAGCTCTCTCACCCCCACCAACCCCACAGGGTGTCTGTTGTGGGGAGGGGAAGGGAAAGGAGATTTGTAAGCCACTCAGACTCCTTTGGTTAGCAAAGGGCAGGGTATAGATCCAGTCTCTCCTCCTCCTCCTCTTCTTTTTGTTGTTGAATTAAAGTTCTAATCTCATTGGCTGTTACCAGAGACCATTCCTTCACACCCAGTGTCAATATTGGTCTACCTTCCTGCCTGGGTATTTCCATTTGTGAAAATATATGTTAAAAAAGCTTCCCAAACAATAGCTGGAATATGACAGTGTTCTGGGAGCCATGTGTTTAATCTTTTTGCAATTGTGATCCAGATTTTGTTCTTTTTTTTGTTTTTATGGCCCAGAGCAGACCTCCCAGTCCCTATTCCAGGCCTCAGACTTCTTAAATTTCAATAGTTTTTTAATATTCTTTTTTCAATTTCAAAATATCTTCTCTATTTAAGTTCTTAAACTGTCTATATAGGCACCTGAATGATTTTTTGATTGCCTTACACTCAGAATCTTACCACTTATTTCTGTCAGTTGTATCCTGCCCCATGGGTTTTGCTCTGACCAAGGAAGCCTTGAAAAAGTCCATTAAATCCTTTTTAAAATTCTGTATTACCCATGTTCTCAATTATTTGGAAACTTGTATATCTGGTTCTTATCAAGTCCATTTGTGTTTTCACATTTGCTACAATAGCTTCACACCATCTCAATGCTGTTAAACTGTTACGTGTCTGGGTTAGTGCTAACTTCATTACCTTAGATGAAAGAATGCACTTATAAAAAAGAAAAGGGAAGAAATTGGGAAGTTTTAGTGAAGGCAACCTGAAAATAGGGTTGCTAAGTCCCTCACAGCCTCCAGCGGGGGACTGTTTTCGCGCACATGGCGTGATGACGTTATTCGCAAATGACATCATCGTGCTGGCAGTACTTATTGCGCCATAGAGTTTTCCCTCCCAAATTGCTAGACCATCTGGGAAAACCATAGAGCTTTCCCAGAAACTCCTAGAGCGGCCAGTGTGCTATGTCGCCTCTGCGATGACATCACTGTGAGTGATGTCATTGCACCAGCAACATCAGGGGAGGATCCTCCCCCACTGGCCCAATACAAGCCGGTGGGTTGAGAACCTCTGGAGCAGGAGAATCCCCACCCGGCCTGGGAACTTAGTAGCCCTACCTGAAATCATTGGCTTGAGGTCTGGAGAGGTCTAAGGAGCAGAGTGAGGAGAAGAAAGGAGCTTGCAACACAACTGCAGAGGTGGTCAGCTAGTGGGCAAACCTGCCACATATTTCATCTGGGGTGGTCTTTTTATGAGGAAGAGTCCCACAAACTACTGCCAAACTTTGCCTGGAAAAAGTGGAAAAATACCTTCATTAGGCTATTGTGAGTCAAATCTGAGCCATTTGTGGGAAGGGCGGGATATAAATCCCAAATAAATAAATAAAATCTGCATGAACACAAAGAGCCTAGGTGAGGCAACATGATTAATGCAGTTGAAGTGATCTAGATCTGCATTGACACAAAGGTTTGGGTGAGTCAAGATGGCTCCTGAAACAGAATGGAGCATAAATTAATGACTTGAGTGCCCTTCTAGATTGAGCAAAAAAACAAAGAGGAAAAAGAGAAACTGGGCATTGGTTGATGACACAGCAACTTCCTTGGGCTGGACTGACACCTCTGGGATATGCCAGGATACCCTAGAGTTTAAAAGTCTTTTGTTATTGAAAATGAAGTGGTCTTATAGTTATTGAGAACCCTGAGCTAAAGGAGATTGCACTTAATCAGTGGGTAGCACTCGCGTACCCTACCTCTTTCCTAGACCCTAATGGCTGTACTCAGCTGCCTTTTTGAGACTCCTTTAAGTTCCAGATCCCTTGGCACTTCCACTCACAAAAGGAGTGCTCATTAAAACAACTAAGTCCAAAATAAGAGGGGGATCCCATTGACCAAGGGGAACTCAGCTGGTGGAAGGGGTGGGATTCTTACACAAGTTCTGGTCTTCCTTTCAGTAAATCCAGTCTTCAGGAGTTAACGGTGAGCCTGAGTAGATAAAGTGAGCCTGAGAATATACAGAGAGCAGCTTTTTTCTCCACCGTTTAATATGAAATGCCATCTGTACATATATATTCCTACAATGAAAACGTCAACATTCAGTGTGAATATTGGCAATACTGATTGTTTCCAACTGTCAAGTTCATCATATTTCAGGAAATTTGAGGAAATTGTGAACCAAGACTTTTTCGCTTGTTTAAAACATGGAGAAGTGTCTGTTCGTTCAATAACCACAACACCTCTGCATGTGAACACACCCTCAGATAAATGATTGAAGTGGGAGAAAGAAGTTATGTAGAGGTGGAGAAAATAACAAAGAAGTCTTTTCTCTCCCATCTCTCCCAAGTTCCTTATTTGTTTCAATGTGTAGCCCAGTAATCCCACATGTGTCCCCTGTGGGCACCACTGTGTCCCTAGAGGTGTGTGCTTGGTATAAACCTAACTAAATAAATACAAAAAAACCACACCGTTATTTTTGGGGTATTCGTTCAGCTGAATACAGACTTTCTAATCTGATTTAGCTTCTGATATACCTGAGCCTGAGTAACAGCTTGGAGAAAACTCCTTTTTCTTCTCCATTGAAAGCAATAGAGAATGGGGGCATCTTTGGTGGGGCATAGAATTGGACACCCTAGCTCAGGGGTAGCCATACTTGCTTAATGCAAGAGCCACATAGAATAAACATCAGATGTTTGAGGGAGGAAGGAAGATGGGGCAGTAAGAGGTGGAAAGAAAGCAACTTTAACTTTAAATGTATCCTTCAAGTCGCCAGCTTGCTTGCTTGGCTTGGAGAAGTGATTTAAAGAAACAAATGTCTTCTCTAAGCCAGCTGACAGGGCAATGGGGGCTTCGAGAACAACACAATATGTGTGAAAGAGCCACATGTGGCTCCCAAGCCCCTGCCCCAGCTCAAAACTTGGGGAGTTTTTTTGAGGACAAGCACCAAATCTCCCAGAGTACTGAATATCCCCAGATCAATTCTCCATTATCCCTGGTGGGGATGGTTTCCATAGGGTATAATAGAGCTCAGTAAACAAATACCATACTGATATTGGGTTTTGGGAATATTGGGAAATACCAATATTTTTGGAGTCTAATAGACCTGAATTTGAAAAAGAAACAAACTTTTTTCCCCCTGCACATCCCTAGTGTCCACCAATGAGCTTCCCGGAATCCCATTAGCTTCTTTCTCAAAGCATCTCTTCCTCAAAGCAAATAGGCAGTTTTAGCAATCCCCTACTGGAACACTGCCTTTGCATCTTCAGGTAGTATCCATTCAAAAATAGCTGTCTTCATAATAGAAGGATACTTGGTTTGCAAACCTTTGTTTTGTGATTGGCTCCAGTCGCTCATGGCAAGCATTTAGTGGCCCTGCCCTCCCTTTATTTTCAAACTTTCAAAAGTACCCATAGGGTCAGTGAGATTGGGGGCCCCAGGTGTAGCTAGCTCTGGTCTAAAATTTATCCCAGTAATGGCATCTTTCCCCCCAAAAAATGATGTATGAACATAACATGTGACTGGGCTTCCAGCTGGCAAGGCATTAGTGGCTGCTTCACTTCCCTCCGGCATTATTATTCTATTTGTTTCCTTGTATCTTCCCAACCTATTTATTTTTAGTTTCTTTTTTTAGATAATAGTTTTAATTAGACTGTTGTCCTTGGATGGGTCTGTTTCTTTTGTCTGTCTCTGTCCAGCGTTTTTAAGGTTATTCAGCTGGCTAAGAATCAGGGAGGGAGTGCGGAGAGACTCAAGTCTTTTTCTTTTTTAGTAACATTATTTTATTAGTTTATTAGTTTACATAGCTCATACCATTTAATTTGTTCTCTATTTTGCTGAGTTTTGTTTTTGTGGCTTTTTTCACTTAGGATTTGTTTTGGGTATATTTTTCTTTTGTGCTGTGGGGAGGGCGGTCTTTGAAATATTGATGAAAGGTTTTTTCAAGAGCTGGTGTTGTAGTAGCATCTGTGAGAGGGGGCAAAAAGTTTCCATAGGTGTGCTACAGGAAAGAAAAGGCCTCACCCTTCCCCTGTTGATCAGGCCCCCAAACTAAAGCAGGCTAAGATGGCTCATTTTATAAATTCCCTTGAGTCTCTTGAATCTTACTGGCATCCCAGCAGCTTTAGTCTGCTTCAAGAGGAAGAAGCAATGTTACTATATTTTTTTGTAATGTGTTAGCAGTAAGGGAAAGTAAATCTGTCAACAGAACACAGTCTTGGATGTCAGTCTGCACTGCCATCTCCTTCTTAGCAGGTTGTATATGTTCTGTAGAAGTCAGTGGTGCTTATCTCACTGATAAGGTGTGATCCTTTAAATCTGCGTATCTCCCCCTGCTAAGTAGGATAGATACCCAGACAGATGTGGGAGGAAAATATGAGTTGGTAGATTTTAGCAGAATGCAACAGTTTTTTGCAGTTAATTTCCTGTCAGGTGATGCTAGTGATCCGCTCCTATAGGGGTAAGTTTCCCATTTGCAATAACAAGCATCAAATTTAACAAAGGCTTTGTGAACTTATGCAGATTGACTATAGAAAAATTAAGATCCTTTGAGTATTTGCCATGGAAATTGGTCTTTAGTAGATAGTTTTTAAAGTTTCAAACAAGAAAATTGCTTGATATGTTATGGAAACTGGAAGGACAGTTTAGGGAGTATGATATTTCCCTGTTAAGAACATTTAAGAATAACATTGTTACTCCATTAATCAAATGGATTGGGCCAAAAATGCTACCAAGACTGCTTAACACCCATATTACACAGGATGGTGCTACCCCACAGTTACATGCCATTCCAGCATGCAATGTGACTACAGACTTATTTGGAAATACCCTGGAGTTGGAAATTAATTCACTGGACCCTTTCAACAACAGCTTGTAAAAGAGCAAAATTTGATCCACCTCTGATATGAACCTCAGCAAAAGGATCATGAGGTCTTTAAGGCAAAAGTGAGGGGGACCACAACTGGGGATATATGTGACAATGAATAAGCAGGCAGAAGCTGACTTAGTTCCATTAATTGACCTTGATAGAGATCTGCTAACTGAAGAGTGTATGTACGTGTATGAAGAGTGTTATGTAAAGAGTATATGTGACCTTCTTAGTAACACATATGGGCCAAATGTTTCGCATGAGCTTGTAGATCTAAATGGCCAGATTCCAGAGGATTTAAGAGTGACAGCCAGGGCTCCAGTTGGCCTGACCTGCCATGTGGCAGCCGCATGCTCCCAGGCCAGGCGGTGTGGCCTAATATGCAAATGACCTCCTGCTGGGAGCTACAAATAAAAGCACTGGTAACAGCTAATGTTGAAGCAAAGATTCCAGATAATTTAACTGAAAATACCAAATTGACTAGTGAGCTTGGTCTGGTAGCAGACCTGTAGCCATGGTGGGGCGGGGCATGACCATGTCCTCAACTTAAACCCCACACCCCACAACTTTACCTTCCTTTTTTTCAAATTTCCCCACATGCCCCTTTCCTCTGCCAGGAGAGAAAGAGGCTTTTTCTCCCCAACCCATCTGTCACCTTTCTGGCCCTGCCATCACCTCTTCCTGCCAAGGCCATTCCCTCCCTCAAGTGGATCTTATTCTGGCATTCTCTACCCACCACTCACCTCAGGGGCTGCACAAGCATGGAGGAGCTTCAGGTGTGGGGAGGTCTGTGCTGGCCCTTCATTCTTCCACAGCAGAGGCTTGTTGCATGTGTGGCAGTGGGCCCACCAGTATGGGTCAATGTTGGTCCTCCTAGTGGCAATGGCAGGAGTAACGGGGTGCATGACAGGCTGGCCCTGCCCTCAGAGGCACTCTGGTGGTATGAGAAGAAGAGGAGGCAGAAGAAGAAGAAGGATTTTCCCTTCATCAAACCTGGGAGCAGTGGTCAAGGAACCCAGACACATGGTAAGTGATGGGATGCTTAGATCAGGTCTTCTCCTTTGCCTATCCTGCTGCTGGGAATAGATCCTCAGCCTCATGTTCTCATTTAGATAGTGGTGCCCCCCTCCCCTTTACTTTACCTTTGTTATACAAAACAGCTGTTAACTTTCAAGATGGTGTGCTAACATTTCAAATGTGTGACATTCCTTTGCTTCCCGTACAGTTTAGTTTCCCTGTAACTTTTTTCTGTACATAGTAGAAAATTCTGCTCCATTCTTTTTTTTTTCTTTCATGTTTGCTTACTCACTCAATTTTGGAACTTTCTCTCTAAAGCTTTGTAGATGTTTCTCTCTGGAGCCAAAGTGAAAAGAAGAACATGACTGGCTGCTTTTTCTTTCTTTTCATGGTTTTGCTGTAACATTGGGATTGTTTCCTTTGTTCTGTTGCAACCTCTATGCAAGCTGTGTTTCTCAGAAATCTCTTTCTTTCTCTTCCTTGTCTTCCCCTCTCTCCCCTGCCCCCCCCCCCAGATTTCCCAGTGCCCCACCGCCAATATTTTTTTGGTATGTCTGGTAGGAGAAATTCTAAATAAGAAGAAAATCCCTCCTAGAATGCCCAGGGAAAGTGATGCTTGAATCAAGAAGAGGTAGAACAAGTAGAAGACAGTCCACTGTCTGACACCAAATCACAATATAGCATCAAAGGGAAAAGAAGAATACCCTTAGAGACAAATGTAATAATACTGAATAAGTCAGCTGATAACAGGAGACTGTGATTTATGAGATAATGCCACGTTCCTCATCTCATCACTTAAAATTTTATCTTGGAACATCGCAGGCTGGGAATAAAACAATTCACAGCATTAAGTCCGTGATTTTTCTATCATCAACCCATATATTGCTTCTGCAAGAGACCTGGGTGAAGGGGTTTTTTTAAAGGTGAAGGCTTTCATTCATTTTATCAGCCTGCTGTGGGTACTGTGGGATGGCCTAGGGATGGCCTTGCTTGCTTGACCACTAAATACCTGGATTTAAAAATAACTCGGATGGAACTCATGGGAATAAAAACTATAGCTCTCTTTTTGGAATCTTCCCCCTTTAATATGCTGATCATAAATGCTTATTTCCCTCCCAGTTTAATTTCCAGTGATTTGGATGAAATACGGTTTAGTTTTGATATTTATCTGGAGTACGCAAGGAACAGTTATCCTGCAACCCCTATATTATTGGCTGGGGATTTTAATACCTAATCAGAAACTAGTGATAAGCAATTGTTTAAAATGAATAATACTTTTAGACTGTTAAATCCAAGTCAGTGGTTTCCTGGTATATGTATCTCAAAAGATGACACAGTCAATGCTGCTAGCATTCCACTGAGAAAATATTTAGATATTCATGGGTTGGTTTTAGTAAATGATAAAAATATAGTGGATGGTCCTGCAGATTATACATTTGTTTCTAAAAATGGTTTTAGTGTGATAGATTTAGTGCTGATTTTGTTGGATTTCTTTGTTAAAATAAGCTGAATTCACTAGATTTGGATTGTTACTCTCCTGGCTTTAGGGAAGATTGGAGTTTATTGTTTGGTTAGTAGCCACCTTGTGGCGGAAGAATGACACAGCCTTTAGGAAGTGAAGTGGTGCATATGTTTGCCCATGTACTTTGAATATTCATACTAGTCACCATATTATTTCTATAGCATTACGGTACCATGCTATTGGATTTTTTTTTTTTTTTTTGCAAGAATGAATTCGCTTCCACTTGCTGTCTTACATGGACGATATACAGGCCAAGAAAGGAGATCTAAAATTTGTATCGGTCATAGGTCTTTGGTACAAACTATTGAGCATTTCTTCTTTTTCCTGTGAAATTTATTCATTTCTGAGAAGAAAATTTCTGGATCCTTATCTGAATAAGAAGCCTGTTTGTTCTTCTATCATTTAATGACTGTTAGTGGGCCTGGATTTTAATATAACACTAGATATGTGCAAACATATAGCTGCTGCAATTAAACATCGTTTGTTTTTAATGAATTTTGAATATAACCTTTTTGCTATATTGCCATCTTTTTCTGGTCGAACAGCCTATTGGCTTTAAGACCTAGATGGGATAGACAATACATATAAAATATAATAAACCTTGTTTCTTTGTGAAAGCAAAATGCTGATGGTCTAACAGATTTGTTGGTTTGTCAGCAGCAGTAGTTTGTATGAATTAGAGCTTGTTCATCTGAATTCCCAAGTCACATTTTGTTGAGCAGCATCACCCCTTGAGGCTTCCAGCACACCTGTAACAGTGCGTTAATCAGGACTTTCTTTGTAGCAGTAACTCCTTTGCATATTAGGCCACATACCCCTGATATAGCCAGTCCTCCTGGAGATTACAGTAGGCCCTGTACTAAGAGCACCGTAAGCTCTTGGAGAATTGGCTATAACAGGGGGTGTGGCCTAATATGCAAATGAGTTCCTGCTACAAAAAAGTCCTGGCAATTTTTTTTTTTTTTATTTATTTAAGATTTATATCCCGCCCTTCCCACAAGTGGCTCAGGGCGGCTTCCAATAGTAGATCCAACAAAATTACAATAATTAAACATATAAAGGGATCCGTATTTAAACCAGATAAAACAGATAAAACCTTAGTTATTAATACACATTAATAAATATTTCAACTGTATATAAAAGAAATCCAGCAAGTTACATTAAAATTCTCAAGCTAGTTATAGGCTAGCCGGAAGAGGGTCGTCTTACAGGCCCTGCGGAACTGAACAAGGTCCCGCAGGGCCCTCACCTCTTCCGGCAGCTGATTCCACCATGTAGGGGCCATAACAGAGAAAGCCCTTTCTCTGGTGGACTTCAAACGGGCTTCCTTCGGCCCAGGGATAGTAAGGAGATTTTGTGTTCCCGACCTCAGTACTCTCTGGGGAACGTGCGGGGAAAGACGGTCCTTCAGGTAGACAGGTCCCAAGCCATATAGGGCTTTAAAGGTGATAACCAGCACCTTGTACCGGACTCGGTATATTACTGGAAGCCAGTGCAGGGTCCGAAGACCCGGCTGAATGTGTTCCCGCTTTGGGAGACCCAATAACAGCCGGGCCGCGGCATTCTGCACCAGCTGCAATTTCCGAGTTCGGGACAGGGGCAGCCCCATGTAGAGGGCATTACAGTAGTCTAACCTCGAGGTGACCGTGGCATGGATCACTGTTGCTAGGTCGTCGCGCTCCAAAAAGGGGGCCAACTGCCTTGCCCGCCTAAGATGAAAAAACGCGGACTTGGCAGCGGCTGCTATCTGAGCCTCCATCTTTAGGGAAGGCTCCAACAGCACCCCCAAGCTCCTGACCCTGTCCGCCGCTATCAGCGGCGCACCGTCAAAGGCTGGTAGGGGGATTCCCCCTTCCGGACCACGGCGACCCAAGCAAAGGACCTCTGTCTTCGCAGGATTAAGCTTCAGCCCGCTCAGTCTGAGCCATTCAGCCACGGCATATAATGCCCGGTCTAGATTTTCCGGGACGCAGGTCGGCTGGCCGTCCATCAATAGATAGAGCTGGGTGTCATCAGCATACTGATGACACCCTAGCCCGTACCTTCGGGCAATCTGGGCAAGAGGTCGCATATAGATGTTAAATAACATCGGGGAGAGAACCGCCCCTTGGGGCACACCACAGTCAAGTGTGCACCTCCGGGACAGCTCCCCCCCAACTGCGACCCTTTGTCCCCGACCTTCAAGGAAAGAGGAAAGCCACTGTAAAGCCAACCCCTGAATCCCTGCGTCGGCGAGGCGACCCTTCAGTAGCCGATGGTCGACCGTGTCGAACGCCGCCGACAGGTCCAGCAACATCAGCACCGCCGAGCCGCCCCGATCCAGATGCCGTTGAAGGTCATCCATTAGGGCGACCAGCACCGTCTCTGTCCCATGTCCCGGGCGAAAGCCGGACTGGAATGGATCAAGGATGGAAGCATCCTCCAGGAAGGTCTGCAGCTGCATCGCCACTGCCCTCTCAATAAGTTTGCCCAAAAAGGGCAAATTTGAGACCGGCCGATAGTGTGCCAATTGGGCCGGGTCTAAAGATGGTTTCTTTAAGAGGGGACGGACCACGGCCTCTTTGAGTGGCGTTGGAAAGTGCCCTTCCCTCAGGGATCTATTTATGATATCCCGTATAGGATATCTAAGGTCACCCTGGCAAGATTTAATAAGCCAGGAAGGGCATGGGTCCAATTTACAGGTAGTTGGGCGAGCAGCTAAGAGTATCCTGTCAACTTCCTCCAGGCTGAGGGGGTCGAAGTCAATCAGTATAGCTAAAACACACCTACATGTAATGTTTGTGGAAGTTTATTTTAACGTATCTGAAGAAGTGTGCATCTACACATGCTAAGTCACTCAGTTCTTGCTTATACTCAGAATTAAACCTTATTGGTCTTCAAGGTGCCCCTGGACTCAAACTTAGTTCTCACATCTGTTTTTTAACTCTTTTATTTTATGCTAATTTGCTGCTATTCACAGGTCTTACCTACTGTTTTAATACAATCTTGGCTTTACTTATCATTTAGTTACTTATATATCTTTGCTCTAACTAGCCCTTCCTGGCAACTAACCCACCCACCCACCTTCTCGCTACGTTTATGTAAGGCTTGAGGAAGTTTGTTTCAATGTATCTGAAGAAGTGTGCATGCACACGAAAACTTATACCCAGAATAAAACTTTGTTGGTCTTGAAGGTGCCACTGGACTCAAACTTTGTTCTACGGTTTATTAGGATATCAATGCAGCCATAGTGCAAACATTCTTGACCAACAGATGTTAGTCAAGTGCAACCGTATCAAGATATCTTTTCATATTAATTATGATGGCATAGAAACTGCTGCAACATTGATTCTTGCTACACTATTCAGATATCACTAGACACCTGAGATCCCATGGTGCAGGGCTACACTGGAACAGCTTGTACTTGCTGCAACAAGAATGATGCAAATGAATAGCTCTCTTTAAGCATCCTTTTAATTATTTGATTCAGAAAAAAATGTTAATTTTCTCTCATCAAACTCATGTTATAAAATTATTTGGAAAGGGGTTTCTTAGGAAGAAACATCTGTTTGTAGGTATATTCTCTTTGTCATCATTTGCTGGGGAAATCAAAGCAAATTGGAAGAATACCTGCATTTCATTAATGAAACTCCAGTGATGAATTTCTTAAGATCAGAGTACAATTAGATGAATACTGCATTTCTTACTGCACTGTATATAAATTATTTATCTGGATACTGTCTACATTTCCTCTGTTGTCTTATATATTTTGGAATGTAAAATAAATGATGAAACTTTCATTCAGGACCTGTTCCTGAATAAGGAAGCTTTCCTTTCCTGGGTTTCACTCCTGTCTCGTTTTATTAACATACGAGGGCTATATTAATGAAATATGTAACACATAGGACTGTGCATGGAACCAACAATTTAAACTCAGGACTAACATCTACATCAGTGTTCTGAAATGTTAAATGTAACTAGCAGCGTGATATATCATAAGAAAAGTCTTCCTTCTGCTGACCAAGTGAAGGAACTGCAGCTTGAGGGAAATGATGGAAAATAAAACAGCAAATTTCATTATATAAATCCATAGCAGCATTGTATACAGCTCAGCTGCTCAACTTGAAATGGATGTCACAGACCTGGAAAGGCTATAGAAGAATCCAGGACAATTAAATGACCAGTGAAATGGAGCAGCTTCCTTATGAGAAAAACAAAACAGAACTAAAGCACTGAGGATATTCATAGTATTATAATGAGGGGAAACGTGATAGAAGCTTACAAAATTATATAGTTAGAGGGGATAGAGAGAACGTTTCTTTCCTCTCTCACAATACTAGAATATAAAACAGATAAATGCAGAAAGATATACCACAGAAAAAATGCCTGGATAAATCACATCATTTTTTTTATAAATGGTAGTCTATATTTGCAAGATCTGCAAGAAGATCAAATCAGTCAGTCCTAAGGGAAATCAACCCAGATTGTTCCCTGGAAGGTCAGATGCTGAAGCTCAAATACTTTGGCACCAAATTAGAAGGGAGTACTCCTTGGAGAAGATCTTGATGCTAGGAAAAACGGAAGGCAAAAGAAGGGAACAGCAAAAGATGAGATGGCTGGACAGTGTTACTGATGTAACAAACACGAATTTGAGCAGACTTCCGAGGATGGTGGAAGACAGGAGGGCCTGCCGCGACTTTGTCCATGGGGTCGCAAAGAGTCGGACTCGACTGTGTTACTGAACAACAACAAAGTCTATATTTAGACTAGGTAGCATACATTCTTAGCATCTAAACTTATTTAGCTCTACATTTTTACCCTTCCCAGCTTCCAAGTGCTGAGAGCAGCATTATGGTTCCCTCCCCTTCTTGTTTTTCCTCACAATAACCCTGTGAGGTATCCTTCTGGCTCACAGTCAACCACAGGCTTTAATGTCTGAGTGGTGATTTGAACTTGGGTATTCCAGGTCTTAGTCTGATACAAACCACTATATTGCAGCAATTTCATTACAGCTGCTTTTTAGGCCATTTGAAAAAAACACTCTAGAAACAAAAAGGCAATCTTTATTGTATAGAATGGCAACAACGTTAATACATTCTATGACGGCTAAAGTTTTTCATAACTTACAAGCTAAAAATAAAATACCTTCATTTCAATATCTATGTATTCAAAGCTTAACTAATGACCACCAAAATAAAAAATATCACATAACCAGAAATCATATTGACTTTGAATCATATCGACTTTGAACCATTAATAATTGCTTATACCCATTATTAGGACACAAACATGGGGACAAAGGTCCACCTTGCAATAAAAATGGACCATATATCCATTTGGGAGCCAGCTGGGTGACCTTGGGTCAGTCACAGTTCTCTCAGATCTGTTTTCTCAAAAGCTTTCTCAGCCCCACCTACCTCACAGGGTGTGTGTTGGGGGGGGGGAGCAGTGCCAGATTAAACCCTGTAGATGCCCCTAGGCAGTCAAAATCTCGGGGGGCCCTTCGCAAATTATCTCAGAATCAGAGCGCCCACCTTGCAGGCACCTTCTCAAAAGCCCCTTTGACAAAGCTGCAGGGGAAAGGCAGAGAGAGGCAGACTTGGCGATGACGCCAGCAGCAACTGCACTAGGCAAGTTGGGCAAAGAGTGGCTCAGTTGCTGGTTGTGCATGCAGGCTGGGAGGGCTGCAAGCCGGGGGGAAACTGGAGGGGAAAGCTGGCCTGGGGCCCCGAAAGATGTGGGGGTCCATAGACCAGTGCCTACTTGGCTTAATTGTTAATCCAGCCCTGGGAGGGAGTGAAGGTGATTGTAAGCCACTCAGAGACTCCGGGTAGTGAAGAGTGGGATGTAAAACCAACTCGTCTTGGATCCATTGGAGGATTTCTGCTAATGGAAAGCTGATGTGATACTGCTAATTCCCCCTCCCACTGCAGACTTCCAACCCCCCCTCATACTGTTCCTGGGGTCCTCCTCAAAGCAACACTAGGGGGCCTCTGTGGCTGTAGAAGAGGAGGGATGCAAGGAAGCTGCACTCCCCAGATGGAAATTCCTTCAACCACTGGAAATAACTGGTGGATCATTCTATCCTAGCATTCTACTCTATAAACATGTTTTTATTCAATATAAATTCAGTATGTATTAAAGACATAAGAAGACTCTTGCTGAATCAGACCAATGGTCCATCTAGTCCAGCATCCTGTCTCACACAGTGGCAAACCAGTTCCTCTGGACAGTCAACACAGACAGAGCCAAGGCCTTCCCCTGATGTTGACTCTTGGCTCTTGGAAGGAAAGGAAATGTCCCCTGTGCAAGCACCAGTCGTTTCCGACTCTGGGGTGACGTTGCTTTCACAATGTTTTCACAGCAGACTTTTTGCGGGGTGGTTTGCCATTGCCTTGCCCAGTCATCTACACTTTCCCCCCAGCAAGCTGGGCACTCATTTTACCGACCTCAGAAGGATGGAAGGCTGAGTCAACCTCGAGCCGGCTACCTGAAAACCCAGCTTCCACCGGGGATCGAACTCAGGTCATGAGCAGAGCTTAGGACTGCAGTACTACACCTTTAACACTCTGCACCATGGGCTCTTCTAGATGGCTCTAGGAAGACATACATATATTCAAATTTATGAGAAATTCATCTTTAAAACACCTTCTAAATCTGACAGCTGTTGAGACCTTTATAGGTTAACAGAGAAAGCCCTGTGTGAAACAATGGTGATGTCAGGGTGTGTGGCCTAATATGCAAATAAGGGCGTTTTCACACTGACCTTAATCGGCGTCCCTCTTCACCGCGCAGGATCTGCGCGGATTTCGCACCAATCGCCGCGGAGCACCCGGAAGAGCCGCAAAGTCCCGCGGCTTTTGCGGCTCTTCCGGGTGCTCCGCAGCAATTGGTGTGAAATCCATGCAGATCCTGCGCGGTGAAGAGGGACGCCGATTATGGTCAGTGAGAAAATGCCCTAAGTTTCTGTTGAGGTTTTTTTTCCTACCAAAAAAGCCCTGGAGGACAATGTTAAGAGCTAAGTGTGAGGAGGGAGGAGCAAGCAGTACAAATTAAATTCAAACTTTTTGAGCAGAATAATCCAGAAGTCTTGAAGTTTCTCTTTAATGCCTACTTGTGGTTGGTTTAAATTTATTAATCTTCTAACTCATTTGCCTGTCAGTCTCTGTGGTCTGGTTGCCCTCTGCTAGCCCATCTCCCTGGCTAGTGGGCCACTTGCAGGTTCCTTTACAGCAGCAGTTCTGGGAAAGGGAGTGGGGCTGAGGTTCACCCATATCCACCTCCTTTTTCTCAGCTTGTTCTTCCTCTGTCTAGAATGAAGACCAGTCTGTCCTACTTGAACATAAGAACATAAGAGAAGCCATGTTGGATCAGGCCAACGGCCCATCAAGTCCAACACTCTGTGTCACACAGTGGCAAAAAATTTTATATACACACATACACTGTGGCTAATAGCCACTGATGGACCTGTGCTCCATATTTTTATCTAAACCCCTCTTGAAGGTGGCTATACTTGTGGCCGCCACCACCTCCTGTGGCAGTGAATTCCACATGTTAATCACCCTTTGGGTGAAGAAGTACTTCCTTTTATCCGTTTTAACCTTTCTGCTCAGCAATTTCATCGAATGCCCACGAGTTCTTGTATTGTGAGAAAGGGAGAAAAGTACTTCTTTCTCTACTTTCTCCATCCCATGCATTATCTTGTAAACCTCTATCATGTCACCCCGCAGTCGACGTTTCTCCAAGCTAAAGAGTCCCAAGCGTTTCAACCTTTCTTCATAGGGAAAGTGCTCCAGCCCTTTAATCATTCTAGTTGCCCTTCTCTGGACTTTCTCCAATGCTATAATATCCTTTTTGAGGTGCGGCGACCAGAACTGCACACAGTACTCCAAATGAGACCGCACCATCGATTTATACAGGGGCATTATGATACTGGCTGATTTGTTTTCAATCCCCTTCCTAATAATTCCCAGCATGGCGTTGGCCTTTTTTATTGCAGATGCAGACTGTCTTGACATTTTCAGTGAGTTATCTACCACGACCCCAAGATCTCTCTCTTGGTCAGTCTCTGCCAGTTCACACCCCATCAACTTGTATTTGTAGCTGGCATTCTTGGCCCCAATGTGCATTACTTTGCACTTGGCCACATTGAACCGCATCTGCCACGTTGACGCCCACTCACCCAGCCTCAACAGATCCCTTTGGAGTTCCTCACAATCCTCGCTGGTTCTCACCACCCTGAACAATTTAGTGTCATCCGCAAACTTGGCCACTTCACTGCTCACTCCCAACTCTAAATCATTTATGAACAAGTTAAAGAGCATGGGACCCAGTACCGAGCCCTGCGGCACCCCACTGCTTACCGTCCTCCACTGCGAAGACTGCCCATTTATACTGACTCTCTGCTTCCTATTGCTAAGCCAGTTTTTGATCCACAAGAGGACCTGTCCTTTTACTCCATGACTCTCAAGTTTTCTAAGGAGCCTTTGATGAGGAACTTTATCAAAAGCTTTCTGGAAGTCAAGGTAAACAACATCTATTGGGGCTCCTTTGTCCACATGTTTGTTCACCCCCTCAAAGAAATGTAACAAGTTAGTGAGGCAAGATCTTCCCTTGCAGAACCCATGCTGAGTCTTCCTCAATAACCCGTGTTCATCAATGTGCCTACTCATTCTGTCCTTGATAATGGTTTCTACCAACTTTCCCGGTATTGAAGTCAGACTGACTGGCCTGTAATTTCCCGGATCTCCTCTGGAACCTTTTTTAAAGATGGGGGTGACATTTGCTACCTTCCAGTCCTCAGGAACGGAGGCAGATTTCAATGAAAGATTACAGATTTTTGTTAGAAGATCCACAAGTTCAACTTTGAGTTCTTTCAGAACTCTCGGATGTATGCCATCCGGACCCGGTGACTTATTAGTTTTTAATTTGTCTATCAGTTGTAGGACCTCCTCTTTTGTCACCTCAATCTGACTCAGGTCTTTCAACACCCCTTCCAAAATTAGTGGTTCTGGGGCGGGCAAAAAGTTCTCGTCTTCCACAGTGAAGACGGAGGCAAAAAATTCATTTAGCTTCTCAGCCATTTCCCTATCCTCCTTCAGTAATCCTTTTACCCCATGGTCATCCAAGGGCCCCACTGCCTCCCTGGCTGGTTTCCTACTTCTAATATATTTGAAGAAAGTTTTATTGTTGGTCTTTATGTTTTTTGCAATATGCTCCTCATAGTCCCTTTTTGCCTGCCTGATCACAGTCTTGCATTTGATTTGCCACAGCCTGTGTTCCCTTTTACTAATCTCACTTGGACTGGTTTTCCACCGCTTAAAGGAGTCCTTCTTACCTTTTACAGCTTCCATTACTTTGTTTGTTAACCATGCAGGCCTTTTCTTATGCCTGTTTGTGCCTTTCCTAACTTGTGGTATGTATTTTATCTGAGCTTCTAGGATTATAGTTTTAAATAGCGTCCAAGCTTCCCCAAGGGTTTTGACAGTATGTACCTTTCCTTTCAGTTTCCTCCTCACATGCCTCCTCATCTCAGTGTATTTACCCCTTTTAAAGTTAAACGTGGTTGTGGCGGTCTTTTTGGACAACTCCCTATTTATACAAACGGTGAAATCAATAACATTATGGTCACTGCTCCCAAGCGGCGCAATCACTTTTACATCTCTCACCAAGTCTTGGGCATTACTTAGGACCAAATCCAGGATCGCCCCACCCCTGGTAGGTTCTGAGACCATCTGCTCCATAGCGCAGTCATTGAGAGCATCAAGAAACTCAATCTCTTTCTCTCGACCAGAACACATATTGACCCAATCAATCTGCGGGTAGTTAAAATCACCTATTACGACACAGTTTTTATGTTTAGCCGCTATCTTTAAGCCTTCCATCATATTATAATCGTCCTCTCTCTTTTGATTTGGTGGGCGATAACAAACTCCCATAGTTAAATTTCCTTTTGGGCCCTCTATTTCAACCCAAAGCATTTCTAAAAGTGAATCTAATTCTCTGACCTCAGTCTTACTGGACCGTATATCCTCTCTGACATACAGAGCCACCCCACCTCCAACCCTTCCCTCCCTATCCTTCCGATATAGCTTATATCCAGGAATCACCGTGTCCCACTGATTCTCCTCATTCCACCAAGTTTCTGAAATTCCCACAATGTCTATGTTTTCTCCCAACACTAAACATTCCAATTCACCAATTTTACTTCGAACACTTCTAGCATTTGCATACAAACATCTATAATTTCCCAGGCGAGCTAGGCCCGCCACCTTCCTCCTGCCACCTCGAGACTCTGGCAGACAGTCCATATTGTTTGTCGCCTTCACAGTGGACAACTCTGGTCTGTTACCCGGTAGAAAAATAGCAGCTAACCCTTCATCTCTTTGAGACGAGTCCTCCCAAACCAGAGACATTTCATCTCCTGTCGGCTTTCCCCCAAGATTTAGTTTAAAAACTGCTCTGCCACCTTTTTGATTTTAAGCGCCAGCAGCCTGGTTCCATCCGGGGACAAGTGGAGACCGTCTCTTTTGTACAGCTCCCGCTTGTCCTTGCTTTTAAAGGAGGGGAAATGTCCTTCCCTGGTTTCCCAGTTCTCCTGGGAATAGTGGGCTTTCTTCCAAGAGTCAGAGCACCCACCCTGCAAGCACCTTCTCAAAAGCCCCTTTGACAAAGCTGCGGGGGAGAGGCAGAGAGAGGCAGACTTAGCAATGCCAGCAGCAGTTACAACATCATCTACTGCTGTTTGAACCCTGTAACTTCCCTTCTAAGCAATAGCTGAAATATATTATTCAGCCAGACAGTAGCTATGACAGTGGTGTTCAGCTGATTGGAGAGCCAGAATGCAGCCACTTCAGCTGGGCAATCAGTTGACCCTATGGGGGCTCATAGCCACCCCAATATGATTTAGGAGTACTCCCATGCTATCCCCTAACAGCCCCATCCACTCTGCTCATTACATGTGAGTCGCACATCTCTTGTGTTCCATTGTTCTATAGGATTACACTAGATGAAGTATAACAGGTGCTACAGCTATAGATGCTGAGCTTGCTGAGAAAGTTCATACTGTCATCAGTGCAAGGGCAAACCGTTCAACTGGGAGAAGCTGCTGGAGACAAACATACTGAAATATTCTTTGCTTGACGATTTCTTTTTTAAATTTTTCTTTTGTTCTTTCTCCTCCATGCAGGGCTGTATTGCGGTATTGCAGATTCCTCAATTACATTGGGCAGTATTTTTATCTTAATGAAATCATTTAGTAACTGCTGAAGTACAGCCAGCAGCAACAGATGTTATACTTTTTCAAAATCTGTTACTGGAAGAATCAGGTCCAAAATGACAATTTGGTTGTTCTAAGCTAGTTGTACTTTCTTTCAGCAGTTTTCATTGCATCACTGACAGAAGAAAAGAGCTAGAAGGAAAAAAGGAAGTGGTTAAAATTCCATGTTTTGAAGTGGTTTTTCTTTTCTTTTCAGTTAAATGTGGACGATTTTGACTCACCAAGTTCTGACTGCTCTGTTACTAGCTACTCAAGATAATCAAAAAAGTGAACTGTACTATTTCAGAAAGCTTTATGATTACAAAGTGAATTTGTTACAAATGTATTCGTGATTGTCATAAGAGAATATATGATATGTATTTATGACATCTACATTTAAAAAAATTAATCACTCTGGCCCATTATGTGTGCACATCTTATTGTAGGTTTTCAGAGCAGTAAGTCTTTAAGCTTGACTTCAGATTCTGTGCCCACCTTATGCACCATTCTTTTTCCTCTGGTGTATTGATTCTGCAGCTATAGTTTTAAAAACCCAGTTTTCTAAATCGAGGTGGAATGTCACTTGTGATGGGGGGTGAGGGCAATTTTTTTTTAACATTTACGCAATTGCCCTATCACACCTACGCAGTTGTGTCCGGCAAGCACTTTCCATTTAAATCTTCCTGTTTCAGATTTTGTGCATGCATTGAATGAAAGGGAGAAGAAAGGCAGGCAGGCAAAGGGGTGGGGGGGAACCCACTGCTGAAAATGACCAGACTTTTTCTGAAAGTGACAAGCAGCTGTGAAACCTCCTGTTCTGTATTGCTGAGCACTAGGGGATTCTCTGCTGTGTTATCGGCCACTGTGAAAAATGAGAGTCATGTGATCTCATAATATGGGAGGACATATTCAGAGTAGAACCCAAACTGACACTGGCATTGCAAGTGTGATTGTCGGCAACATGTGTGTATGCACGCACACACACACACCTGTGCACAGTCATCTGCAACTCCACCACACTTTGCACAGTGCTGCAATATTTTTTAGCACTTTCAGTATCTGGAGTTGGGTAATCCTGTATCTGCCTACAGCAAACTAGTGGGCTAACCGATTTCTGCACTGGGGCCATTTTTATATTTGGTGAGGTATATAACCACCCTGCCTCATCTTCCACACAGCCAGCTCTAGTTCATCAGGCATCAGCAGTTCTACTTCACCCAGGAGGTTGCCAACATTTTCTCCAGCTGCTCTTGCAACCTCTACCACCAAGCTGCCACCTCCTCTGTTCTCATCACTCAACAGCATCTTCCTGGGCCCAGCCTTGGGGCTGAAACAGTGGTTCTCAAGCCCCCAAAGCAGCTGGCTGCTCCTAGAGGTGAGGGACAATGAAGGCAGTGGCAACAGTGAGGTGGGGATGGTGGTTGTTCCCTCGGCTGCTGCAGCTGTCACCACTGGTGTGAGTAGCAGTGTGAGTAGCAGTGCTGACATGCAAGTACCCAACCCTCTACCACTGTTGCTGCTGAGACCCACTTTGGGCTGGCCCTGGGAGCTCTAGTGATGCTGCAAATGCAAGCTGCTTGTTCTGCTTCTCCAGGTCCTTCACCAGCTCCTGCAGCTTCTGCTCAACAGTGTTAGCATTCACATTGGAGTTAATGTCCTCCATGATGCCCAGCCCAATGACCCTCCAACACCCTAACAAGGCAACTGCTGGATGGCCACTGCCACTCTCAGACTTCAAGTCAATACCAGCAGGGAACTAAACCTCATGCAGGCAGTTTTGAAATGGATGAGGGCTTACAAGCTGAAACTTAATCCCAATAAAATGGAGGTGCTACTAGTGGGAGAAGAGTCTCACCCAGAAAAGGGGTTATCCCCTGTTCTGGATGGGGTTGCCCTTCTAAACAAGCAGGTTTATAGCTTGGGGGTGCTCCTGGACTCAGGCCTCCAGTTGGATAAACAGATGACAGCGGTGGCCAGGGTGCCTTTCACCAACCTTGACTGATGAGCCAGCTGTAGCCTTTCCTGGGCAGAAAAGATATTTGGCGCAGGTCCTGTTAACACCTAGATTAGATTACTTCAATGCACTGCTGTGGGGCTGGTCTTGAAGACTGTCTGGAAGTTGGTACAGAATGCTGCAATGAAAGTTCTGACTGGAGTAGGCTATAGGGACCATATCAGTCCAGTCTTGTTCCATCTACACTGACTTCCAATTTGTTTCTGGCCTCAGCTGAGGGTGCTGACATTGACCTTTGAAGTCCTGTAGGACCTGAGACCAACATACCACCTTCTCCCATACAACCCTACAAACAATACAGACCACTCACTCAGATATCCATGAAGGCCTTGCTTCAGTTGCCCCCATCATCTGAGGCTAGATAGGTGTTGACCCAATAAAAGACCTTTTCTGTCACAGCACCAAAACTTTGGAACTGACTCCCCAAGAAGACTAATCTGTCAAGAATAATAGCAGACCTTCAGCTGTGATGTTGGCTAGGATCTCAGACAGCATAGTCTATCCTTCACCATTGAAGACTTGGCAAGTGAAACAAGGCTGGGGTAAAATGGTGAATGAATTCAGGGCCCATGAGGGGACTACAAAGTTCCAGATCAAATGACCAATGAGGGAAGTGGTCCATTTGCAACTGAGTGTGTGCAAAGTTCTTGCTGGTACAGAGGCATATATTGAACTTGCAGGGCTTGTAGCAGCATCATCTAGGGTAGAAGAACAAAGATTGAGTCCAGTGGCACCTTTAAGACCAACAAAGTTATATTCACAATGTAAGCTTTCATGTTCAAACACACTTTGTCAGATACACTGAAAGTTTCCTCAAACCTTATTTACAGGGAGGAGGGGTTGCTGTCAGGAAGAGTCACTTAGAATCAAGATGCATAAATGCTGGGTGATTATAGCTTAGATTGGATGCAAGAAAGATCAAAGAATGGTAGTAAATTAAAATACAAATACAAGAGTTAACAAAGAGATATGAGAAAGAGGTTTAAGTCCAGTGCCACCTATAAGTCAAATAAAGTTCGATTCTCAATACAAGCAAGAACTGAGAGACTTCATATGTATAATCCTTCAGATTCACTGAAACAGATTGCCTCAAATATTACATGTAGGTAGAGGGGTTAATTGTCAGGAAGAGCTAATAGGAGTCAAGATGCCTCAGTAACTGAACAATACAACTAAGACTGGAATAACACATTAGGTGAGACATTAGGTAAATAGCAATAAGTTGGTATACAGATAATAAAGGCAGATCCAGCCGTGTTGGTCTGAAGTAGTAGAACAAAATAGGAGTCAAGTTGCACCTCTAAGACCAACTTAATTTTATTCAGAATGTAAGTTTTCATGTGCTCTCTAAGCACACTTCAGATGAGGAATCCAGTACAGTGAGCAAAGCCACACATAACTGGTAGTCAGTGGCTCAGAATGCAAACTGGTACAAATTTAAGATCCAATGACAGTATAGTAAAATTATCTGGTAGGGAGTGGTTTAGAATGCAAAATGGTACAAATATAAGATTTAATCACAGAACAGTAAAATTAACAAATTGAGCAAACCTTTGATCTGAGTAGCATGAGCATGCAAAAGCAATAAAACAATAATATGTCAAAATGTGAGAATGTCTGTTAATTACTATATTGTATTATGCCTGGGTCAAATGAAAGGTATAAAGGCATTAACAACAGATGTGAGAACTAAGTCTGAGTCCAGTGGCATCTTTAGGACCAACAAAGTTTGATTTCTCGGTATAACTTTTCATTTCCCCTCAAGCACTTTTCAGTGCTATTGATTGACAAATTCAGTTGCCAGTCATCATTCACTTAGCACTCAAGTGAAGGCTTGATTCCCTGAACCAGCCCTAACACTGGGATCCCAGTCTGAATGGGCTGAAACTGGAGAGCAAGCCACCAATGGGAATGGCCACGTCCTGACCTAATGGTTAAAATTATTCCAAATGGAAGGAACCTAAAACTGATGTCCTGGCTTGATCTCACAAAAGTTTATCCTTCTGAACCAATGGAATGAGCTACATGAAGCCCAGAGCTGATACAGCAAATGACTCCCATTTCTACTTCCAACAACAAAATTCCCTATTATGTTTTGAATATGAAAAATAAAAATAAAACCTGTTTTTCAAATACTGACCACCATCTCAGAATAGCATTTTTACCCTACTCGATTTTTCAAATTCATATGGAAAGAAGTGAAAAGTATTTTAAGAAAGGGAAAATTCTGATGAATGGAAAGAGATAGTTTCATCCCTCAACATATAAAAGCCAAGGCATGGTTCAAAGACTCACCAGACTCCAGAAGTAATTGCTCGAGATACACATTCTGCACTCAAGCAAAGAGCACTGACCACCATGAACACCATACTTACAAAAGAATGGCTCCATCTATGTTTGGTGATGCTTGTCTTCAGCAAAGTCTCGTCTCAGAGCTGCACCAGTCTGCGTGAACAGCTAAGCACCACCAACAAGAACAACCTGGAACTCCTGAAGAGCAAAATGAGAACAAACTTTCCTCTGCAATGCCTAAGTGACATGAGTGACTTCATGACCAACCAAGAAATTCTTAAGGAGATCCAAAGGTCTCTAGAAGAGAATCCAAAGGTGGCCATTCATGAAATCTTCCAACAGATCATCCGCACCTTCAACCAAAATCTGACAGAAATGGCTTGGGATGAGAATTCCTTGGCCATGTTCAAGTCCAGACTTCATCAACAAATTCAGCATCTGGGAACATGCTTGAGTGCGGAGATGGAGAATGACATCTTGTCTCCAAGAGGTCAGATCACCCAGCTTACCAGGCTGAGAGTGAAAAGATACTTCCAAAGAATTGACAACTTCCTGAAGGAGAACCAGCACAGTTTATGCACCTGGGAAATTGTCCAAATGGAAGTCAAGCAATGTCTGCTGTTTGTGGACCAACTCACAAATAGGATCCAAAACTAACAGGTATGAGATATTTTTAAAAAATATCCTTGCTTTGAACTGAATAAGAAAAATTAGCTAACCCTATAAATACCAATTAAAGACCTTTTTTTGGCCATCAAATCGCAGCTGACTTACTGCAACCCCATAGGGTTTTCAAGGCAAGAGTTTATTTTTACAGAGTCTAACAAAACCTTTTAGGATTTTTGTCATTCAATGGATTGGATCCAGACTAAAATGGTCTCTTCCACCAATTCCCCCTTCCATCTTTGCTAGTTCACTTGCTGATTGAATAAATGTTTTACCATTTGACAAAGGGAACTTTGACTCTCCAAAGCTTACACCCTAAAAATCTTGGGTTTTTTTTTTTAAAAAAAATCACTAACGTTAGACTTATAGCCAGCCCTCCCCCTTGTTCACAGGGCTTGGGGTGGCTCTAAGGTGCTTCTGGACTGTTCTGCTGTTTAGCTGTTCTGCTGCAGACCGATATGACTGAAACTTTGTTTTATTTGGAATATAATCAACTCACTGATTGACTGAATAGGTCTATCGTACTTTAATCTGCATATCATACATATCTAACCTTTAAACCCATCTCAGTGAGAAAGGTGGACTATTAAAAGCAATAAATGAAATAAATAAACTGAAATAATGACTGAAAAGGAAAAACACTTCAAAACGAATATGGAATTTTAACCACTTCTCTTTTTCCTTCCAAAATCAGTTGCCTGAAAACACAATTGGACGGACTACCCAGCCATTCCTCTTTCGTTTCCTTCAGCGACCCATTTCTAGAAAGCAAAATGTTTCCTGCTGTTTTTCATATTGGTTTACAGATTGCTTCACTGATGGTAAGATGCAGAACTACAGACACTAAGATGCAGTTTTTAACAATGAATTAGGACAATCAAGTCTTCCATAGAAAAGAACAAGAGGAAAGAAGAAAACATTCAAGAGACATCAAGGCAAGGTGAAGCCCAAAGAGTTCCAAAATATTTTTTTCTACTTTCTGCAAATCTTCTCAGGTTTCTTTGGATGGATGTTTCCAGCTCTGACCCAACAAGAACGTTATCAGCCTCTGCATGTACTATGCAGTATTGAAAGCATTTAGCCTCATTATACTTTGGGTTTACTAAAAACACTGATAAATCTGAATCAAGTGAAGAATAGTAGTTCAGGGCACTATGACATTTCTTTGAAGTTTACTAGGGAGTTCTTTAGTTGTTCCTTAGTACTGTTGAGACAGCTTTCATGAAAAACAGCTAGCCTATCACCTATGAAATATGCAGATGCAGGAAGTTACTGAACACAGGGCTTTTTTTGTAGCAGGAATTTCTTTGCATATTAGGCCACACATCCCTGATGTAGCCAATCTTCCAAGAGCTTACAGGGCTCTTATTACAGGGCCTACTGTAAGCTCTTGGAGGATTGGTTACATCAGGGGTATGTGGCCTAATATGCAAAGGAGTTCCTGCTACAAAAAAAGCCCTGATTGGACATATTGTAGTTCGCCCTCTTGATTCACATAGGATGATGCAGAGACCTGCTAGATGTGCCCTACATGCCCTGGAATCCATTGCCTCCTGTTTTGTGACAGAAGTACAGTTCATCCATGGAAGAAAATAGACTCATAAGATTGTTTCCTCAAAATGTAGAGGGGCTTTAATATCACTGCTTGTTACTTTTAAATGTACCATCTTACATATTTCAGGGAAAGACCTGATGAAGTTTCTAATTTATTATAGGAAAAAACACCCTGTGTAGTAACACACACAGTGAGAGTTATGCCAATCAAAAATCCACCTGTCATAAGGTTAATGCAAGCAATTTGTCAGGACAAGTTATTTTCATATGCTGCCTTAATTTAAATGTTCAGTACAGTTTTCTGCCATTTCTAATATTTATTTTATAACATAACCATGAAGATGTATTTATAATTGACAACTGGTATTCATATGACCTGTTGGTGTGCATTTTATTTATTGTCTTTATTAATTTTATTGCATTTTTATTTATGTAAAACTATATTCATGTAAAATAAATTTTATTTTTGTAAAATTAATTTTGTTTTTAAAAGGGCAACTCCTGAAAATTCTAGTAAGCTTCTCTTAGCCTCATCATTACACGCAGGGTGAAGTTTAAACTTCCTTACAGCTTCAAAAAGTGAGGAATTAACATTTGTGTAACTAAAGTGTACTGCTGAAAATATAAAAATGGATCCTGCAGAAAAATGTTACATACTTAATATTCACAAACTATGGGAACAATTTCTTAATGTGCACAATTTAAGAGATGAAATTAAATACACACACCAAGGAGGTGGGAGTTCTTTTCCTCTTAAGTCCCACAAAAAAATTTCCAATAAAACCTTATGAATGCAAAACAAGTTTCCAATGATAAAAATCACAAAGGGAGGGGCGAGGTTATTGTGCATTGGAGAGCCAGTTTAGTGTGGTGGTTAATTGTGTGGACTCTTATCTGGGAGAACCGGTTTGATTCCCCACTCCTCCACTTGCACCTGCTGGAATGACCTTGGGTCAGCCATAACTCTGAAAGAGGTTGTCCTTGAAAGGGCAGCTGCTGTGAGAGCCCTCTCAGCCCCACCCACCTCACAGGGTGTCTGTTGTGGGGGAGGAAGGTAAAGGAGATTGTGAGCCACTCTGAAATTCAGAATGGAGGGTGGGATATAAATCCAATACCATCATCATCATCTTCATTTGGGAAGCAGCAGAAATGTTATATATATGTGTGTGGGGGGTATGCCAGGGGTGGTCAATGGTAGCTCTCCAGATGTTTTTTTACCTACAACTCCCCTCAGCCCTAGCCATTGGCCATGGTGGCTGGGGCTGATGGGAATTGTAGGCAAAAAAATCTGAAGAGCTTCCGTTGGCCACCCCTGTGGTATGCTTTGGTATGGTATGCTTTGAATCAGATGAGAGTCTTCATTCACTGAACTACAATCTGGGAGGGGCAGAACCCATTTCATCAGAAGTATGAAGGGATGGAACGAAAGGTGGTTGAACACCTAAGCAGCTGAAGAGCCCAATATTGCAAAGGGGCTTTGGGCTGGCAGTGGCACACACAGACACCAATACTATTTTGATTCAGGCACAAAATAAAAATGAGGCAAGTGATCGTTTGACTTCAAGGCTTCAGTGTTGATTTATTTTCAAGAAGCAGGCTTATTCAATGGAGAGCCCTGAAGGGCACCACAAATTGTCTCAATACACCCACTCGGCAAGAGAGAAGAAGCAGAGAAGAGCGGGAGACCTGAATAATGGAAAAGGAATTTTACCTTCCCTCTTGTAATTATTTGCCATGATACCCTCCCTCACACTCTAACTCCCCTATGAGGTACCGTACTGCAGTCCCAAACCCAGGCATGGCCTAGGAGGGAAAGACCTCACTGCAAGGCCATCTTTTTGAGACCAGGGAATACTGGTCTCTTCCAACCTATTGCAGTGACTGAAAAAATGCCACAAATTTCAGCATGTGGGGGTCGTGGGAATTCTCTAACTCTCACCTGGCTAAGATGAAGTATGGGAAAAGCATTTCACCATTTTTTTTTAGTTCAAGTCTACATGAAGCTCTAAACAAAAACCATCCATTACCGTTTTTGAGATACTTCTGAGGAAATCATGCTAAAATGTGGCAGACATCTCACTGGCCATCTGCTGACTGAAACTTCCTCCTGTGCACTTCTCAGTTGGTAAGGAGGAGGGCCACTCACCTCCTCCTTCCCAAGGCATTTGCAATGCCAAAAAGCCCACTGAGGACATCTCCTGAGCAGTAGAAGGACAGTACTTCCACCTGGTTAATAAAATCAGCCCCCAAAGGGGGCTTTTCTTAGTCCAAGTTCCAAACAGACTTTAAAGAAAAAAGTTGTTTGCATTTGTACTGATACCAAATCAAATCACAAAACAAGGCAAAATCACACAATACCTTATGTTAGGATCAATCAATGATGTGGAGAAACGCCATTTTAGTCAATGTTGGTGCTTCATTGGGAGGGAAAACATGAAACTCCTAAGCAGGCTTGGGCCTAGCCTTCCCCTCACTCCCCCCCCTCCCTTCCAGAGCCAAACCAACAACTCTAGGGGGAAAGTCTCCTAGAGCAGCAGGAAGTTTTTTTTGTTCTTGGCATGTGCTAGGCAGGAAGAGAAGTCAGTTTGCAGCTGGCGCTCTGGAAGAGAGGTTGCTTGCCTGTGGGCTCCTGCCTGTGGGGGAGGCCTGCTCAGGAAAATGAGGCCTCCAGGCAGTAAGACCAAGTAAGTCATCCAAAAAGGCAGGGCGTGTTTAGATCAGGGACAGTAGGATGCGTTTATAACACATTTTCTTTGTCATGCTGTTTGCTGTGCGGGTGCTGTGCTGTGCTTACATGCAACTGTTTTTGTTTTGTTCTTCTTTTATTTTCTTTTTCTCTTTTAATTAAATATTTTTACTGTTTTAAATGCTGGCAGTCCATCTCTGTACCACATAGATCCCCAACCACCTTAGACCACGCTGTTTTATAAAGGGGGCCCCGGGCAAGGGGGAAGGCATGCAGTTGGATAAGGTGCCAATCCTCCAGGGGTTCCCCAAAGAAGTGCTGAGGTCTCTGTGATACCCAAGTACAGGGTGGCAGAGGACCTTGAGGCCTGGCCTCATAGCTGGAGAGGGGGATTGGGAGTCCTGTTCCTCTCAATCTGACCCCCTAGACTGAGCAGGTGGTGGCAGCGAGCCCAAGGGGCAGGAGGAGAAATAGCTCCCTCCAGGAGTTGGCGACTCAATAGGGAGCTGACGGGACCGGGTCTGAAGGCAGAATCGGGCCGGTTCCACCACAAATGACATAAAACAATGTCCAATCTTTCAAGTTCACTTGAACTCTTCATCAGGTTGGATTTGAAGGCCTTTATTATTGCTTTAACTGCTGACCTTATTAATTTTAATAGAGAGATGCCATTTGTTTGTTCTTGCTTACAGTAATACCACTTTATATCTTCTTGATCACCAAGAATGCTGGCCAAAAAAAGTTCCTAAAATCACAGCCTGAAACATCTGCCCTCCCTTATTGCACAACATCCAGTCTGATAAAGAGTTCAGGTGAACTTGAAAAGTGGTACACTGCTTTGTATCATTTTGATTGGTCCTCATAAAAAATACTATGTGGACTGTGCTTTGATTTTGGATCTCAGAGTCTAGATTTTTCCAGCTTCCCTCTTTCAGCAAGCAGTCAATCCGGGTATCTCATCCATCTCTTTCTCCTTGTCTTGAACTTTTCACCTCTCTTTAGTGGAGAAAGCTTGAGGGGAGAGAAACGGGTATTTACATTTCAGAGGATATACTTCTGCCAGGTTCCAACTTCAAGGCAGTTCACATGTAAATGAAAACTATTCATTAGAAGAAGAAGAAGAAAATGTGATACAAATAAACTAGCTCAGGTTGATGGCCTTCAGTGAGAGTCATTCTGACTCCCTATTGTCTTTCATGTTTTTACTCACAGAGGTAGCACAGATAAGAGGCATTTGCTGTTGCTTGTTATTTGCTTAACAAATTGTGTAAAATTAACAAATTCAGCAAACCTTTGATCTGAGTAGCATGCTCAATTTGTTAATTTTACTATTCTGTCATTGTACCATTTTACATTCTAAACCACTGCCTACCAGATAATTTTACTTCACTGTCATTGGTTCTTAAATCTGTACCAAGTTGAATTCTGGGCCACTGCCTACCAGCTATGTATGGGCTCTGCTCAGCTATGTATGGCTTTGCTCACTGTGCTGGATTCCTCACCTGATGAAGTGTGCTTAAGAGCACACGAAAGCTTACATTCTAAATAAAAATTGGTTGGTCTTAAAGGTGCAACTTGACTTCTGCTTTGTTCAACTTCTTCAGACCAACATGGCTGCCCGCTTGGATCTATCCCTGAGAAAGAATCAGTTAACTCAAAATTATTTTTGATTTCTTTGGAATTCATTAAATGTTTCTTCTGAATTGCAACTCGCAGCAGATGAAGTTCTGTAGCAAGTCTATTTCAAGATCTTACTAAAATTCTCCACTCTGGGGAGAATTTAATAAGATCTTGAAATAGACTCTCCACTCTGGGGAGAATTGTTTCACAGATACCCACCTCAGACTCAACAATTCAGTGGCAGTAAATAGCAGATGTTACCATGAGACTGTTCTGTTTTCAGTCTGCATTAATGTTATGTCAGGCTTCTGGTTGTTGTGAGGTTTCTGGATTGGGCATTGGTTCTCTTGGGCTAACTGTTGGTTCTTGGATGGGAGCCATTGACTGAGGCATGTCTCTTAGCCCTGGAGAAAGCAAGACTCCACCCCCCAACACCCTATTGGGGGTGTATATGAAATTTTCACAAATGTTCTTAGGCCTGTCGAACTTGATAAAATTTTGATGAAATTGTAGTTGTCCTTCAGATGCTGTCAAAGATGTATGATAGGTAGTTTTCTTTGATACAATCCCATCAATGGCAATACATGAAACTAACAACAGCCCCCAAACTAGATATACCATAGAGAGATTTCATTGTGCAACATGTAATATTTTGTCACACTGGTCACTGTGGTCAGTAATGAATTCTGAATAAATCAGTTATTTGCATTAATTCTATTTTTTTTAAATAACTTAATTGAAAAAAAATCAATGTGAGGAGTCCATAACAAAAACTACAATATTTGTTTGTTCAAAATATTCCTTATGGGACTAATGGTTAAAAGGGGAAATCGGATCCAACTTAATATGGAATGTGAACCACTTCTCTGTTTTCTTCCTGCTATGTCTGCTGGTGGTGATGCAATTAAAACAGCTGAAAGAAAGTGCAACTCGACAGAGCACCTAAATCACTCTTTTGTTTCCTTCAGTAACATGTTTCTAGGAAGTAAAATTTCCCCAAGTCTGCTTTAACTGTTGGCAGTGTTTCACTAAATCACATTGTGGTTTTCAATTATGCAGTGCCACAAGGAAGTTTTAAAATAAGGAAGATAAAGGAACAAAAGAAAGACTGACGAAATTGCCTACAATTCTCCAGTACAGTTTTTCTCCACTTTCTGCAACTCCTCTCAGATTCTTTGCATGTCTGTTCCTTGCATGGATTCCAGTATGAACTTTCTCAGCAAGTGTGTGTCTCAAAACATAGGGTATAATCCTAAAAATGCTTCTGAGTAAAAATGAATAGGACTGCACTCAGTAAGTACATTGTTCAACCATTCATAAAAGTACACTGTTCAACTATTCATACCCTTAAATTTTGAATCTTATCGATAGCAATGGCTCCAGACTAGTTTAAGAAACTTCTTTCCTTGTTTAAAGGATTAGATAACATTTATTCATTTACTTATTTACATTATTTATAGTTTCCTTTCTCACTGAGACTCAAGGCAGATTACACAATGTAAATTAATGCAGTCAATAGGATGGGACATCTAATAAACAATGTAATGGGACTGGGATTGCAGAAATTAGAAAAAAGCAGAAATCTGAACAACAATTCGGCCCCCTCCCAGCCAAGCGGCCACCGGTCACTAAGATTGGGGGCCGTCCATTGCCCCCTTGGAAGGAGAGGAGGATTCGCCCAGCTCATCCAGGTACGGTGTGGGGGGGAGGATGGTCTTAAAAGGCCAGCCATGCCACCAGTGGCGCAGTTCATTGCCGCTCTCAGCTGAAACAGCAGCTTTGGACCTCGGCGGGGAAGAGTGGTGTGGAGACCTGCGGCCTGCGAGCAGGGAGGCTTGAGACGAAGTGCCTGACGGCATCAGTGGCTGGGGGGCTTCTTCGCAGCGGTGGAGCAAGTCCCGACGGAGCAAGGAGCCGGCGGACACAAGCGGGGTGAAGCGTCAGAGTGCCAGAGGTGGTCGTGGGCAGCGTGAGGCAGTGTTTTGGGACATGTGCAGGCTGCCAGTCCCTGCTGGTTTGGTGCGTTGCCGCCAGAGAGGGACGTGCGAGGAAGGATAGGCTGACAAGTGGTTGGGCTTTCCACCCAGCGCAGCTGCTTGGCCCAGGCGGGCGGCCTGCAAGTTGTGCCTTAGTAGGTTGCCAAGAGATAGGCAACATGGCATCCAAAAAGGGTCAGGGTCCCCCCAAAGGCAAGCAGCCTGCTAAATGACCTCCTAAAAGGCCCCCTCAGAAGCCACTCCCACCCAAGGAGGGGGAAGACATGCAGACAAGGCGGGCCATTATGGAGCAGCTGGAGGCTCTTGAGGAGGCTAGAGGGGTAGGCAGCACCCCTTGGTGTTCTGCCAGAGTGATGGACTTGGGGAGAGCAGCCACCTTATTGTTCCAGAAGGAGGTGCTGGCTCGTCTTTCTGCCCTACAGGGGGACGGTGCAGGGGGCTCCGGACTGGTGGAGGAGGATCAGCAGGAGGAGCCTGAGGCAGTTGCAGTGGTTCCTACAGAGGTGGAAGGTAAGCTGCCTGTAACACAAGAGGGTGGTTTGGCCATGGGGCCCCAGCAAGGCCACTGGTTCAGCCAGGCCAGCTGCAGCGCCCCCTGCTACCTTTTCAGCCTATAGTAGGGCAGGGCCGTCCATGCATCCACAGGTGGCTTCTGGTGGGCTGCCAGCCCAGTCCGGGGATCCGTTTTTGTTCCAGGGCCCAGATGCCACTTGGTCGCAATGGCAGTCGACTCATGCTGCGGGAAGACAAGGGGGTAGTGTAGGGGCAGGTGGGCAATCCACAGTTGCGGGGGTGTTGCCTTGGGGTTGGCAACAGGCTGCATCCCTGCCCCCCACATGGCCCTCAATGCAGTGGGGTGGGTGGGGACTCCCTCCTCATCTGCCAGTCCCATACAGTATGGTGCCTTTTCATGCATTACCATTTGGGGACCCAGCCATGCCATTGGGTGATCACCTTACGGTGGCAACCAGAGACAAGATATTAAAAGGAGAGTATGTGGACGTGTTTAGCCTCTTGTTCAGGGAGTTAGAGAAGAAGTCCAAGGATGAATTGGATGAGAAGGATAAGGAGAAACTCAAACATAGGAAAGTGGATAGGACGTGGGCTAACTGGCTTCCGAGATTCCTTATTTATGCTGGGGTCATTGCAAGGGCTCAACCTTGGCATGCCGCCCCCCTTTTCCAGTATTGTGACATCATATATCAAGCATATACCAATTTTACTGTGGGGGCATGGCTTCAGTATGACGAGGAATTCCAGATGTGAGCGGCTGTCTATCTGGGCCTCCCATGGGACCAAATCAATCAACAGCTGTGGCTGCAACTTATGGCACCAGCTAAGCCTAATGCTGGGGACAGATTGGATAGCGGCCACCTAGTTCAGAAGACGGCAAGCCCTGCTGACACCCACATGCCCGCAGGGCAGTCGGTGCAGCCACAACTGCTTTGCTGGGAGTTCACCTCCCAAGGCGTGTGTGCCAGAAAGATATGCAAGTACAAGCACGAATGCCTGTTGTGTGGCGGGCCTCATGCATTCACGGCTTGCAATAAAGCCAGACCAAAAAGCGATAAGAGGCTGGTTGGGGGGGGGCATCCCAGCAAACTGGAAAAGGGGCCCAACCCCATCTGCCTGACGGTCCTTAGGGACCTGTTGCGGGACTATCCCTGTGTTGAGGATAGGCTCTACCTTTGGGAGGATTTCTCCCAGGGGGTTAGGATTCCTTATCAGGGCCCATGGGCACCGTTCTCCAGTTTGAACTTGCATTCTGTTAAGGGTTTAGGACACGTTGTTCAAGCTAAAATTTAAAAAAAGAATGTTCAGAGGGGCGAGTGTTGGGCCCTTTCAAGGCTTCACCTGTTCCTAACCCGCATGTTTCCCCACTAGGTGTAGTTCCCAAAAAGGCAGCGAGGGAGTTTCGCCTAATACATCACCTTTCATACCCATGAGGGCAGTCGGTGAATGACGCCATCCCAGAAGAGTTGTGGTCAGTTAAATACACGTCCTTTGGTGGGAATAGTGTGGGGGTGCATAGCAGGCGCAGAGCTGGCGAAATGTGACATTAAGTTGGCATTTCACCTCCTCCCCGTCCATCCAGACAATTTTGAGCTGTTAGGTTTTACGTTTGAAGGCAGTTTTTATTTAGATAGAGCACTTCCAATGGGATGCTCCATCTCATGTTCAGCCTTCAAGTGGTTCAGCACATTTTTGGAGTGGGCTCTTCAGGTTAAGTCAGGAGTATGCAGTACGGTGCATTACTTGAATGACTACCTCTTTGTGGGCCCCATGGGAATGGGGCAATGCACCTTCCTGCTAGCTACGTTTGAGAATCTGGCGGGGGAGCTAGGGGTGCCACTGGCCCAGGAGAAAACGGAGGGCCCAACCATGGTTTTGGGTATCGAGATCGATACTGTGCAACAGTTATCACGGCTGCCCGCTGATAAGTTCAAAAACCTCCTGAACAGAGTACAGACCATGAGAGGAAAATGCAAGGTTCCCCTGCTCAAATTGCAACAGCTAGTGGGCCACTTGAACTTTGCGTACAAAGTGGTGGCCCCAGGTCGAGTATTCCTGAGGCGATTCTGCAAGCCCTTAGACTGCCACATCACTACACCTGGGTAACCAAGGGCATGCGGGACAACCTGTATGTATGGGAGGAATTCTTTTCAGACTTCAATGGCATTTCTTTCTGGCATAGTGAGATGAGACTGGAAGCTGAGCTCCAGATTGTTTCAGATGCTGCCAAAACCACCAGATTCGGGGTGTATTTCAGAGGGCATTGGTGCGCCAAGCGCTGGCCCAACGAGTGGTTGGGCCAACGTGCCATAACCTGACGTTTTTGGAGTTCTTTCCCATTGTGGTTGCGCTGTTCCTGTGGGGACCCACACTAGACAATCACACAGTCCATTTCTGGTGTGACAACTTGGCAGTTGTCCACGTGGTCAATAACTTGACCTCCAAGTCAGCACCAGTTATGTGTCTCTTTAGGGCCTTTACCTTGCATTGCCTTAAGTTAAATATTTTGTTTTTAGCAAAGCATGTCCTGGGCTCTTGTTATGGCATGGCGGATGCTCTGTCTCGCCAACAGATGGAGCATTTTTGTCAGCTCACCCCAGAGACAGACTCATTACCTGTGCACATCCCAGCAGAGATTTGGCGGATTGGAGGGATGAAGTTGGCCAGGCGATCCAACTTGCCATAGTGCTAAAAGGTTGTATGACCGGGCGGCTAGCCAGTTTGATGTTTTTAGGAAAGGGGCAGGGTTACCTGATGCCTGGCCAGTTCCCGTGGACCATTTAATGCAATTTTGTGTTTGGCAAAGGGAGAGAGGCCTAACGGTAAAGACCATCAGAGGACAGATGGCAGCTTTGTCATTTTTATTTATTTATTTATTTATTTATTTATTTGTATTAAGATTTATACCCCGCCCTTCTCACCTAGGTGTCTCAGGGCGGCTTACAACAAGGCCCAGGGGTTCATGAATGCAATGAAAGATTTCCATATTCAAAAAATGCTGGAGGGTTGGTCAAGGGAGGCTGGACGATAGGTGGACCACAGGCAACCAATTTCCCCAACCATATTAAAGGGGTTGCATGCCATTTGGGAATCAGTGTGTGCCTCAAATTTTGAAGAGGCACTTTTTCACTCAGCTGCATTGACAGCTTTCTTTGGGCCCTGCGGGTGTCTGAGCTGGTGGTACTTTCCCATAATGATGCTTCGGGAAGGGCGCTGCCGATTGGCGATCTCAAATTCTCGGGGGGTCAAGTGTTGCTGCGGGTCCATCAGTCTAAAACCGACCAAGGACAGCATGGTTGCACAACAACCTTGGGAGCTTGTTCAGAGCGAAAGTTATGCCCGGTAGCTGCATTTACATATTATGTGGAGCTGCGGGGGGTGGCGGACAGGCCACTGTTTTGTCATAAACACTGCATACCCTTGACGAAGTATCGATTTTGGGCAATCACCAGCATGTCACTGACATCGTTAGGCCTCGAGGGCACAAAGTTTGGTACCCATTCATTCAGGATAAGTGCAGTTTTGACTGAGGCAGCTATAGGATATGGGGGTGAGGCCATCCGTTGGGTGGGACGCTGGAGATCTGGTGCCTACTGTGCTTACGTGAGGCCTCTGACGACCTGGAGATGAAGTGCCTCTGCCCTGCACCCTATTCCATGTTCGTTACAGAGTTACAAGGTTACAGTTACATTGGGAGCATGTTCTAACTGTTTTTGTTTCCTAGATGCTGTGGCCAGAGCTGAAAGGAGGAGGATCATCATATGCAGCCACAGTATTATCTTTTGGGCAGGCATCAGGCCCGATGGATTCCAGTGGGCTTGCAGCTGGGCCTGAGTGAGCAGACAGTAATTGAGTGGCAAGGACACCAAGGCATGTGGTGGCCAGGGCTTCTTCCCCTTCTTTTCATGGGGAGGAGGGGTCCTCCTCCCCATATTTTGGTGAAAGATCTGGAGGAGAATGACTTGGGCTGGATGAAGGGGAAGGCCCTTTCCCTACAGGCCCAAGATGACCTTAGGGTGATTCGTCAAAGGTGTTCTCATCCTCTGGTCGGTCATGCTGCCATGCTGGGAATGGCAGGTGGTTTGGGACCCAGCAGGGTTGGAGAGAGCCTGTAAGAAGGCCAACAGGGCGTTTCAAATAGCTCTTGAGAAGGGGCTAGGAGTTTTTGACCCGCATCCCTCCATTCAGGCTAGCCTCAATGAGTTGAACAGGCAGGATGGGGTTCATCTCTCGGTAAAGGGCAACAAGGTTTTCTTGGCTGACATATGGCAAGGGTTGCTACAGGCGCTGGAGGGTTAGTGGGGTACAGTGCCTAAACTGAACTTTGGCCCTGATGGTGGCTGTTTACTGTTGGGCACCTGTTGTGTTGGGTATTTGTGTGCACCCATGGCACTGCACCTTTGTGGTGTGTGGCCTCCCTGGAGCGACCATTAAGCTGTACAATCCAGGGCCGAATCCAGGGGTCTGGGGATCCTGTTACGTGGAGAGTCATCCACATCCCAGGCTGTACGGTTTGGGGGAGGGTGGAGCTCAGGTGAGAGGGGATCTAGTTGTTTTGCCGGCCCGGTCTGAGCCAGGTAAGACGGCTCACCCCCGGGGCATTGGGGCTCACCCAAGCACAGGTCAAGAAGGTGGTCTGGCAAGGACCCCTGGCTTGTCCTGACCCACCTTTTGCCCTTGCCGTTATGTTATGCTTAATAAAAGTGGCCCTTTAGTCCAAAGACCTGTGTCTGTCTCATTATTCCGACTGGGGGGGGGGAATGTTTATATCTTTATTTTATACTAGGAATAAGGCCCATTGTGAAGAAAAATACAACGGGCTCTAGAAAGAGGCTTTGGGCAAGTACTCCCCCACCCTTGCTGTTTTCCCACCCATCCAAGTGAAGCCATTCATTCCCCACCACCACCACCTCAAGGGGAGCTGATCTCTGCCATCTGGACAGCAATTGTGATTCTGAGTGATCTCCTCACCTGGAGACTGGGTCACCAACAGTGAATCGCAGAAAAATGGAGCAGGAAATAGGTAAAAAACCTCCACGAAAAACCAGCTTCAAAAATATTTAACAAATAATGTGTTTTATAAATAAACAAGAATAAATAATGTCAAGTGAAGTTAATCAGAGAATACACACAAACCACACCGGCACTCAAGTCTCTAAATAGATGAATCAACGTTGCTACAATCATAGAAGCAGTTCAGGTTGTGGCAAAGGTAGGTTCTTCTAGGGAGTCCAACGCAGTTCAGCTTTCCATCGCCTCTACCATCCCTGCAGCCTCTACCTAGGAAAAGGAGTCTTTCTCCACAGTGGGGGGGATCAAAGTAACTTACATTATTCTCCTCTCCATCCTTTGAGCTGCACAACAGCCCTGTGAGGTAAGTTATGGTGAAAGTGTATGACTACCCAGTCAGCTTCCACAGTAAGAAGCAGGTATGGCAGACTTCACTCTGAAGCCCTAACTCCTATGTCCTCCTCAAACTCCACCACAGAATCACAGGAATTTTCCACCAACCTGCAACTGGCAGCCCTAGTCACGACTGGCCCCAATGAGTTCTTCCTCAGAGGCCTTTAGTGATGCCTTTCAGATCAACAGTCTCCCTCTGATAACATTGTTGGTCTTAAGCACAAGACTTCAATCTCTCTCTCTTTCTCTCTGCCTTGCTCTCCCTCCCTCTAAGGTTGCCAAGTCCAATTCAAGAAATATCTGGGGACTTTGGGAGTGGAGCCAGGAGACATTGGGGATGGAGCCAGAAGCAAGGGTGTGATAAGCATAATTGAACTCCAAGGGAGTTCTGGCCATCACATTTAAAGGGACAGCACACCTTTTTAAATGCCTTCCTTCCATAGGAAATAATGAAGGATAGGGGCACCATCTTTTGGGGCTCATAGAATTGGACCCTCTGGTCCAATCCTTTTGAAACTTGGGGGGTACTTTGGGGAGAGGCACTAGATGCTACACTGAAAACTTGGTGCTTCTACCTCAAATAACAGCCCCCCAGAGTCCCCAATACCTTCAGATCAATTCCCCATTATACCCTATGAGAATCGATCTCCACATAGAAAATAAAGTGCCCAGCAGACATTTCCTTCTCTCTTCTGTTCACTCTGAAGCGAGGGACTGGCATCTCTACTCACAAGTTGCAGCCAACTTCTTCAAAGTAACACAGACACACCATCTGAAGAGGAAGCCTTAACAATCGGAGACTGAAGCCTTCGGAGGTGGAAAGTCACATGGTGGCTTTAGGGGCGGGGCTCCCCCCTCCTGCCAGCCAGCTGACTGGGGCGGGAAGGAGCCTGGGAAAGCGGAAGAACCCCCGCTGGGACTTGGGGATTGGCAAGTCTACCTCCCTCTCTCTCTGTATCTGGTCTGCTGCCACAGGACACCATCCCACCCACCTCATCTCTGGCTGTTTCCCTTCCAGAAGAAAAGAGGGAACAGCCCTCAGTCAACTGAGGGAAGACTTTCTCTGGCTCTTTTCTCTCCTCCTCCCTCAGCCAATCAAGAGAAGGCCTTCTCTGGTTTTTTCCTTCCCCTTCCCTTCCTCAGCCAATTGAGGGAAGGTTTTCTTTCTCTCCTCTGTAAAGCAATGGTTCGGTCCTTGTCTCTCCTGGGCCTGGAGGGTGGGGGGTTGCTCTCCACTGAGACTGAGCAACAAGCAGTTCAGCCAATGGAAGATTAGGTGAACCCACAACAAGTCTGTCCCAAGAATTATATGATAGGGGAGATTCCTAGCTCAGTCTTTTGATGTGCTGATAGCATGTGTATGGACATTTCACTTTAAATGAATTATTTTCTATTTTGAATGCTGTTCTTCGTACCAGAGGCCTCAGCTATTCAAACACGCTATTTAAAACAGGTGCCAGGTGAAGGGAGGTGGTAAAGTACAAAATTGCTAGTTCCCTGGGAATGTGCAAGTACAGCAAGCTGTCCCCATCGTAACCAGTCACTGGGTAGTGGGAGACACAGGTCCTGAGCAGAGCCTTAGAATGGCAACATGGGGGCAGAAGCTGGGAGCACTGGCCTTCCGAGCAGCTTAGTCCTAAAATGATGGCAGTGAAACCCAAAGAAGGAGAGAAACCCCCTCCAAGGATTGGGTAGACTGGATGAGTGATGCATTGCTGGGTGGCCACTAGTGTCTAGCTATCTCAGTAGTGCACAGCAATGCTTACAGCTCAGTGGATCCATTCCAGGACACAACACAAAAAAATTTCAACAGTTTGTTTTTTTGTTGTGATGACATTTGAGAAGTCCAGAGTTGATAAAGCAAAGACATGAGATTTCAATGCTAACAAAAATAAATTTCATGTTAATGAATATCTGTATTAAAAAAGAAACTCTGTTTTTCAAATACAGAAAAGGAATTTTTTTGTTTTGCATTCTCAAATTCATATTGATAGATAGGACTTGGAATGTGATGCTCTTCACTGCAAATCAATGGGTCAAGGGCCACCATGTAGTGGTTGGAGTGTCCAACTGAGATCTAGGAGATCCACATTGAAATCTCCACTCTATTATGGATATCTGGTGATCTTGGGCCAGTCCCAAATATTCAGCCTAACTAACTTCACAGGGTTGTGGTGATGAGAAGAGAATGACATAAGCCACCCTGGGTCCCCTTTGGGGGGAAAAGCAGGATATAATAAAGCAATTTGGTGAAAGCCAGTTTGGTGTAGCGGTTAAGTGAGCAGACTCTTATCTGGGAGAACTGGGTTTGATTCCCCACTCCTCCACTTTAAACTTCTGGCATGCCCTTGGGTCAGCCATAGTTCTCCCAAGAGCTGTCCTTGAAAGGGCAGTTTCTGAGAGAGCTCTCCCAGCCCCAACTACCTCACAGGGTGTCTGTTGTGTGTGTGTGTGTGGGGGGGAGGTAAAGGAGATTGTGACCTGCTCTGAGATTCAGAGTGGAGGGCGGAATGCAAACCCAATGTCATCACCTTCTTCTTCAAATATATAAATCACTAGGTTTGAAAATATAATACTTTCCCTTTGAGGTCTGATGAATTCTGGACAGCTGGGGCAGCATTTGGCTTGCCCCTTACTGTGTGGGGTACATGAGTCATCTAAAGAGAATCACCTGGGATGAAACCAACATATTTGTTTCTTGTATGAACTTTCCCAGTCCACACATTTAGATCATCAGCATGCTCAGTTCCACAATCCAACCATGCATCGTGATATATTCGCAAAAGCAAGAAGCAGATTTAAAAAAAAATGGAGGCCCAGCAATGCCTGATTTGTATGAGGTATAGGTTTGGTACTTAGATAGGACTTCTCAAACTTCGCTACACTTCATTGAAATGTTTCTTACACTGATTTGGGCCACTTTCTTTATCACCATTAATGTTCTATGGGATCCTGGTTTAATCTCAAAAAAGTTTATCCTTTTAAACTGATGGAATGAACTGCAAGAAACCTAAAGCTGATATAGGCAAATGACTCCCATTTTTGCTTCCAACAAAAACCCCCTATTAATTCAAGTTTTGAATATGAAAAATAAAAATAAAACCTGTCTTTCAAATTCTGACCATCTCAGAATAGCATTTTTACCCTACTTGATTTTTCAAATTCATATGGAAAGAAGTGAAAGGTATTTTAAGAAAGGGAAAATTCTGATGAATGGAAAGAGATAGTTTCATCCCTCAATATATAAAAGCCAAGGCATGGTTCAAAGACTCACCAGATTCCAGAAGTCATTGCTCGAGACACACATTCTGCACTCAAGCAAAGAGCACAGACCACCATGAACACCATACTTACAAAAGAATGGCTCCATCTATGTTTGGTGATGCTTGTCTTCAGCGAAGTCTCGTCTCAGAGCTGCACCAGTCTGCGTGAACAGCTAAGCACCACCAACAAGAACAACCTGGAACTCCTGAAGAGCAAAATGAGAACAAACCTTCCTCTGCAGTGCCTAAGTGACATGAGTGACTTCATGGCCAACCAAGAAATTCTTAAGGAGATCCAAAGGTCTCTAGAAGAGAATCCAAAGGTGGCCATTCATGAAATCTTCCAACAGATCATCCGCATCTTCAACCAAAACCTGACAGAAATGGCTTGGGATGAGAATTCCTTGGCCGTGTTTAAGGCCAGACTTCATCAGCAAATTCAGCATCTGGGAACATGCTTGAGTGCGGAGATAGAGAATGACATCTTGTCTCCAAGAGGTCAGATTATCCAGTTTACCAGGCTGAGAGTGAAAAGATACTTCCAAAGAATTGACAACTTCTTGAAGGAGATCCAGCACAGCCTGTGCACCTGGGGAATTGTCCAGATGGAAGTCAAGCAATGTCTGCTGTTGGTGGACCAACTCACAAATAGGATCCAAAACTAACAGGTACTGAGATTTTTAATATTAATTTTGTTTTGAACTGAACACATGCTAGCAAATATAGTAGGGAGAAATTAGAAACTTCCATCTCTTTTTCTCCCATGACATTTCCACGATATTATAGATGTTTCTTTTGAGCCATAGTTCCAGATTTGCTTTGAATTTTTATTGTAAGCAAAACTCTAATTTGAGATTCTAACAACTTTGTTCACAATGAGTGTTGTTTTACTAATCCTAAACTTGCTGAGGAGAGAAAAACATCACCCAGAGACAATTCAATTTTCAACCTTTATTAATGTCATCTACTCTTTATGGTTAGGACATGTAGAAAACCTAGTGTTGTCAGGTCCCCTCTGGCCACCAGCAGGGGATGGAGGACAGGGTGGACATATCCAGGTTGAGAAACTCCTAGAAATTTGGGAGTGGAGCCTGGATAGGACAGGGACCTCAGGGGAATACAATGCCATAGAGCCCACCTTCCAAAACATCCATTTTCTTCAGTGGAACTATTTTCTGTAGTCTGGAGATGAACTGTAATTCCAGGGGATCCACAGATCCCACCTGGAAGCAGGCTTCCCTAAGAAAACCTTCACATTTTTAAAAAAATTGCTCTTAAAGGTTTCATCGAGGCTAGAATTCCTAAATTGGTCTCAAATTTAACTTTAGGTGAAATTTTATATATCTTTTTCATTTAGCCACAAATATGTAATGGCTTTGGCTTTTCAAGTCATATAGGATAAAGATGACAGATTGTGTCATCAGTGTGTTTACATCATTCATGCCCTGCTGCTTGACACATTCATACCATGCCCTTCACCACAAACTGAAAGCCAGTTTGGTGTAGTTATTAAGAGCAATGGACTCTAATCTGGAGAACAGGGTTTGTTTCCCTACTCCTCCACATGCAGCCAGCTGGGTGATCTTGGATAAGTCCTAGTTCTCTCAGAGCTGTTCTATCAAGAGCAGTTCTCTGAGTTCTCTCAGTCTCACCTACCTCATAGGGTGCCTGTTGTGAGGAGAGGAAGAGAAGGAGATGGTAAGCTGCTCCAAGACTCTGAGTGAAGGGTGGGTTATAAATCTTCTTCTTCTTCTGCATGTGAAGAATGCCTCAGTGGCAATTCTTAAGCCAAAAGAGATACTCAACTTTCATAGCACACTGCATTTGTTTCTATACACACACTCATCAACAATTCTAATCAATCAGTTCAGTTCTGATCAAGCCAACTGAAAGATCTGAAAAAGAAAAAAGTATAGTTCAGTTTTCTGATTTTTGTCATGGCATCTATAACAAAATTTTCAGTGACTGGTAGTGGAAAGGAAAATCAATTTCAAATTAGTATAGACTGAGTTTCAACCACTTCTCTTTTTCTTTCTAGTTGAGTCTACTCCCGATGATGCAATGAAAACAGCTGAATGAAACTGCAGCTTCAGACAGAGCACTCCTATCCTTCGTCTTTCATTCATTGCCTCCAGCAACACATTTCCCAAAAGTAAAACATCTCCTGTTACTTCATCAGATTGTAAACAGTTTCATGAAGTTAACAGCAAGGCATAATATTCAGGCATACAAAGCTACAATATATAGGACCAAAGAAAATGTACTTCAGCATCCCAAGATACTGCCAAAGCAAATGATTATCCCATAATTTACCTCCCCTTTCTGCAAGTCATCTGATTGAACTGACCTGCTCCTGAAGATGTAAAATGTGATGCACAGTCCAGCAACACCTTTGATATAGTTTAATCCTAGACAAAATTAACAAAATCATGATAATGCCACCCATATTTGAGGTACATTACCAAAGACTAACAAATCTGAACCAATTGAATAATGACAAGTCGAGGAATTCTAAAGTCTTTGGAATGGATTTCTAAATGAAATGTAATGGTGGCTCAGGTCCCATGAAAATCATCTTGGCTGATTTTTCCTTACAATGTGAAGATGCTGGAAAATATGGATTCCACTTTCAATTCATATGGGTCAAGCATGAGTACAAGAAACACTATTATTTTATTTTTTTTATTATTATCAGTATAAACCAAATGTGTGACCAAGAACATGCTCCCTTGAATCCTTTATATCAAAAGTACAGGAGTTGGTTAGCAATTAATTGATATTGAATGAATTCTGTAAAGGTAGTAAAGTTGGAAACTACTGCTTTGTATAATTCAAATGTATAATTTAACATACAGTACATTTACCAGAGAAGAAAGGTGGCATGGTATAGTCTGATCTCAGAAGCTGAGCCGGGTCCAGTCCTTGGTGGGAGACCACCAAGGAAGACTCTGAAGAGGAAGTCCGTGGCAACCCACCTTCGCTTCTCATTTCCCTGGAAGCCCCTGGTTGGGGTTCCCATAGGTCAAAGGTGAATTGATGGCATTCAGTCATTTCAGTTCACTATAAGTATTTGGGAAAGGCTTCATGGAAGAAGTTTGCCAGATCTGGGAGAAAACTAACTAAAACAGAGGTCTGTTGCACAAAATACTCAGCAGAATGGCCATCATTTCCACCAGCCAATAAGTCAGTCAAAGAACAATAAGTCATTACAAAGGCACTAAGTCAGTTAAGTACAAGCCATTTATCAAAGCAAGTTATGTATTTATAAAATGTGCACATTGAAGTGCACTACCATTTTACACCTTTTAAAACATTTGCTCTCAGACACCATATTTATAATTTGGAAACATCAATCAGTATCTATGTTGCTGGTCAGCTTAAGTCCATGTATTTATTTTCTTTATTTATTGTATTTATTGTTTGTATTAACTTTATTTATTATCTTTTATTGGTTGAACCTTTAAAATGTTATTTGTATTAGAGAAGTGCAACTCCAGGCAATTTGGGTAACATGGATTGTAATTGAATAAAATAAAGCACAGGAAATGTTTTGAAGCAAAGTCAGGCTGTGAGTTACATTGATTTCAGACATTACATGGGAAAGATGGGGACAGGAAGAACAACTGAGAAGTATATTCACTGTTGGTCCTCCTAACACCTGTTTGGAGAAATCTGCCCTGATGCAGAGAGATTCCTGTCCTCCTGCTTAGGAATGCTCAAATGCCCACTGGTTCAGGTCACATCCCGTCCACTTGACTTGAACAGGGAGCTGAGCTTTCGACCCTTTGCATTTGTTCAGCAGGTCACATCACCATATTCTTTCATAACACTATAGTATAATGCAACTGGCTTCTCACATATGCCTCATCTCATGCATAAGCAGTCATGCAAAAATTGAAAACAAGTCTAATATGGTCACTTTAGCCTACTTCTGGAGGTCTACAGGGACTGTAAATTGTCAAATGTATTGATTGCTCCTAGACCATTAGGAGTTCTTTCATAGTACATCAGGGTACTCTGATGGAGTTCATCATTTACTAGCATGGAGAAATCCCTGCTCACCCATCAAGTGCAATCAGTTAGGAATAATAAGGTAGACTAAGAAAGTCACATCCTTCCTCTCTTCCCCTCCTCTCTCTTACCCAGACATAGCAAATTACTAGCACAAGGGAAATTCCAGTTCCACAGAAGGGCAAATAACATACTCATGACCAGCAGGGGAATCTCTTCAATCTCAGCTGGTCAGAATGAAAACTGCAAGCACTAGGAACACCTGCCAACCAGAGGCAAATCTGTGGTTGAATGCTTTAACCAAAGTACCTTAAAAGCCAGTGTAGAGTTTACTGCAGCTGGCTAAACCACTCTGTGCATGAGCAGCCTATGGCTTTATCAGCTGAAGGGTGTAGCAGAAAACTGAAATACTTAATGCAAATTACAGAACAAGTAACACTATACATCACCATAACAAATAACAATAATAAAAATAGATTGAGCATGATACAACCAATCACCACAATCAAATTCCCCAGAAGAGCTATAGTTTCTGTACGTAAGGTACAGTTAAACAGACAGTGAGGAACTCTCTTCAGCCTCCTAATGACAAAAAAAAACAACCCCCCCCCCAACACACACACAATCTGTAATTGCCCTGACCTGGCTAGCCTAATCTCCTCAGATCTCAGAAGCTAAGTAGGGTTGGCCCTGATTAGTATTCAGATGGGAGGCACCAAGGAATCCCTGGGTCACTAGGAAATGGCAAACCACTTCTGAATGGCTCTTGCCTTGAAAACCCCATGAGGTCAGGGTTGGCCCTGCCACTAGGCAATTTAGGTGCCTGTCAAGCATGCGATTTTCAAAAGAATGAGTCAAGTGGATACAAAACTACATTTATTGCTAAATCGAGATGCTCTCCTGGTACAGGACCTTGAGAGTGATACCAACAATACATTGATACACTTCTTTTAAGACACACTTCAAAGGGTTCTCACGGGAAGGGGTGAGGAATGCCAGCCGACGCATAAACTATCATAAAAGTCTACATTCTCACTACGTTATCAGTATCTCGTCCTTGCTTTCCCAGATGGTCTATACTCCCATGCAGGAATGTCTGGGAAGGTGACACTTCTTCTCATCTCACTACTAGTTTCGTTTCCTATTCCACTATACAAAGCCATAAAGCAGGAGAGGGGTGGGGAGAAGAATAACAGAGCCATGTTACCTTGGCCCTCCATGATGTTTTACAGACCAGCTTTATGGAGGGCCCTATAGATCACCATTGAGTTTACCATGCTTGACAGTGGCTGCCTAGAGTGCCAGCCTTTGAGGAGCACCAAGTTGGATGCCCCCATGTGACTCCTCCCCCCTCCCCACCTTCTGGAACTGTGAGAGAGGCACGGGATGGTTGGGCTTCCATCCTGTGTTTCCAGCCAGTGCTGGAAATGCAGGAGGATCTCCTCCCCTGCTCCAGGAGAGCTGGAAAGGTAGCTAATTAATATTTTAAATAAGTAGTAAGTAAAATGAAACCCTGTAGCCAACCATCTGCACTGTTGAACAATTTCTGAGAGTTTCCCTAGCCTGTATTTTGTGCTTCACAACCTGCAACTGGTGTTTTCCAGCAACTCCTTTGTATCCTATTAACACCTGAGAAGCTATGCTATGTTAGTTTCCATTGTGTGTGTGTGTGTGTGGGGGGGGGGGAATTAGCCTTGCCTAGAGCACCAGATAACCTAGGGCTGGCTCTGCATGAGGTCACCATAAACTGGCTGCTACTTGACAGCAATTTTTACAATCAATCCATAGTTTCTCTTGGAGTCATGACCTATTATATTTTGCATATCAAAGGCCAACAGGACCGCCAAGAGTCACCAAGTATCCCCAGACAAAGATTCATCTACCCTCACCCCCATATGACCCTGACCCAAACCAAATAGTAGAAGAAAACAAATAACTTGGCTGGCTGCTACCACAAATCTTTAATAATAAAAGGATCCATTTGCAGCAGACATAACTCAACAAAGAATAAAACTAGGAAAATCAAATTTGGACCACCAGCTTCAGGATGGTCATGGGAATTCCAGGGGCAAAACTGAAACGAACTAGAATATCTTGGCTTTGGTTATGCTAATTGCAATGGAAACTATGGTTATGTAGTGGTTAAAATGCTGGAGTAGAATCCAGGAAACCCAGATTTGAATTCCCACTCATGACATGGAAGCTTGCTGGATGATCTTGAACCCGTCACTCTCTCTCAGTCTAATCTACCTCAGAGGGTTGTTGTGAGGCTAAAACAGAGAAGAGGGGAATGATTAAAGTTGCTTTGGGTCCCCCCAAATTTATTTCATTACTAGAATGCTACTGTTCTTTCTCCATCTTTCAGCATTTCAATTAAATAAATTAGAGAAAGCCTGGAAAACAGTGTATAGTAAAGAAATAAGGCGCCATCATAAGGCGCATTCAAAATTAATAAGACCATCCCAGAGGAAAGATCATAAGGATCCGGAACGAGAACGGACCGGTTTTGCATTGTCGGACTGTATTGTTTGGAAAGAACCTGATATCATCTTATGGACAGCAGTGAAGTTGTGTGCTTTGGATGATATTTGTCACTGAATTTGTTACTGAAATTTACATTGCAATACTATGCTGTGAATGGAAAGTATTGCAATTATATTTTGATATTGTTTTGTAACACAGAGAGTATCTTTTCTGTCATTTCAAAATGGTGTGGGGCAGTTTGCACTAGACTACACTGGTTCGTGTTTCATCTGAAACTTCAGAGTTCTTTACTTTTCTCTTAATAACCACCCTCCCCCCCCCCCCCCCCCCCGGTAATTAAACAAACTCACAAACTCAAATCCTTTCTGGCAATGGCAATTCCACAGTGCCAGCCTGAAGTCACAGCATGACAACAAGAAAGTGAAATTTGACCAGAGTAAAATGAAGCATTATTTTTTTTAAAAAATGGGGCAGAACTTCTATATAAGAACTGTCCACCTGGACCGGATTGAAACTCCATCTAATCCAGTATCCAATATCCAGTATGGCCAAAAGATGCTTCTCCAAGGGCACAAAGGCATTAGCCAGAGGTACACTGCCTCTGAATATGGAGGTTTCACGGCCAGAACATACAGCCATTTGTTGAAGCTAGACTGGCCCCTGTTGAAGAGGCATCCAGGCATAAAACTGGAGCAGAATCATCACAATGCCAAAACCAAGGCCAGAGAAGAAAGGTGAAACAGGGAACACAAACATGAGTGAACTTTGGCTCAACTTTAAACAATAGTCTGATGAATGATTTCGCTGATTAGGTATATAAATGTGAATGTGACATGGAGAAGAAATGGCGAAATTCGTGGGATAAACAATGAGATAAGACCCAGTTGAAATAGGCATCACCTAAGGAAAAGGAAAGGAAAGGTCCCCTGTGCAAACACCAGTCATTTTCGACTATGGAGTGACGCTGCTTTCACAACATTTTCATGGCAGACCTTTTTATAGGGTGGGTTGCCATTGCCTTCCCCGGTCATTACACTTTCCCCCCACCCAGCTGGGTACTCATTTTACCCATCTCAGAAGGATGGAAGGCTGAATCAACCTGGAACCGGCTACCTGAACAAGCTTCTGCTGGAATCAAACTCAGGTCGTGAGCAGAAGGTTCCGACTGCAATACTGCAGCTTTACCACTCTGTGCCACGGGGCATTCTAAACCTATGGAAGGGGGGTGGGGCTGGGAGAAATGCCAAGAAGTGCCAGGCATAACCTAAAGAAATGTAGGGAGGAAACCATCAATCAGGAAAAAAATTAAGAAAGGGAAGCTTTTTCTGTGAGAGAGCCCAATAAAAGTACACAGAAGCATTAATGAAAAAGAGAGCACAAAGGGAGACTGTGAGAAGAAAGCAGGTACCACACTATCAGCCAGAGAAAGGGTAGAGAGAACTCTGGCCCAATTCTCAATTTAAGCAGCTTTGGATGATAATTATAACCCTCTTCCCTTTTCCACCTACTAGGACACTGTGTAAAGGCTGGAGCACACTGTAGCCTAAATGCAGAGACACCTTTAAGGAAGTTGTTGCTGCACTTCAAATAAATTAATCAATTCCTGAATCTTAATTGTGTTGCTGGCCCTTTGTGGATTCCTGGAATCCAATGGGGTAGATTATAGTCCCATTTTTGGCCCTATCTTGCTGCAAAGTGTTCAAAGGAGCATCAAAAGCACCTTTGGCTTCCAATCACCAGCCCAAGGGGCACTTGGTATTTGCAGCAGAAAGGAAAACTGAAGTCTCAAGAACATTCTCCCAACTGATCCAGTGCGGTGGGGCATATGTTTATTCTGTCCTGAAACTAACTAATGAAGTTGTCTTGCTGAACTGTCCTGTCAGATATCTGTTATAGCTAGTTGCCACTCAATGAAAACAGCAGGTACGGAAGAAGGGAATAGAGCAGCATCTTAGCTCCTCACATGGACCATTGAATTCTTTTATGAATTTCTGTCAGCTGTATATGTCTCAGTTATGAAACCCATCCTTCAGTTTAATATTTTTTTAAAAAATTCTGTCCTTCAATCTCAATGAAAATTCTTGCAGCAGCTTGCAGATCTCTCTCCCAATCTCAGTTTCTTTCAGAGCAACACCACACTCTTAAAAATTCTTAAATCTGTGAGGCATCTGTTTCAAGAGGTTTGTGCCTTTCACTATAGCTTGGTATGCAGGAACTGGCTGGAGAAAATCCGTAGCAGGTTCCACCTGGATAGAGTCTCCAAAACCAACCTGAATTTGTCTTGGCAGAATTTGCCCATAACCATGGTGACAACTTACTTACAATGGGAGTTGTGCTTTCGCTTCGTCCTAGGGACAATAATATGCTTTCTGCTGACACAAGGAAGATACAGTGGTGCAGGTGCTGGAAGAAAAGTTGGCACATAGGAAGCAGGGGGTGTAAAGTAGGCAGTTTAGCTGCTTTATTGTACAATAAAGGAAGCATCCCATTTCCATGTGTCCATGTCATGTGCAAAGATGGTTCATGTATAGCAACTGCAAGAAACATACCCGCACTTGAAGCATATGACTCTTCCTGCAGACAGTGGAAAAGCACAAATGCCTCCTTTGCATGACAGCAAGAGTGGACAGAGGACTCTTAACTCATGCACCATCAAAGCACCACTGTGAAGCAGAAGCCGAAAGGAAGAAAGAGTGAAAGCCTGAGAGAAGGAAGTAGAATTGAGGAACAGACTGGGGGAGAATTCAGGGCCTAGGAGAGAAGACGCTTTGGGCTGCAAGCAGTGGGGGGGGGGGGCAGGAAGGCAAGGAAACTCCAGCGGGTAACAAAATCAACCCCTACTTTGTGTTTTAACATTAATTTATTTATATGACACCTTTCCCTCCAATGAGAATACAAAGCAACTTACAACATTCTCCCCCTCTTCATTTTATCCTTACAACAACCCTGTAAGGTAGGGTATGCTGAAGACACATGACTGGCAGAAGGTCACATGGCAAGCTTGCATAGCAGAGAGGGGATCTGGGTCTTCTCCCCAGGATCCTAGTCTGATACTCTAACCACTAGGCTATGCTGGCTTCAGAGTGGTTCATTCTGCTAAAGTGTGTAGGAAGCCTTTTTCAGTGGGGGAAAATTACCAAACCAAACTACTCTCTATAAACAAGACTGTTGGGGGAATTTATTGCGTACCCCCAGCAACACAAACCCAAAACCAACCTCCAGGAATCAAACAACCTGCAGTAAGGCTAATACACACACATTAATAAGTTTCAAAACCTTACAGATAAACCTTATTAAACTCCAAGTTTCTCCTTTAGGCAGAAGGCTTAAACATATAGACAGAAAGGCAAAGCAATTGGATAACCCAAACAACCTGTAGTCTTCAGAAACTCATACAGATAAATGAATAAGCTTTTATCACTCTTAAGTTATACTCCGTACAGAAGGCTTAAACTATATGGATAGAAAAGTTAGATAGAATCAAGAAAACAATTAAGAATTGAGAAAACAATAGAATTAAGAAAACTTAAAATTAAGAAAACAATTACGCAGAATTCAGTCAAGCATAAAGCATAGTTCTACAATAAAGCAGAGAGAATACTGAAAAATCTAAGTCCCAACAGCAACGGGGATTTTACCTATTGATCTACATTTTCCCATTTAAAATCTAAGTCCCAAGTCTCTAGCAGAGTTATGCTCTATTCTAAGTTAGAGCATTTTTGACTATGTTTAAAATCTCAAACAGAAATTAACAAGGATTGTTAATTTCTTGGCAGGACTGGCAAAGAGGTCCCTGCCTCTCATGTAGTCACCCCCTTTTGCTCAAAAGTCCAGGGTTTATAAAGACTTCAACCCATCTCTTATCAGATAGTATTGGGTCACAGCTGCATCTTAATGTAAACAATTTCACAGCCAAATAAAAACAACCAGAGCTCATATTGCCCTCAGTTCACTTTTACCTTTAACACATTTTGTAGCAGGCTTTCTCCATCTTGCTTCCTGTGAACTTTTAAGATCATAAAGAGGACCAACTTAAAATAAATTCTGCCACAAAGACAAATTTTTAAGAAACTGTCACTGAGTTTTTAAAATGAATATTTGTAATAACCACAGTGGTGCTATTGAGAAAGGATGTCTGTCAGTTTCTATGGCCTATTATGCACTGGTGTTTCACCTCCCTTTCACCGTGCATGTCCATCAATTTTGTTTTTCATTCTGCATTGTTTTCTTCCCTTCAGCGCTCAGTTCACTTACTGCTTGCTGTTTCTCCAGGTTTTCTGACAGTGCTTTTGTGCGGCTTTTCCCCCTGCTTCGCTTCCAAGCTGAAAGTAATTCAAAAACATACAGATTTCCTCAAATTTTTTCACACATTTTTCTTGCCCCTTAAAGGTCACTCCCACACCCACATCCAAGTCATTCTGCTCTGTACCTTCTGCCATTCATCAGTGTTTCCCTCATTGTTTTACATTTACATTTTTTACAAGCAGCATGAATCTTGCTACATGAGACCACCACTAGTCTCAGATGACTGAAAGAAAAGAGAGATGACTCCTGGCTGGACTGCCCTCTCCTGACACCTGGTTTAAACCAGGCAGCAGGAGGAGGTAGTGTAGAGCTAGCTCTCCGCAGACCCAGCAAGCTCAGCTGGGGTGCACACACAGCTTACACTAGAGAATCTGAGCAGTCAAGCCTTTTTGGTTGTCACTGCAGAATAAATACACTGGAGAAAAAGAATGGTGCATACAGCAGACACAGAATCCAAAGTCAAATCCAAGACTGCTTGGATTCTCTGCAGTAAGCTGTGTGTGTAATAGGCCTAAATATGCTAAATTTGAAATGATGGTTAACTACTCTGATTTTGTGTGTGGCATAAGTATTTCAGCCCAGGCAATGCCATCCACCCCTCTCTAGAGGAGGAAAACAGATGGCAGGTCTTCTGCTTTCACCAATTCCAGAAAGGTTAAAAGGTGTATGAAAGACCAGTGCTTTGCTCCTACCAGGATACTTTCTTAGCATGGAACATGATACTGCAGAAGCCAGTCCTGGCAGAACCAGGCTGACCAAGCTTCTGTGATCAGCTGTGGGCTTCCTGCCATGCCTGACACCCAGCAGATGCCCCACCATACTAACCCTTAACACCAGCCCTGAATCTAGGATTTCTATAGCTTGGGTCCTGTGTGAGTTCCACACATGCTCGATAGTCTCTGCCACAGAATACACTTCCCTTCTGCTAAAACTTCCTCTTGTGTAAAGACTCACTGATTTCCACTAATCTCGGCAAACAGAAGTTTAGAGAAAGAGTGGCAGAGACTACCTGGCTGACACAAAACTCATTCATAGGATCCAAGCCATTATCTTTAGAAAGACTAGCAATATATTATACATGCACCTCTTTTTCTAGTCTAGTGCTTTGGATCATATGTGGCACTCCCAGGTCTCGGATTCAGTGGGAGCTCACAGGAGCACAGCTCCTGAACCTTTTTGACAGTTCCACCTCCTCCCTGCCACCTTGTCCATTGAATAGTAGGTGCAGCTGCATAACAATCCCTGGATGAGCTTCACCACCTTTTTTTCTACAAAACGACCCCTGGGCACTCCCATAGTTGGACCAGTTTCATCTCAAGTGAAATGTATTTCTTCACTAAGACCTGCTCAATTCTTTTCTAGCCCATAAAAAGTGTGTGTGTGGGGGGGAGGATTGCAAGAGGGAAACTGCTGGTTCAAATGTGAGCATTTAGGAAGAGCCCTCCTTTCTTTTTGCCCCGTGAACATGGCTCCCTAAAAAAAATCTGAATAAGGCCAGTTACAAAGAACAAACTGTTCAAATAAAGCTAAATCACCAGCACATCAATTTCTGTGACAACTTCTAAAGTGTCAGTGGACATTAAAGCAAACACACAGACACTGCAAACCATTCTTCCATGCAAAGCAATCCATGTGACTATAGTAAGGTTTCCAAGCTGCCACAGATACACATCGGATCAGGTTCGTCTGCTGGGCTGTTCCATTTGGCACTACAGAAAGAGGGTGCTGCTGTGTTTGAATGCTCCCTCACAATAAAACAATAAATCCTCTGTACATACAACTTAGCGACATTATTGAGAACAAGAACTGCTGCTTTATCACATTGGCTCCTGATTGTATTAGTCTCTCAGAGTGTATGTATAATCCACATACATGCACTATGACTGTGGATGGAAGACCTCAATGCACTATAATGATGTCATGTTTCTGATACTTGCTTGCATATGACTGAGGGGCTGTTGGGTTTCTCAAAAAATCAAGTAATCTGAATTTCATTGGATTATTCTGAAATCATTTTAGAAGTACTTTGAAGGGGATTTACCACAGTTAATTCACTGAGTCAATCCCCTCCCCCTTTTTACTGAATTGTTTTCCCTAGTTCAATTTCAGTTTAAACTGTTTCTGGTTTACTTTTCAGATTAGAAAAAGCACTCATTTAAAGTGATGGGGATTCCAACAAGTGTTGCAGCATGAGGATAAGAAACTGAAAATAACAATAGGAAATGAAACTTCCTCTCCAAAGCCAAAATGATTGAATGAATGAACTTAAAATGACACCAATATGAGCAAAGCAGTATTGTGTGGAAAAGCCAGCTGGAAATAGTGATGATATAACTAGCAGTTTTCTAACAGATATACATACTTTTCACTTTTCCAACAAGCTGTACTTGGTTTTTAATGGAAGGGGAAAAAATCTGAGTGCCCCTCTGGTTCAAAGGTTTAGAAAGAGATTCTTGCAATTGTCCAAACTGCAAACTGTGGCTAACTTTGCCCTGATTACGACAGGAGAAATGGAAGTTCAGCAAGAACAGCTTTTCCAGGTATGTAGCTACAATGATGGAAACATTTCATCTGCTGGATTTTCTGCCCAATCTGCACTAGAGCCTTACAGGAAAAGTCCTTTTTGCCACATGGTTTAGTAACACAGATCTTCTTTGCACAAGTAACTGAGCATGGGCAGCTGTGTCCACTATGCTCCACTTACCAAGCCCTGGACTATACCTATTAAGGTACCTGTTAAGATACCTGTTAAGCTTTCCAGGTAGTCACGGCAGATATGGTTTTCCCAGTAGCAGGATGAGCAGACCTTAACAGCTAATGCTATCAACCTTCTTGTTGTGAAAAGGGTCAAGTTCTGATAGCTGGAAAACCTATCTGCATCTTTGTCAAGAAGTCCAAAGCTGAACCCCTTGGTTCTCCAGGCCTGTTGTACACAAGGAACCAAACCTTTTCTTTGAAAAAATTTACTAAAGTTTTATTTAGTCAAAACAAAATATTTATTCTACAGGTGAAACAATGCTCTAAACTCATACAGCAAGAAAACAAGAAAGCCTAGTGCGAAATCGGTCTAGCTTAATTCTAACACATTCCCAGGACCTGCATTAGATTGCACAAACCTTAAACCCAAGAGTCAAAGACCAAAGCTGATGTGTTCTCTACATTACTATCTATTTCAATATATGCATATCATAGCCATCAGAATCCAAGCTAGCCTTCTTTCTCAAGTTCTTAGCTCCAGGGCTTTTTTGTAGCAGGAACTCCTTTGAATATTAGGCCCCACACCCCTGAGAACCCTGTAAGCTCTTGGAGGATTGGTTACATCAGGGGTGTGTGGCCTAATATGCAAAGGAGCTCCTGCTACAAAAAAAAGAGGCCTGCTTTAGCTCAATTATAGTTTTTTGGGCCAAGCAGCATCAGGAGATGATGACACCTAATCAGAAGACATTCTTGCTAGAACCCTCTAGAAAATTTCCTCACCACTCCTGACCTTCCCCCTCCCATCCTGTGGGCCACAGGTTCTCACAAGAAGCTAATTACCACAGGTTATAACAGCCATGTAGGTCAAGGAACAAATTAATAGCACCTGCAGCATGGAATAAGCCTGTTACCATTCACATTTACCCTTGGTAGGGGGCAGAGGTGCTTTGCCTCACAGCCTTTTTGAGAGCAGAATTTGTTTAGAGTATTCTGAGGAAAGCACTTAGTAGTTTTAATTGAACATGGTTTGTGGAAGTGATATTTCCCAGTGGTTTGTTTAGCTATTTTATGTTGCAGAATATCTTCCATGACCTACACTGAGTGATGGATGGATGAAAAACAGAGAATCCTCATTGTGTGTATGATAATATCCTGGCAGGACCGGATCTTCATGTTTTTTGAGGGGGGGCAAAATTAAAAAATGATGCCCCCTTATGGGCCATTCTGTCTTATGGTCCCATAGAATACAATGAACTCCATACCCAATTTGGCGCCTCCCCTCCGTTGGTGCCTGGGGCAAGCACCCACCTCTGCCCCCCCCCCCCCGCCTAGATCTGGCCCTGTCTCCTGGCCAAGCCACTCTTTAAATCCCGACCACCATTTTGAGCAAGCAGTTGCTGTGCGTTGTTGTAAGATGAGGTTTTGTGATTATGACCACCATTACTTTCCCTCAGCATCCTAGTCAGAATGTTCTTAGGCAGACATCTCCCTCTTCCCTGCACCCTGACCTGGATGGCCCAGACTAGCCCAATCTCGTCAGATCTCAGAAACTAAACAAGGCCAGCCCTGGTAGATGGGCAACCACCAAGGAAGTCTAGGGTTGCTGTGAAGACACCACCTTTGCTCATCTCTTCCTTGAAAACCCTACAGCGACTTGCTCCTCTTCTCTGCTCCAGATGCAGAAGCATCAAAACTAAATATATTAGGGCTTCTGCAGGGCATTTTGACACTTCAGCCCCAAAAAGGATTGACAGATTATGTTCAAGAAGTGAAGAAAGCTGCATTTTCTTTCGCCTCACCACCTAATTTCCTTGCTCCTGTCAACTGAGATGTGCCAGACAGGGAATGAGGAAGAAGAAAGTCACCCTGTTGGTGGGTGACTGCCTGATCTTTGCCCCAGAGTCTTTGGCCAGGGCTTTGGAGGCCTTGGCCGGATGGCTGCAGCAGAACTGGTTGAAGCTTAATCCAGATAAGATGAAGGTCCTGTACCTGAGTCAGTGGGGAGCTGGACTGGGAATCAGGCTACCTACCCGGGAGGGGGTGCAGTCCTTGTGCCTACGCAGAAGGATGCCTTGCTCTCTATAAAGGCCATGTCACCACAGTGGCCAAATCTGCCTTTTATCATCTTCGGCAAGTTAAACAACTGGCACCTTACCTCTCCCCTCAGGACTTGGCTACAGTGACCCATGCAATGGTTACTTCCAGACCTGACTACTGTAACTTGCTCTATGCAGGCTTGCCCTTGCGACTGATGCAGAAACTCCAGCTGGTGCAGAATGCAGCTGTGCACCAGCTGGTGGCATTGCCTGTGCAGGCCCACATTCAGCTGGTGCTCTGCCAACTGCACTGGCTACCAATTGAGTACTAGATACATGTCAAGGTTTTGATACTAACCTTTAAAAGCCTTGCACAGCCTGGGACCACCTTTTTCCATGTGTGCCCCAGAGGGCCTTGCGCTCCATGGAACAAGATCTTTTGGTTGTCCCCAGGCAATGGGGCATCCAGGAAGATTGATACTGCTGACACCGCTAATGATAATACGGAAATACCATCTACTATTGTATGTAGCCCAGTTTAGGAAGTTTGAGATCAATCAAGTCTAGTTGGAATCACTGTGTTTTTAATGATTTTATATAGTTTTTATTGAAGTCGATTGCTATTTATATTGATTTTACATTTTTTTTAAAAATGTGATCTGCCCACTTGCGGGGAGGGAGGGTGGAATATAAATGTGAATAATAAAATGAATACGAAATAAAAATAAAGGTCCGTCATGGATGAATTTCTGGATAGATAACAAATCTCTGGGTCACAGCCTGGCAACTCCTAAGAAATGCCAGCCTCTCCTCACACACTGTGCCTATTAGCCCCACAAGTGACAGCATAGCCTCCCACACAATGAGGCAAGTGTGATTCCCTTTTCATTTTTTTAAAGACTTAAACATTCCCTAGCAGAGAGATCTTTTTATAAAAAAAACTTCTTTTGTGTGACTGTATGACAAGTAGAAATCAAATTAAACTACAGAAAGTGAAACTGGTTAAATGTATCTGACTTTCCAAATAACTCAAAAGCAGAATGAAAACTCTCTAAGCATTAGGGTCAAGTACTTAAAAGTACTTTTAAAAATCAGAGAATGACAGCTGTCATGGAATAAAAAATGAGCCCAAATTTTGTTCCTTAAATTCTCTGGGATCCTGGCTTGACACACTTTTCCCCTTGGCATGAAAAACAACTGCAGAACCCTCAGCTGTTTTTAACTGACAGTGCAGGACAATTCAGGCATGCTTACCTGTCTCAGTAGTCACCTCCTGCATTCTTCTGCGAGACAGTGCTGTGGCTCAGTGGCAGAGCATCTGCTTTGCATACAGAAGGTCCCAGGTTCAATGCACCCAGCATTGCTAATTTAAAGGAACAGGTAGTAAGTGATGTGAAAAACCTCTAACTGAGACCCTGGAGACACTCTGGCAGTTGAAACAGACAATGCTGACCTTGATGGACAAGTACTCTGACTTAATGTAAAGCAATGTAGTGTGTATGATGCTTCAGCATTGGATAGATCATATTGCAGTCTTTCCCTGTACTAAGAAATTGTTCCTTTCTTCTTCCATTGAGTGGTAGGCACTGCCCATTCATGAAAGTCTCAGCATCTCTCGAATGATTTCAGTTCTCAACCCCCTTGGAGGAAGCTTTGTTACGGCTCAATCTAAGTAAGTTTACCTAGAAGCAGGCCTCATTTTGGGCCGGAGCTCCAGAACCTCTAAAGTTTATTGTGCTCTTTCTTTCTTACCTCCCCCCCAAAAATACTTGCTTCTGGACTCCATTGTTCAAACCCCCTGCGAGAATTTTGCTGAACTCTAAGGTTTGACAAACTTTCTAATATTTTCCCCACAAAAAATGGGAAAATAACCACAACATATAAAGCAGAAAGGTGGAAATCTTTATTATGCCACATAGGAGAAAGTAATTTAAAAAGTATGATGGAAGCAGTGTTCCCTCTAAGCTGAATTAGTGTAAGCTAGCTCACAGATTTTTGGCCTCCAGCTCACACAATTTTGTCTTAGCTCGGGAAAAATAGCCCCTGAGCAAACTAATTTATGCAATAGCTCACAACTTTAATGCCAGCATCTCACAAAGTAGAATTTTTGCTCACAAGACTCTACAGCTTAGAGGAAACATTGGATGTGAATAAGGCTTTATTCTGACAATTATAATTCAAAAAGCATTTTCAGGTAGATGCTGAGCTGATATAATTTAGTGCACCTTCCAGTGATGGCAGGGGTGTGTGGCATATGTGAATGAGTTATGCAAATGGGTTGTGCTAATGAGCTCTGGCACCTCCTTTTCTACAAAATGACCCCTGTCTAGAAGTAAGCCCCATTTAGGGGTCCACCTAAAGGGGACATACTACTAAGAAAGTGAGCACAGAATTGTAATCTTAAACAAATTTTAGATGAGTCACATACACTTCAGTGTTCCTTATGCCTTCTCACCCAGGAAACCTGAGAATGGCAGACTGTGAGAAGAGCTATAAACTCATGCAAAGCTGTTAACACCCCAAGGTTCCATATTAAGACCCAATGCTAATTAAACAATCTTGAAAGCAGAGCTAATAAAACAGATTCTGGCCATTTTGCAAAGGATATTGTGTACTCCGTGACTGCACCACAAATGTGAAGCCTACAATGAAGAAATAGTGGATTTACCAGTTCCACAGCCTGAATGATATTAATCTGCTGGTGGCACATTCCAGATTAGATGATACTTGAGACCAAGGTACAAATAGACATGGGGCGGGGGGGTCCGTGACTGGAAAAGCAGCTATATGGGGCCCAATATGGATGGTGGGGCACTGTGTGAAGAAAGTGTATGGGAGTGGGGGATTACCTTCTCATCAGTGCCTGTGGGTTTAAACTAGTAGTCTGAAATAAACTGATCAGTCTTCTTCCTGCACACAGTGCAGAAGGAAATAAGAGATTCCCGAAGAGTGCCCCCATTACCCCCAACAGAAATCCTTAGAGGCAGAGAGAGATCCTGGACCTGCTGGGTACTTTAGCCCACTCCTCTGAAATGGCTGCCTCCTCATTCTGCTACTTTCCAAATCTGACCAGGAGCCTTTCTGCTCCTCTTTCCTTTATCCTGCTGGTGTCTAAACACAGTGCCAACTTTCTTGCCACACAAAACACAAATCACTCTGCCACTGAACTGGCAGTGCTGGGGGGGGTCACTTCTTCTAAGCCTTGATGAGCAAGTCACTTTTTGCCAATTAAGACCAACTGGAGGGCACAGAGTGGTAAAGCAGCAGTACTGTGGTCTGAACTCTCTGCTCACGACCTGAGTTCAATTCCGGCGGAAGCTGGATTCAGGTAGCCGGCCCAAGGTTGACTCAGCCTTCCATCCTTCCGAGGTCGGTAAAATGAGTACCCAGCTTGCTGGGAGGGGGGAATGTAAAAGACTGGGGAAGGCAATGGCAAACCACCCCGTAAAAAGTCTGTCGTGAAAATGTTGTGAAAGCAACGTCACCCCAGAGTCGGAAACGACTGGTGCTTGCACAAGGAGTCTTTCCTTTTCCTTTCCGGAGGGCATAGACTGTGGAGATAAATGCCCTTAAGACTCCCCCCAACACACACACCCACCATTGATCACCAAAGCCCAGTCGAAGACAGACACAGATCTTGTACACACCCCAGCTAGAACAGGGAGTGGTGGCATCAGACTACAAAATCTGAGCAACACACAAGAGATATGTTGATGGGATTTCCATCTACGCAGAGCAGTGTTTCACAATGAAATCCTATACAAAGTTGGGTCAAGTCTAGACCCATTGATTTCAAGGGATTTAGACTGACATAACTCTATATAAAACTTCAGTGACTGGCATAACTGTTTAGAACTGCAGTGTCAATCATTAAAGCCAGTTGAGCCCTTTCATACTCAAAATCAACCAGTTCCACAAACCAGATTACAAAATTTACCAAACGACTTAAATAGAAATGTGTAAAACAGGATATTCTAGACTCAATAACACAAAACTGTATAGATAGTGTACAAATTAAAACAATGTAAACTGATTCACTAATATCATACAAACTGTTTTACTAGTCTTCATTTCATAGAGGGTGGCAGAATGCCTCCAAAATTCCTGAGGAAATTGATAGGAAGTGAAAATAAAAACTGCAACTGAGAGAAAGTGATGTAAGGACTGGAGAGTTTCTTGCAGCTGGGTATATAAATCAGAAGGCATGGCTCCAAAGTACCAAGAACATCTTCTGGATACCTTGAAAGAGGTCCATTCTCTTGCCTGCTTGATTCAGTTCAAGAAAGACCCACCATGACCACTGTTAGCCTCCAGCAACTTTGTCTTCTGCTTCTGCTTGCCTTGGAAATCCTGGCTCTAGACTGCAACAGAACTGCAGAGAACCAATTGCAAGTGAGTAACCCAGAGATCCGAAAGCTCATGGAAGCCATAGGAGGACAGCAGCTTCCTCAAGGGTGCCTGTACAGAAGACCAACCTTTGGCTTTCCTGGGGCCAAAATCCTCAAGGCCAGCAAAGAGAGTAAAAGTGTGGCAGTGAAGATTATCCTTGAAAAGATCCTGGAGATCTTTGAGCACAACTTCACTCAAGCAGGATGGGATGCAAGAACCATAGCACGTTTGCAAAATGCCCTTTACCAGCAAAGTAACCACTGGAAGAACTGCTCTGCTACAGAGACTGGGGAGGTGGCAACACTGAAAAATCAAGATTTAAACCTGACTCTCCGAAGATACTTCAGACAGATCCAAACCTTCCTGGAGGGCCAGCAGTATTGCCTTTGCGCCTGGAGCATTGTGCGAATAGAAATATGGAAGCTCTTTTCCATTGATCTTAATCAACTTTTGCAAAAGTTTTAAAACTGAAGGTAAGAAGGGGCTGTCTTTCAAATTGCATCATCGCAGATATAGAACCCCCAAATGTATGCATTCTGCACAGTGTTCTGTTGAACTATACTCTTTTTAGCCATTTAGCAGTCTAGATATTAAAGAATAAATTCTATGGATTAGTAATGGTGATCAAAAATGACCATGGAATGCTTAAAACTGCTGTGTTTTAACATCAAGTGACATAGTCGCATTCTACTTTTGGGGGGGGAGGCTTTGTGAATGCATTGCCCAAATCAAAGCGTTGCTTGGTACATTTCTACCTGTGCATTATGTGAAAGGGGCAACTGAATCCCCAGTATTTCTTAGGTTTTAAAGCACAGCGAAACTTAAATAGGGTTGAAATGATTTGACCATCTCCTTTCTCCCTGAGAGAAATCCTGCCCAAAACCAAAGGTTAATCATGAAGTAAGGAAAGACAAGCAACTTATTACTCCTGTCTTTCCCCATTTGTGACTAACAGCAGCTTTGGACAGAAAGAAGAGATGTCTATTGGGGAAACAGTGTCCGGTAAAAGGGCCAGCTCCCCTGCCCCACATCTGCAAACATCCTTCTGCTGGAGATCCACTTTTGGATGTCTGGTATCACATGTGGTTGTGAAAAGTGCTATCAAGGCACAACCAACTCATGGTGACCCCTCATGGGGTTTTCAAGACAAGAGATATTGAGAAGTGGTTTCCCATTGCTTTCTTCTGCATAGCAACCCTGGATTTCCTTGGTGGTCTCCCGTGCAAGTACTGACCATGGCTGGTCCTGCTTAGCTTCGAAGACCTGATCAGATAAAACCAACTTGGGACATCATATGTAATTTGTCCTAAACTCTGGGCTGTTGGTGTCCCCTTGCCTCCACTAATCATTTGTGCTGTCTTTGATTTCAAGGGCCAGATTTTGCTAAGGAGAACTCTTGCACAGAACCCACCTCTCCAGTCAGCCAATGAACCCATTTCGCCTCCTGTTTGTCTACAAAGAACATGCAACAGGTCTCAGGCTTTGCCAAGCGTGTTCTTTGAATCTTTAATGCAGTTCTTTTTTTCCTCAGTGTCCAGAAAATTATTCATCACTTGCAATCCTAGTTCTCTCGCTTCTTTACCAGCTTGCCTTGTTAGAAGGACTGTGAGGCAGAAAGGCTGATATTTTCTGTAGTGTTTGCAAGATGTAGCGCAGCAGCTATGCCTTTGCTCTGCCATTCTTTGACTGATCCTTATGCCCACCGTCTTCCCTAGCCTGCTTTGAGCAACTTTAAAGCCTCTCTTGAGACAGCAGTTGGGAGAGAAAGGGGTTCAGGAGAAAGGGGGTACAGAGGCTGCATGGACCTCTTCTGCGCCATTCATGTTAAAACTAGCTTTTCCTGACAATTCTTCTGCCATTACTGGAGATAGTCAGGCAGTGCTACAGCCTAAATGTGACCTTACATAGGGGAAACAGAGCAGATCCTTCTCTTAAGAATGTAAGGATTGCCTTGCTGGATGGGGCAAAAGTCCATACTCCAGCATAGTATTAGAGGCCACAGCAGCCAGCAGTGTAGCCTTGGGAATTTCCCAAGCAAGGCACGATGGAAACTACTGCCTCCTCCATGTTGGTGGTTGCCTGCAGCCTGTGTTTGAGTGTTCCTGCCTCCCAACATGCACGTTCCATCCTGCAAACTATCAATGGCTATTAGTCATTCTAACAGTCTCCATTTTTCCCCTCCTGATAATGTCTGCTGTCCATCACTGGTTGCAGCCTGCATAACATTCTTAGTACTAAATTCCACAATCCAGTTACACAGTTTGTGACTGAAATGTTGCAATTGACACTAGCATAGATGGATTTTTTTAAAGGATTTATATAATCTGGGTATTATAGTGAAGCTCTATGGACAAAAATGATCCACTGAATGCTTCAAGTAGGACTGGGAGGAGATACATGAAGTTCTCCAGGGATTTATTGGGCTGTTAAAATAGCTGAGAAGAAAGTCCAGCTGAATGGCCAAAGCCAACGGTGATGAGGACTTGCAGGCTCCTCTCACTCTCCTACCAGCCATGTCTGGCCTCAGTGACTCAGGCTGGCAGTGGTGTGGGGAGGGGCTGTGGTTCAGTGGAATAACCTCTGCTTTGAGAGAGCCAGTTTGGTGTAGTGGTTAAGTGTGCGGACTCTTATCTGGGAGAGCCAGGTTTGATTCCCCACTCCTCCATTTACAGCTACTGGAATGGCCTTGGGTTAGCCATACCTATCGCCGGAGTTGTCTTTGAAAGGGCGGCTGCTGTGAGAGCTCCACCCACCTCACAGGGTGCCTGTTGTGGGGGAGAAGATATAGGAGATTGTAAGCCGCTCTGAGTTGCTGATTCAGAGAGAAGGGTGGGGTATAAATCTGCAGTCTTCTTCTTGCATGCAGAAGGTTCCACATTCAGTTCCTGGTATCTCCAGTGGAAAAGACCAAGCAGTAGGTAATGTGAAAAACCTGTAATTGAAACCGTGGATAGTCATTGCCAGTCTGAGTAGATAATACTGACTTTGATGGATCGTTTTCACCAAAAGGAAGCTTCAAAGTGAGAGGTGATAGGCATATGTACTACCACTAAACCACAGTTAGGAATGCCAGACTCCAGGTAGAATTATAGCTCATCTTCAGACTACAAGATTGGTTCTCCTGTTGGAAATTTATGCTTTGGAGGGTGGACTCTATGGCACTGTACCCCAGTGAGGTCTTTGTCAGCCCCAGGATCCATCTCCAGGAGTTTCCCAACCTGGATCTAAAAACCCTACCTCCCCCCCCCCCCACCCTCCACACACACTCCTTGCTGGTGGCCAAGGCAGACCTGGAAACTCTAATCACAGCCCATCTTCATTTCCTGCCTTCCCACTTTCTTTTTCCCAACAAGTGGCACAATTCAGACAAAGCTGAGCACTTCTTGGTTGCAATGGAACAATCTGTCTATATGATTCAGATCTCCATTTATTTAAAGGCACAAAAGTTTGCCATATATAACCTCAGTACAAAATTTTGTGTCTTTTACAGTACCATGACTGAAAAGAAATTTCATCTTTAAAGTGTTGAATCATCTCATGAAAAAAGTATTTTATTATAACATGCAAATTGACAATATTGTGACTTTCTCCTCCTTTTGTGTCCCTTCCAGCCAGTGCTTCCATTTGCCCTTTCAGCTCTATATGGAATTTTATCACACTGGAGTCCTCTGTTTGTCCATTGCTGCTTCTAGCAATAACATCTGAAGGGAAAAAAAAAAACCAACCTTTGAAGTCTGCACTGCCAACCAATCAGCAACATTCCAGTCATCTGCATGCATTCTGCAATAACTCTTTCCTATTTGAATGCTGGCATATTGGAAGGGAGATCTGGAGCTGATTGGCTGTAGCAAGACGCAGAAAATGAAGAGATGGAAAGCTGCTGAAATCTATACATTTGCAGAAATGACTTAATTAGAAATGAAAAACAAAATACCACGTGATGCCGGACTGAAAAAAGGATCTTCTGCAAGCTGTCTGAAATCTGAGGCAGATGTGCTCCAGAAAGGGGATTAAAGCTGACTTGCTGGCTAGAGGGATAAAAAAAGGACCTTCATCCTCTGAAGTCTGGCAGGCACTGTTGCTGGAGCAAGTCTGTCCCAAGATGCATTTGAAACCAAAGTCCGTCTGTAAGAGATGCTGAACTTGGACCTACATCACTCAACTGAACACGAGCAGAAAGTTGGCCAGTTATGTTGGAAATAATGTATTTGGATGGAAATTATCTTTAGACTTGATTTTAATCAGTGTTAAACTGGATACTTGAAAATGTTACTATTTATTTTCTTGTGATACTATAAAAATGTCACTGCCTTTAAAACTTATTTATATTTTGTTAAAATATTTATTTTTACATATATAATTTTTATACTTGGTATTTATATGTCGCTCCATGAATGGGTTTGCAATCTTATTTCTATAAATAAACTTGAATGCATAAAATGGAATTCTGAACTGAATTTCCCCCCTTAAACTGAGCTTCAGATAGACAAATATAAGAATCTGGGTGTCCACAGCTGGGGTCCCAGGTTTACCTGGCCAGTGAAGGAACCCAGGAACAACCCCAGCACCCCCCAACAGTAGCCAGAATGAGGCTAGGCAAATGGCAGCCATGTAGATACAGCTGCAGTGGAGTGAAGCTTGAAATAAGCAGGACTGCGACTTGACATCCTGGCTGGCCAATAGGAGGTTGGCAGCCCAATAGGGCACTGGGCAGGAGTTGCCAACTCGGCAACAAGTAGGGATGTCATGTGGGGCCTGGGGATCTCCTGGAATTATAGCTCATCTACAGACTACAGAGATCAGTTCCCCTAGAGAAAATGGATGCTTTGGAGGGTGGACCCCATGGCCCTGTGTAGCACTGAAGTCCCATGTTTAGGGTTGCCACAGATCCAACTCAGGAAATTTCTGGAGACTTTGGGGGTGGAACCAGGAGACTTTGGGGTCGGAGCCAGGAGCAAGGTTGTGACAAACGTGATTGAACTCTGAATGGAATTCTGGCCATCACATTTAAAGGGACCACACACCTTTTAAATGTTCTCCTTCCATTAGAAATAATGAAGGATGGGGCACCTTCTTTTGGGGCTCATATAATTGGACCGGCTGGCCCAATCTTTTTGAAACTTAGGGGGTGTTTTGAAGAGAGGCACCAGATGCTATGCTGAAACTTTGGTGCATCTACTTCAACCAGCAGTCTCCCAAGAGCCCCAGATACCCACAGATCAATTATCCATTGTACCCTATGGGGATCAGTCTCCATAAGACATAATGGTGTGCCCAGCAGACATTTCCCCTTCCCCCCCCACATGTTGCTATGAGGATGGATGGATGGACAGATGGATAGACAGACAGACAGATAGATAGATCATTATAAAATAAATTTATAATAAAGGGAAATTCCCCCTAATATTGATTTTGCCCAACAGAAAATTTCCCCAGAAAGGGGTAGAAAAGACCAAGAGTCCCATAGTACCTTAAAGAATAACAAAACTTGTGGCAGGGTATGAGTTTTTGTGAGTCACTGCTCACCTCTTCTTTCTCCAAGGAAGGGGTATTAGTGAATATTTAGGGTAGATAGAGCCAGTGCACAGAGGACAATACCTTTTGCCCAGAGCCTTGACTGTTCTATTAATTAATCCTTCATTTGTACCCCATCTTTCTCCTCAATAGAGACTCTATGGAACTTATATTGTTCTCCTCTCTCCATTTTATCCTCACAACTACCATGAGGTAGGTTAGGCTGAGAGTGTGTGTCTTGCCCAAGGTTACCTAGCTAGCTTTCAAGGCAGAGGGGGGGGGGATCAAACCTGAGTCTCCCATATTCTTGTCCAGCACCCTAAGTACAACCCCATGCTCACTGTTTTACAGAGATCATTCCCACTCTGGAACCAGCCAGTTATCAAGGATGTTCAAAGTTGACTGGAATGCTACCTTTTTGGGGGGGTGGGTTAATGTTTAAAATGTTTAATTATAGTATGCAACAGTATACATCATATAACAGACAAGTACCTAATACCTGCCAAATAAATAATACACTGCATCCAACTTAAAATTTTATAACAAAAATAAAATCAAAATGTATAACATAAGTATAAGAGAAGCATTGCTATACTTTCTCAGCATAATCATCTACTTGAGGACAGGACTGTGCAAAGAAAATACAACTGAAAACATGACTTTGCCCCCACAAATCATGACTTTAGTTGTCCATGAAATTACACAAACCATCTGAAATGGCTGTTCTTATGTTTTTATATTTTATTTGTATTATATTATACTTGCAAAACTGAACTATTCAAGACAGCTTTTCTGTGCAGGTAACAGGGTTGCAATGCAGAAAATAGTTTTTCAAACATGTTAGATAAATGGTTAAGGACCATGGCATGTACTACTGTGTTTAGTTTATTGTAAGTAGGATCCTATTCAAGTAATTTCTGTGCCACTTAATGTGTCACGTGAACAGTTATTGCTCTGCTTCTGTTCTTCCTGCTGGTTACAGGCTTCTGAAATCCTAATGCATTGTTTAGTGAATGTCCCATTTTTTGTGACTGGCTTATTATGCATAATCCATCTTGGGTCCCTGTGAGAAAGACGGACTATAAATAATATTAAATAAATGAACAGCTATTTCCCTAAATTTTATATGAATGTATACAATTGGATTCAAAATTTGTTCTACTGCTTAAGACCAACATGGCTGCCTACCTGGATCAATATGAATATATGTAAGCCTTCTTTCTAGAGACTTGTAAAATGGCTGCTGAAGACAATACTTCTGTTATGTGTTGTAACGCACAAAATCTTACAATTTTTTTTTCTGATGGCAACAGTTTCCCAAAGAATTGATCTGTTGGTTGCTCTCCACAACAATTTCTGAACCTTAAGCCTGCATTTTAAAAATTCACAAATTTACAACATGTGAATGATATTTCTAAACTAGCCAGTAGAGGGCAAAATGAGAATATGGCTAAATTCATTCAGCATTTACAGGTGCCCTTGAAAGCAGCCAATAGTTGCAACATGATATTAACATATATGGAAGGATAGCGGTGTGGGGTGGGGTTGTACATCAAACTATTGATTTCCAGGGGAAAGAGTCTTCTCGATTACTTTCAAAGAGGGTGCCTGCTGGTTTTTTTCCTCCTGAACAGAGGAGGTTACACTTGAGACAATTGAGCTCGATCTCTACCCTTAACTGTTCAGGGTCTGAGGTCAATTTGTGTAGTTCCTCTATTTAAAAAGAGAGATGGTCATGTGCAATCTGAAGAAATATTACCCAATTGTTTAGCAGCCCTTGCTGTGAAATGCTGTACAATACATGTCTTGTTAATAGGAACCTTAAGTTGCCAAGCATCATTTCTAGGTAAAAGTTCAACAGGGTGGCTCCACTGTAAGCCAGAACTACATCCTTAATTGTTTGATCCAACTAGTACTTGCTTGTAATTTCTGTCACTTTAGCATCTGAACATCTGAATAAAGGTCTGTGAGAGAAGCTTGGTGAAATTTGCAGTTTGGGGTGGCAGCCCAGTGCCCATGAAACCATGTCCTGTCTACTCACACAATCTTGAACAGCAGTTGCACAAGTGTCTGTGGTGAAAGAGCGGTTGCACACAGCATCCCCTGCCAATTTGATATCCAAAGCAGATTCTTGGGTTATTCTGGAAGTGCAGCAACCCTATTAATAATAATCTTTTATTGATCTTATTTTGATGATGATGATGATGATGATGATGATATTTGGATATATATCCTGCCCTATACTCTGAATCTCAGAGTGGCTTACAGTCTCCTTTATCTTCTTCCCCCACAACAGACACCCTGTAATGTAGGTGGGGCTGAGAGGGCTCTCCCAGAAGCTGCCCTTTCAAGGATAGCTCTGTGAGAGCTGTGGCTGACCCAAGGCCATTCCAGCAGCTACAAATGGAGGAGTGGGGAATCAAACCCAGTTCTCCCAGATAAGAGTCCACGCACTTGACCAGTACACCAAACCGGCTCTCTCTTTATTGAGTCTTTGCTTTTAATTAGGCTTCTATGTTAGCTTTTACTTAGCTTTTTAAAAAAATGTATGCCATCTTTTATAGCACAGAATACAATAGCCATTAGAAACATTAATACTAATAACTCACTCCAACAAAATAAAACCAGTTTAAATGCCCAGATAATAAATTCCTTGAAAGGCCCCTTGGAGCAGTGAAGTCTTCAGACAGTTTCAGAAAGTTGTAATAATTCTGCCAAAATGCTGTGAGGGGGGGTTGGCTCTGTAATTATGAGTGGCAGCACAGAAGCCCTGTTCCCCCACACAAACTATTCTTGTACCTAGGGCCCACAGATCACCTCTGAACCAGGGTGGAGCCATTTAGGACATTAAAAATCATTTAGGGTGTTAAAAGTCAAAACTAGGATTTTGAACTGAGCCTAGATACAAACTGGGAGCCAGCGCATGTGATACATGACTCCTATTGTGTGCTCATTTCAGCTGCCCCCCTTTAACATTCTGAATTTTGAAGCAACTGAAGTTTCTGGGCCTATCTAAGCTATTGAAAACCCACCTCATTACTTTTTATCAAGAGTCAAAATAGAGTCCAGAAGCACCTACATTAGGGTTGCCAAGTCCAATTTAAGAAATATCTGGGAACTTTGGGGGAGGAGCCAGGAGACATTAGGGGTGGAGCCAAGATCAAGGCTGTGACAAGCAGAATTGAACTCCAAAGGGAGTTCTGGCCATCACATTTAAAGGGACAGTACACCTTTTAAATGCCTTCCTTCCATAGGAAATAATGAAGGATAGGGGCACCTTCTTTTGGGGCTCATAGAATTGGACCCTGTGGTCCAATCGTTTTGAAACTTGGGGGATACTTTGGGGAGAGGCACTAGATGCTGTACTGAATATTTGGTGCCTCTACCTCAAAAAACAGGTCCCCCCAGAGCCCCAGATACCCGCGGATCAATTCTCCATGATTTTCTATGGGAATAAATCTCCATAGGGAATAATAGAGTTCCCAGCAGACATTTCCCTCCCATCCCCCCGCTTTCTGATGACCCTGAAGCGGGGGGAGGGTCTCCAAACTGGGGGATCCCCTGCCCCCACCTGGGGATTGGCAACCCTAACCTACATGCTGTGAACTGCGGAAGTACAACCACATCAACAACAGGTTGAATGCCTATGTCAGGAGTGGCCAAACTTGCTTAGCATAAGAGCCACGTAAAATAAAGATCAGATGTTTGGGAGCATTCCTTCCTTCCTTCTGATTCTCAGACATCTGATGCTCATGTCTTGTAGCTCTCAAATATCTGATGTTTATTCTATGTGGCTCTTACATTAAGAAAATTTGGCCACCCCTGTTCCGTTTGAGAGAGCCTGCTTTTAAACTGCAGCCTCTCTATGAAGCAGTAAATTTTTTAGGCTGGCATTTCACAAGGCATCTAAACTGGTGCCAGCTCCTTGCAGGCAACACTACAGAAGTGCAGCTTGGGACCTAAAACCTGTTGTTGAATGCATTTGCAGTTGAGTTCTCTTCTGTTTAAGAAATGCTCACCCTTTTTTTTCAATATCTGACTGCTCTCCATGACGTGGTGGAGAGGAAGGGAAGGGAAGGAGGAGGAGGAGGAACCTCCCAGCTCTCAGGCAGGCTCTTGTAAGGGTGAGGCAGAGGCACAGGCATAGCCTGAAGGATCCAATTTCTTTCAGCAGATGAAGCAGGAACCTCTACCCAAAGGTAAGGGCAGAAGCTCTGAAAGGCTGGGAATGAGGTGCTCTGACTTGGGGCTGGAATCTTTTCTGCCTCTTGCTGCCAAACGGCTGGTTTAGTGGAGATTCCTGCCCGGTGTATCTAAAGGAGATTTTTAGAAAGCACTTTCACAGAGAAAGGAAACATCCTCTTTCTGGTTTCAGTTAATAATTGTCTTGTCTCTACTTTTGGTCTGAGATAAGGAAAACTGACCAAAATTTCAGAAGAACTGGATGGCACTTTTTGTGGAGGTGTTCAGATTCCTCTTGGTAGACCAAGTGACAAAAACTGATTGATTGATATCCAGGCCAACCTCTCCAAGGCAGAGCTCAGAGCAGCAGATCAGTTCATTTTATCTTCCCAGCCATGTGAGGTGGGGAAGGCCAACCAGAGTTCCCTTTGTCATTCCTGATTGGCTTTCCAGGTGGTTATCCTGTGTAGTGACTGACAATTGCTCCAGAGTGTTTATGCCTTTCAGAAAGGGTTGCTGGTGGAAAAGCCAAATGGCCTGAGTTTCTCCACAAAAGTGTGTCAGCATCATAGAGCAGGGAGCAAGCTTTTGAGTTCCCCAGAACTGTTTGTTGTAGGGTTTCTACCTCCAGGATGCGAAATACCTGGAGATTGTGGGAGTGGGAGAATGGGGTTTGGGAAGGGGAAGGACTTTAATGGGATATAATGGCATAGAGTCCACCTTCAAAAGTGACCATTTCCTCCAAGTGAACTCATCTCTGTTACTCTGGAGATCAAGTATAATCCTAGGAGATCTCCAGCCACTGCCTGGAGGTTGTAACAAAAGGGGGGGGGGGACTGTACAAAAGTAACACCTGTTGATACAAGTCTTCGCTTGCTACTCTATATTTTGAAACAAACAATTTATTATCAATATTATTGACAAAAAACTACACACTAGATGCCAGATTTTAACATTGGCAAAATTACAATAGAGGGGTGATGTTACAGCAGCAGTAGCAGCAGCAGCAGCAGCAATGGATTGCCTAGGTAACTATCCATTTCATTTGCCTTCTTCAGGCTGCAGAACACTAGGTAAAGCCTTGAATTCAATAATGGAATATTCAGTATTCCCTTCAAATTTCTATTTAAACACTCTCCAGCTTTTACAATTGTTGTATAGACAGCTGCAGTTGGGGCCTCAGAGATCAACACTCTTCCATTAGGGGTTACCCTTTGTCAGATTCAAAATGTCTCTGTGCTAAGTTCAGCAACTGTCTATCCAACAATTGTAAAAGCTGGAGAGTGTCTATATAAAGTAGAAGGAAATACTGGGTATTTCATTATTGAATTCAAGGCTTTACGTAGTGTACTGCAGCCTGAAGGCAGCAAATGAAATGGATAGTTACCATTGCTGCTGCTGTAACATCAACCCTCTATTGTAATTTTGCCAATGTTGTTAAAATCTGGCATGTAGTGTGTAGTTATTTTATCAATAATATTGATAATAAATTGTTTGTTTCGAAATATAAAGTAGCAAGCCAATAGTTGATTGTATCAACAGTTGCTACTTTTATATAGTTTTTTCCCCCCTTTTGTTACAATATCACTTTTCTGTATAGTCATCTCTTTCTGTATAACTACCTGGAGATTGGCAATCCTGGTTCCTTGGGTTTGATACTCAGTGGTTTGCAATGAAAAATCAGCAGAGTTTCATGCAGTTTTGTTAATACTTTTCCATATTACTCCCTCCTGAGTCTCAATAAATTTCTACCATGACTGAAAAAGGGCTTACTTGTCACACAGAGCTGTGATGGTAAGCTTCATTAATAGGAACCAGCCCTTTGCTTAAAGAAAGAGGAGGGATATTGGCCACCTCACAAATGAACATTAATTTGAATCTGGTTATAACATTGCTGTAGTTTAAGCTTTTTTTAAAAAAATGGAAATAACTGCAATAAATGCGCTTAAAATAATATAGTTTTGAATGCATGCAAGAGCAGGCCTTTGATCTTGAGGGGGGGGGAACGCAACATTCACAGCAGATTCTGTTCAATTGAATGAACATGAAAAGTGGTTTCAAGTTTTAGGAAGGAAGGTGCAATTGCAGTTTGTTAGCTTTTAAAGACAAGCTAGGGGGGAGCTGTGCACACTGATTTTCAGGCTTATTTTTTGTAGCGTGCTGTCTCTCACTCCACTCCCCCGTCACAGAATGAGACACAAATGCAAAAGGACAGATAACAACTGTTATTTTTACCCACATGTTTCCATGTAACACATCAGCAAAAAAAGCCCCAAACTTCACAGCTGTTTTGCACTGGAACGATAAAAAAGGACATTTGTAAAAAGAACCACACCATCCCATGTCACTCGTCTGCCTCTCCTCGTGATGGGAAGCTGGCTGTGGGATCCTTCTGCATCTGTGGTGCTTTGATCACAAGTATCAGCTGGATCAGAAGATGAACATCGTGTGTTCTAGTATCACCAATTATATGCTCCCTTTTATCGGCAACATCTTCAAATAAATAGAAACATTTCTTATCTGTGATTTTAGTACTGTGCTCACTTTGTTTGCCCATCATAGCAAGCAATTTATCTTCTCTGGTGTACTCAGTTCATGGCATGAGAAATTTCTTCACAGTGAGCTCTTGTGACTATAGTTCCGGTCCTGAATCATTCATTCTTGCCTCTACAGCTGTTGCAATGGACACCTACTACATCTTCAGCTATTACTTGATCCAGTTCTGTGGTCATTCCTGGATGTTTACCAATATGATCATCAGATTCTTGTCTTTTGGGGAAGGTAGGCCTACTTCATGTCACTGCTTTTCATACAAGGCCCACTTTAAACTATAGGACAGAACAAAACACTGATTTGGGACATTTTAAATTTGATAGATCTCTCAAAGAACTTTGAATAGACGAGAGACTGGGATAGTCTAAAAATCCACATTCGCCTGTATGTGGTACCAAGTCAAGTTCAAGTACCTTTAATGGCATAAAATGGTGAAGTAAAAATACAGACAGAATTAAAATAAAGTTCAGTGAAATTTATAGTGTACAAAAATGGTTAAAGATGTGATAAAAACAGTGCATAAAAGCAAAATTGATCAAAAGTTCATGTCTATGCCTAGGAAAATGGCCCTTATGTATTACAATGAATGTGGTACCACACTCATATACCGTTTATGCAAGTACAGTATCTTTAACTGTCATGTTAATCTTGTTATTTACAAACTGAGAAGGTCGTATGGGAATGCAACAGTAAGCACACAGACAGCATACTATAACATGCATGGAAGGTCTGCTTTCCAGAATCCCAGCCAAACTTCAAAACTGCTGTCTAAACTATATCTTCTTGCTGGTCCTCCAGACTGAGTTAACTGGTTTTAAACTGGACAACTGAAAGGATATTTTAGCAGCCAGTGGGCATCCACCAATTATTAGGCTACACCAAAGCCTAGAGAGAAAATCTGTTCTCCATTCTGCAAAACAACCATCATGGCTGTAATGTCCTATTTACTCCATTTCTGTATTACAATGCAAGTATGAAAATGTCACATTCTTATCCCAATTTTCAATCTGTAGTTAACTCATGGCTAGTTCATGTTGTCAGACTTCTCCATGGAATTGTTTGTGTAGGAATGTGACCATATGACAAAACGTTAACAAAGTTGGGGAGCCAGCAGCTCTGTCCAGAGAAATATAAACAAGGATCCCCTCATGAAAATGTAATCTTCTGTACTTATCATGTACTCCCCCCAACACACACAGTTGCCACTGACTTATGGCAATCTGTAGGGGTTTTGAGGCAAGAGATGTTCAGAGGTGGCTTCCCATTGCCTGTCTCTGTGTAGACAATGTAGTGACTGTGGTGGTCTTCCTTCCAAGCACTAACTAGGGCCAACCCTTCTTAGTTTCTGAGACCTGGTGAGATTGGTCTGACTTGGGCTATTCTGGTCACAACACAAACTGTGTTGACCTGTGCCATTTTTTCAAATGGTTACTTTCCTTCAAGACATGGCTTTAAAAAAAAAAAAAAACAGGAATGCACAGGAATGCAGTTCCAGCTGGCTTGATGTAAGGGGGTGTGACTTAATATGCAGATGAGTTCCTGCTGGACTTTTTCTACAAAAAAGCCCTGTGTGAAACAATGGTGATGTCAGGGGGTGTGGCCTAATATGCAAATGAGTTCCCACTAGACCTTTTTTTAAGCCCTTCTTCTAGGAATCCTGCAGTCACTCCTTGTGTGTATCCAAATATCTCCAGCTGACAGTGCTAGGCTCCAATAGCACTTTTCAACTGTAGTGAGCAGGGGAAATCAGGCAGAAAAGATGGTGCATTCTGATCCATCTAAAGTTAGTCTTTGCTAAAATTTGCTATTCTTAACAGATCCTTCCTCAGCAGAATTACACCCTTCTAAACCCACTGAAATCAATAGGCTTAGATGTACAAGTCACATTTATAAGCAATGGGATTTAATTACAGATAACTTCAGTTGGACTGGAGTCATACTGCTGGACTAGTGTTGGAGACCCACCTAAGAATTTTCCATCAGCAAAGAAGAATTCAAGTTATAATAATTTCCAGTCCTCTTCTGTAAAAGATAAACATTGAGATATGAGAACTTAAAAACATTTCACAATATGAAAGTGCCATAACAATGGGGGGGGGGGGGTTAGATCTAGAACCATCTTCAAATGTGGTCCAAATCTTGCATCTCACATGTATCTACAAAACTGGCCCTCATGTTGTTTCCATTATCTGACAAAAAAAAAGTAGCCAAGCCATACAAATTCCAAGTAGAATATCCCTCTGTATTGGATTGGTTACCATCTTAATTTAGGAGCTGCTGCTGGTTTAGGACAAATGTGCTTCCAGATTATCCCCGTTTGGAGCTCCTACACTATCAGCAAACTCGAACCTCCATGTCCTGTCAAAGAGACAGATCTGTCACCATCTCACAGAGTGTGTCCATTTTCCTCCCAAAATGTTGTTCTGTTACTTGCATAACATTATTTGTTGCCAGAGACAGCTGCTTAGCTAACAATGCAGTCTTATGGAGAATTGCACCCTTCTAAGTCCACTGACTTCAACAGACTTAGAAGGGTGTAACTCTATTTGGGATTACACTGTAAAATATGCATGAGATAGGTTCAGAATTTTATCTTTGCCTTCTAGTCAAACTTGCAGTACCACAGGAAATCCTTGAAAAAATTTAGAAAACTGGAACAGTATTCACTTCCTGTATGTTGGGAAAAAGGAATTGTAAAGAGAAGATGATAGTTCTAAATACGTCTTTTTCTTTCTTCTTTTCCCATTCTTCATACTTAAAGACTCTGTGGCAGATACTTTCTATTCTATTGGACTTGTGATGCGTATTTGCCAGTCATTGTCTCTACTGGAGCTTTTGCATATATTTCTTGGCATTGAAAATGATCGGTTTTTCCCAAGGCTTTTACAGGTATGCAACATCAAGTGATATCTGGAACTTCAGTCAGGTTTTTATTTGTTTTTGTAATTACACATTTTAATGACTTAATCAAATAATCTCCTCCTTTGTGAAATAATTTTTAGAGTTGGCTCATAAATGCATGCTCAGCCTGTGGCATTTCAGATAATGTGAATGTGATGAATTTTTCACACATGAAAGTCCTAATGTAGCATGGTACTCATCAGGTAAGGTGGTTAAGCATTGCAAGCCAATCTTTACAATCCTTCTTATCATCAAGAAGAGGGAATTTTACCTAAACAAATGACTAATGACTTCTCAGTATCACAGACTTTGAGACAAATTATCTAGACTGGCTTCTAGATGGGCTTCAGATGCTATGTACAAGTGGTAAGAATGCAGGAACAAGCTATGCACACATTTGTTTCTTTCATTCTGCTGTGACATTCAGTCTCCCTCAACATGTAGAAACATCAGTTGTGTGTGGAATTCATATGTCATCCATGAGCCAGTCATCTTTTCTGAGCCCAATCTACCTCACAGGGTTGTTATGAGGTTAAAACGGAGGAGGGCAAAGCTGTGCATGCTGCTCTGAGCTCTTTGTAAGAAGGATTTGATTTTAAAAAATATTTATTTTATTTATTTACATTAGACTTTTATCCCGCCCTCTCCACAAGTGGACTCAGGGCGGCTTACAAAAGTCGTTTACACGATAAAAACAATAAGTCAATAAAATCTATAAAACATTAATACAATTAAAATTTAAAAACTATTCCACAGTGCTGTACCATTACTATGTTGGCGGTTCTGCTTTTCAGACGGTTGGTCACCGGGAACTCTAGCTGATGTCAGGTGGCAGCTCTCTCTCAGTTTAAGCATTGAAGGCCTGTCGAAACAATTTGGTCTTACAGGCCCTGCGGAATGTAGGAAGGTCCCGCAGGGCCCTTATGGCCTCCAGGAGAGTATTCCATAACTCTGGTGCTGCCACCAAGAAGGCCCTGGCTTGTATCAAACGCAGCCTGGCCTCCCTTGGTCCAGGGGTGGACAGCAGATTTTTTGTCCCTGAACACAGTGCTCTCTGGGGGAATATATATCTACGGTCCCGCAGATAAACAGGTCCCTGACCATAAAGGGCTTTAAAGGTCAATACCAACACCTTGAAATGGATTCGGAGCACAATAGGTAGCCAGTGCAGCTTTTTCAGCACTAGCTGAATGTGCTCCCATCGAGGGAGCCTCATTAACAGCCATGCCGCAGCGTTCTGCACTAACTGTAGTTTCCGAGTCAGCGTCAAGGGTAGCCCCATGTAGAGAGCATTACAGTGATCTATTCTTGAGGTGACCGTAGCATGGATCACCATTGCTAAGTCATTGTGCTCCGCCAAAGATGAAAAAAGGCGGATCTAACAGTGGCTGCTACCTGGGCCTCCATTGTAAGGGAGGACTCAAGGAGCACGCCCAAGCTCTTGATCTTAGGGGCTGGTATCAATGGCACCCCGTCTAGAGCTGGCAGCTGGACCCCTCTCCTTGGACCACCCCGGCTCAGATAGAGAACCTCCATCTTTGTCGGATTCAATTTCAGCCGACTCAGCCTGAGCCAGGATGCTACAACTTGAAGAGCCAGGTCCAGATTTTCCAGGGTTCAGTTGGACTGGCCACCCATCAATAGATAGAGCTGGGTGTCATCTGCGTATTGGTGACAACCCAGTCCATACCTCCTGACAATCTGGGCAATGGGGCGCATATAGATGTTAAATAACATCGGGGACAGAACCGCACCCTGAGGCACACCACATGCACGTGAGTGCCTCTGGGATGACTCCTCCACTATCACCACCCTTTGTCCCCGATCTTGAAGAAAGGAGGTCAATCACTGTAAGGCGGACCCCTGAATCCCCACGTCGGCAAGGCAGCCAGTCAGTAGCTGATGATCAACTGTATCAAAAGCAGCTGACAGGTCCAATAGCAGCAGCACTGCTTAGCCGCCCCGATCCAGATGTCGGAGGAGGTCATCCATGAGAGCGACCAGAACTGTCTCCGTCCTGTAACCTGGTTGAAAGACGGACTGGAATGGATCCAGTGCGGAAGTGTCCTCCAGGAATCCCTGTAGCTGAATTGCCACCGCCCGCTCTATAACCTTACCCAAAAAGGGAAGGTTTGATACTGGCCGATAGTTCACCAATATGGCTGGTATCAATACGGCCAGATCTGCAGGTGGTTTTTTCAAGAGGGGACAGACCACAGCCTCTTTAAGGGGTGTGGGAAAGATCCCTTCTATCAGGGATCTATTGATGATACCTTGCAGTGGTTCACGTAGCATCGCCTGGCTAGCTTTTATAAGCCAGGAGGGGCACGGATCCAACCTACAAGTCGTAGGGCGTACAGCTAAAAGGATCCTGTCGACTTCCTCCAGGCTGAGTGGACTGAAGGAATCCAGAACTGGACCAGATGTGCTCGGTGCCCCAAGTTCTTTCACTGTATCAAGTATGGCGGGAAGGTAGTGTCGGAGCGACTAGACTTTATCTGTGAAAAAACTTGCAAAAGCCTCACAGCCTATTTCCAATTCTCTAATATTTTGTTTACCATGCGGTAAAATTGTTAGTGACCGAATTATACTAAACAATTGTGCTGGGCGCGAGGTCGCAGATGCAATCTGGGACACAAAGTAATTCTTCTTTTGTGGCCTGGAATGCCATCTCATAGGTCCGCATAGGATGTTCTTGTACCTTCGTCACGAGTATGTCGCCATTGTCTCTCTAGTCGTCTTAATCGCCGTTTCATTGATCGCAGCTCCCGGGTATACCATGGAGCAGATCATGAACGAGGATGAAAAGGACGTCGGGGAGCGATCTCGTCGATGGCCATGGGGAGCTGGCTATTCCAGTTCTCCACCAGTTCATCCAACGAGTCGCCAGAGGGCCAGGGATCCTGCATAGCCGTTTGAAGCCGCAAAGGGCCCATCTGGCTACGTGGGTGAGCTAAAACTTGCTCACCACCTAGATGGGGTAGAGGTGGCGTATTCACACGAGCCCTCAGGGCATAGTAGTCAGACCATGGCACCGCCTCGGCAGAAATCTGATCCACTCCAACTCCCGCCGCAAAGATCAGGTCTAATGTATCAGCCTGGTGCATGGGCACTGTTACATATTGGGAGAGTCCCAGTGCTGCCATGGAAAGCACTAGGTCCGTTGCCCGAGTGGAAGCTGCGTCCTCAGCATGGACATTGAAGTCACCCAAGACTATAAGCCGAGGGTGCTCCAATGCCCAGCCTGCTACAGCCTCCATCAGGGACGGTAGGGCACTGGCTGGTGTGCTAGGCGGACGATACACCAGCCAGATTGCTAAACTCTCCCCTACATCCCACACCAGGCCAGCACATTCTATGCCTACGATCTTTGGCGGAGGGAGCGCCCTGAAGGAGCAATATGAAAATAGCCACCCCTCCCCCCCGCCCGCTAGTCCAAACCTGATGAAGAACGGAGAACCCAGGAGGGGCTACTTGGGAGAGAGCCACTGTCTCCCCATCCCGCACCCAGGTCTCCGTCACACAGGCCAGGTCCATGTCCTGTCTGATAAAAAAATCCTGCAGGACTGAGGTTTTATTATTTATGGACCTGGCGTTGCACAATATCAGGGATGGAGACGTGTTTCCACTTGGCCCTTCTACCTGCTATCTTTGGGATGGGACACAGGCTGGAAGGGGAACGAGCCCTCTTGGGTCTCAATCTCCTTCCGTTCCAATTTTGCCTGCTCCCACTGCTATACTTTCCCCTCCCCAGGAGCACTGTGAAGTATAAACAGTGGAGATATGTTAGGAGTTGGATGGGAGACCACCAAGAAAACCCATGGTTGCTATGCAGCTGCCCTTTGCCACACGTTAAGTCTTTATTATAGGAACAAGGCATTTTTCTCCAGGTTGGTTAAGAGTCAAAGTGGGGGCACAACAAACATAACTGTATTTGTTATAGTGGATGATCCTGTTTGGATTTTGGTCCTCAAGCATCACAATGTCTTGGATGCCCCGATGCTCCATGATTTGGTGTAGGGGGTGTCCTTTCTATTCTAGTGCAGTTTCTGTATTTAAAAATGAGCCTGTGTGGATTTCACGCTGTCTCAATTTCGTTTTTCAGTGAGAAAGAGTGGGGGGGGGGGAGAGAGAAAGACAGAAAGACAGAAAGACAGACAGAGGCAGAGAGAGACAGAGAAGAATTTTTCTCTCTGCCTGAAGCAGAATCACAGTGTGCATGAGAGATCAGATGATTTTGAGTGATTTACAAATGGACTGAATATTTTGTTATAAATAGGTTAAACTCCTTCTATTTTAATTACTGTATTAAAACCACAAAGTGGCATTATAGAACCTGAACTGCTGTCTACCCTTAGGGAGGATGCCATATGTAAGAGAGGAAATTCCGCTTTGAACTTGAAGTACTGGAGCATGAAGTCACAATGACACCCTTTCTGTTGTTTATATTTTTTCACTGACTGTGCCTGCTTCCAGTTTTGGATTTTTTTTTTGTAAAAGAAGGCTAAGAAATTTATATTTGAATAAAGAGATTATGGGGTATTTGGTATTTTCATTCTGAAAACTGCATGCAGACTCACAGAGAAAACAATAATCAGTCATAATTGACTAAGCAAAAATTGTTTGCTCATCTTATGAGAGTTTTGCTCCCAAGACAAGATGTTTTGACCCCATATTAAACTACAATTTTCCCATGACCAAAGTCTAAATCAGATGTTAGCGCGAAGAGCTCTTGACTAATCAGAGTTCTTTCGTAGCACAAAGCTAAAGATCTTATGAGATTACTACTGGTCTCTGGGCAAGGGATATCAGTTCACCTGGAGAAAATGGCCACTTTAGAAAGTGGATCCTAAGGCATTACACCCCATTGAAGTCCCTCCCCAAACCCTGCCTTCCTCAGGCTTCACCTCCAAAATCTCCAGGTATTTCCAAACCTGGAAATGGCAACCTTAACATATGAACATATGAAGCTGCCTTATACTGAATCAGACCTTTGGTCCATCAAAGTCAGTACTGTCTTCTCAGACTGGCAGCGGCTCTCCAGGGTCTCAAGCTGAGGTTTTTCACACCTATTTGCCTGGACCCTTTTTAGTTGGAGATGCCGGGGAATGAACCTGGGACCTTCTGCTTCCCAAGCAGATGCTCTACCACTGAGCCACCATCCCTCCTTAGCAATAAGGAATGTAGGGTTGCCAATCCAGGTTAAGAAATTCCTGGATATTTGGGAGTGGAACTCGAGAAGGGCAGGGTTTGAGAGAGGGAAGGACCTCAAGTAGGGTATAATGCCATAGAGCTACCCTCCAAAGCAGCCATATGTTTTCAGAGTAACTGATCTCTGTAGTCTGAAGATCAGCTGTAATTTCAGGACATCTCTAGGCCCTACTTGGAGGCTGGCAACCCTATTTGTAGGTTGGAAATGACCACTTTCACATTCGTACCTTCCCAAAGTGTCCAGGATGACCAACTTAAAGCCTATGATAACCCTACATTTAATGCCTCAGGTAAGCCAACCTTTTAGACTATCTTGATGCCTTCCTCTTTCCAACCAACAAAACCTCTTTTCAGGTGCTACTTTAAACAAGAAAATTCAGAATGACCCAGTTTCACTTATAATTACTGTCAATTTTTCCTCCATGTAGAAGGCAACTAAGGTTGCCAATCCCCAGTTGTGGGTGGGAATTCTCCCAGTCTGAAGCCCCTTCCCCCCACTTCAGGGCTATCAGAAAGTGTGGGGGGAATGGCCACTGGGTGCTCCATTATACCCTGTGGAGATGTCCCCATTGGGTATAATGGAGAATCAATTGTGGGTATCTGAGGCTCTGTGGGGGCTGCTGGTGTTCTCCTCACCCCTTCCATGTCAAAAAGAACATAAGAACATAAGAGAAGCCATGTTGGATCAGGCCAATGGCTCATCCAGTCCAACACTCTGTATCACACAGTGGCCAAAATACACACACACACACACACACACACACTCTGTGGCTAATAGCCACTGATGGACCTCTGCTCCATATTTTTATCCAATCCCCTCTTGAAGCTGGCTATGCTTGTAGCCGCCACCACCTCCTGTGGCAGTGAATTTCACATGTTAATCACCCTTTGGGTGAAGAAGTACTTCCTTTTATCCATTTTAACCTGACTGCTCAGCAATTTCATTGAATGCCCATGAGTTCTTGTATTGTGAGAAAGGGAGAAAAGGACTCATTTCTCTACTTTCTCCATCCCATGCATAATCTTGTAAACCTCTATCATGTCACCCCGCAGTCAACGTTTCTCCAAGCTAAAGAGCCCCAAGGGTTTTAATCTTTCTTCATTGGACCACAGTGTCAAATTCTATGAACCCCAAAAGAAAGTGCCCCCATCCTCCATTATTTCCAATGGCGAGAAAGCATTTCAAAGGAACATGGTTCCTTTAAATGCAATAGCCAGAACTCACTTTGGCATTTAACTGTGCTTCTCTCCCCTCTCCTGGAGCTAGGGTTGCCAATCCCCAGGTGGGGGCAGGGGATCCCCACCTGGAGCCTCCTGGTAAGCCCCACCCCCCCCATCCGCTTGTCTGCCTCAGCTGGCAACCCACTGTGTTCCTAAGCAGGGTTACTCAAACTTAACCCATTGGCTTCAATGGACTTGGGAGAAACTGTGCTTATGACTACAGTGCTTGTTACATACCAAATAGGAGGATGAAACTTTGTACCTGCTGCTAAAGTGGTTTTACAATTTCAAAATGCAACAATTGGTTAGTTATATAGCAGTACATTAGACCAGTATGAGCTTTTCCTTTTGAAAGGGCTTCAGTACTCATACTAGACTCTGGGGCCTCAAAAAACAATTGGGCCTCTGGCACTCAAAATCCAGTTTGATTTTTAAATACATCAGTGCCTTTGAACACTTTTTTTTTTTTTTTTGCTATTTCAGGTTAACCCACACCATGTGTTCTGAGGCCTCTTTGCCATAACACTTTCTAACTGAAGCCTGTGGTAGCGGAGTTGATCTATTTCTTGTCTTGGGGGCAGGGACCACCTGCAAACAGCTCTGCCAGACCTTTTACTTTAAAGATTACGTAATTAATATTGAACTGGATTGGTATCCATGCATTCAAGTATATTTTAGGTTCAAGTCTCTGGCCATGCCTAAGCCTTAAATACCCACAAATAGGAAGGGAAACAGAAGTTCACCTTGGATTATATATTGCTGGCAGAGATATGTCCAGACTTCCCCTTCCTGCTGAAGACTGCCTCAGAACAGCCTAACATCTTCCAACTGTTACTTTGCTTCCACTCTATAAACCACCCCTCAGCAAAATTTACAGAAGTCTGTCTCTTAGCAACTTTTCTGATAAGCAGACCAGAAACAGGCTGTGTGGGCAGAAACCTACCATTGCTGTTCTTTCTTTCCAGATTACAGAAAGAATTGTAATCTTATTTGTTGTGATTGCCAGTCAAGAAGAAGTTCAAGGGAAATCTGTGGTGTGCCTCTTATTTTTTCTCTGGAGCTTCCTTGATGTGGTCAGGTAAAAAATGGAGTAACAATGATCGTATCCTCTCCTCTTTAACTAAAAGAAAACTTTTGTTTCTAACTTTGTATCTCTTTCTTTTAAAAAGGTCATAAATTAAATAGTTCTGTCATTCAAAATGTTCTCCAAGTGGTATGCTGTGATGACCGTAGAGATGACATGGAATTGACATGGGAAGCATGTGGGAATCAGCCCTCCATGAATATAGTAACAGCTTTTTAGTACAAACTTTGTTATGGACATTGTGTCATAGTGGACAGAAAGAGTGCCACACTAGAACTGTGGAAAATTAGGGTCTCTAACCTATCTCCCACAAGCTGTAGCTATATTGTTTTCCTGAATCCTCCCCAGGTCCACATGAGCAAGTGTGCATTGTATTTACTTATTTCATTTACACCCTGCCTTTCTTCCTCAATGGGGACTCAAAGCTACAATTGCAAGTTCCTTGCTCAGAACAATCTCAGGCATGCCTGCAGGATTTTGCCTGTTGGATTGGTCCCAGAACACAGAAATTGTTGGGTGTCCTTTTTCCTAACATGTTGCCAGGAGAGCTTTTTCTTACAAAGATCAAAAATTAAGAAAGTAGAAAAGGCAAGAAATTGTGCTTACCTCTTACCTATGCTATTAACATTCACTATCTTTTTGCCTGCTGTGATATGTGGTCCAATTCTGCCCTTTAATGAAAAGTTATGAAAACAAGAGAGTCTGAAATGAATATGTGGAACTGAGAAAGGATGCTGAGTAATCTGTTTGCATAGATACCAAGATCTGCACTCACAGTGTTACTGGTCAGAAAAAGAAGAATGTGAGCAAACTGGTATTTCCAGTTTCCTGCAATTTACTTGTGTCAACCAAGTTAAACAAACAGGGTGCACTGCAAACCTGACCATTTCAAGAATCTAAATAACCTTGCACTCTGGACTCCTGGGAAAATAAGAAGACTGCTCTGGCATGCTAGCAGCAACCTACATTCTTGCCTAGCATCAAGATTTTGGAAACGCTTTCACTGTACGTAATCAAACAAAGCTCAGCTTGTCTGGCTTTCAAAGCAGCACCTCACAGCTTCCTCTCCTTTGTATCCTAGATATACTTATTGCATGTTAGCAGTGATTGGAATACACTTCAAAGGATTGACGCAACTAAATTATGTGCTATGGATTCTTTTATATCCGTTATCAGTGCTGGCTGAAGGTAAAACTATCTACAAATTGGATTATTATTATTTTAAAATGGTGCATAAATCTTCATAGCTCAGCTATTTTACAACCTCAATTAAAGGACTTTCTAGTATTTTTAAAGTTCCCAGGCTGTACATGCCAGAAAGCAAATCTTGCAGCCCATTAATGAATCTGCTCTTGATCCATCAGTATCAGTGTTGTCTACTCAGACTGGCAGCAGCTCTCCAGGGTCTCAGGCAGAGGTCTGTTGCATCTCATGCCACAAGATCCTGGAGATGCTAGGGATTAAACCTGGACCTTCTGCATGCCGAGATGCTCTTCCACTAAACCACAGCTCCTCCCTCAGAGTAGGGTTGCCAATCTCCAAGTGGGACCTAGAGTTCTCCCAGAATTACAGTTGGTCTCTAGTTCCCCTGGAAAATGGCAGCTTTGGAAGGTGAACTGTATGGCATCATATCCCTGCTGAGCTCCCTCCCACCTCCTATTCCAGCCTCTCAGGCTCCTTTCTGAAATCTCCAGGAATTTCCCATCCTGGAGTCAGCAACCCTGGTTCAGAGGCATATCTCATCAAATTCATTGGACTTAACTCCCAAGTAAGTGTACACAGGGTTGCAGCCTTGGCATTCTTGAGCCTATAATAACTGCAGATGCCATTGTGCCATGTATTTGATAAGGAAAATATTGTAGTTATTCACCAGACTACCCAAAGAGGTAAACTATTTTGCTGAATCAACTTCTTGCTCACTGTGAGAGCCAGTGTAGTGGTTAAGTGCGCGGACTCTTACCTGGGAGAACCGGGTTTGATTCCCCACTCCTCCATTTGCACCTGCTGGAATACCCTTGGGTTAGCCATAGCTCTGGCAGAGGTTGTCCTTGAAAGGGCAACTGCGGTGAGAGCCCTCTCAGCCCCACCCACCTCACAGGAGATTGTAAACTGCTCTGAGTCTCTGATTCAGAGAGAAAGGCAGGGTATAAATCTGCAGTCTTCTTTTTTTACAGTTGAAATGTTAGCTGTTTTTTAAATGATGCTTGACAAACTGATCTATATAAATACAACTTCCCCCCCTTGTGCCTACAGAGAATGGCCAATTAACAAAGAGCTCCTTGCCAGTCTTAATTTTCCTGTGCCTAATTTTGTGGGATGCTATACTGCAGGGGGTCCTAATCTTTTGAGTCTGTGGGCAGTTTTGGAATGTTGACCAGGAGTGGGCACTTCTACAAAATGGCTGCCACAGTGGGCAATCATAGAATGGCTGCAAGGGGGTCCAAGGGCCAGACATAAAATGTTGGAAGGTTGTAAGCCAAGCACCTTCCTAAGATGGAGCCAGCTGTTTCTGAATGGTATTCTCTGGGTTCTTCTCAAACATCTCCCACTTCCAATAACATGATGGAAAGCCATTGCTGGATCTTTATTTAGGGGAAAGATTCATTGTTGAAGATAGGAAAGCCACTGGTGTGCATTAAGTTACCCTTGGGCACCATACTGGGAATCACTGCTGCACATTACAGTGTTTCATCATAAGTAGAAGCTTAATAACTCTGGCAGTTTTAGAAGTGTTTCATTTACTACCCATTTTATTTTTCTCCTCAGCATTTGCTATATATGAATCACTGCCTCATTTTGAAACTTCTGGCACTTACTCAATCAATCTGCCCTTGCCATTTGCTGTGCCCATCTACTTTCCTTATATACTAAAAATGTACATGGTAACATTGTTTGGTGGTAAGTACAGAGCCAAGGTGAGTCTACCAACACTAACAAACCTGGATGAAGCCCAGTCTCCAAACTAGGAACTATTCAGGCATAATCAATTGTTAGCTCAAATCTCGCCTGCCTTCTGTCTAGACCCCAGTATTCAGGACAACTAGAGTCAGCCACTTCTGCTAGTCTTCAATCTTATGTAACCTAGTGGCTCTGGAATGGATGGGGAGCTGGTATGGAAGGCCAGCTCTAGGGTGCTGTGCAAAAAATGTTAAAGCAGTCTTAAAGTCTGGGCAACTTCTGTATACTGGGTGGGGAAACAATATTAGATAGGTTTCATAGGAATAATTTCCTAGTTGTTCAGTCGCACAGTCGAGTCCGACTCTTTGCAGCCGCACAGACCAAGTCATGTCTTGCCCTCCTGTCTTCCACCATCCTCCAAATTCCGCTCAATTTCATGTTAGTTACATCAGTAACGCTGTGCAGCCATCTCATCTTTTGCCGTCCCCTTCTTTTGCCTTCTGTCTTTCCCAGCATCATGGTCTTCTCCAGTGAGTGCTCTCTTATAATTTGGAATTTCCTAGTGCACACACTTTTTATTCAAACATGTATACTCCAACTTTCTCAGCAGACTTAAGGTAACTAATATGCCAGCAGACAAGATATATTAAAATCAGCAAATAAGAATACAACTAGTTTCAAACACATGGCCCTTTGGAACCTTAGTCTATCACCCAAAATTCTAATGCACTCAAAATTCCAATAATACTCTCCTCACTACTCTTGTAGGGTGGTCCATAAAACTGGCCCAACCAGGGTGCTGGAACTCTCAAGAGGAAAATGAAGGAGAAACACATGAGCGCCCCTCATGAACTTTTCAACATTTTGTAATAATCTTGTTCCCATGAAGAGGTTCTGGAACTCTGTTCCACCATGTTCCCCCAGATAAAAAGCCCTGGGCCCAACCATCAGCAGGGCCTGGAACTGGGCAGGGGAGAAGCAAACAAATCTATTTTAGGGCACATGAGATGGATCTGATTGGAAGAGCTCAGTTGACAAGCTTGATGTTGTGGCACCTAAAACATGTGTTTTGAATTTAGGTATGTGCTTCATTGTCCGACACCTTGATACAGAATGGAACACTCATCTCAGATGTTGCAACGGCAAAACAAAAAGCAGCTAACTCTTTTCTCCCCCCTCGGTCAATGAGGAAAACAGCTTCATACGTCCTGCTGGTAAACACACTTGGAAATGCTAAGCACTGACCATATATTTCAAGCAACAAAGAGTTATTTACTGCCAATTTAAAGAAGTATGTGATGCTACACACACACTGGATAGAGCCCTCTGAATCATGGCTGCATGAATTATGCATGTGAGCATAACAGTAATGAACTTGGAACAGTTTATGACTTTGTTTTTAGAACGTTTTTTGCTTTAACGGCTGTTAAACCAATGTGAAGGCAAGCCCCCAAATCCCAGTGACTCTTTATCAACATAGGGGTGCTTGCAACAGCTTCCCTGTTCACTTCAAAGGAGTACACAATCTTCTGCCTTTATCAGAACCAGCAGGGAAGCTCCACTGAGCAGGAGCTCTGTGTGCTAATGGAGGCTCCTTTCCTGCATGCACATTTTTCTTATACTCATTTGAGATTATTTAAAAGCTGCCTTTTGAAAGGTTCTCTGTTACTGGCACTACCATGAAGTACACTGAAAACCTTCAGGATTCAAAGCTCTTATCTGAACCTATGTTGTCACTTTAGCATATAGTTCAGGCAACAAATAGAATTCAAAAGCTTAAGAGCAAGTGGCTGGACTGTTGGACTAGAATCTGGGAGACCCAGGTTCAAATCCTCACTCTTCCATGGAAGCTTACTTACAGACACGCATTCTCAGCCTTATCTACCTCACAGGGTTGTTGTGAGGACAGAACAAAGAAGAATGATGCAAGCCACTTAGGGTTACCACTGGAATAAAAGGAAGGATATAAATGAATAAATAAGATAGCTCAGAAGGCTAGAGCAAGATACACAGAAAAGACATGGGGAAAATGAATGGGAAAGAGCAGAGCTGCTTGAGGAAAAATTAATTTAACCAACACAAATATAGAACAACTTGCCAACTTTCATGATTGATAGAATCTAAAAAAAACCACGTTGTTGTAGCACTTAGGTCCTACTTTCCAGATGGTAACATATATCAATAAATGACATAGAAATGGGGGAGCAAAGGACCATAAAAGAGTACAAAAACCATGTGGAAAACCAGAATTACTCAGAAATGTTATTACCTGACAAAGGCAGCTGCTGAGTAACAGGGCCTGCTGTAATGGAGGGGAGAAATGGGGATGCGTAAAACACATTTGGAATTACAGTATACTCAGGTGATCATAACAATAAAAAGTTATATACACACCCAGGACTTTTAATGCAAGTGTTCTGATTTTTTATTAGTCTTGCTTTATTAGTCTGTAGTGTTGCTCAAAAGCCATGAAAAAGCAGTGCAAAGAGTGAAGCAATATTTGTTTTAAAACATACAAGTGCAGATGGTATCTCTCTCTCCCTCTCTCTTTCCCACCACCTTTGTGCTCCTAATCCCACTTTCTCTCATTCTCTCTTCAGGAGAGTGCATTACCAATGCTGCTGAGTTTTTATTCCCCAGGACCACTTAGATTCAGTTTTCAAATGCAGAAGCTGAAATGTGCCAGCTCATGGCCTATTCCCATTCTCTCCTTAAATACCATTCCAGGAAGTGAGAAAATTTCAACCAGAGAAAACCACTGAATGTCCCAAAAAGCAAACAGGAGGAGAACAAATGCTCAATAGTTCCTTTATCAAGGCTGGGTTGTTGCCTGTAAGCTTTTGACATGTTCACTAGAGTAAGGAGTATATTAGATTTTTGTCCTGAAGAGTCACGTATTCAGATGGATCCCTGACATCACTGGTGTTCTTTTTCCCCAGTTGGTGTAGCAGGTGGTACTCTCAGTGGAACAGGCTTTCTCAGGAGGTGGTGGGCTCTCCTTCCTTGGAGGTTTTTAAACAGAGGCTGGATGGCCATCTGACAGCAATGCTGATCCTGTGAATTTAGGGGGAGGTATTTGTGAATTTCCTGCATTGTGCAGGGGATTGGACTAGATGACCCAACTAGTCCAACTCTATTATTCTATGATTCTTGAAGCCCTGGATAATCTCTGGAATAGAGAAATGGCCCAAACAGTTGCCATGATTCAACCCCCCCCCCCCCCAAAAAAAATCCCAATCCCCTTTTCTCAAGAAAGAAGGAACAACAAAATAGCAAGGATGACTTCTAGACCAATATGGTGATTGTACAAATCTGAACAACTGCAATTTATTGCCTATTTTGGGTTGTGATCCTTCTCTAAGGACAATGTCTAGAAGCAATGTTTATAGACCGCTGTCCCCCCACCCCTGCCACAATTGTCTTTGGAATTCCCACAAGGTTCAATGTTATTCCTATGCTAGTTGACATCTATGTGAAACCACTGGAGGAAGTTATCGATAGTGGCTGCCATCCATCTGTTGATGACACTCACCTCTGCCTCTCTTAGCCGCCCTGAGCCCGCTTCGGCGGGGGAGGGCGGGATATAAAAATAAAGTTGTTATTTATTATTATTATTATTATTATTATTATTATCATCATCATCATCATCTTTTCCATCTGATCCTAGGAAGGATGTAGATTTGCTTCAGTGCTGCTAGCCCCCTTTGAGAGATCTGTGAATATAGCTGGTGAGACTCTCCAAAGTGTCTCTCATTTTCATGCTCACTAATCCTGATCCTAATACTACTTTGGTTACAGCAGCAGTGGCTTCTATACAGAGATAGAAACAGAAAGCAGCACCTGTAATTATGTTCTATCCAAAACCACTGAGAATTGTTCAAGAAAGATACCTGCTGCCTGAAATCAATGTGGAGCTGGATGAGAGTGAACAAACTGAAGCTTAATTTCTTGCTGGCTGGCTGTTGACCCAGGATGTGAGGTTCAGCCTATGCTAGACAGTGATGTATACCACCAGAGGACCCAACTTTGGAGTCCTGATGATTTATTGGACCCATAACTGGTCCTGGATGTTCTAGACCTAGAAACTGAAATACTAGCTGTGATGATTTCTGATGAAATCTGACTTGGCCACAGTTACATGTGCCATGGTAACTTCCAGACTGGGCTACTTTAATGCACTGTATGTGGCACTGCCTTTGAAGAATTCTCTGAACCTGCAGCTGGTCACAATATGGTTGCCCAACTGCTGATAAGAGCAAGATGCATGGATCATATTACTCCAACTTTGGTGGTTCACAGTTGGTTTCTGGGCTCAGTTTAAAGTACCAGTTTTTGGTTTTGGATGCTTGGTGTCTTAGCTTACACCAGCTATTGAGATTTCCCATGGCCTAATATAGAAGATTCCTAAATGTAAGGATGTGTCACTGGTGACCAAGATCAGGATACCAACTAGAAAACCAGATGGCGACAAAAAAACTAAGCCTCTAGAAGCAATACAAGATTTATAAAGTAGAACGTTAACAGTTACAACATATGTAGTGAACAATACATACACGCAGGAATATTACATAATACAGCAACACTTTACCATCCTACAGGTAGAGAGAAATAGTCTCAAAAAAATAAATCCCAAGCACTCCAAAGCAATTGGCACTGATTAGAAGAACATGTAGTGCAATACTTGAAAACGGTGAAGGCTTTATCTTGTTCCACTTTGAAACGGGCTACATAGCAGGGTGAACCAGGGCTCTCAACAAAGAGATGAAATGATTGTCAAGCTCAAAAATTCCTGCACCCCAACTTTGGGAGAAGAGTCTCCAGGTCCAGAGAAGTCAGCAAGCACCTATTCATTAGAGAGACATTGGATTATAATACTGTTTCGGAGTGCTCGGGACTTATTTTTCGAGACTATTTCTCTCTACCTGTAGGATGGTGAAGTGTTGCTGTAATATTCTTACGTCTATGCATTATGTGTGCTTTATAAAGGATTATAAAGAGGATTAGTCTTTTTTGCCATGGTCTGGTTTTTTAGCTGGCTTTGTGCTGCACAGACCATGTTCCCTGCTATTGGTGTGCTTTGCTTAAGATGAGGATACTTCATACCACAGTAGTCCCCATTACGATGTACGAGTGTGAAAGTTGGAAAATGAAGAAAGCTCACAAGAAAAAAGTATAGAGGAGGTATACCTACAACTGTATCAGTGCAAGCAACTACAAAGATTTTTTTGAGGTGGCTGAATTGCTTTTACTGATGTAGCTGTAGGTATTCCTGCAAAGGAAGGTTCACATACAAAACATTCCCTCCACAACAGAACCCTGGTTGTCAGACTGCAGGATTTTATAATCTACCCTCTCCTTGACATGCTACTTTTCTACATTTCTGCATGTAAAAATCTTGTTTCCCCAGAAGGGAGTAATCCATCATGTGAGCCCCAGTCAACTGCCGTAGTGACTTCACTGGGAACTAGAGCAAAGTTGTACTGTAAACACTTGCAAGAGATGTCAGTGCAATGTTTATTTTAATTTTTGCCACAGGAATTGGAATGTTACAACTCAATACATTATCGTTTAGTCAATGGAAATAGTGGCTTGGATCCAGCTGTAATTTCCACTGACAGAAGGTACTTTTGTCAGCAGAACTGGACTTTCTCACCTCCCCATCCCCCTGCAGCCTAAAATACTCCCCAAAATCCTGTTCCTGGGGTAGTTTAATGGCCAGAGATGGACAAACTGGAGGTTACCAGTAAAAAAAAAGGAACTGGCAAATATCACCCACCCCTTCCATTAGGGGCAGTGTAACACTGGTCCCTACACAATTCATAAGAAAGGCATATAAAAATAAATGTTTAAAAGGGACTGAGTGGAAGAGAGGGACACATGCTAAATTTCATCTCTCAGTAAGAAGATTTTAACAAATTTTGTATATTTAAATTGGAAAAAATATAAAACAAAGCAGTGTGCAATCTGTTGCACCAGTAGATGCAATTATTGCAATACTAAAGATTAAAAGTTAGAAATATGGACCACTGCTGGTACCAAAGTCAAAACCGTAAGCTTGTGGCTGGAAACAAGAGCAAAACAAACAAACAAAAAGATTGAAGTTGATCAACTGAAGATCATAACATGAACTACTGACTGAATTAGCAGCTGGACAAAACCTATGATGTCTTGCATTTTTATCTCCCCTCCCCTCTCCCCCCCCCCACACACAAACACACCAAGGAAGCTCAAGGTGGCATGCATGATCCTCTCCTCTTCCATTTAGATTAGGCTGAGAGTGACTGTCCCAAGGTCACCCAGAGAGCTTCAGAGACTTGAACTTCACTCCTGGTCTGACAGTCCAACTGCTATGCCACACTGCCTCCCTGTGGAAATCTTTGATGACCAGTTAATAAACGATTAAAATGCATCTCTTGAAGATGTATGGATCTGAATACAAAGCTTTTATGTGGGCTGAATCATGGGGTCTATAGCTTGCTTTTCTTAAATATAAAACTAGAATCAGATTAGTTAACTTCAGCTTGATGCCATAAAAGTTGGAAGGGCTCCTGATAACAAAAGAAATAAGGCACCCATAAGTAAAGGAATCACCCTATAATACGTTTTTTAAAAGATCAGATGAGATCAACCTCTGTAGTTTGGAGCTGGAACCTATTAGTTTAATGCTTGGGAGCTGGGTTGTGTATACTGAATGCCCTCTGTTCTACCTTTAAACATCCAACACATATTGTACAGTCAAGATTTCAAAGCAATGTTTCTTTTTAATTTTGCCATCAGATCACAGAAGGTTTTATTCCATTACATTGTAAAACCATTACTGCTCTCTCTGTAAACACTCACTCCACTGTAATATTCCCCGAGATGTAGTTCGGACGCAAGTTTTCTTCAAGGAAGTCCAGCCATGAAACATGCCTGCTTTTCACCACCGCACATATGTGCACCCAGTTAGTGTATTCTGATCATCTTCCTGTGGAAGCACAAATCCCTATAATATGGCACGTCAGCTATTATAACTTCTCTCAGCAATGTCTGAGTACTGGGGCATCAGTGAATAGTGTGGCTACCAGCCATAGGCCCTTGTCCATACTGCTTTCTTCTTGAACTCAGGGAGGGATCTCAAGGCCAACAGTGAAGCTAAGAGAACACAGAAAAATTGTCACATTTGTCAATGGTCCAAAAGAGAAACATTTAATTTTCTTGCATGGGTGTGGGAAAAAGGCCTGGGGCTGTTTCATTCATACCCCCCAAAGTATCATGCAGCTAAAAATACCAAATCATTGCTTTGGATGCGGCGAGCATTATTACAGATGAAACAATTTATGTCCAGAGAACACAACTTTCCCACTTCCCACTGCAGCCCCCAGTGGGTTGCAGTGGGAAAGGGGGCGAGGAGAAAGTCCTGGTCCATGCACAGAAATCTTTTCATCCATGTAAACACATTGTTGCATCTAACTCAACATACTGTTGGATCTAACTCAGCATAGGGAAGCATAAAGGTGATGAACATAGAAATATACGTTGCAACACCAGAGATCCACCCAGATTCCATTTACCAGTACTTAAACTTAGGGACTGATCAACCTGCTTGGAGTTTCACAACTGAAGGTCTAAAAGGGTGGACTTCAAGGCTGGGCTACTCTGCAATGGAAAAAGGAGTGAACACATTCTATTAAGTTGGGTGCCTGTTTGACCTAAACTGCTGGGTGTTAACTATGTCTGTACAGAAAAAAAAATTACTTCCAAGGATGATTGCCATTTGCTAGGAACATGTAAATCCTTAAAGGCATCTATATACTCATCACAGAAATTGTGGATCAGGTTCTATCATTCTAAATGCTGCTTGTGCTCTCTAGAGAATACTTGATTCATTCTACACAGTTTCTCCATGTCCCCGTCCCACCCCCTCCCCCCCAAGCAAAGGTATCTAGAAGTCTCTCTGGGTTCATCAAACAAGCAAGTTACAAAACCAAGACAAAACATTTTTAGCAACCATTTAGCTAATTTGAACATTAGAAGATGTAAACTTCCATTCACTTGGGGCCATTAGAATTAAAATAAATTCTAATAAGGCCAATGACTTTTACTTCTGGAGCAAGAGTTTGAAGGACTGGCTTGTTTAAAATTTCATGTCTTACTAACTGGAGTAAAAATGCCAACAAAAACACTGATACATACTTGAAGATATAAATATAGCCAAAAATGTAAAATATCATTGTCAAAATAGGAAAAGGATTTCTTTGCCGGGAGGGATCTTCATAGCAAAATGGTATCTCTTTCATAAACATGGGAGTGTGTGTGTGTGTTGGGGGGGGGGGGAGTGTTTTAAAGTGACATAACACTTGTTCTGAAATATATTGTTGATATTCTTTCCATGTGAGCAAACAGAACAACTCAGCTTCTCCAATTACCTTTCAGAAGATCACTAGAAGATTGAGACAATGCTTCTTTTGGGCTCTCCATTATACTAAACAGCCAGTCAATAAACTAGGAATAAATTAAAAGTTAAGCATCAGAATAATTTCCTAATCAGAATACCTTAACCTCATTTGCCCAGCAAGTTCAAGAGCAAAAAAAAGGAAACAGCAAATGAGGAAAGCTTTGTTTGCATTTGACTGTTTCCACTGGAAACAGCTTTTTTATTACTACGTGATGTATAATTTGGGCCAAAAACACCCCTCACACCATACTGACTCCATTTACATAAAGAAAGATAGTTCCCTCCAAGAAAATTTATTTTCAGTGAGGTGGGAAAACTACCTCTGCTACAGTTCTCAACTTTGGTTTGCAAAACTGAGTTCAAACCATGATTTCTTATCCTATCCTAAGCCCACTTTTGACTCTGGTTTCACTATTCTAACACTTATCTATGGAGAACAAAACATGGTTAAGCATAAGAAACTCTGTATGGTGAAAGTGGTGAAAGCCAGAACCAACTCAGTAGTGCAGTTAGCCAAATCTTCACAGTGGTCTACTCTTCTGGAAGGAGCTCCTTTCATCATTTGGGGGTTTTTTACACACACATGCCCGACACAGTGTTCTTAGATTTCAGGTTTTTCTGCAAACCTGGAACATTTTTCAGGTTTGTAGAAAGATCTGTGTTTTGGGTTGCAGTGGGAAAGGGGGCGAGGAGAAAGTCTGGCTGGGTATTTTTTATGTGCATGTATGTGCGCGCACACATGTGATTGCACTCTTGGAACTCATGGTGACCTCTGGTGACTGACCCCTACTAGGGACATGGAGGATATTCAGAAAAGTTGCTGAATAAAACCCGTCTCTGCCTTCTGGCTCGGATATTCCAGGGAGGTCTCCCAACCAAGTACTTGCCAGAATTGACACTGCTTAGCTTCCAAGATCTGATGAGATCAAGCTCACCTGGCCTATCAAGATCAGGGCTAGAAAGATCTATCTTGTTCATGACTCCAGATGTAAGTATCCACTGATTTGGCAGTATTGGGAACTAGATATATTAATGTAAGCCGTTTTCCTTTAATTTCTCCCAGGCTCTGTTAAACTACTTCATTATTCCTTTTGTATTGTACTTTATGACACTTTATTTTGTACTTGAAAGTTGTTTTGAATGATACCTGTTTTATGGAAGGTTTTTATGTGTTTGCACACACACTTGTCTATGCTGTGTAAAGAACCCATCCCAGCATCAATCCTGAAGACCACAATTAATAATAATAATAGTTACAGAATCCATTACCAGGACACACATCACATACCTTTTGTGTTTGTGCTTTCCATGGCTCTTTAGCCAACAGATTTTTTAAGCTATTTGGAAGGACAGTAAGAGTTTCTTGGACAGCCAAATTATCCACTGGATGTTTGCCCAAGGAGTTTGCAGAGAATCCTGATGACATTTCACTTTCCCTGAGCGACCAGTCAGCACAGAGTCCAAGCAGCATTGGTGCAGCGTGGTCTGCCCAGGCAACCACAGAAGCAGCAAAGATCCACAACAGGAAGCTGACAGCCTAAACAGGAAACAGGTGCACATTTTGCTAGTAAGCATGACAAAGTCTGGAGAGAAGTATAAAGCTGTCATAGCAATTTGCAAGCTACTGAGCTCAAAAGGAGGAAACTGCTTCCAGGCAATTTGAAAGGTCTTGGCGCTTTTAGTTCACTCTGGGAATAAGACTGTATGAATGGACAATGAACATTTGTGGGCCAGAAATAGGAGAAAAGAGAAACTATTCTCTTTAATGGGTAGATATATTAATTTGTTTTGGTTTTTTACCTGTTCAAATAGCAAATGATAGTTTGCTGGTCAAGGAAACTAGCTTACCTCGGGTGGAAAATGACAAAATCAAGTTTATTTACCCACTTGTAAAATAGGTACAAGTGAATCCTTGGTCTTCCCACAAAACATAGAAAGCATTCTGCACACAAAAAAGTTGCATTCATATCTTGAAACTACTGGAGTATAGTGCCAAAGAAACTTCAACTGTGAATGAGGAATTCTGCAACCAGTTCAATAGGTAGCCTTAGGCCAATCAATCCAATTGCATTCAGGTGGCCATTTAGTCGGCAAACAGAGCACTTAGCTTCCTCTCACATATAATTTCTGTTTCCTGAGAATCTTCAGTTTGTCCCAAATATGATCTGTAGCCTTCCCTACAAATCAAGATACTAACCTATGGTTTGATATGGGGAGAAAAAACAACAACACAGTTTGCCATTGTGTCCAATTAGGACATAAAGAGAAAAAGCAGACTCCCAAGAACCACAGTGTCTTCAAATTCCACACCATGTGCAAGGGAAGGAGGGAAGAAGCATATATTAAGCCTGAGGATTTCTATAGCTTGGTCTCAGACTAAAAGAAGCATGAGCTTGGATCTACCAGCATTTCTGTGAAGAGAGTGCAACTTTCTCAACCCTCTTTGCTGCAGCCATAAATGCCCTGAGTAAGAGAAGGAAGGCAAGAAAGTCATCCTCCACAGGTGGAAAATCTTTTCTCCAAAAAAGCCATCAGTGGTTCCAAGCCATGGTTTGTTCTCACATCTAAATGTAGTGCAACTTTTAGTTTCATATTCCAAGTGTCAGTATACATATTTGATTAATCACTTACCTTAGGGAATTATTGTAAGGATTTCTGAGGTAATCAGTGTGAAGTATTTTGAACATTTTAAAAGTGCCAATATCAAATGTTTAAACATTATTGTGGAGTAACAATGAATTCTGTTGAACTTCAGTGACATGATGTGGTACAGATGATGAAAATTCTACATAAATTGCTATCATCACCACTAAGATGAATCCACCTTTTGTGACCTTAGTTGTAAACAAATTATGCATGGTTAGTGTGTTTTTCAGGATGCAAAAAATAGCATTAGTGAAAAACAAGCAATTCTGTGTTTTTATGAATCCAGCTGAGGTATTAAAATGTGCAGATTACATAGATGGAATCAAAAGCACTCAGAGGATCTCTGCTTTTAAAATTCAGTAGATGTATATCTAAAGTGATATTTTCGTTTCAAATTCCATTACTGTTTTTACATTCAGGCAGGCCAGATGGTCCATTTCCAGACTTCAAACATGTGTTCTGAAGATCACTTTGATATATTTTGACATTTTCATTATGGAAGTAATAAGATGCATTTTTACAAGGAAAGAAACCCGCATGTTCCTCAGAAAGAACATAAATCATAAACCGCAATGTTTTACTGTTCCAACTCCACAAATTATTTTTCAGTATCTACCTCTTTGGGAGCCACATTTTGTATAGCTGTCATCTTCAAGGAAACATTCCTAATATATCCCATCAGTTCCAATAGCCACTCCATTCTCTTTAACACTCCTTTAAGAATAAAAACATAGTCTTAGGCTGAAATCACACATAAAATTTCAGGAACTTTAAAACTGTGTTTAACAAAACAAAATAACCTAATGGGAATGTGGTAGTCAAACAGGCCACAAAGTATGTAAAAGAAACCTTGGCGGTTTCGAGAAGCATGTCACTGACACTGCGTTGGAAAAGACTACACTACATTATTTCTCTTTGACATTGCAAGCGTACAATAGCAGCAGCAGTAATTTTGTCAGTTTTCATCTTGCATGCTCATTTCGCTTTTCCCAGTGTGTGAGTGTCCCCAACACTTGAAAAATCCAGAATACAGTTTACAAAAAAAAAAAATCAACCTGTGATATCTTATATAAAATACTTTTCAAGTGCCAGTTTTTCATGAAAATGAACCTAGATTACCACCACTGCAGAACAATAGGGATAAGGGGATACATGATTCTTAAAAGACAGATTAAACTACAGTTCTCTGCACACTTCCTTGGAAACAAGTCCCAACAGATCAGTCAAATGACTGAGAAACATACAAAGCTACTTGACAAAACTGGTTTGCGCTTGAATTTTAAGATGACAAAAAGTAGAATGAAGTCTGTCCAAACAATTCTAAGCTTATGTGTAGTCTACCCATATGATTAATGGACATCAGTTCTTCCATCACAAGGAAGAAATTATCCTCTTAAAATATCTGCACAATATTGTACATCATTGTAGTTTAGTTAGGGAACGTTAGGTCATGAAGTGACTTCTAAAACATGTGAAACAGACAAACTCTTGACAATTTAGTTTTCTAAGCACCAGTAGAATAATAATAATAATACTTTTTATTTGTATCCCACCCTCCCCGCCAGGGCAGTCTCAGGGCGGCTCACAACATACGAATGTAATATACAATAAAACCATACATAGTAATTACAGTTACAACTATAAAATCATCATTAAATCATTAACAACTTGCATTAAAATCAATATTGTGGTGCTATAACCCAGGTCCTCAATAAAATTCAGTGGCTAAAACATGTCCAGCGAGACTTTCTTGACTCGGTATTAGGTGAAGGCTATTTTGAAGAGGTAGGTCTTACAGGCAGAAGACAGGGGCAGAACCCCTGCTGGCCTTGTGAGTAATAACTGACACTTTTATCCAGACTTCTCTTTGTATCATGTCAGGGATCATGTCCTGTATCCCAGTTGCGGGGTGGGAAGAGACTACTCAATATCTGTGTCCATTAAATATAGGCCACAGTGACCACCTAGTTTTAACAATAAAACATCAGCCGGGTCTATCCTTGTTATTAGTCACCCTGGTTCACAGGGTCAAATCAAGGTCCATCCACCTTTACCTTATTGTTCTTCCAAAGAAATTAGAGTGGGGTATCCAGGGTTCTCCCCTACTCAAAGCTATCCTAATAACACTGTCATGAAAGTTAGGTTGAAAAGGAATAAGTGGTCCAAAGCTTCCACTGAACTTCATATCAGATAGTTATTTGAACTCAGGTCTCTAGGTCTGTAGTTCTCAGTCCGTCATATCTTACATCCCACCACTTTATGAAAGAACCAAGATCCCACAATGATAGAAACAAAACCCCCATTTTTTTCGGAAAAGGACATTTATATGTTTACAGGTATTTTGTTATTACTACCAACATGCCAAAAAGTAACGGATGGATAACCACCACATTGCTGTTCCTGACTAACCTGTGTTTTCGTGGTTCACAATTCGTGCCTGGTAGAAGCTGTGCAGTAGCATCCACACAACTGTTTCTTTCTGCTGGCACCCAGTCGCAATACTAATCACTTCATTCCATCTCAGCAAAGGTAATCGGCCTTGAGAAACTAAATAAACTTTGGCAAAAGTGACTTTTTCCAAATTGTTCTGCAAAACAAACAATTACCAGTAAATGTATTTTAAATAGATGGGGGGAAACTTTAGAGTATATGAAACTTTTCCTTCAGAGTCACCCTATGAAACATAGAGTTCTATGCTGAGATCAGCTTGTCATTGATGTGTATCAATGACACTTTAATTCTACTTATCTCATGCTCCTCCTAAGTATCATATTCACCTGTACAATTGGAGAACTGGCTCTGTACAACTCTGGTTTAAAAACCATAAGTCAGGATCATGAATGCACACTGCCTAGTCCGTTTCTTTGGATTAGTACCTCCCTCTTTGCTGCTCTTTTTGGTATTAATTATGGTTTCACATTACACATGAAGTAGTAGAAACAATTCCTTCCTGAAATCATACTATGGTTTAGGTTTGCTAACAATGGTTGTGAGGAAACTGGTTTGCATTAATTGTGGTTTTCGCTGGCATACATGTATAATTAAATTCAGAGAAAGATAACGCAAAGAGAAATCACTTTGGACAGGGAAAAGAGAAGGAAAGGTCTGAAAGGTCCATCCACAAAAATGGGTTCCTAACTGACAAAAAGAGCCTCGTGGTGCAGAGTGGTAAAGCTACAGTACTGCAGTCGGAGCCCCCTGCTCACGACCTGAGTTCGATCCCAGCAGAAGATGGTTCGGCTCCAGGTTGACTCAGCCTTCCATCCTTCCAAGGTCGGTAAAATGAGTACCCAGATTGCTGGGATTGACTGGGGAAGGCAATAGCAAACCACCCCGTAAAAAAGTCTGCTGTGAAAATGTTGTGAAAGCAACGTCACCCCAGAATCAAAACGACTGGTGCTTGCACAGGGGACTATCTTTACCTTTTTTAAATTGACAAAACAACAAACTGCAGGAACTAGGAATGTTTTATCCTGAGTTGGATAACGTAAGCTACCACCCTGCTCTTGTCAGATCATGGAAGCTAAGCAATACTGGCCCTGGATGGTACTTAAGATGGGAGACTGCCAGGGAAATGCAGGTAATAGCAAACCATCCCTGGAAGTCTCTTGCTTTGAAATTCTCATGAGGCGGGTCACTATAAGTCAGCTATGATTTGGTGGCAAAAAAGAAAGGTTTTTCCAGCACATTCACACTCCTGAGTTTGTGAACCTAAGAAAATAATTCACATAAGCAATTTTTGCACAAGAATTTTGATGAAGACCCCAAACACATCTTTACGAAACTCTGAAGGACCCAGGATCATGGACTATCAGAAGCAGATTCTCCATGCTACAGCTAATGAGATACTAGGGATGTGTCTTTTCTAATTAAGTTAACCAAGACACAAACTGAATCTCCCATAATGTCAGATGTAATCTGACTGCTAAAAATAAATGTTGGTACACTTCGGAAATCTCCAGAAATGATCATTATTTTGGTGCCTTGCTGTCTGCTTTTCACAGCTGACGAATGGAGGGAAGGGAACAAAGAGGAATAGTAAGGCGACAATGTTGCTCAGTAGGTAACTTAACTGGCAGGAGAGTCTTCTAACCAGTACAGCTGGTGGATTTTCTTGTTAAGAAGATTCTCCTCACAATCATTTCTATGATTACATTATTCTAACCATCACTGTGTTGTCCCCATTGGCTTGGAGAGAGTTTTCATGAATCTATATAAATATCAGGCCTCATCTACTTGCTGTTCGTTCTCTGCTCTGCTCCAGTGCTGTGGATGCCTGCCCAGAGATAAACACTTTCCTGCAGGCAGCTACTGTGAAGTGTGGATGCTGCTGGGAACAAAGTCAGTTGCTACATTTGCTTCAAAAACAAGGCAGTGCTTGCTAAAGATATTGTTTTGTTTGCACTCTCTGGAAGAACAGTGACAGAGCAGAGGCTAAAGTATACTATGTATGTGCTCTTTTGCCATAGGTAGCATGCTAGGAAATACAAACACACACTGTGAAATGCTAGCTAACACAGTTTATTTATTTGATTTATATCCCACATTTCCCGCAAAGCAGGCTCAGGGTGGGCTCCATCAAAAATTGGACAAAATTCAGTAAAACTTTTTAAAGAGTCATATAAATCTTTTGTACACATCCAAAGAGCACCCACATATGGGCTCATTTTGATAAAAGTTTTCCTCAGGAGTATTCCTAATTTCTTCAAAATTATCAGCTTCTTGTTACAATTCAATGTTGATACTGGGAGCAAGCCAGGCCTTAACCTCTTTTCTAAACAGATACACCTGAATTGGGCTGGCAAAATGCTCCCTGAAACCTCTTCATTTTCTTCAAAATCTATCATCCTCTCAATACCACTTAAGTGTTTATATTAGGAGCAAGCCAGTCCTGAACTTCTTTAACCAGATGCAAAAGCCTTCTGAATTTTGATGGCAAAATGCTGTCTACATTATATTTATATTAGGAGCAAGTCATTCCTGAACCTCTTCTCTAACCAGATGCAAAAGCCTTCTGAATTTTGCTGTGTTCGTTTGTATTTCCTGCAATATGAACTGTGATCCCAGGTTGTTGCCTTTTCTGTTTGTATAGGTAGCATGTCAGTAAGATAGAGAGGTAAACGTATTGCTTGCACTATCTGGAAGATAGGAAATTCAAGCAGTTGCAGAAGGTATTGATCCAGGGTATATGGAGGGAAATATTCCCCCCACCCCATTGCCCAATGAAAGGCAGAGACCAAATTAAACAGAAGAGATCTGTAAAAGAAAACAACCTGATCTTTCCACAGAAGAGGCTGGTGGGAATCCCATTTCTTTTGACATTTTTATTTTCTTATATGTTTCACTCAACTAGCCTCTTTTACAACTAAATACTCATTCGATTTTGCTGGGGTTTTGCTGTTCAGCTGTTCTCATGCTTGCTTTGGTTACTTTATAATGGTTACAGTGGGCAGCTTTTGATGCAGTTCGTTTAAGCAGGTATCATGATTTCATTATGGCTTAGTCTGAGCTTCTGTTTTCTTGTAACAACCTGGCACTGCATATGTAAGCTCCTTTTGGGTTTAAGACAAATGTTTAAAAGAAATAAAACTAAATAAAATATAGTTCCTTTTCTGGATTTTTATAATTTTATTGTTGGTAGTTATCTTAATTGTTGATCAATTGTTTAAGCCACCTTAGGATATTCTCTCTGGGGAGGCAGGAAATTAATGCACTGTAGTAAATAACAAAAGTAGCCACACCATTTGTCCAATACAAATCGCCTCGCACCCAGTTGTTATTGCTCCCAGTAGGGAAACCATGTAGGCAACTTCCTATTCATGTCTACAGAAAGCAGAGACCAGGCTGTGAGGGGGGGGGGTTGTTATCTTGAAGATCTAGATAGGCAGAATGTAATTACCTTTGAGACTTGGGAAATCCGGTCAATCTCCGTATCTGCCATTTCCGACAGGCATTTTGCTGCCTCGATGTACATCTTTACTTCACTTGACTGAACAGGGGGGTGGAAGAAAACGATTGTGTGCTTTAAATCAAGAAAAGCTCACTGTGTTGCTAAATCAAGAAAATAACATCTGTTCTTTCAAAACTGTTAAGCTTAACTTTGACAGGTTATTGTGCCCCAATCACTACAGCACTGGCAATCCATGTCCAATTACAGGGCACCAGAAATAATGGCCAGCTTTCTTTCCAATGATGTGTTAGAGGAAAAATTTAAAGGACAGACAAAATATGACAGGAGCAGATCCATGTATTTATTTATTGCAAAAAGCAGAGGTATTTATTTCATGTATTAATTTATTAAAATGTTTTTTCTCCACCTCTCTTCTAGACTCATGTGTCTCTTGTATTTGTCTCTTATTTCCTTCATGAAAAGAAACATACAGGTAAAAGGAGTTTGATCTGAGACAGGAAGGAAATATCTTGAAGCACTGTACAGCAAAGGTGTGTATTTCCTTCCAACAATGCCCTCTTTGACTAAAAAAAAATGTATAAATCTCCAAACATGATAGGTCAACAAGGAGGGCATGTGAATATATACACGACTGCTGCATCAAATCTAGTCTGACCCTTTCTGTTAATGTTACGAGACATGGAAATTAATATATGATGAGTCTTGGAGACATGCAAAGAAAGGAAGAATTTGTTAAATTCTCGATAACATCTGCCCCAAGACTGCAGAGAAGCTGGGACCAGCACCATAAACTGGGCTGTTCTGCAGCTGCAAGGAAGATATTTGGTTATTGTATTGACTGATAACTTACTATGGATTTGTACTTCCTTAAATGTCAAATGCGCTTCCCATTTTAACCTAGAAAAACCCACCCACTGTCCCAAGTATCAAATACTTAAGAAACACTGAGTCAGACTCCCTGGCCTTTGACCAGTAAGTTTGCTGCTGCACTGTTTCTCAGCTGTATTTCAAAGATAAAAATTAAACCACACTGCATCCCTTCCCGGCCGCATCCAAAAGGGTATCCAGATGCATTCAACAGGGCAAGCATATCTGGACAATGGCTCAGTCACCCTCTTTCTCTGCATCATGTAGTATGCGCCACTTAAAATCCAAGTCCCTAAAATGACTTTGGTGGGGGAAGGAGAGGGGTCACTTGAATTCTTCAACTAAATCCATTTTATCTTGCTTAGCTTTTACTTTGTCCTGCTTTTGTTGCTTTCACTAATTTCAGTAATAAATTTGTACTTTATTCTCATTGCATGTACGTTGCTGTACAGCTACCTTGAACGTGCTGGAGAATAAAACAATTTCAAGAAATATTAACTATTAGGTAATTTAGCAGATAATTTCTAAATCCCCTTGCCTTGGAGTGCTTGCCACATGGAGTCACAAAAGGAATTTTTTAAAAAGTACCAAAGCGTTGCCTCCCTATTTACTCTGGCTTGGATCTGCTGCAAATGCAGCCTTCTGCTCCAGAGCACATTCCACCAGCCTCAGGCACTTCCATTCTCACCAGAGACCAGACCAGTGTCTTTCAATGAACAAAAAAATGCCCAGCAGTGGAAGAACTATGTTTGCAATAGCGGACCACATCTGGAAGGGACAAAGAGGGGTGTGAGCAGAGAGAAGGCTTTGGCTCCATGCCTCTCTGTGCTTTAGTTTCCATAGTGACCTCACCGACATCTACATTTGCTTTACTGTTAGCCAATGGCAAGGGTTCCTGGTTGTTGCAAGAGAAACAAGGGTTTGCTGTTTATGTCAACTCTATAGTCATCCAAGAAGCAGATTCCCTTCCTTGAGCTGATTTAAAATAAGCCATATGTACTTCAAAAAGAATAGGAAGTTGTGTGAGAGAACTCATTTAAGGTCATGTAATTTGGATAGGAAGGCCAATTCTAAATGCCTCAATCAATGGTTTGTCTATATATTTCAGACTCTACCCTTCCTAGATCCCAACCTCTCTTATCCTCCCCTTGAAGGAGCCCTTTTCCAATACTGCGCTGCTAATTCTCTAAATATTTACTTTCCTTACCCGAATCTCATTTGGCAAAAGCTCAAATATTCTCTCAGCGGCCCTGCAGAGAATGCTCCAGCTGCACTGGGCAGGGCTGGGAAGTTTCATGGCTTGGCTGAGTCCCTGCAAAACACTCCAGCAGAGCTCTAGGTTTTCCAGGTAATTCTTTGCTTCAAAATGCTGCACCATAAATACTTCGGTGAAAGCCTGCAGTTTGTCTTCTGCAAGATATTTCATCCACCGAGGCAATGAAGTAAAAAGGAATTTTTTGGCTTGCATCTGAGGAGGAAACAAAGGCTGTAAGGACTCTTGAGGAGTACTGTGCTTACATAAACCCACACACAGGGTTGTCATCCCCCCAACAGAGATGGGGGTTCCCGGCCACCACGCCCCAACTCCCGATCCTGGTTAGCTGGCTGGCCAGGGGGCTTACCAGGAGAGAGAGGAGGCCCAGGCTACATCACTGGTGTGCACCACAAGTGATCTCATCACACTGACAACACTGTAGCAATGCTCTGGTATTTGGGCAAAAACTTTATGGTAGAAGCCATTTTAACCATAGGTCGTTTTCGCACTCACCTTCCGCCGGTGCGACCCCCCTCTTCACCGCGCAGGATCTGCACGGATTTCACACTACACGCTGCGGAGCAGCCAGAAAAGCCGGAAGCTCCCGTCGCAAAAGCCGCGCAAATGCCAAATTGCTTTTTGGCGGTTTCAGTTTGAGCGGCTTTTGCGCCGGGAGCTTCCGGCTTTTCTGGCTGCTCCGCAGCGTTTAGTGTGAAATCCGCGCAGATCCTGCGCGGTGAAGAGGGGGGTCGCGCCGGCAGAAGGTGAGTGCGAAAACGACCATAGAGTTTCAGCCCAAATACCAAAGCATCACCACAATATAACAATGTGATGTCACTTCCAGTGCATGCCAAAAGTGATGTAGCCACATCATTGGTGACATCACCTGGGACTCCATCCTGTTCTTAGTAAGTCCTCCCTGTCCCCTGCCAGTTGCTAGGAGGGACTGGCTAGAGAGCTGGACTTGATCTGAAAAACCCAGAGAAAATCCTCACTCTGCCATAAAAGCTTGCTGGGGTACCCTGGCCCATTCACCCTCTCAGCCTCCCATACCTCACAGGGCTCTTGCACAAACAAAATGAAAGAAAAGGAGAATGGCGCTGTAAGCTGCTTTGGATCCCCTTTGGGAGAAAAGTGGTGTATAAATGCCTAACTACATAGGGGGTATAAATATAAAAATACACACATCCACTGAAGAAGAAACAATGATCTGAAAGAGGTAGGGGAGGAGACATACTCCCTCCTTGTATCTAAAAATTCTGCAGTTTCAGATTTTGTCCTTTTGCAACATGTAGACAAACTACAGATAGGGGAAACAGACAGACAGACATCAAACACTAGCTTTTATAAGCCTCAAAGTGGTGGAACTTACATTTAGGCTGTATACTAAAGGTGGTGCTACCCACATTCCCAAAAGCATTGCAGCATTCTGAGATGACTGGGACTGGGTCACGGCTATTTGAATGCACAGCTGCTGTATCTCTTCACCTTTAAAAAATCAACAAAACAAAGACTGAAATTACATGTGGTGAAAGAAAGATCACAGTAATTAATGTCTGAAGTTCTGGTACTAAAGTGGGCAGCAATCTACCCTGTTCCTTGGAATCACCATGAAAATCTTGTATAATAGTAAGGAAGGAGAGGAAGTAGGTGTCAGCCCCCCTCAAACACACGCAGATCCCCACTGCCTCTCGGATCCTAGCAGACTGGGGGGAGGTATTCATTTTCTCCAGGGAAACTGATCTCTGTAGCCTGAAGATGAGTTGCAATTCTGGGGATCCCCAGGTCCCACCTGGAAGCTGGCATATCTAGGCAACAGTGAAAAAGGCCCTGCCACCACCTCAACTTTAGGGGTAAAAGCGGACCTCTGCATAGCACTTATACAGCATTAATGCTTGTGTTACACCCTGTCTTCCCTCGCTCTGAATAATGCTGAATATAAATCTAATGTCTGTACTGTTAGGTAATACTGTCTGTTACCGTTAGGTGGATCTGTAACTGGTTGACAGTTCGCACCCAAAGAGTGCTTGTGAATGGTTCATCATCCACTTGGAGAGGAGTGACAAGTGGAGTGCCTGTCCAGGGACCTGTCTTGTTCAACATCTTTATAAATGATTTGGATGAAAGAATAGAGGGAATGCTTATTAAATTTGCCAATGATACTAAATTGGGAGGGGTTGCAAATATAGCAGAAAACAAGGATACAGGATGATCTTGACAGGCTGGAAAACTGGGCTAAAACCAATAAAATGAATTTTAACAGGGATAAATGTTCTGCATTTAGGTAGGAAAAATCCAATGCATGGTTATAGGATGGGGAGACTTGTCTTAGCAGTAGTATGTGCGAAAAGGATCTAGGGGTCTTAGTGAATCATGAGTCAACAGTATGATGTGGTGGCCAAAAAGGCAAGTGCAATTTTGGGCTGTATCAACAGAAGTATAGTGTCCAGATCACGTGAAGTGATGGTATCACTTTACTCTGCTCTGGTAAGACCTCACCTGGAGTACTGTGTTCAGTTTTAAGAAGGATATAGACAAGCTAGAATGGATCCAGAGAATGGTGACAAAGATGGTGAGGGGTCTGGAGACCAAGTCCTATCAAGAAAGGTTGAAGGAGCTGGGCATGTTTAGCCTGGAAAGGTGGCGGCAGAGAGGTGATATGATCACCATTTTCAAGTACTTGAAGGGCTGTCATATGCAGGGGTGGCCAATGGTAGCTCTCCAGATATTTTTTGCCTACAACTCCCATTAGCCCCAGCCAGCATGGCCAATGGCTGGGGCTGATGGGAGTTATAGGCAAAAAACATCTGGAGAGCTACCATTGGCCACCCCTGATATACAGGATGGTGTGGAATTGTTTTCTGTAGCTTCAGAAGGTAGGACCAGAACCAGTGGGTTGAAATTAAATCAGAAGAGTTTCCAGCTCAACATTAGGAAGAACTTCCTGACTGTTAGAGTGGTTCCTCAGTGGAACAGGTCTCCTCAGGAGGCGGTGAGCTCTCCTTCCTTGGAGGTTTTTAAACAGAGGCTAGATGGCCATCTGACAGCAATGAGGATCCTGTGAATTTAGGGGCCGGTATTTGTGAATTTCCTGCATTGTGCAGGGGGTTGGAGTAGATGGTTCTGGAGGTCTCTTCCAACTCTATGATTCTATGAAATCTAATGACAATGGAATGGCAATTGTGCAGAGGATATTTTATATATGAAAAGAGATCAAATATGTCAAACATTAGGAGGCCATTTGTTTGAAAAATACTGAAACTGAGATAGGCATATGTTTCAGGTCAGAATATGAACACTATTTCTCAGTCAAGAGCACTGAGAAATCAGATACATTGCAGAAGACAATGGGTAATACTTCTTCTGAAACATGCAGCATTAGCTATTTTCAGAGGCACTATAAAGCAGTATTTCCAACCTGATATAAAAGTGGGTAAGCAGAGCATTTCAAAGTGAGTCTCAGGCTTTTGTGGTTTTATTTACTGTGCATGATCTATTCACTACTAAGGTCAGGAACCACTGCTATAAAGGATTTATTGTATACACATGGATGACAAATGTGGGACTGGGGACCAAAGGTGCTACTGCTCTACTATAATGTTTCAGAGAATGGGAGCAAGTTGGAGCAGAGAATTCTCGCCCTTTAACGGCAAATTAAATTTGTCTGGGAACAGCCTAGTGAAGGCTTGTTTTTAGGAAATGTATAATTATAATTGCTGAGCTGAAAAGAGTGTTTCCAAGGTTTGGCTTTTTAGAACTCTTGCCTGGTGTTTTAGCAAATCCGCATTTAAAACACAGAATAAACCAAAGAGATATAAAAACAAGAAGATATGAATGCTGCTCTCAAAATCTCAAAATGACCCTATGGTTTGCGAACAGATATAGTAAAAGCTCACTGAGGGAAGAGCACTCCTCTGCCTCCATCAAATGATCCTTTGAGTGGGAAAATGGACATACTGGAAACAGAGGGGAGGGGGAGCACTCTTAGGCTCTAGAAAAATCTTAGGAAAAGCTTAGTAGCTCTTCCCACAGCTGGCCTGTAACTGTGCAGTTCCATGTGGGACTCCACAGAAGCCATGACAATGAGCATGGAGTTCTGCAGAAAGACCTTATTCAAAAAAGTGGCATGAACATGGTTCAACGGATATTTTTTTAAAAATAAAAACTTACCAAAATTCAGTCGCATTAGAGGAGAAAGAATTGAGGCCCAGTTGACCGGCGGATACTGGTAGCTTTCTCCAGTTAATGCAATGGGCACCAGAGCTACCTTTAGCAAATGGGGAGGAACTAATTCAGGGCCTAAAACACAATAAAGAATTGCATATTCAATGTCAGCTCTAAATGCATCGAAAGGACCACCAGCAGTTCTTTGTGGCATTTTACTCTATACCAAAATTTCAAAATAAAACCATGGGTCATGGAAATAACTATGGTTTGTAAGAACATTGGGGTTTTTTTTTTTTTTTAAAATCCTTTCCCCAGTAAATTGAATCATATCTCCCAAGACCTTTTCACTTCCTAATATCAATGGCATTAAAGCAAACATCAAGAGCAAGAGAGGTGAATTAACACACACTGATGTTATAAAGTTTGAAGTCACTCCAGAAAGATAGCCGTGTTAAGTCTCTTGCAGCAAAACTACGCAGCATAGTTAGAAATGTTATTCCAACGGGTAGTAAAACAGCACTTAATCAAAGTGAAGGTTTCTGTAACTTTTTTTTTACAAAGAACACTTGTTTCCAAGGGTAAAAGGTTACTGATAACCAACCAAAAGGTTTCTCCCCCCCCCCCCCCCTAAGAAGGGACGGCCTAACATGTAAAGAGTGATTCATACTGGTGGTCCTAAACAGAGCTATTTTCAAACCATGTCAAGAAAGGCAGCAAAACTGCCACATGCACTTGGCATTCTACCAAAGTCTACTATCAATTAGGACAGAACCTGGTACTGTGAAGGAATCATGGGGGTCCTAATACCATATTTCCCTCATTTGACATATGGTTGGGCAGACTTGCATACGAGAACTACTAGAGGGCAGAGTGGATACTTAACCCTTCCTTTGGCTGCCCTCTGGAGTTCAGGGGAAGCACTTGCAGGGAAGAGTCTATGGGGAAGAAGAATCTATGGGGGAGTGTTCCCATGGATCTTTCTCTGAGTGTACCCCCTTCATCTCTTCAGATAATCTTGACAAACATGAATTTGGGGACACACATTTGCTAAGATGTGTAGATCTGTCCTTAAAAGCATATCAGAAGCTACATAAATATACTGCAGGGTTGTGGGGAGGCATATTACGAGCATATTATTGATAAGTTGCTGGCAGCAATGTTGAGGAAAGGAAAGAAGAGGTCTCCTGTGCAAGCACCAGTCATTTCCGACTCTGGGGTGACGTCGCATCATGACATTTTCACGGCAGACTTTTTACGGGGTGGTTTGCCATTGCCTTCCCCAGTCATCTGGATACTCATTTTACCGACCTCAGAAGGATGGAAGGCTGAGTCAACCTTGAGCCGGCTACCTGAATCCAGCTTCCACCAGAATTGAACTCAGGTCGTGAGACCGCAGTACTACAGCTTTACCACTTGTGGCGGAATTTATTTTGGGTTGGCCCTCTTTATGATCCTAACCATATTCTTTATGGTCTTAAACATACTCTTTATGAAATTGGCAACAAGAGTCCTAAGCTTTTCAGCAAGGAAGCATTCGTATTTCTCTAAACAGCAATAATTAATCCCAGCAGCTCTAAGCTGTTGATCTCTGATGCAGTTTGGCCACTAGAGGCTCTGCCTTTCAGAAACATAGAATCAAGCTATCTAAAAGCTTAAGCAGGTTACTGGGTACAAAGTCAACCACTATGGCAGCTATTGCCATAAACCCAGAAACTAGGAGTAGGGAAATGGTTGCCTGAGGTGCTCTCAGCCATTATTGTTTATTGTTTATTTGGCTGCAAAACTGTTTACTGCTGAATGACACAAGTAGCTGTGTGTATGAGGTCACTATAACCTTTATAAGTCCTCCACTTTTGAGCAAAAACTGCAGACTGTATCAGAGGCAGGGACCTCTTTGTCAGTCTAGCCCAGAAATTAACAATCCTTGTAAATTTCTGTTTGAGGCTTCAAACATGGAACACAGAGCATAGCTCTGATAGAATGGGATTTGGGATTTAGATTTTAAATGGGAAAATGCAGACTAATAAAGCTAAGTCCTGTTGGGATTTAGATTTTACAGTATTGCATTGTATGCTGTATTGACTGCTTCAATGCTGAGGAATGACAAACATCTATGCTATACTGAAGTGACAGCATAGCAAGGTCAGAGACTTACCATTAATTCTTGGGAAAAAATTTTAACATTTTCATAGCTGCTGCTTTACCTTTCTTTCCACCATCAACAACAAAGTCAATGGCTGCTCTAAGAAAGCTCTTCTCAGGCAAGTAGCTAAAGTCTGGAGGAACTGTGAAGATAAAAAGACAGTGAACATCAGGCCATCATAATGGTGTTCTTGGGCAGCAGTTGGTTTCTCATGGATGAATGTGTTTGAGCTGTCTTTTCCCCCACCCTTAAAAGTTTCTACAATTCAGCCAAGACTTTCTACTTATGAGGGCTTTGGGGCTTTAATATCAACTCTGAACTCATTTTTAAGGCACTGATTGCTGTTTCTAATATCCTGTTCTTCAGTGATTGTAACGCTTTAATTCACGTTTTTAAGTGCTTTTATTGTTCACATCTGTATGCTAATACCTTATAAGGTCTTGTGTAAGCCCTTTTTTTGGTAGGGAACCCAGTGAGAAAGCAGTCTAAGAGACAAATTCATATATCATTTCATATTACAGAAGAGCAGCCACAGTCCAATTATTAGGATTTGTTATAAGGACTTGAAACATATACAGTGAAAGTTGGCTTACCGGAGGCTCGGCTGTGGTTTGCAGACACACTGGAGAGATGCAGGTGTCCCAGAAGCCATGCTGCATTTGTCTGAAGGCCAATCACTCCAGAAAAGCTGATGACCTGCAGGAACAACCATCACATATGCACAAACAGCACTGCTTTCTTAGTCTGGGCTAGCATCATTGAACATTGCATCAGGAAGAAGAGTGCTACACAATTTGTTTCCATTCTCTAAAACCAACTAGGGCATCTGTAATAATTCCACAAGCAGACTGTGCCAGAAGAACTGGAAGTTTTATTGCAACAAAAGCAGGGCCTTTCCTGGACTCTGCCTGAACAAAAACTGACAGCCAACAACCAGCAGAGGAAAGTGAAACCAAACTAGAGCACAGGCTTTTCAGCCCTCGTGAAAAAATAACTAAACAGTTCAATAAAGGAACATCACCAAATTCACAACTTGCCACAATATTACAGCATCCAAAACAGAGACATCCATGTTGCTTATTTATTTAGATGATCAAATTTCTGCATCTTGAGCATACAAAGGGCTTTCTCACTCGCAGCACCAAAATTTGGGAACTCTTTCCCTAGAGAGATTTGTTTGTTCTCTCTATTCTCCCAGTAATGATTCTGGTTGTTTAGCATACCCCCCCTTAATTTTGGTCTTATTTTAGTGTTTTCATTGAACCATTTTATAATTTCAAATGTTTTTACTTCTTCCAATGTTTTAATGTTTTTACGTGCTCTGACTTGGGGACCCTGATCAGGTGGAAAGACAGCATAAAAATGTTTACATAAATAGACCTAAATGTTGCAATTATTAACCCTGCCTTTATTGTGAAATGAATTGGGGGGGGGGGTTTGAATTGTGATAGCTCAGGTACCATAATTACCCAGGTCCACGGGAATATTGTTCCATTAACTGGATACTATACCCTTAAAAATGGGCGGGAAATAACCCATAGACGAAGGAGGTGGAAGAGGAAGCACCACATGAGGTAGATGAGGCTGAGAGAACTCTTAGAGAAAGCTGTTATTGACCCAAGATCACCCAGTTGGCTTTATGCAGAGGAGGAGCGGGGGATCAAACCCAGTTATCCAGATTTGAGTCTGCTACTCTTAACCACTACACCAAACTGGCTCTGAGATATCCCCACATGACAACATTCCAAGTTAGAAAAAGCTGATGTCAAAGGTTTTAAACTCTGCTGAGCAGAAAAGTTAAAGAACTTCCTTAGGCTGAAGAAAGGCTCAAAACTTTGCTGAGCAGATTAGGCCTTTATGGCTGATGGATAAAGCTAATTAATTATTGTTCCTTTCCAAAACTGGAAAAATGTTTTCCCACCTAGTCTTCATCCCATGTCCCTGGCTGTTAGGCACTTACTCCTTTCAGCAGAATGACAAGGGAGATGCATGGCTGTTTGGTCACAGCAACACGGCTGACGCATCCATTAAGCAGCCTTAGATGGCTGCCTGGGGCATGGAATGGGGGGTGGAAGGCACCAGATTTGGCCCTCTCTCCCACCCTCACCTCCATGGTGAGGGAAATATGCGATCCCAGTGTGGAGGTGGAGCAGCAGTGGCCTGGCAGCAGGCGCATGTGCAGGAGGAGCACTGTGCTGTCAGGCTCACCATGGAGGGAAGGTGCAGGCCACAGAACAGGGGCAGCACCTTGCCTGGGGCGCCAGCCTTGCATTGGCACCCATGCACCCGTGCTGGAAAGCAAATAGTCCTCAGAAGACAAAAGAAGGAACTGTAAGCAGCAAGCAGCTTGTCTTGAGGCTGCTCTCAGCTATTTTTTCATTGGATTATCATGGCACCCATTATGTCATCATGGGAATTCACAGCAACATGAAAAGGTGACGTGAAGACTCTCACCTGGCTCAGGGTTCTGATAACTTCATTAAGCTTGCTTTGAAACTGAGAAGATTGGATAGCCTCAGATTTCAGCTGTCAAAGAAAAAGGAGAAAAAGAAAAAATATGAGCAACTGAAGGTAAAGCTGGAAAATGAAGTGCTTAAATAGTCACATGTGTAGCATGAAAGACAGAAAATGTTTATAGATTTATAATATTTGCATGAAGGTAAGAACTATTGTTTTATATTCTTGGAAGCATGATACAAAAAGCATTTTAGTATCACATTATTATAGCCCACGGATTTTTCTTCCCTAATAAAAACTTTATTCCTGCTTGGAAAATTCTCAAAGCAGTGATTTTTAGTGCTGCTTTACAAGAAAAGTTATCCTGAAGGCATGTCTCTGCTCAATAAAATGACAAGTCTTCTGCAGATTCATTCACTTTCCTTTCAGGAAGCTCAACCTAATGAGAAGGAGCCAGCTTTGCTTCTTGCATAGGAACTCTGAGCAGACTAAGTAACAATGTCATGATTTCCAATTCTGTATCCCCTCCTTTTCTCCCTTTTGGCTTTATATATATGTGTGTGTGTGTGTGTGTGTGTGCACACGCGCATGAGCATATATGAAAAATCCTACCTCCTGGTATTTATTTAGACTGTGGACACTGATAATCCTATTATTACCAAATGAGCAACACATGTACACTTTCTTGCCCATCTAAACTGGACTCAGGTCCAAACTCAGAGCAGAATGTATACTGTCTTCAGAGGTTTTCAAAATGAAAAGCGACAGAGCTCCAAAGCAGCCTTAGAAAAGGTAACAGAGGCTTCTGAGAACCAAAGTTACAGGCAACCAGGCACTCTGCCACTGGCCTAGTAGTCAACTCCACACAGAGCAGAAAATAATAAAAGCGGAGAGAGGGAGAAACAGATGAGAGAAAGAAGATGGTTGGAATATGAAATATCCTTTTCTGCATTGAGGAATTGTTTGGCGTGGTCTAGTTCTGTTGATCCTCAGACTGCCACACCAACTATGGCTTGTGTGTGTGTGGGGGGGGGGGGGTGTCCAAGGAAAAATGTTTTGCAAAGGGGCCAACCAGATGATCCAGCTGCAATTCCAGCTAATAATTCCCAAAATCAAGTGAAGCTGGGCCTAATCAGAACCTGGGGCAACATAGATAGGAGCAAGATGGCAATCAAGCACATGGGCATGCCACAGTGGCATGTGCAAGTCAGCACTGCGCTGGCCATGTGCAGGATACCCTGTGTACTGGGAGTGCACAATTTGACATCAGATCAGGATGGGGGTCTCAGTTACAGGAGTTAAGTGCAATAGAGGAGGCATGAGAAAGTCTGGATGAGTAAGAATTAGCACCTCTGATGGATGGAAGACAGAGTGGCAGAGAAGCCAAGCAGGGATTGGAGATGTCAATTGGCTGGTCTATTTGAGCAAGAACGGACTATGAGTGTTCTGATTGGCCAGGTGGAAGCTGATGTGAAGAAATCTTTGGGAATAACAATAAGCATATAGCCTTCATTACATCAAAATATGCAGCCATGGTATACGTGGTGCATGCTAGCCATGGTGCCTTGTTTTTTGCTGGGGTTTGTCTGCTTCCTAGGATTCGTATAAAAGTCCTGAATACCTTAGTGCCTTCCTTGATTAATTGGCCATTGTCTCAGGGGCTCAGATATGATCCTTCTAAGTGGCTAGTCCCAGCCTTACTTTCCTCACTTAACCATTCAGCTCCATTTTTGCCAAAAGATTCTGTAAAATCTGGCAGTCCTTTCCAGATCTGGGAAAGGCATTCTGGCCAGGTGCTAACCAAAATGGTAAGGAGTTATGCTAACAAAATGGAGGCATATCTGTCTAGGGAATGCTATAAAAATACTAGCTGCTGTTTGTCAAGGCTAATTACTCCTTCACACTCTAGTATGACAAAGAAATCCATCCTAAGGTAGGGCTATGCTGGAAGGAGTAATCATAATACACCAGCCATCACAAAGATAGCCATTTCCACTGAAAACAAGAAAGCATTATTTGCATAATATCCAATGTAGAGCATAAAAAGTGAAACATGCACATTAAGTTGCTTTTTTATATTTAGAAGAGAGAGGCACTGAGTGATTGCAGGCAGTTAACTATTTGGCCCACTTTACCTGTATTATGGCTCTTTCAGAACCCACCATAGACACCAGACCATTGACTGCTGCTAGCCGTTGCATTGTCGGGGATCCCTGAAACCAAAGCAAAGTCAGCATGTTACGGGCAACCATGTCGAATAGAACAGTAGACAACAACCCCATTTCTTCTAAGGGAAAATGGGTCGGAACAGCCTTTGCCTAACCAACTTTACGAAAGATGTCCTGAGACTGGAAGCACATATGCTGCAAATGGTACTGAGAAACAAGCAGCATCATGTGGAATGTACTCCGTCTTCCAGGGTCCCATAATGAACAGGGCAGACACATGAAAAGTCAACCAATGGCTTAATATCTCTAAATGAAAATTTCTCTAAATGAAAAGTAGCCATGGAAGGCTATAATCAGAGAAGACAAGTGATGAAGAAAGGAGGATACTTTTTTCCTTCAGATGCTTTTGTGCTCAAAGTCACGCTATAACATTTTTTTTTGTGGGGGGGGGGTAAATGAAACCCTGGAGGCAAAAAAGAAAAGCAATTGAGGCAGAACAACTTTGAGCACAAAAAATAGACAGAAGGGAAAAGAGAAGCAGAAGCAGCTTCCACAATGCCATTTTTCCACTCCCATTGCAGGTTTCTCCATGGAAATAGTGTGTTCCAGTGTGAGTCATTCACACAGGATAGCAGGGATCAAAAGGCCTATCTGTACTCCCTGTGCCCACTGAGTGAATGTTGTTGGACCAGGGCTGCTTTCAGTTTTCATCACTATGTTGAGATGCTATATTTGTTGGTAGTGAAGCAAAGTAATCAACAGAGAATCAATAAGGTCCACATATTCTACACTAACATCTCTTGAAGCACCTATGTGTACTTTAGTTTTAGCCTATGAACTATTAATCTCAAAAATGAATATGCTGAATAAAACCAGCTTCAAGTTCAGCATGTATCTAATGAAATGAGAATAGTTCCTAAGTATATAATGACTGGCACATGGTAGCTAAATGGAATTTGAGTAGGCTGAGCTGAGCAGATTAGGTGAATGGTATTTGGAGGGACCAGTACCAACCACTGCTGATTTTGGCGGCGGGGGAGGGGGGGGACCAAATATTTTCCTATTCTGAAAACAAGCAGGCAACTGAATAAGTAAGAATCTGCATAAAGGAAAGAGTGACATGGAAATTAAAAATGCATCAGTGAGCCTTTTAAACTTCTTTTCATGTGTGTGTGTGTGCATGTATATAAATGTGTGTATATGTGCGTGTATGAGAGAGGGGCACCTTTGGAAAACTGAAATTTATATTGGGAAAAAAGAATTGAATGGCACTTGTAGAACTATGAAGAATATCATTTTACCTCCTGGAATGTTCTGTTTTGTTATTCTGCATCATCCAAATACTGACAGAGTTTTACACAGTGAGGTAGAGACATAAGGATAAAATAGAGGTAAGGGGGGAAATGTAAGCCACTTTGGTGCCCCCACTGGAGAGAAATATGAGGCATAACTGAAGTAGAATAAAATAAATTCCAGTTGATCACACAAAAAAAGAAAAGAAAACCCACACATAAATACAACCATTTACCTCAGCAAGTACAATTTTCATCCAGGCAGGAAGAAGCCGGTTGCTCAGGTCTTCCGCTTTTCCATGACCACATACAGACAATCCATGAACAATGCTGCCCAAAGCTAGAGCAAAACCTGAAGTCTGGTGGGAAAATAAGAAAAAAATAGCTATTTAGAAAACCAATTTCTAATCAGATGTACAGCTTAGCATTCTATACTTTTCAAGTACTGGACTTGCCTACAACATTTGTAAATTCTTTTTCAAAGAGAACTAAAAGCTGTCTTTTAGCTATGTGAAGGAATCAGCTTTCACTGTCTGCTTATACACAGCTGAGCTAATCGAAAATAATGGACTTTTTGGGGCTTAGATGCCACAGGGAAGAACCATGGAACTGCTGCAGAAAACTGTAGCTCCATGTCAAATTCATGCAACCTCTAATTTAGTGCCAACTTGTCTTCTTTTCTTGCACATCTGTGCTGATTGGTTTCTGTGACCTGCTTAATTGCTGACATGGAGCTACCACTTTCTATGTTCTTTATAAGGTCTTGTTCTACTCCAAGGCTGCCTTCTCCATAGAATGAAGGAAGCAATTGTTAAACACTGGGTTCAATGCACTGGAGTAAAACAGGAACCATGCTTTATTGAGAACTACATACTAAGACAAAATGGTGAGGCCGCAACCCCTCTTGTATACATGCTCAAGAACCCCCCCCCCCCAGATTCCCATACCAAATCACAGCAGTCAAGCTTCACACCAGAACTGCTCATTAGTTCTCTACTAGAGTCCAGATCTCAAAGTATATCCCAGGGTCACTAATATTCCCGTGGTTGTCTGGGCGCATGAAAGCTGCCAGACAAACATAAAGTCCAGTACATAACACCATATTCTACAACTCTAAGCTACAAGGAATGGAGTTGCTTACCTGGGAGAAAGATGCCATCTGTGTATTTTTAAAACTATATGAAAAGTGCCTCAGATATTAAATTAGACCATGTACTTTATCCCTTTCTGGACTGGCTCATTTCCTAGGATGTGCCTTGGGATGTTGTGGGACTAGCTCCTACAGGTAGTTCCTCAAAATAATTTAGCCTGGCTCTAGGGCCAGCTGGGAAAACAAGACAAAATTCCCTTGCCCTGTTCCTCAAGGCGTGTGAACATTCACTGTAAGAAACTCTGCCTTCATTAAGCTTGTTTGCTTGGGATGTCCCATTGAAGCATCTATCTCAAAATGACAGAACTGCAAGCAACACAACAACTGCCCTGCCAAGCAAAGATTGTCTCCCCCAGAAGCAAAATTCAACTCAGGCCAGGGGAGTTCTGGGAAGAGCTATTTTTTTAATACTCTGCTAAACAGTAGACACATTAGATGCACTATGGAAATCCTAGAATGAAGTCTGAGTCCAGTGGCATTTTTTAAGACCAACAAAGTTGTATTCTGAGTATAAGCTTTTGTGTGCATGCACACTTCTTCAGATACCTTAATCCACCTGAATCAATCTTAATGAAAATACTAATTATTTACTTAAGGGACTAGCAGTGTAATTCTAAGCAGAGTTCCACCTTTCCAAGCTTGTTGGCTTCAATGGATTTAGAAGTGTGTGACTCTGTTGAGATGGGCTTATAAAGCACCACAATCATACAAAATTATCATTTAATGCAATGCAGAACAGGCTCTCACAGCATTAAGCTGCAAAATATTAAGATAAGCAGTATGGCACGTTCCTTTTTAGGAATGTCTGTGCAATCAAAAAAGAAATCACAAACTTGACATACAACCTGCTGATTAGTTTCTGCTAATTTCTGCAACTTGTCCATGATTTCCTCAGCTTCTGCACCTTCTATGATCCCAGCGCTGAAAGCAGACACACAAACGCAGGCAACCGAATAAGCAAGAATCTGCACAAAGGAAAGAGTGACATGGAAATTAAAAATGCATCAAGTTAGTCTTTTAAACAAGTGTGTGTGCCTGCACATTTATATATTTTGTAGATATGCACCTTTGGAAAGCTGAAATTTATATAGGAGAAAAGAATGGAACAGCATGTGTAGAACTGTGAAGAATATCATTTTACCTCCTGAAACGTTCTGCTTTGATATTCTGCATCATCCAAATATTGACAAAGTTTATGTAGTGAAGCAGAGACATGATCTTGAGCATTGGTTTGACTGCTGTGACTCATTAATGACAGAACGAGTCCTACACCCAAGATGCATCCAGTGCTTAAAAGGTAAGAGAACAGAAGAGCTGTGTGAGCCAGGGGAACATCTGAGCCATATTTTGATCACATGCATAGCAAACCCAATCCCCCCCCCACACACACACTGCAGGCACATCTGTCAAATAATACATGTTTTTACAACCATTAGGTGAAGAGTTAATGCTGCTGATACACCTAAGGGCCAGTTAACATATATGTATGTTACTAGATTGCTTATTACAGGATTTGCAGTTGAATGGAAGAACTGGCTTAACTGACAAATATTATGTTTGAGTTGGATTTAAGTAATGTGAAAGTTTTGTATGATTATTTGCAACACAATGTTAGTCAGTGCCACATGGCAGTAATCAAGTGATGACCTTTCATGTGTAAAGCAGCCCTAAGTCTGGATTCTGGCATTATTCTTGCACTCCAAGGTGGTCCTTGCCATCATAATGCTAGTACAATCACTCAATACGATGCCACATCAGACAGGCAAATGATGTGGTTCCTTCCCATGCAATATGGCTGGCATTTATGAAATGAAAGGACTGTGCCTTGGTTTTCAGAATTTATGTCTCATGGGGAAAAGAGATTTCATCAGCAGGAAGGGGAGGATATATGCCTTGAGCCCCTTGGTTGAAAAGCAAGGTAAAGATGTAAACATAAGTGGATGCTGCATAGAAACTGCACACAGTTCTCCTTCAGATATCCTGTACTCTATCTAAACAAAGTATATAGACAAAAACACAAACCTCTTAGCAGGTGTGAAAACCTGGCTATTAATAAATCTCCATGTATTTACACCAAGTCTATGGCACAGTATTACTGACCAAATGGAAAAATGACCACCCACACAACCCTCCACATACAACACCAACAAAAGCATCAAGAATTCTTTCCCGCTAGATGGCAGCAGTATGTCGAAGATGGCTCTTGACAATGGGCACCAGAACCTGTACAATAAGATCTACAGCATGCCTTTCAAAGCCAGCTAGCACAAAAAAATTCTGACACTGATGATGTAGGCATTTTTTTAAAAACCCTTTTTGTAGGATTAGTCATTCTTTTAATCAACCTGTTTATTCTGTTTCTCATGCCTGGTTTAAAAATTAAAATATTCATTTTTTGTTGAAATGCTATTCTTTCCAACTGGTGGGTGGAGGTTGCCAGAACATCAGGCAATCCATAGTTGTAGCTAGATAGCTGACATCAAGGCATATGTTACAGTCATTGTTTGGAAGTTGGTAGTAGGTGAACATTCAAGAGGTAAGAGATACATCAGTAATTCCTGGTCCTGGCAGTCACGTGTATGCAATCGCCAGTATTCACTGATCTGCGCCCAAATGCATTAAATTCTTCTGAGACTCCACAACTAACAAATTAAACGTCAAAACAAGTCACCGGCCTGGACAAGCTACACCTGACAGTTGTTAAACAGCTCAGATATGGAAGTGCTGATCTTCTAGAAAAATATTCCATTTGTCACTAAAATTAGGTGCCTTACAGGAAGACTGGGAGACAGTTAATGCAACGTCAATATTTACAAAGGGATGGGAGAGCCAGGAAATCTCAGGCCCATTACATTGTCACCTGTCACCATTATTGAAGCTAGAATTATTTTTAAAATATAGAAGAAAAAGTCTTGCTGAGGAAACACTGCATACCTTCTGCAAAGGGAAGTCCTGTCTGACTAACCTATCAAAAATAATTTGAGAATGTTAACAGTCAAGTAGATAGGGGTGATCTGGAAGCAGTCATAGACTTACAAAAGCTTTTGAAAGTCCCTTAGCGAAGCTCCTCAACAAATTTAACAGTCATTCCTTGAAAGAAGAATGGTCCTTTTATAGATCTGTAACTCATGAAACATGAGGAAGAAGGCAGGAGGACAGTCTTCTCTAAGTATGAAGTAAGCAGTTCTGGTTACAGATTTGTATTGGGACAGGTGCTATTTTACTTTTTGCAAATTATTGGGAATCAGGCATTAATAGGAGAGAGCCAAGTTTGCAGATGACATCCAATTGTTCAAGATAGTGAAAGCCCAACTGGACTGCAATGAACTCTGAAAGAGTATCTCCAAACTAGAAGAACAGATAGTAAAAAGTAAAATGAAATTTAATATACATGTAATGATTTGGGGGCAAAAAAAAAAGATTAACTGCACACATTCATTGATGGGATCTGAACTAACCAGGACCAAGATCTCAGAGAGATCAACGAAAACATCAGCTGAGTTTGTACCAGTGATTAACAACACAAATTTCATTCTAGGGATTATTAGAAAAGGGACTGGAAATGAAATGGCAAATATCATAATGCCATTATTCTGCAATTAGACTCTTGTGAAGAGTTCTTGTCAACCCATCTCAAGAAGTATACTGTCGGGCCAGAAATGAAGCAGAAGAGGATAAAGCAAATGTCTGAGGTAACAATGTACGGATTTACCTGGACAACCAGTGAACTCACATAGATCCTAAATGCCTGAGGAGGAGCTGTTGTGCTACCACCAAAACTGCCTATGCATGAACTCAGTCCACCTTGGCTGAGGCCAACCAACCATGTGTTGCCCACAGCCCCAGTGGTCTGGCATGACAAAGGATGTTCCAGGGAGGCGCAAACACATATTTTCTTGGAAATCTGGGCAGATTCAAAAGAGAAGAGGACAAGGTCAATCCACTCAGAGAGAGACAAGAAAGGAGGCAACATCTACTAAGGCAGCAGGGAGGGCCAGTCCATGAGACATCAAGATTTATCAAGAGAACATGGATTGCCCCCCTGGTAAGTGCAGGGAAAGCATTTGGATTTTAAGAAAGAAAAGTATGCACAAGCATAGTTGGAAGTTATAGCGGTTTATGCACCATGAGGAGAGAAACAAGAACTCAACCAGCACTCATACTAGAAAATTGAGGCCATCCAACAAAATTGCTCAGCAGTAGTTTTGGAACACACAATAATAGTATTTCATCAATCCATGAATCATTACTTTTATGGAATTTGCTGCTGTGTTATGTTGGAATGACACCATTGGTTTAGAACTAGATAGCTTTAAAATTAGATAAGACAAGTTCATGGAAGATAACAGCCGTAATAAAGCCAGACAGCCAAACAGAACTATTGCTTTCATGTGGACTTCAATGAAGCATCTGACTTGTCAATGCTGAAAAGGAGATAGTAGACAAGACAAAACTTTGGTATGATCCAGCAAAGCTGCTCTTGTGAGATTTTCAGGACATTTTGAATATTCATTGAAATAAAGTATGGACTCCAAAAGCTCTAAAAAAGATTCTCATGTTCAGCCAGGGTTGAAGTAAGGGTTGAAAAGCCAATTCAGGCTTATAAACCAAGGAATAAGTATTTGATTGTTTCCTTTGGAAAACATTAGCTATTCACCAAAACAATGGAGAGATTTTGCTGTACCACTCCATCACCCTCTGGTCTTCATCTTGGAGAATTGGGTCAATTCATCCCCTTTGCTCCAAACACTGAAGCTGCCTCTTTTCAAGCTAGGTTTAAAGAGAGACAGTGGTAGACAGCTGGGGAATAGATGAAATGAAAATGAAACACAAACTACACAGGTAGCCACCAAACCATGGCAACAACACGGGTTTTGTGCTACACTTTTCAACATATTAACAAAGTGACAAATTGGGACATGAAAATCCACCAAATACTTACAAATATAACAGCTTTTCCCTCTAGAATATCATCCCATATACAATCGAAGGGGGAGCTTTTATTTATTTCACTACCCCCCTACAAACACACATACACGCATCCTTAAGTGAGAAAAGATTCTTAATCATTCATCTCCTTTCCACTATTGTCCCTGTGCTTCCATCTGCTCTTGGTTGGCAGGGGAGACTAATTTGGCTAGGGCTGTGATGCTTTTATCTTAGGCTATATGGGCACTCAAACATGAAGCAGTGGGTACCGCAAAGCGATGTGGCTAATATAGCTTCCCTTTTCACCATATGTGCCTTGTACTATGCCAGAGAAGGGCAGAGCAATGCCAATCTGATTCTAAACTAAGCTCTTCTCAGATTATAGCGAGGGCTGCATCTAGTGGCTGCCAAAGAAAAGTCTAAGTCCCATGCCAGGGAAACAAAGAATCTGCACATGCTTCCATATATCTCCATGTCTGGATATTACATACTGCTTCCAAGACTCAGCTTGTTCAGAGCATTTGGAAGCAACTGCAGGCCAAGAGAGCAGGCAGGCAGATTAGCAGTTTCCTGGTACAGTGGTAGCTAGTCCAAAGAGGAAGGAAAAAGTTCAGAAGTAAGAGCATGAGAAAGTATTGATTTATTAGGCTTTATATACCATCTTAGTGGGAGGGAAGAGGTCAGAAGTTGGATGGCAGACCACCAGAGAAGACTGGAGCTGTTCTGCAGAGGCAAACCACCCTCTGTTTCTCACTTGCTTTGAAAGCCCCATCACTGCAGTTACCATAAGCCAGTTGCAACTTGACAGCATTTACATACATACAAACATGCACCATCCTAGTATGCAGGATCAGGGTAGGTAACAGTGAGCTGCACATGGGTAGCAACAGTGACTGGGTTTCTTTGCTGATGTTACAGTTGCAGTGCAGCAACAACAAGGCTTCCACATGGTGGGCTACTGCACACATGTCCTGCCCTGGTTCTAACATTAAGATGTTAAAAACCATTCTAAGATACAACAGTGTCACCCAAAGCACCATTTGCTAATACATGCTATCTGCTCTAATGGCCACTAGTATAACCTAAGAACAATCAAGACTCACTTTGCTCTAAATGGGCTTTGTAGTTGATGGCCCAGTATCATCGTCAACAACTTCCCAGCCTCCTCATTCCTTCCTTCGATACCTGGAGCCTAAGCCTGCTGCTCAAATACAAAAACTGGGAACACACTGTACAGCACTGAAACCACAAACAATATGTAAAAGTACAAAACATTTATAAAAGTGTAAATATTTATCGTTGTATAACTACTTTTACACATTGTTTGTTTGTAGTTTAAGTTTGCTGCTCAGCAGCTCCAAATAATTTCCCATTCATCTCTACTTTATATCCCATCTCCAGTTGTTAATTTAACAGAATAGTTCTTCCAAATAAAAGCACTGCGAGAGGCAGCTATCCCTGAAGCTCAGCCGGCACATTTGAGCAACAGGCTCCAGAGCAGCTAGAATTGGCTGAACATCACACTAGGAGTGTGCATTCAGTATAAACCAAGGTGAATAGATATTTGAAAAATACCTTTTGGTGCCTCCACCTCAAAATATAGACACCCCCCCCCACACACACACACACACACAGAGCCCCAGAAACCCCTGGATCGATGGAGCCATATAAATCTTGGTTTCCCAAATATTTACCAAATCGGAAAATCACACTGATATTGGGATTCAGGAATATTGGGAAAAAAAACTATTATGAAGCTCCAATTTAGCCTAAACTACCTCTTAGGGTTGTTGGGGGAATAAAACAGAAGAAAGGAGCATGATGTAAGCTGCTTTGAGTCCCCACAGGGAGGAAAAATGAGGTATAAATAAAGTAAATGAAAATAAAAAAATAATAAAAGTGCTACAATTGAATCAGAGAATTCTGTAGGTATGTTATTTTTCTTTAACTGAGGTGTGCCTTGCTTGAAGAGGTTTCTTGATTAGTACACTTATGGCAAAAAGCATGTCCAGTTAAATAATACAGAATGCATTCATTTTTCCCATATGGAGATTGCCTTAGCAGAGGAAAATGTAATCAGGGAAGCAGCCCCAAGTGAATACATCTCTGGCCATAGTTCTACATGGGACCTGTGATTTCTAAGAAACAATTGCATTGCCACAAACCACAATGAAAGCCCCATTTGCAAAGTAATTCCATACATCTTCCTAGTGGTGGGAAACCCTGATTCTTCTATTTTTATGCACAAGGAGTAGTGTCTGAACACCAGAATGGGAAGCTCCACTTAGGTGTCCCTTATAGCCATTTCACATACTACCATTTCACAGAAGGAAAATATTACAGATCCAACACATCTTTGCTTAGATGAAAATACATTATGAGGACTAGTCGTGGGCCACAGTTATCCATAGTATGTTCCCATGGTATACATACAGATGAAGCTCACAAATCCTGCTAACATTTTATAGTGTACACCAGAGGGGTTTTTTGTAGAAAAAGCCCAGCCAGGAACACATTTGCATATTAGGCTACACCCCTGACACCAAGCCAGCCGGAACTGCATTCCTGCTCAAAAAAAGCTTGGTGTACACTGTGCATCTATGGTAAATTTGTCATGGCAGTTCCTCACTTCTCTCTTTGTTGCAACTGGGTAACAGCAACATCTCTGGAATCTATCCTACAAGCCTATTCTGAAGACAACATGGGGGAGGAACTGGGGGAGCATGCATGGCACACTGAGCTCCTAAGAGGGACAAGATAAAAATGTAACATAACTGCATATGTATCTGGAGAAAGCAAGGCCCTAAACTGATACAGGAAAGGAATGTGAGATGAAAAAATGATGTCCTATTTTGAAAGATTTCCTTTTCTCATGGCGCCTTTGATATAGTGTGCTATAATGGTTAGTTAGAGCATCAGCTTAGGCCATGGAAGCCTGCTGGGTGACCTAAAGCCAGTCACTTTCCTTCAGCTCAACCTACCTCACAAGGTTGTTGTGACAATAAAACAGAAGAAACGAGTAAAGTAAGCAACTTTGGGGCTGCATTGGGGAGAAAAGGCAGGGTGTAAGTATCTAAATAAATATAAATAGATAAATAAAAGGTGCTTTAAGTAAAAAGATAACTTAGAAAGTGTACTTTTTTAATGCTGGAAAATCCAGCCTTAAGTAAAGAGTAAGCTTTGTTTTTTCCTATTTATATCCTTTCCTCCTTATAAGGAGGTCAGTGTGCTGTTCATAAAGTAACCCCATTTTATGTTGTGGCATCATTTTGGACAAATGAGGCTGAGATTTCTACAGCTGGTTCAAGGTCACTTTGTGAAGCTTTCTGGCTGAGCTGAGTTAGGTCATCCTTACATCTCCACACTGCTGTGCCCAAGTCAAAATGCAAGCAATTATATAACATACTTACTTGTATTCTAAACTTGTGTCAAAGCAACACTCCTCTAATGTATTCAGGGTAAGTAGATTCATTTGCTTGCTGGATGCCTCACTGCAAGAAATTAACCAAGGAAATGATTTTCTGCTCTTAATTTTCTCATCTTCAGGAGAAGCTGTGATTCAGTGACAGGGTACATGGCTTGGTATTCAGATTTTGAATAACATTCTGTAAGTGGCACTTGCTAAAGTGCTTGTGATACCCTAGAAAGCATTGTTCAGTGAACTGATATAGCTTTTATCTACCTTAACACGATTCAAATGTTATGCAATTACAGGACTTACATGTACAGCCAATCATTACCAGTGACAACCACAATCAATATGTAGCTGCAGTTAACTTCTCTAATTGTACGCTACCCTAAATTATTTGGAAGGACAGGGTCTTTAAACATTGATAAAAGTGACAAGCATCTCCAGCCTGAGCAAAGCTGAGAGACAGAACTTAATCCGCTCCCTAAAAATGTGAGCCTCTTCTCTATCCTACGGTCGGCACAGAGACACAGGGCATCTGCTTAAGCCATACTTCCCAGTGAGAGATATCTGAGGCAAATAATGGTGGAAGGGGTCAGCACTTTGCATACAGTGTAGAAGTCCTTCTGTCAGTAATGCAGATTCAAGTAGCACAGAGAGGTGGCAGAGCTAACATAAGAAGAGACCTCCTGGATCAGACCAATGGTCCATTTAATCCAGTATTCTGTTTTACATAGTTGCCAACCAGTTCTTCTGGATGGCCAACAACAAGGCATAGGGGCTGAGACTTTCTCCTGGTGTTGTCTTCTGGCTCTGAGATTCAGATTTTTAGTGCCCCTGAATGTGGGGGTTCCTCTCAGTTACCATGGCTAGTAGCTACTGACAGACCTACCCTCCACGAATCTATCTAATTCTCTTTTAAAGCTGTTTATTCCTGTGGCCATCTCTACATCCTTTGGCAGCAAATTCCACATTTTAATTACTCTTTGTGTAAGGAAGAGTTGTTGAGAGGTTTGGGGCTTTTTTGCTTCTTTTTTTGCAGGCAGGAGACGTGTTAATTTTGAATGCTGCCCCATGTTTAAAGTAAACTTCTTGCATGCAGAAAACTCACACCTCCTCTGGATGTACATCATGAAGGGAACTTTTTAGAGGCAGAACCATTTTTTAAAATGCCTTCCATGGGAACACACACCCACTGGCCTGAAGTGGTACAAACACTTCTGATCAAAATTCTATGGGTTAATATAGATACTGGCTTCTCCCACTACGTTCAAGATGTGGGAGCTGCTGCAGCACAGTTCCTTCACAGGCCATGAAGCTACTGCCAGAAGTCCTGTGTCATTTGGATGGTACTCAAACCCCACACCAGCAATATGCATCCTGAGAACAAATAAGTGGAGCACTGGCCTGGAAAAGAGCCACACCAAGACAGCTTGGAGTTCGGTTTTTTTTCTTTGTTTTTTAAACACTAACTTAAGTTTCTTTCTAACAGAAAGGAGCAGGCAGTTCCCAAAGTAACATGAAAGATGGCTCCCCAAACACTGAATTGTTCTGGAGAGAACTCTGCTCAAAATACTGAAGCAAATATCCAATATGTTCCAGTGAAATAATGCAGCACAGAGATGCAAGAGATGGGAGCTCAAGAGCCGTAATACATGAGAGATCATGAAATGATCTTTCAGAAAGCCTTGGGAACTGTTAAGCGCAGAAACCTAAATATGTTGCTCTGCATCACTTAAATGCCTCACATGGGAAGGCAGAAAAAAAGTTATTTACACACCTGTCGTACAACGTAATCCATACCTGACTTTCTCTTCACAAAGCCGGGAGATAAACATCCCCAAGGCAAGGCCCATGTGAATTTGAACAGCCTGAGACTCGTCGGCGTTTGGTTTCCCAGGAAGCATGGCAACCAGCATATTTAGAACTTCCTCCATCTTCTCCTTGTATGATTCAATAAAAACTGGCACCAAGAGAGACAAAGCTATCGCTGCACAGGAACGTGCAATTGCACTGGCAGTATTTTCACCAGAGTAAGATTTCTAGGAGACAAAACAATTTTTTTAAAAAATTGCTTAATATCCTTTTCCCCACTTGAAGAACATTCATCTTATTGCACAAAATTCTAGGAAATCTAAAAATGAAATAACTATATGTTTTGCTTAGACAGCATCACCGCCTGTAGCTCCACTTCCTAGTGATTTGTTTTCAGATTCTGAAATAAGCAATTAATATGCTTTCAACAGAGAAAACACAATTTTTTTAAAAAAAAAATCTCACTTGGAAAAAAAAAGGCAGATGGAACTGAATGACCCTATTTCTGTAAATAAAAAATGTCACTGTGAATGCTAATTAATTCCATAATTATAGCTTTACTGGAATTTATCAAGAAACTATGGGGGATGGGGTAAGGGGAGGACAAAATAGCACTATTCAAATGGATGTGTCAAACATAGGAATATTTTAAGCTCTTGCAGAAATGGCAAATACTGAATGCGATGGGGTTAGCACACCTTAATTTTTAAGACTCATTATCCATTTTAGAACATTTACTTTAAAGATTTTTGTACCACCCCATCCTCTTTCCATTTGTGTTCTCTAGAGACAGCTCACAACAGTTAAACACAGGCAAACTGAGATCCCTTTAAAATGTACAGTCTATAGCGATGGAATACAAAAATCTGTAACAGCACAAAATGATACCTCCCCCAACACATACAAAAGCAAAAAAAAAAAAGCCACTATGTTATTTCAAGAAAAAAAGCAGGACATGCCTTGCATAGCAATGCACACTTATAAGCAACCATAAAAACACAACTGAAACAATAGGAAACGTGAAGGAAAGTGATTTTTTTTTCTTTCCGGAGGCCTCTGCCTGTAGAAAAAATGTGGGAAACTTACAATTTACAGTATTATTAATAATGACACCCTGATTCAGATTGCAGTAGGACCACTAGGTGCCTCAAGACATTTGTGAGTCACCCTTCGGGGAGCTGTTTTGGAGCGCAGAGCTCTCACACAATTCAAAACCAGATAGACTCCTTTGGCTGTGCCTCAGAACATTTATCTTCAGGAGAGATGGCAAGAGAATGCCGCCATTGTTTAGGGACCTACCTAGCAGGAAGCAGCATTACAGGAGACTTTTTGTTGAGGCAGCATTTCCAATTCCTACAGCTGGCAACCTCCTTTTATTCTGTGGCCTGCAAGGACACCCCAAGCATTTCAGCACACTCTTGCAATTAGCTGGGTCACCTGTGGCAAGTAACAATTGCCTCCAGGCAACATCAAATCCTCTCTCTTTGTGAAACTGTGGAGGAAGAGAACAATGCAGCTCTCTCATTCTCCCTTGGTGCTTAAAACGAGCGATTAGGTTAGAAAGGAAACACGAGAGCTCAGTGTGAAGCCTCAATACTACAGCACTGCCCCTCTTGTTTAACTGGGGAAGCACCATGGGGATTGTACATTTAGCGCTCTCTCTTTCACTCTCACTGTGAGGGAATGAGGCCTATCCCAGGTTCAGTTTTCACAAACCAAGGCAGGTGAAAGTGGTTTTTTGGGGGGAAGGTTGCTTTTCACTTTATTGTGAATCCACACACAGAGCGACCTGGCTTAGAATCCATGCAGGGAGATCTGTAATAATGGAGAGGTAACACATTGAACTTCAGGATGAGGAGAAGAAAATGGAAGAACTATTCAGTGAACAGAAAGCTTTTTGTGACACTGCATCCAAGACCATGTGAAAATCATTCTCGCATCCCATTCAACCAGAAATTAGGAGCCACAGAAAAGAACAGCTTTGTTATATTTCTCACAAAAATGCACTAAAGTCTTCCCTCCCCTCCAGTTAAGGGTTTTGCGCTGGCCCAGGGTTCCCTTGGGTGTCATTCTTCCTGGGTGAAGCCTATCAAAGGCTAATCATTTCCAGCCATAGGAAAATATCAAAACAGGACTCCCTGACCTAGCCCTGAATCTAATATGAGGCCTTGCAGTTTATCAAACTGACTGAAGCTATTGGCTCTCTCAGATTAGAGCTAAACATCATATATAAAACAGGGATGTTGCCCAATTGGCATCCCTGTACTGTGTCTCACTTACACATTTAGGTTAATTTATCCCATTTAACTAGCTCTGTGGCGCAGAGTGGTAAAGCTGCAGTACTGCAGTCGGAGTCAGTCTGCTCATGACCTGAGTTCGATCCCAGCGAAAGCTGGTTCAGGTAGCCAGCTCCAGGTTGACTCAGCCTTCCATCCTTCCAAGGTCAGTAAAATGAGTACCCAGCTTGCTGGGGGCAAAGTGTAGATGACTGGGGAAGGCAATGGCAAACCATCCCGTAAAAAGTCTGTTGTGAAAACGTTGTGAAAGCAACATCACCCCAAAAAATGACTGGTGTTTGCACAGGGGACTACCTTTACCTTTACCCCATTTAACAACATCCTCATATTACAAGTTTCCCTGCTATGCCCCATACATTGACTGATGCTCACTGTAATTCACAACAGGAAGATTTCACAATACGGGATGAGTGATTCTAAATGGCATGGAGCAGAAGAGAAATACAACGCAGGGATACCATTTTCATTGGCATCCCCAAGTGATTCGCGAATGTAGTTTTTAGCCTTAGAGGGCACTAAATTCCAGGTTATAAGAGGCTACTGCTGCTTCATCAGTCTTTCACATCTCACTCTGACATCAGTTTACCTATGGCTACTCACCCTTCTTAAGGCTCACTACCAGCCCTTGCCAACCTGGTGCACTTGGCATGGTCTTAACCTGATCTTTCCCTATCTCCCTATAGTGGGGTTGCTCAAACTTGTTAGTTCCTGCAGGGGCTTCTGGAATGTTGAGAAAGAAAAATGGGTACCACCATGAAACAGCTGCCACAGGCAGCTCTAACCCTCCCCACCTCAAGCATCTTTTTAAAAGTTTTAATTAAATGAAACATTTAGTAGGCAAAACAAAAGATTTTATGTTTTGGAGAGGCTAAGCATAACCAAGAAGTCATAGCAACCTATATCTTTTTGGAATGAAGGCGGATTCCATAATTACTACTTTCAGAATGTACTTTAAGAATGGATGTCATTTATAATTCCAAAATACCAGTACCTCTAAAAGTCAATGCATTGGATTCTCTGAGCTTGCACAAGAAAGGTGAGCAATTGTACCCACTTGCAGCTCCCCTGTGCCACAAAGCACAAATCCACAGTATCAGCTTTAGAGGGAGGATAGATTGCAGAGGAAAGCAGAATGTGAGAAAAGATTGATCTCCACAAGTGAGAATTTTGTAGAACCCAACCCCATTTTCTTATATAAATAAACTTCACTCTATTTTACAAATATAGCAACATACAATAAATATGATTACAATCTTTCTTGTAAATCTCCAAACTTATATACTGACCTGATAAAACCATGGAAAAATCCGACCTCCAGGATGATAGTGACAGTCTACAATACTAAGGAGAGTATCTATGACCATGGAGATCCAGTGCTTGGTCAGAAGAAAGTCTGGCTCAATCTGAAAGCAACAGCAGACATACTATAAGCATGTAGTAGGGTGGATCCTTCCACTATCTTACCACCCCACTCAGCAAAGTTTGTTTGTTTACCACCTTCCCTTTGGGCTCAAGTCTGAAGCCCTTTTGCAATCGAAGAAGTCTTCCTCCAAAGTAAGTGGCTTGGAAAAGAACCATTTAAGTTGGAAGACATCTCCTTAGGCTGGAGGGAGGCTACTTGAAGGATGGTTATATCTGCCCCAGTTATTCAACCATCGAAATATTTGCCAAATTCTGCATTTTGTTTCAGGACATATTTCAGTCACCGACAGAACTTCAAAGTTAAATGAGCTAGTCCTGACAATCTATTTCCTGTATGAATTGTCTAACTTTATAACAGTGTTCGGTATTACTGAATATTACTGTTGTGTACTTTGAGCATATGCACTAAAAACTGACTGCATTTTGAACAAAAGAACAAAACATTGGACTTACCTGAAAGCTTCTTCTCTTCAGTGGGGCAAAGTCATCCAAGTTGGTTAAGTCATGCCTCCTCTTACTCCAAGCAGTTTTTGCATGACCCTCCTGGGCCACAGTGAGGCCACTTTTCCAGTCATTATATAGCCCAGCTTCATATCTGTGGCTTCTCATTTCCTTGTTGGTTGATCACAGTAATTACAAGCACTCTCTCTCCCCCCTCCTCTGTTTTTTTTGAGGTGGGAAATGAATGACTTCACCTCACTGATGAGAAGTCCAATGTTTCATTCTCTTTCGATGGGGAGAGTCATTCAAGCTGGTTATACACCCAAGCTAGCACAAGGGTGGGAAGACAAAAAGTTAATTACTCCTTCCTTTCTTCAATCCACCCCAAGCTTTAGGTTGTCCTGCTTTTGTCACAGCTACGGATATAGCAGACTGGTTCCTCGTATGCCACTCTACCATGCTCAAAGCTTTGGGCCAGAGAGGCTTGTCTCTGAAGGCATCTTTTTTCTTCTTAATGCCGGAACTAGAAGCTCTGTTCTCCTCCATGCCGGAGAGAACAGGTAACCTCCATGCCAGGGGGAACATGCTAACTTCGCTTCTTAAGAAACAAACAAAAAGGTAGGAGGGGTATCAAAACTGGAATGGCACCCTACACTGGCCCAGGAGAGTCATGCAAAAATGTACATAGCCCTGCCTGGAGCAAGAACCAGTTTGGATAACTTCCCTCACTGAAAGAGAACTGTATGTTTAAAGAGATTTACAGCACAGTTGTAACCATCTTTACTCAGAAGCCTCCTTGATATCAACTTGGGTTTACTATCATGTAACTATTCTTAGTTTGTAGCTTTAGTTGGACAACAGGTTTTGTCCCCAATAACACCAACTGCCCATTTTCCAATGAGGTTTCAGGCAATAGTATTTCAAACCAGAACCTGAAATGAAGACAACATTTCACATTCAGCCAAACATGCTGAGTGTGGAAAACTGAATCTGCAAAACCGAAAACTTTAACTCACATCAAGTCCTCCTTCTGGGTCTGAAGAAAGCCCCTTTTCGTGTTTTGCTACAGCTGCTGCAAGGCCTGTTAATGCCAGAAGACAATTTCCTTTCACCACAGGGCTGTCCCTGTTGAAGATGTTAAGCCATTTGTGAATGAAACAAGAAAAGCAGTAGATTTTAAAAATCTGGAAAAAACTTATTGATCAGTGTGATGAGCATGGGGAAGATGACAGTCCCTTTAAGAGCTGAGGGACTGCCAGAGCACAGCTGGAGGAGGGCGATCAGGGAAGGTTAAAATGGGGAAGTGAGACAGGATGAGGCAGCTACTGTTGAGAGAAATAAAAGACACTGCAAGCACGAGTGTGTCTGGTATGCTTATTCTCCACAATCAGTTATTATATAGGTCACTTCAGAAGATGGTCACAACACAGCTCAGAAGATTTACACAGGATAAAAATGGCTTTCACCAACTTTTCATGAACATAAATAGTATTTTTTATTTCTAAAATGACATTAAGGTATTCTTAGAAATTTCCCCCAATAACAATATTGCTTGCCTTAAGGCATTTTGAGATGAAGGAGTTTTTGGTTCTTTCCTGGAGATCTATTTCTGTTGTTCAAACCATGAGGCATGAGTATGAATTATGTAAGATTATATAGTACACTGTCTTTCTGTCTCTCTCCCCAAGTTCCCAAGATCAACTGTGGCAAGCTACCTGTGAAAGCAGCATGCCCATATTGCCTCAAAAAAGGTCTGTTTCAATAATGCCAAGGTAAAGGGTGTGAACTAAAGTCTGTAAAGTACAGTACAGGTTGGGGAAGGGTAATAATCCCATAATTCCTCTTTACACCCCCTGCCCCCTTATTTTCATTTCCCTATCGCACTAACTTCATTTATCATAACCAATGTTCCCTCTAAGCTGTGGAGTCTTGTGAGCAAAAATTCTACTTCATGAGTTACTGGCATTAAAGTTGTGAGTTACTGCATAAATTAGTTTTCTCTGGGGCCATTTTTCCTGAGCTAGGATAAAAATGTGTGTACTGAGGCTAAAAAACGCTCACACTAACTCAGCTTAGAGGCTCACACTAACTCAGCTTAGAGGGAACACTGATCATAAAGTACCTGGAGAGCAAAAAAAATATAAGAGCATGGACTGAAGGGGAAAACAAGCAAGCAGGAGGATGGTTCAATTTTCATACCTCTATCTATATCACTTGGTGTTTAAATCATATTCACCCTCAATGCTTTAGAAGGTTTAGACTTGAGCCACATGTAAAGACTTAGGTCCTCCACTTTCATGTGACAATTGGACCTCATATCAGCAAGGAGGGCAGAAGAAACCAAGGTTACACTGACTTTTCACTCACTAAAAATATTCACAGCAAAATGCATTGGGGTGGAAAATTTAATGAAACTATCCCCCACTTATTTTTTTCCTGCTCATTATGGGTCACAGATTCATTCATGGCTGGGTCTTTCCCCAGTATTAATGCCATTTAAATATCAGCAACCATAGTTTATTCCTAAACTGACTGCAGCCAATGAGGGATTGCATCAGCATCACCATCACACAGCCAATCATATTTGGCTACATGACAACTCAGTGAACCCAAATCAGAATGAGGGCTGGAAGAGACTCACTCAGATTGGGTGGAAATTTTCTCCCTACTCTGATGTCATTAGGGATGGAGAAAGTATTTCGCAGGACAAAGGGGTGTGTGTGTGTGTGTGTGTGTGTGAAACATGCTACCTTCTGCTTCCCCTCAGCTCTAAATGAGTCCTCCTCCATAAGGCTCACTGCTACCTTAAAGAAGATAGGACTAAACCAAGGCAAGGAAGTTCTTCCCCTTCCAAGAGGTCCTCTGTATCAAGATAACAGAATCTCCTTAAAACAGACTTTGCCACTACATTCTGATAAGCACAGCCTGAAGAAATAGAATTACCCTCTTTAGAGAGGAAAAAAAAACCCATCTTACTTTGAAGCACCCTTGATTACATCAGTCAGCATATCTCTGACCCTGAGAAAAGAGAAAAATAAGCATCACGAAGCTTCAATGAAAATAATTCAGATGTCCCACTTGACACACACAAGCCCTTAAGCATGCCTAATGAGGTTCTCTGAATCGTGCTCTGTTTATTATGCTGAAGCTCTGGTGGTATTGTATACATTTTATTGAAATCCTAATACTCCATTTACTCTAAAAGGAGGTATGTCAGTATAATAACATATAATATTTATAAAGCACTTTAAGATGCTCCATACTTAATGCTCTAGCCATAACAAAAATAAAGACGGTCCTTGCAAGCAAAATATTGTAATGTATGGGAGACAGCATACTCTTGCAATGTGTGTGTGTGAGAGAAGGATGTATATACACATAGATACTGCATACATATCCACGCACAAAGTAAATGGAACTTGCATCCCGGAGGCATAGATACACATTCCAAGCAACTAGCAGAAACCAAACTTCCAGCAATCCAGGTCTGATTCAAGTGGGTGGTATGTGAAGGGACAATGGAATTCCCATAACACAGTATTGTGACTTGGCTTGTTATGGGCTGGAGAAGTAGCTTCAGTTGTAAGATAATAAAGTTTTGACCAGAACATCTTAAGCTACATGTGTATGGATTTTCAGCTTTATAGACGGTACACGGAAGTTTCTTATCATATGAAGTATTTACTTCAATTCCCATTATATAAAAAAGATCATTCCTAGAAGTCATGATGTTGCGGAGTATGCGTTTATCCTAATTTCAAGTTTCTAGGCAGTTTGGAAGCCAGTTAACAATACTGATGATCCCATGGTTTCCTTGCCAAACAATCTCAAGCTTCTTTATACAGTTAATGAAGATTAGAGAGATAGCTAGAGAGTTAGGAGGAGGAGGAGATTGGATTTATATCCCACCCTTCACTTGGGAGTCTCAGCGCAGCTTACAATCTCTTCCCCCTCTTCTCCCCACAACAGACACCCTGTAAAGTGGGTGGAGCTGAGAGAGCTATGACAGAACTGCTCTTGAGAGAACAACTTTGAGAGAACTGTGACTGACCCAAGATCACCCAGCACCTGCACGTGGAGGTGTGAGGAATCAAACCTGGTTCTCCAGATTAGAGTCCACCATTCTTAACCACTACACCAAGCTAGCTTTCCATACTTAAGAGAAATAGCTAGATAGAGGGAGGGATGGAATATACACACCCACACTCTAGATGTAATTTTTTAAAATTACAGGATAAGCATTCCTTTAAGCCAGAGTATCATACAATGCTGATGCTTTAAAAGATGCATTCCTTTTCCATCTTTATTTGGGCATTCTCTAGGGAAGAGTTCTCTACACCAAAGCAAAGTAAGGTTTTCCAATCCACTGCCACTACCATGTTACCAAATAAAGGAGAGTTACCAACAAATAAAGTTACCTTCACTCACATGTCCTTGCCATTTCCCTTCAAGCTAAAAATCCTATCTGTTTTTCATCATTAACACTGACAGTCAGTCAAACTTGCAGCTTAAAGTCCTTTGAAGTGTCTTCCTTGCTCTTTTCCCCACTTACACACCACCATTTCAAGTGATGAGGAGCAGACAGACGTTCCCTTACCAAAGCCAGGCTGTAAATTGTTTGTATTGCACTTCTTCAGGCCCCTCTCTTCCATGCTTTAACTGCATCTCCAGCTCCGCCTGCCTTCCCTGCACAATCACAACATAAATCAGCAGGAGACCTTACATGGGTAGTAATCCAGAGATTTCTATGGGGAACACTAGCATAACAGATGTCACCTTTCCCCCAAGGTCCGCTCCATGATCAAATCAAATTGTTCTTTATGAGCCCTTCCTGCATAATAAACTATGTGTTAGGTGACGGAATTCTAGTTTTGAAGAATGAAGATGTATCTATGCTAGAAGCACTAAAAATATCATTAGCCCCATTAATTACTTAAAACTCTAGATTATGAAGTCATTTTTGTACATAGGTAGGCTTTTGTAAATCAACTATTAACAGGAGTACCAGCTAACCGAAACCTGCCAAGAGTATTGTTCAGCATCATTATTTCCTGTTTTATTACCATAGTTCATCTTGTCTTAATCATTTTTAAAAGATTTGTTGAAATTCATTGCAGACATTTTTAAGCAAACTGCCTCTGGAATTTAAGGAAGAAAGTTTCCAAACTGAAGACAGCAGGAGAATAGAAAGAGATCATTTCATGAGATGTATTTTAAATGGGTGGCTGTGACCTGAAGAATGGCGGGGGTTTTTATATGCATCATAAATGTGGCTGGCAGGGGGTGTGGCCCAATATGCAAATGAGTTCCTGTAGGGCTTTTTCTATTAAAAAAAGCCCTGAGAAAGACATTCTCCCTCTTCTCCATTTACTGAGAAGGTAAATTTGGATTTTTAAAAAGTAGACTAAAATCAAAAGCATTATTCACAAAAAAAACCCCAACAAAAAGTTAAGTGAAATGCTAGGTTTTACCCCTTCTCAGTTTGTGGATATACTGAAATGCCACAATTGGCTATAAATGTCCTTGCTTGCAAAAATCTTAATGGTTTTTTAATATAAGTTTCCAATGGATTAGCTCCAATTATTCTTTTTGATTTGTCATTGCTGTGATCAATGGATTCAACTAAGCCATGCACAATGTGTGAAGTTTTTACATCTTTATTCCTATACAGAGTCTCCAGATGGGAACTCATTAGTCAGAGAAGCCATGGGCTGTTGTGGAGGGGTGGGGAGCAGGATGGTGAAAAAGAACCACCCTGAGCCTGCTTGCGGGAGAGAGCGGGATAGAAATATAATAAATCAATCAATAAGATATTAAAGAGAGATATTAAACTCTCCTGAAAGCTTTATGTTGAAAAAATGAAGCTCTTCTTTTGCCTTATCTTATATAAAGCAGGGAGGTTTATTTATTACAATCAAAGCCCACCCCATCCCCATCCTAAATGACTCACGTGTGCACATACTCTACCCTCAAACGAGCTGGTCTTACTTGCAAAGCTGCATGAAAAGTTCTTTCCATAAATCCTGCCCAAGATTGAGGAAGCAGCAGAGAGCGATGCCACTCTGAAGGCTGAATGTTTACCTGCAAGACATGACATAAAAAAGGATTCGCAGTGTAAGAAACAACAGAACACAAAGAACAGATGTTGCAGGTACTGGAACCTGAAATCCAGTGACCACTTTCCTCTAACTGAGAAGCTTTTCTCCAAGAGGAGGAAGCCACTGGATCCCACCCACTGAGGTTCATACTAGATGTTGCCATCTTACACCAGTTGGGACACAGGTGCCCAATGTGACTGCTGTCACACAGAAGAACAGGGTATCTTACCTTAACAGCATTCTGTTACTCCATGGTGCTGTAAGGGGGGAGGAGAAAGACACATGGATCCAGAAAAGGGGCAAACTGGGCTGGCAAAAACTATGGGAGAGGAAAGTCAGAAGATACCTCCCCTTCTCACCCTAGCAGAGCTCTAGAGCTGAATAGAACAACAGGGTGCTATTAAGGCAAGATGCCCTGTTCTGTGTGACAGCAAGGACAAGCACCCATGTCCTAACCTGAGTGAGCTGTAGCACCTTGTTGGCGCCTGAGTCTGTTATATGTGCACATGCATATCCATTTATGCTGAAATCAGCACACTGGGCTTTGAAACTCTTGTAGCTTTTTTAAAAAGGCTACTAGAAAGGTTACATCAGGTTCACAGGGTTTCAGTAATGTGCAGTCTGGAATACTAAAAACTGCACAAGTTCTACAAGCCTGAGTAACATTTGGACTTGTTTTGGCCAATGAATAGCCTCCCATGCTGAGGGGTGGATGAAAACAGAAGAGGCAAGTTGTGATACAGCATGAGGATTCATGGTTCCAAAAAATCTCCCTGGGCATCAACAGTAGCTCTTTACATCTCAGTCAGAGTTCACACAGGAAAATCAATTTATTTAACCTAGTGAACTCCACCTACTCAGAGCACAGTAAAAAAATGATCTCTCTCACACACAAAAATTATCAAAAACTGCAAAGCTGATCTTGGGAAACAAATTCAAACTTTCTTTTGACTCAATGTAACTTTGCCAAAAATTATCTTTTGACTAAAAATAACTTCACCAAAAATTCTCTTGTTGTGTTCCTGAGGCAGTGTTAGAAGTGTACACACACTTCTAAAAATAATCTAAACTGCACAACTACTGCCTTCCTAGGTTATACACTGTCATTATTACAGCAGCTTAAAAGAAATCTACTGCTCAGGATCTTTTTTGTTTGGCAGTGGCACTTCAAAGCCTACAGCTTTTTTCTTTTTCTTTAAGAGCACTGTAATTAAAATGACTGCTGTGCATTGTTATGTCTCATAATATTCTATGGCAGGCATAAGAATTAGTTTTTTGTTTCCGATGTCCAATTATTTCTACTGTTGGCCTCAACCAAAAACACTGAAAACTGTCACGACAGCCATTGGGAGCCCATTAAAAACAAGTTATTAAATCTTGCTGGTTTCCAAGTCAATATAACTTGAATATAATAAACAAGCCAAAGATATCAGTGTCAGAAAGACAGACTCTTATCAGTATTTCTGTTGTGCTACTAGGTTTGGTGTTTTGTATGTAAAATTAAGTTGAAGATTTCCCTCATCGTACATATTCTACATTTTATCTAACAACTTCCAACTTCAGTTTCCATTTGTTTAAATCTTTATACCAGTAGCTGACAGAACATACCATTATATCCAAACACCCAAAACACACACAGCTCTGGTCCAATTTAAATCTAAACCCCACAGATTGATGAAAACAAAGACCATCTAACATGGAAATACCATTTTAAATTGCACTGCCTTATACAGCTTTCTGAACCTAAACAAAAGAAGGGCTGTTTTGCCCTCAGGAACAGCATATCAGAGGAAGTACAAACCAGATATGAGTCACTGCAGTGTCATCCTGGCTGTCATTGCTATTTTAAAGACATCTCTCTCTCTCTCTCAAGTATGGAGAGCCAGCTTGGTGTAGTGGTTAAGAGGGGTGGACTCTAATCTGGAGAACCGGGTTTGATTCCTCATTCTTCCACATTCAGCCAGCTGGGTGACCTTGGGTCAGTCACAGCTCTCTCAGAGCTGTTCTCTCAAGGGCAGTTCTGTCAGAGTGCTCTCAGTCCCACCTACCTCCCAGGGTGTCTGTTGTGGGGAGAAAAGGGGAAGGAGACTATAAGCCATCCTGAGACTATGACTAAGTGTGGGATATAAATCCAATCTCCTCTTCCTCTGGTATTTTAAAAAAGGTATTCTGCAACATCTTATTTGGAGGGAAGGTGGTGCAGTATAGCCCGATTTCATCAGATCTCGGAAACTAAGCAGAGTCAGCCCAGGTTAGTACTTAGATGGGCAACCTCCAAGGAAAACTGTGGAAAGGAAGGCAATGACAAACCACCTCTGCTTCTCACTTGCCTTGAAAACCCTTTGCTGGGGTCACTATATGTCGGCTGTGAGTTGACAGTACTTTACACAGACGCAAAAGCTTATTTGTTAAACAATATAACAGCATCAGGAGATGAGCTATTCAATCACTTCAATAATTACAGAAACTTGAAGCTTTAAAAAGACCACTGTTTACTGAAATCACATTTTTCTCACTCTCATGGGAAACAAGTTTTTAAAAACGTACAGCAGATGTTTCACATATTAATCTATTCTTGTTGTCATATACTATACACCACCAACAGAATATTGTCCAGAGAACTATTCCAGAGGGACATGACTGTTATTATTGCAATCTGGTATGGAGACCTAAACACAATAGGATGTAAAATTTTTGCTCTCAGCACGATATGTCTGAACCCATTTTGGTCCAGGTTCAGTTACTTACCTGAGCTGAAAATTCTGTACTGGAAGAGTGTTTTGCACCCCTCAAATGTGCCCATAACATTGTGTATTGCACAACAATCTCTACACAAAGAATGCACAATACATCACACATGATCACATTGGAGTGAAGTATACCTAGACACTGATTCACCATCAGACCACAAATTTCAACTCTCATGTCTCTGCCCAGATGAAACACTTAATTTTTAAAAATACAAATATGCTTTTTAATTGCATGTTTTAATTATACAGTATTCAAAAATTTTCAACTGTAATCCTTTTATATATATAAATCAAGCCACTATTTATAACCAAGAAAATTACACCTAAGTCTTTAGTCCCCAATGACACAATCTACTTTATAATCCCTGGTTACAAAATACTATCTAGTGAAAGACAATTAATTTCCACTGGCCCCAAAGTAACCTTTATTTTTCATGTTTACATTTAGTGCAGCCTCCGTAGATTTCTTTGTAAGTAACAAGCTTCAAAAGGCAGTCTTATTAAAACACTAAGCCTGTCTTTAGTTACTTCAAATGAAGTAGTTTATTTGGAAATATGTGAAAGTCTCTTTGTGAAGCTTTACAGTACTAATGAGGTTTCATAAAAATATTTCAAAAGATGTGTAAGCACAGGAAACAAATAAATGAAATGACACAAAAGGGAGCATTACAAATGGTTGTAATGGCTTTAAGCAAAAAAATATTATGTTTCTTAGATAACTGGAAAATCATGACAGAGAATCCATACAAAGGCCAAAGATGCCCTGATGTCAAGCAGTTGCAGATATGCAATAAAATACAAATGTGTCATCAAATGCTTATCAGCAAGAGTTCAATATCCAGGTGAAATTGAGATCCCACCTCCCAGAAAGCAGGAAGCATCCTAAAGTCTGCTTAATGACAAAAAGACACTTCCATCTGATGGGATTCTCCTCCGCTCCTACTACAGACCTGCACTTTGACTCATTAGGGTCACCTGATCCTCAGAACAAAATTTCATTGGGCTCAGTCGGCTGCAAGGAAAAGGCTGAAACGTCTATTCCTTGCTTTGCACATAGTTAGGGGATCAGGAGAAAAGCAGGTCAAAATGAGCAGGGAGGAGAAGACTTGCAATTCTGAAACCTATTCTAGTACAGGGGTGGGGGAGTAATATTTATTTTATTTACAAAATTTATATTTCCTCATTTCTGTCCAATCAGGGCCTCCAAGACAATAATTAAAAACAGAGCATTACGAAACACATAATAAAAACCTATTAAAAACAAAAAACATACAGACCCAGCAATTAGAACACAGGGCAGGAAGAAGAGGCCTTTGAGGGAGTGCCAGATGAAATTTTAAAAAGTTGGCTGAAAATAGTGACAGAAGAGGAGAAATTATTCACGGGGAAGGAGTTCCACAATTTTGGCACCACAACCAAGGCCCTTTCTTGAATGGTAGGTGACATCAGTCTTCTCTAGGAATCAATGGAAATTATGGTTTTAACAAATTCCTAAAGAGGTGTTTTGTCCAAGAAGTGACATCACACTGTCATCAAAGGCCATCTTGCCATGTCCCTGCCCCAGAAACTTTGGTTAATAAAAAATGATCTCACAACAGAACTCCATTCTATCTCCAGGATTTGGGGGGGGGGGGGGGGCGGCTAAAATCAAGGAACCATCAGCTAACTCAAGGAGGCAGAGTATACAAATGCAAATTTCACACACTGGCCAGTATCCAACTTTAGGCTGGAGTAATCTCCTTCAACTTAAGACATCTTCCAACTAAAATAGCTATTCAATTTGATAGGATATGATCCTCCGACCTTCCTGAGCACTGCAAGTGAACTGTTCATAAGCCAATGGGATCTTTGACCATCTTGGAAACCTTGCAAATACCAAACTTGTGACCTACTTAAGCCAGTCAAGGAAGGCTCTTGGAAGACCTTTGAAACAACCTGGAGTAACCATGAAAACAAGCACTACACATGGGAAAGAAATCAGAATGTGCTGGGAAGTCTTTCATTGTTCACACAGGACATACCCTTAGCTGATCTCACAAATTTTTGTCTTATGCTCAAAAAATATTAGAATATTAAAGACAGATAGTTTTGTGGGTATGTGTTACACTTTGTAACAAACAAGGTATATCCGCAAGCTATTTAAACTAATTTACAGCGCTCTGGAGGCGGACTTACTGCTACGCCAGCGGTAGGGAGAGATACTCCGGTGTATCCTCCTCCGTGTCGGCGGAAATGGGGCATGCGCCACCCCATGGCTGGGTAAGTTGCACTGTGCCCCCCCACTCTCCTCCCCCTTCCCTTGCTCTCGACAGCTCCGTGTGCAAGTGTCCCTGGCACTTGAATCAGGCAGTGGGCTCCGGCAGGGGGCATTTGCTGGCTCTGCTCTGCAGTGCTGCTGCCTGCGCCCTTCCCTTGATCTGCCCTCTGCCGTGTTTCCAACCCCTGGCAGGGCATGGAGGGGTGGCAGCTACCCTGATGTGGGGAGATGTGTCAGAGACTGTCCCTTTAAGAGAGCGCCCGGCTGAAACGCAGCCTGCTCCTCCAGCTGGCGCCCCTGCAGGTGTTCTCTGTCTCCATTTTTGCAGGTAGGAATCCAACACAGAGGCTTCCACATGTGTCGCTCCACCACCACCCCCGCCACGCCCTCAGCTGTTTCTGAACACAGCTCTGAATGGAGCCCCGCCCACGGTGAGTCTGCCCAGCACACACCAAGGAAACTGTTGCACTCTGTTCTGGAAAAATAAAGTCTGAGCTGTGCCCTCTGTTGTCTCTCCTGCTTGGCAACTGCTGCACGTTCCCTGGGCAGCCCACCCCCACTCTGTCAGTGGCCTCTCCAAGTGAATGCCTGGGAGGGTGGGCAGACTTGGTTCTTGGGGGGGGAGCGGGCTATGAGCTGTCATGCTGCCCCCATGTGGCTGGACAGGGGAGGGGGGTTGCCACCCCTCAGCCTGCCTGGGCTGACAGCCTACCTGAACCCACAGGGCTGTTGTGCACAGGGCACAAAGGGGGGCTGATGAAGTAGACTCTGAGTTCTGAGGCTGATGCACTCTGAGTTCTGCGGCTCCCGGGGGAGGTGTTCCGTGCACATGGCAGGGGGTGTCTGGGCAACACAGGGGGTCTCTGGTGGGGGTGCTGGTGGCCTGCTTACTCCCAGACACACATTCCAGCTGCTGTCTATGACAGCGAACTCCTGCACTTGATACTTCCTGTTTGTCTGCGCATGCCTCTGCCCATCTGCCTGCCATTGGCAGAGTCTCTGACAGTGGAAGGGTGTGAGGGGATTGACAGCCTCTCTGTGGTCCTGTGTGGGCCTGTCCTGCCTCCACCCCCGCCTCGCCACCAAGCCAGGCTTCGCGTGCCCTGCCTGACTCCTGTTCCCTCTTTGTGTTGGTGGGACGTCTCTCCTTTGATGGTCTACCCATCACTGGCTCCGTTCTCTGTTTGGAGGCGGGTTGGGGATGGCTATCAGCCTCTCCAGGGCTGCCTCTCCCCATCCCTGACTGTCATGAGCTGCGGCGCATGCGCCAGGACTGGCCAATGGGGGAGTGGGCTAGCCCTCCCCTCCGGCTGCCTCTGCCTCCCTTGCGTACCTACACCAGTGGTGTTGTCATGGTAACCATCTCCCTCATGGCAAGCTATGCTTCTCCCCTCCCCACACTCCAGCATGCCGAAGTCTTCAGGAAGTCCACTAGCAGCGCAACAGTTATGCCACAGCCGGCCGCCACTTATGTCTGGATTGGGCTACTCGTAATCATTCCTGAAATGTAATTCTGTGAAAGAAGGCTTTGGAGCACTAACAGAATATTCTAAAAATATTGAACTCGAGGATTCTTGCAGGGAAGCTAGGACAATTAAACTAATATAATAAAGGTGACACAACTTTAGTGTAGATCTGTTCAGTGACTTGGCCCACATTCAATCACTTTGCTGGTTTAACATTAGAGCAAGACAGCTGTTTGCAAGTGCTGCCATTTTCTAATGCAGCAATGGCCCATTTCTTCCTGAGAGCAGAAGGGTCAGTCTTTTTTTGGATGAGCTGGTAGAAGGGAAGAGGCCACTTGCGAGGTTGTCTCCACTTTACCTCTTGCCCCTACTCACTACTCACACCTGAACCATCACAAAATGCATGGCCTGATAACTCAGGTTATATATTTTAGCAGTCACTATTTATATTTGTTTGTAGGATTAGTACTAGATTCCATGATGTTTAAAAATATTTTAACACAAATCAAAAACATTTTTTCAAGGAATGTTACATATAAAAGCATCTGAAAAAAGGCACAAAGATCAATGTTTACAAAGCGGTTGTGATGACAACCCTCATCTATGGCTCCGAATCGTGGGTTTTATACCGTCATCACCTGCGACTCCTTGAGCGCTTTCATCAGCGCTGCCTTCGCACCATCCTCAACATCCACTGGAGTGACTTTGTGACCAACACTGAAGTCCTCAAGCGGGCAGAGGTTACCAGCATCGAGGCACTGCTGTTGAAGACGCAGCTGCGCTGGGCAGGGCATATTTCTAGGATGGAAAACCACCGCCTTCCCAAGATTGCCCTGTATGGCGAACTCTCCACCGGCCATCGAAATAGAGGGGCACCAAAGAAGAGGTACAAGGACTCCTTGAAGAAATCCCTTAGCACCTGTCACATCAACCATCACCAGTGGTCTGACCTAGCCTCAGATCGCAAAGCATGGAGGCACACCATCCACCAGGCTATCTCTTCCTTTGAGAACGCACGCATAGCTGGTCTTGAGGACAAAAGGAGATTGAGGAAGAATCGCACTGCTACAGGACCAACCCTAAATCAGACTTTTCCCTGCAGCCGCTGTGGCCGGACCTGCCTGTCCCACATTGGTCTTGTCAGCCACCAGCGAGCCTGCAGCAAACGTGGACTATTGCACCCTTCTTAAATCTTCGTTCGCGAAGCCAAGCCGAGAGAGAGACATATAAAAAATTGAAACATTCCCTCATGTTCTAATGATGCATTTCTGTGTCTCCACATGTTTGGATTCCTTTTCTAATCCACTGTTCTTTTGCGAGGTATTTACATCAAGTCTAACAGCTAAGCAAGGTTTTCTAGGAATGTTTAACATTCTACAGACATTTGATGCTAAACACCAGGAAATATTTCAAATGCAAAATATGTTTTACATTAAGCATTTTTAGCATTAAGCATGTCAGTTTAATGCCCATACCAATGCAATATGATATTTACATCTCAAAGAAGTTTAAGTACTAAAGATTTTAAAGCAGCACAGTTGTAAACTACATGTTTTTTTAAAATGTAACAAAAAGAGTAGGACTGGAATTCAAGATAAATACTCTACTTTAAAACACCAATCCAACTAAAACAAGTAGCGTGTGAATAAGTAATTTGCGAGGGTGGGAGGGAAGGTATAATAACTAATCCTGTTTCCAATATAGGCTTGATCCATTTTTATGAAATAAGGTATTTTCCAATTGCTTTTGATCCAAATGGGTCTTACTTCATTCTGAGGTGACAATAATAGATTAATATGAATAGGAAATCAGCCATCTCATAACTACCATGGCCAGCTACATGGTCTTTAATGGAGTTGCCAGGTATACAGCATCCCACACTCTGAGAAACATGGGTCAGATCCTAGTGATTTCATGTTACATAACACTAATTCCAGTAATTTCATGAACTACTAGAAATTGTATCACATGGCATTTACAAACCTGCACTGTCTTATAACGTTAAAGGGATACTTCCAAAAAAATGTTTTAAAACATGGAAATTAACTATCCGCTAACAGTACAGTGCAGTCAGATTATGCTAGATTATTGCCTCCTGTCTCCAATTAACATAAGTAATAATTAGCATGAACACACATGCATGAAATTCTGAGGAAAAGTTGTATGCTAGGCTACTTGAGACTTCAACAAGCTACCTGGGAAAGAGTTCCAAAACCCAAGTCTGCAGGCTAAGTATGGGAAAGAAGTCGCTACTCCATCTGTACTCCATTCTCACTTTGCCTGGAGCACTCAAGAAGGTCAAAGGTAAAGAGAATTCCCAGCTGGCATATATACCACCTCCCCTTTTCCAGACAAGACCTATCACCATTTTTCTGGTCCCAGTACAAACTTGATACAAGCTCCGTTTCATCCTTTATTTAAAAATCTTGTAAGACATGAAAGACACATTTTCAAAATATAAATAGAACAGGTCATGCCCTCCTCTACAGCAGGGTCCAGTAAAACATACCTGCCCCCGCCAAATGCTTGATGAGCTGTGCTTTTGGGTTAAGTCCCATCAAAGATGCCTTGCTGTAGGGCTTCCAAAATGCTATTAGCAGCATACATTGTTTCATGCCATTTTTTTCCTTCTGAAAATTAAATAACTGCTTATCAAGTGTATATGCATTTTCCTTGCCTCACTTTCATTTTGATAAAGCAGTGATTTTTTTTAATAACCCCTGGAGGATGGCAGTGGAAGCCCAGGAGGATATGGGAAACAAATGGAACAAAAGCAGTTATAGCCTGCGCACAAATTTTATGCCTGCAGTTACCAGATGCTGCCTTCCCCTTTCTTGCCAAAGAAACATTAGAAAACAGACTAAGGGTAAAATTGCATTTCAAGCTACCTTTTACTAAGTCATTTAATATCAGGAGCAAGAAAATTATGGTTTCTGTTAACTCCTCCCATCCTGCAGAAAAATTACTGTGCACAACATAGTAACAAACTGTACTTTTGAGTTTTCAGGACTCTCATTTATTTTCTCAATTTTTTTTGTTCCGTCTCAAAGTTAACACAAAAATGTACATGGATTTTCTGAATGCCTGCCAAGCTGAAATCAAATAAATAAAGAAAAACATAGTACCAGACAAAACACAAATCTTAAAGGTTCTGGAATGCAAAGACAGATGAGCACCTTTTGAGAGGTAAAGAATAAAGCTTTCCTAATTCTAAGGAGAAGAGAAAACCACAGAAATGAAGACTAATTTAAACCAAACCCAAGAATTCTCTGAAGAAAGGGAAGACTAAAGAGTATGTAGATTCTAATTGTACTGATCAAGGGCTCCAACTGGGAGACAGATGTATAACATCGATAAGGCTTGATTTGGGTTGGCGACTAGTTTTGCCTGAAAGGCATTTTGACAAGGGAGTTGGAGGTGGAAGACCAAACCCCACATTCTGCTCTACATTACACCAGGTAAGTTCTGTCATGGTCAACACTCATTCATGCTACCCTCTTTCCTCTAGAACTGGCAACATGGGAATCAGTATCATTCAGTAAGCTACATTTAACATGGTGGGGGGGGGGGGGAACCAGCTGTATTTGCATCAGCCTTCCACTGGTACTGTGTTACACAGGATATTCCTTCTGTGCAGGAAAACCATTGCACTTGTCACATAATCTATGATAAAAGCACATGTTTACTTTGCAGCTTCCCAGCTTCCCTGATACATACAGGAAAACCAAGACATCTGCATTTGCTATATGTCACTGTTCCATGAATGATAGTGTCCTAAGTTTAATGTTCTTTTGCCAAAAATCAGAACATTTTATTACAGACATCATCCCTTTCGTAATGGGACTATTTCAAAAGTAGTCTGGCGCAGTTATGTTGGAACTCAGCATTACAGAGGATGTGTGCCTGCCACTGAAACCAGCACCTCCATTCTCCTCCTTCCTGCTTCCTAAGTCCAAAAACACTGAAAGCATAATGGGACATCACTGTATTATAAAAGTTACAGCCTCCATAAACAGCAGCCAATGATTTTGGAATCATCATGGAAGCATGATGTCATCATGTCATATGATAAGTTTCATTAACTATTGCATGGAGGAAAGGGGAAGATGCCGGACTTTTGTTTTCAGCAGCAACCATGTATCCTCTGCAACATCTAATTACACACAAAGATGAAAAACCCTTTTGACCTATTTAGCATCACTCTTGTCTCTTCTGGAAATCTTCAGTAGCTCCATTAACAACAAACTTCTGTAACTAAGCCTGGTTACAGCATACCTGTTACTTTAATAAACCAAGGTGTGCATTAGGGAAGTAGTGTAGTGAAGCATCATTCCACCATTCCTGGTTGCTTAGCTTCATAAATGCAGTAGTACCCTAAAGGTACTTTAAGCTTTCAGTAAAACTCCTTCCAGAAACATTAACAGAGACACTTGTCACGAGCTGGGGCCAGGCCAGGCGAAGTCCAGGGGCAGTCCAAGGTCTATAACCCGTGAGCAAGAGTGTCCAAGGTGCCAAAGCCAAATCGTCGTCCAGGTATCGTAGGTCAGAGGTTCAGAAGCCTTAGTCAGGGGGTCCAGAAGTCAAGCCAAGGTCAGGAGGTCCAAAGTCAAAAGCCGAAGTGGATGCAAGGACGTCAGGTAGATGACTAGTTGCTTCCACAAAGCCTTCTCTCAAAGCCTACAGCTATACAGCCCTCCGCTGTCTGTTGCCCATTTGGGCTAATTGCTGACTCAGGGGGCAGCCAGGATCCTGCTGGGACTCAAGCACCCTCACTCCTAGAAGGGCCAGAATCCTTTCAAAACTCAGGGCTCAGGGAGCGTCTTGCTTGTGAGCGTGCCACCCTCCTCCAATCCCTGAGGTCCTGACGAAGGCGGTCACGCACACGAGCCACCCGAGAGGGCGAGGCAGGGGGGCTTGGATCTTCTCCAGCAGGAGGCAGGGGCACTGGTGCAGGTGGCAGGGGCACAGTTTCTTCTGCAGGCTCGGCTTCTTCTGCAGGGCCCCCAGCACCCATGACAACACTCTTTCCCCCTGACATGGATGAAATATTCCCATTTTCCTGTTATAGCCGTCAAATAAAAGCCAGGATAGATATAAATATTGCTATCATTTATATTTATGATGTGTGACCAGAGCCTTCTTCTGGAGATATATGCCACCTCCTGTAATGCTACACAATCACATTCGAGATACCAACATAGCTACACTCACAGGCCCCATTCCAACCTGCACTCCTGCTGTTGGCAGTTTCCAAAGACAGTTGCCATACTGCTCTATTTAATGAAAATAGTCTATAACAAGGACTCACTTATAATGATTAATTAGATGATGTTCACTGCTTATTTTCCACCCCCAACTACATTTCATACAGGACATTAAAGCTCCAAAGTTACAAAACCTTAGCACAGTCAGTTACATACATCAATGTAATTAGTTGTTCCCGGCACTCTGGGCTAAGAGATATGCTCAGCTATTATTACAGTAACGAGGAGGTAAGGGTCACTCCCTGGGTTGCTATATTCTAATTGTTTTCCAGACAAGCCCAATTTGACAGCACTGTAGCCAGATTAGGCAGAATGGTTAAGAAGAATTCAAGGGGGAAAAGCATCAGATTCAATTTATACCAATGATCTTCGGAGAAAACATTTCAGCAATGAGAGTATTTTATTAGATGTATTTATATGTTCCATTTTACTTAATTGTTTCTCACAGCAAGTTTACTTAATTAAGAGTAAATTACAACATCACACAGCTTGCAGCTACTATTTCCTAATTAGCAGACACAAGCTCAGGTTGGGAAACAAAATAACATAGAATGACTGCACAAAAAGAAGGGAAACCGGCAATGTTTTACCTCATGAATGAGAGCAATTAACATCTGCTGGAAATTGCGCCCCCTACTGGCTAGAAATCGACTGATAGGTTTGCCATCTTTGCCCACATGGACTGGAAGATCGTAACACAGCAACATGCCAGCTAAAAGAAAAACACCACATTAGATTACTGGCAATAACCAAACTGAAGGTTATGTTTTGACTTAACTGTAATGGCAACACAAAGTGGAAAAAGTTAATAGGGTTTTGATGAATTCGAAGCACCTTGGCAATTCATTTGCATAATATAAGAACAGCTGGCAAATTCAGTACTGCTTAAAGGAAGAAAGCAAAAAGCTGAAAAGTCACCAGAAAAGTGCAGCTATTTCATGGACCGTATATTCTGCAACAGTGCCAGAACCCAAGGGCTTTACCTCAGTGTGGAAAGCAGGAGGCCTACACTGCATTATTCTCTTCCTTTGTTCCAGGAAGAATAAAAGTCCTTCTCAACTGGCTTCCATACTCCCTCAGTGTCCCTTGCTCCTTGACTTCTTACATTTCTCAGCTTCTTGGCTTCCATGCCTTCTGAAAGAGTCCATCTCCAGTGAAGGGAGTGAGGAGAAATGGCATCTCCAAATCCCTTGGCTCACTAGACCTGAACTCTCAGAAGTCTCTCTCTCTTGCAAGTTTCCTGATTCCCAGCCACTGCCAGGAAAGCAATACAGAGGCCATCAAAACGCAACCATCTCAACATTCAGACTCACCCACTGCTGCTTCTTCAGGCCCCCTTACATTACCATCAAAAGGCACAGGTAAGTCTCTTCATTGACATATTCATAACTAACCATTCAGTTCAAAGCACTGCCAAAATCAGAAGCATTTGTGATTATTGAATTTTTTTTCAAATGAATTATTTAGATGTATTCATTCAATCTAATGCATAGGCCATTATGCAGCTTTTTCAAAGCACTGAGCTCACAATATGTTGAATTAAAAAATCAATACACTACTGTCAATTGTCTTCAATCTATCTTTAATTTTTATAATTTTCACTTTAGATTCTAAAATTTAATTTGCAGAATTTGGGAACTGAACAAGTATCATCTTTAATTTAGCAGCAGAACGGCTGAATTTTCTTTCACTTAACAAATTTAAAATGCAAACTTCAACAATAAAATTCAGAAAATCCTTTGACATCAATGATGCATCATCGATTTATATAACTTATTCTTCTTCCCCCTTGTTCCTAGGGTTAAAGGCAGGTTACTACATGCCTTTGACACATTTTAGCATCACTGGAGGCATGTGCTAACTATGTCATATTAAGCCACAGTGGTGCACTGCTTAGACTGTCAACTTAGGATCCGAGAGACCCACCCAGCTTCGAATTCGCACTCTGCTGTGAAAGCTTGCTGGGTGGCCTTGGGTCAGTCACACACTCTCATCCTTCCCTACCACACATGGTTGTTTGTGAGGACAACATGGAGAAGAGAACGATGTCAGCCACTTTGATTCCCCACTAGGGGAAAAGGAGGGGTATAAATGAACTAAAACCAGCTGTAAATACATAAAAAATACCCAAAATATATCATGGATGAAACCTGCCCACCCACTGACTTGCCACAATGAATATCATTACTATACAGATGGGTGGTCCTTTCCCCCTCAGCACATAACGAGGCTCACAAGACCACAGTGGTGGGATCTAGTAGCAGATTTCTAGGCTAAAGGGAGAAGCAGGGAAGTAGTACTTCTCAGTCTTCTAGGCTTCAGAAGGCTGGATCAGTCAATCCCAGTTACGGGATTCTGCAAGTTTCTGGCTAGCCTCCTCTCCAGGTAATCCCTGAGTGCCATCTGTTCCTCAACTATTTCATCACTTAAGAGATTATTTCATAGTGGGCTCATTAACCTGAACCCCCTTGGAATTCTGCTGATCTGTGGGGAAACAGCAGCTTTTATACATGACAAAAAGGTTTGTCATGCTATGTGGAGGTGCCTTGAAGGTGACTTTTCCTGTTACAGCTAGACCAGAGGTGTCAACCTTATAACCCACGGGACACAACTGAACTGCCCAGGGCTTTAGTCAGGCCTGTGGCTCTTTTGTCCCCCCTCCCCCTCCAGTCCTCGCTTTTGAAGCTCTGAGGGTGCCAAATAGGGCTGCCATCCTGCTGGGGGTGGGGGATCCCCTGGTTTGGGAGCCCCCAAGCCGCCAGCATGGAGCAGGCTGCCAGGGGGATTCCCGCCCCCAAATTGCTCAATGTGCCCAGAACATCATCGCACAGGGCATGCCGCACTGGGGACACTCTAGCATTTGGGGTACCAGAGTTTTAACCAGAATCCCAGATCGTCCTCAGAGCAACATGCCCTGCGTGATGACATAACTTCTGGGTGACATCATCGCAGTGTGCACACAAAGTGTGCATGAATGGAGTCCCTACTGCCCCAAGGTCGGACTTGGCAACCCTACTGTCAAAGTTCCCAGCTCCTTCTGCTTTGTCTTTGCCTGCTTCAGCAAGAAGCTCTTCTTGGCTTGCAAAGCTGCAAAGAAAATGCAAAATGGATTTTCCATTAAGGTCTCTGAAAATTCATTCTGCATTTTCCTTGCAACTTTGTGCTGCAATGTATTTCAATGGATTGGTGCTCAAGTAGTTTCACTTTCCAGCATCTGTAAGGTCAGCTGAAGCTGTTGCTTGCTGTAGTGGTCTCCTTGTAAATAAAGGGTTGATGCTCTGAGCCAGCTTGTCTCTGCTGAATGGACCTGAGAACTGGTGCCGCACCTGGGAACTCACGGACAAAGGGAGAGCCATTGCTAATCTGAGTAGACCCCGCGAGTTGGGGGGAGAAGCTTGCAATGCCCAGCAATTTCATGTTCTCCCAGACTCAGAGCATTTTATATTTTTAGTTTCTGCTGTGAGGCTTATGTTTTTTCTTGATGTTTTATTTTTAAAATTGCATTGCCCTATCCCACTATCTCCCCACCTTTCTATGTTAAACAAAATATTGCAAAAGTTTTAAGTGTGTTTATATTTTAAGTAAAAAAAACAATCTCTTTAATTGTGTTTGTCTGTATCCTTTATAAAGTTTATACCTCCACTACCTGGAATTACACTTTGTTATATGTGTGGCCCTACAAAATCCCATTTACATCAGATCTGGCCCTTGTAACAAGTGAGTTCGACAACCCTGAGCTAGACAATCATTAACCAGGCTCAAAAAGTGCCTTATGTAACACAAACATAAGTTTACTAAGGCACTGAGGTAAACACCATTCATCCATTCCTAAGATTTTCTACCAAGATTTGGCTATTACAAAGGGAACCTCACCCGCAAGGCCAGGCTTCAGCCCTGGCTGCTTGTTCCTTTCATACATTTTTATCATGAAGCTTGGGACTCCTGATACAGTCTTCCCTTGATCTGACCGAACGGCACTTCCTCTCAGGGCAGAATGGTATATTCCACGAGGCATGCTGGCCATCTCCTGTTTCACCAGGGATGCTGCAAACTCTTCAAATGCTTCAAGGGAAGGGAGATGGAAAGAAAACAAGAAAGTGATTGACTGAGGAAACCAGAACCACCCAACTGACATGGAACCACAGCTATTATCGGGGAATGTTATGGTGAAATAAGTGGTAACTCCATATTTAGCTGACAGCTCGAAGGTCATGGTTTTCATAACTCCTGAGAAAGTTCCACATTCACCTCCCACTCAAAACGTCACCTCAGGAAACCTTCAATAAATGGTGTCAGATGTTCAAGCTCAGAAGAAAAAACAAGCAGTCAGAGCCGTTTTATACGCTGATCAATGCACCCTTTGTTTGATCCTTGGGCCTAGGTCACCAGTACGGAATGACAGGAGTAGAGGTGACCTTTACCTTGGCCAATGCAGCACTGAGAAGAAACCCCACCTACAGCCACTGGAGGCTTCTTGCCACTTAAAATACAGCAATCTAAATAAACATTTCAGAGAATTCGATAGGTGAAGTTAGATCACGAACTTCAGATATGGGGCTTTTAAACTCTGGCTGAGTTCACCTCTGTAGTTGTAAAGTATTAAAGAAATGGTGCTGCATTTGTGAAAGTAACTATGGGAGTTCAGGCAAAGCGGCCCTGCACACCGGGGTCCCTGGCACAGTTATTTCTTCCTCACTATGAGCTGCAAGACAGCACAGCAACTTCTGTTAGGTTTACGAGCCTGTTAGTGCTTTTTATTATATAATGAAAAGGGGTTTTTTTGAAGGTTGGGGGAGGAGTTAACAACAACTGTTTCGCATTAGGCCCATGGCTTTGATGCACATTCTCCTGCACCAGATACAATGGCTGGTTTTCCTATGAAATGCAGCAAGCCTGGGGATGAAAGATCACGTGCCCGCTCACTCCTGTAAACCAGATATACACAAAGTGTCAGGGAATCAGTTAACAGAATCCAGGACAATTCTGGAACGCCTTTGTAAGTTTTACCTCCTTTCTCCCAACACTTTAACCCCCCCCCCTTTGTTAATTTTCATTTCTTTTTAACAGCAGCAGGGGGGGCATTGTGAAAGTGAATCCAATATTTACGGGAAAACAGGCATTTTCCCACAAATAAGATGCCAATTTTGCTTGACAGACTGAAACAAATGAAAGTGTTAGCAAAACCAAGGATGTTTTGGCACTATAGGGTATCTGAGCTATACATTTGGGGGGGGTTGTCCAGTTTACACAGGATTTCCTTCTTGTTATCTGCTAAACAACTGGGACAACATAATATTCCTCTAAGTGGTGGCAACCAACCTTTTCTAGTCTCCACTGTGTGGCCTCCTCTTCCAAAGTGTTAACACATGTTAACACAGTGTTAACAGTGTCAACATATTAGGGGTGCAGTACTAGGAACACTTTCCTAATACTAGGAACACTTTAGTTCTACTGACTAAAATGGGACCTACTTCTGAATAGACTGGCTTCAGCTTTCTGCCTAGAGTAAGCAACCTTGACATATTTTGCTGCATTTTCTGAGTGGGTTGGATCCAGACTGCCACTTTAGAAGGACACTTGCACAACAGCGCTGTTTCCTCTTACCTACTCCAGACCCCCACACCACCTCATGCAATTCCTGAGGGCCCCTCAACCTTCAGGAGCTGCTTGGGGGAGGGGGCACAGGGAACAAGAGGGACAAGAAAAATCTTTTCCACAAGAGGAGTTCTACTTGCAGCTTGGGTCGTCGGGGACCGGGTGGGGAAATCCCCTTGCCAGTTTTTGACGGTGCGCCGCTGATGGCGGCGGACAGGGTCAAGAGCCTGGGGGTACTACTGGAGCCTTCCCTAAAGATGGAGGCTCAGATAGCAGCCACTGCCAAGTCTGCGTTTTTTCATCTTAGACGGGCAAGGCAGTTGGCTCCCTTCCTGGATCGCGACGACCTAGCAACAGTGATCCATGCTACGGTCACCTCGAGGTTGGACTACTGCAATGCCCTCTTATCGAGTCTGGTACAAGGTGCTGGTTATTACCTTTAAAGCCCTATATGGCCTGGGACCTGCCTACCTGAAGGACCGTCTCTCCCCACATGTTCCCAGAGAGTACTGAGGTCGGGAACCCAAAACCTTCTCACTATCCCTGGGCCAGAAGAAGCCCGCCTTAAATTGACTAGGGACAGGGCCTTCTCTGTTATGGCCCCTACATGGCGGAACCAGCTACCGGAGGAGGTGAGGGCCCTGTGGGACCTTATTCAGTTCCGCAGGGCCTGTAAGACAACCCTCTTCCGGTTAGCTTACACCTAACTGATATGGGAAACTAATGTAGCTTACCAGATTCTTGCTATTTATACTGTTATAAGGTTTGATGTTTTAAGGTTTTAAATGTTTTGACTGTTTTAACTGCTTATATATTTAAATGTTAATTCAATTTTGTTTTATTATCTGTTGTGAGCTGCCCTGAGCCATCTTTGTGGGAAGGGCGGGATATAAATCATAAATAAATAAAATAAAATAAATAAATAAAGCTCTTTGGCTCCCACTATTATGTTTTATGCATCTGCCATATTTCTTTGATGCTTAACTCTTTAATGTTTGTGAAACTTCCCTTATCAAAATTTAATCATTTAATACAACTGAGTCTGTATTAACAAAACATTACTTTCTAATCTGGTCACTTAACAGTAATGCCAAGAAACTACTATTTGCTGGTAAAATGATGATATATCTCACCTAATGAGAAACTAGTTTCTGAATATATATACCTGGCAAAACAGGAGGAGGTGTGAGTAACAACAATTTGATATATGAGGAACCAGGAACAGAAAGGTCAACCTCTTTCTCTTCCTCCTCCTCTTGTTCATTGACATCCACATCTTCTTGTTGGTCCAGTTCTGGTCTTGCCTGAGAAAGACAGCAATGAAAAAGAGAGACATTGGGAAAGACATAACACATAATGGAAAACTAGGAAATAAGTTTGTCTCAGTTAAGTCAAAACTAGGGCAAGAAATCCTCTCAACTGAGTACTATACATTTTGGAGAGCTAAACTATGACTTTTTCTTCAGTGCCGTGAGATCAGTGTAGTAATCATCATCATTAGAATGCCTGACAGCCACACCTATTTGCCAGTTTCCAATACAAAATCAGAAATAAGTACATGACCCCTAAAAATATAAAACTCTGGTGTAATTAAAACAATTAAGATATTGGCTAGGAGTACAACAGCACAGTACAGACAAGTGTACAATTTACAGAGATGAGGGGCATCTTCTCTCCTGTCTTCCTCCTGCTACTACACTCATCTTTCAAGACACACATTATTATTCTGTTTATTACATAAAAGTGACCACAACAAATGCTATTAAAATACTTTAGTGTGTATCTAACCATCTGTGAACTGCTAACATTAGGGCTTCCCTATTTCCTCCTTTTGCTGCAATCCACTGATGCCATCAAGTCAAAGTGGGGATTCTGTAGGGTTTTCAAGGCAAGAGATTAATAGAGGTGGTTTGCCATTGCCTTCCTTTGTATTGCAACACTGGACTTCCTTGGAAGTGTCCTATCCAAGTACTAGCCAAAGCCAACTCTGCTTAGCTTCTGAGATCTGACAAGATCATGCCAACCTGCGCTATTCAGGTCAGGGTACAGCCCACTGAGTTCTCCCAAAATTGGTATATGGTAGGGCTGGCCAAACTTGCTTAAAGTAAAAGCCATAGAATAAAGATCAGATGTTTGCGAGTCAGAGGGAAGGGGAGGAGAGGGGAGAGGAGGGGAGGGAGGAAGAGAGAGGTAGAAAGAAAGTAACTTTAAATGCATTATCCAAGCCACTGGCTGGTTCGGCTTGGTGAAGTGATTTAAAAAGACAAATATCTTCTCCAAGCTGGCCAATGGGGAAGAAGAAGAAAAGAAGAAGAAGATGAAGATGATGATGGTATTGGATTTATATCCCGCCCTTCACTCCGAATCTCAGAGTCTCAGAATGGCTCACAATCTTCTTTACCTTCCTCCCTACACTGTGAGGTAAGTGGGGCTGAGAGAGCTCTCACAGAACCTGCCCTTTCAAGAACCACTCTGGGAGAGCTATGGCTAACCTAAGACCATTCCAGCAGCTGCAAGTGGAGGAGTGGGGAATCAAACCTGTTTCTCCCAAATAAGAGTCCGCACACTTAACCATTATACCAAACTGGCTTTGAGAGCCACATAATATGTGTGAAATGGTCATATGTGGCTCCCAAGCCACAGTTTGACCACCCCTAGTTTATGGGATCAGCAGACCCTCAGGAAAAGTATAGGGTTAAAGAGAGGCCCCCAGATCACCCTCTCTTCCTCAAATGGAAATTCCATTCTATGGAAGGAATGGCATGACTTGATACAAACACTGTTGTTTCCAATTCAAATTTAAAGCACTTCTATACAGATACTTTTTAGTATTGGCTACCCACACATACATTAAATTAATGTTTTTACTCAGGCCATCTATTAAATCTGAAATGATGCTCCTTAGTTCTGCATTATGGGTATCATACTAACATGCTCAGAATATGGAAGCATCAAAGGACCTAAAATGTGACGCTCATTCAACGTTCATAAAACATCTTGTGAATGACTTGGATCTAAAAAAGAAGTTTAGAATATGCTATTTGAGGGACACTTTTTTACATTTTGAATCTAAGCCCAGATGCAAGACTGCTACCACAACCGGTATGGTTTTCTTTCAGTTTGTTGTCTTGATCTTCTCCCTCCTCATGCTGGCCTGTTCAAAAAAATACTCTAGGGAAACTCTTTATTCATGAGAATATTGCAATTCCTTTCTGTCACATAAACGTATAGCACAATATCCAGTCTCTTAATAATTAGGAAATCCAGAAGCAAATCAAATTTGGTTTCTTTTGACATCTATTTCCAGAAAATTTCCTTTTCCCCATTTCTTTGCATTTCTGACAAGTTATCATTCAACATCAATATTTAAAGAAATGAATGTCTACCTTTTCAGGAAGATGAAGAATGGTGTGTTCTTCAGAATCAAATTCAGAGAGAGATTTGTATGCAGAGTTGGCCACAAGAGGATCCTAAAACAAGAAAAATATGGCTAGCACATGCTATATAAGAGCAAAAAAACAAACGCCTCTGTCTCCTCACTAATACTTGGAAAAAAGCACAGTAATTTCAAAGAAAGTGGATGTGAACAAACCAGTGAATCCCTATAAACTTGCATACAGTTTCCTGTAGGCACTGGTAATACTGCTGTATTATGGGGAGATAACCTCTGGACTGAGGTTCAAATTATATATTTTATGGACACACACAGAATTAGGGCAGAGGCTGTGGCTCAGTGGAAGAGCCTCTGCTTTGCATGCAGAAAGTCCGAAGTTCACTCCCCAACATCTCTATTCAGAAGGACCAGACAGTAGGTGACGTGAAAGATCTCTGCCTGAGACCCTGGAGAGCTGCTACTAGAGTTGACAGCACTGATCTGGATGAACCAATTGCCTCAGTATAAGGCAGCTTCATGTATATTGAAGTATGTAACTAAACTGTTCTTCCGTTTTCACATACTTGGCAAAATAACTAAGGATTGTAATTTACTGAAGCAGACAAAAATAATACAGCTGGGAAAGTCAAAATGCAATGCCCTTTCCCCCATCCTCAGCAAAGAAGTAAAGGTTTCAGCTGCCCTCTCACAATGATTCCTTGTTGATCTCACAAACTCAATACACAGTGAATTTATAATTCCTACCTGTATCATTTGATACAATTAATCATATGAGTCATGCTGCAAGTTTCCCCACCCTCATAGAAAATGGATTGTTGGTGGGCATCAGAGCTTTTTTTTCTGGGGGAATGTGGGGGAACAAAAGTGTTGGAACCTCTTTGTAGAAACAAAATTCTCAAAAAAATGTCTAAAGGTTTATGAGGGGCACGAGGGAGAATAACAGTCTTTGGTCCAACAAAGTATGTTAAAACACTGTTACTTCAACTAGGCACCAAAATCAAGACCCAAGAAAGAACTGAGGAAGCTGGTGACATGTCTAAAATTTGGAAAATGCTTTAAAGCAGAGGTAAGTCCATAGCACATGAAAATAATATTGTTTCAAAGAATCCCGTGTATTTCTCCTTCATTTCCCTCGAGAGTTCTGGCACCTGTTTTTCCAAGAAAAAAAAATCCTGGTGGAGATATTCATGACACAGTGGCTCAGATTCCCATAATGAGTTATAATAAATGGAAAGTAGAAATTTACCACAAGCTATACATACAAGCTCTCAAAGCATTCTGGTGCCTGAGGCTAAGGCGCAAGGCAGCATGGGACATACCCGAGAGCCTGTGTCAGACTAGGCTTTAGGAGATTCAGAGTCAAATGCCAAGGTCATGGAAGTGACCTTGGGGTAGTCACTCACTCCAGCCTAACCAACCTCACAGTTGTGAGGGTAAGATGGAGGTGAAGTGAATGATGTAAACTGCTTTGGGGATGGAGAGTGGGATATAAAATATCTAAATGACTTCCAGCTGTCCCTCATGATAAAATGGCACCCCCAACTTTGAACTAGTTAATAAATTTTAGTAAAGAGGACTTGACAAAGTAAAAAAGGCATGGAAGAACAACATTAAATTGGAAAATATATTTGGAATAGAACAGTAGGGTGAAAAGCAGCCTCCATGGCTTTCTTTTCTGAACTGTAACTGTTTCCAGAAATAGCGCCACTCTAGAAATCAGCTGCTGTCTTTATAAGCACTAGGGGGGATATATAATAATGAGACATACCACAGACAAAACAAAAATATTGCAAGAAACAAGGCACTTCCATAAACCCAATCCAGGAATTATACCGTAAGTGTGCTGCCAGTCAAAATACACCATTCTAATAGTGTGGAAACAATCCTGCCCCCCCCCTTCCCCAGTTTTCTGATGTGCAAATACATGAAGCCAAAAGGATAATGTTCCCTCCCCACACACAAAGTATCAGATTTGAGGGAAAGCAGCACAGACAAGGGAAGGGAAGAGAGCATGTTCTGACTGACATACGTGATCAGAGATTACCATGTTACCAAAGTAATGTTTGACGGAATACAAAGGGGTGCTTTAGCAACAGTGGTGTTCTCTGAGCGCTGTCCAATTTGGGCATCAGTGCGAAAGCACAGCTGGTCAAACTGTACCATCAGGCTTCCCTAGTCTCTGACCTTGCTTTGTGTGTGGCTCCACAGGAAGCTGACAACTTGAGCTTTAAATTTCTATTAAAATTAGAAAAAAAGATAACAACACTCAGAAATATGCAACACAAGGATACACAATGTCTTTTTACTTGAGCAAAATCTTAGAAAATTCAGGTGAAGTCTCTTGGTGTCCTGCAATAATAAGCCACGATAGACTAGCATTGTCCAAAACTGCCAACGGTTTTCATAAGTCAGTGTGTAGCAATTGGAATGGTTTGAGCAATTTAGCTTGGTTCCAAACACAGACCGATGGGCCTCATGATGCTAATGGCATTTCAAAGGTCAAAAAATACACTTTGGAGCCAATATCCAACGATGTGTGATAGAAATGCATGCAAGTGTCATTTTTTGTTCTGGGAAAATAACTGACATTTAAGTGATCCCACAGGGGCTATTCACACCCCATTTACATTGTTGTGGTCTCAATGACATTAACAGGACGAAAGCAGTGAAAGTCTGTTAAACTCATGTAAGTCACTTATGCAAACATTAACCTCATATTTCCACTGAAACAAGAAGGTAGAATAATTGTGTTAAGTATCTGACAGTTGCATGGTACTATTGCTATTAAATGGCCTGGTGGCCTTGAAAGCAGATCTCAAACATAGCTAAGATATGACCTGTGAGAAGACGCAGCAGGTTAAACAGCTGAACCGCACAACACTGAGAAGAGAAACAGGAATGTAATCATTGCATTTGCTCTACATTAGTGGAAGACATTGTGGCCTTAGTAAATTAACACCAAAGGGGTTTCCAGCAGTGTACTCTGAGAAGAGCTTTCTCATTAGTCAGCCTTGCGGCTTCCCAAGCAACACACTCATGTTAAAATGGCCTTTCATCTCCATGTGTTTTTTTCTTGAAGCAAAGAACCTTCTAGTGGTTGAGGTGAATACCTTGCTGTCAGAAGTCTGAGAAAAGTATAGATAAATACTCTTTCTTTATTTCTCCCAGCAGCCCACAGCTGCTACTTTTATTATGAATACAACAGCTAGTCCTAATTTGCAAGCTGGTACTAAATTTAAACTTGGGTCTATCCAGGGTCAGACCAAGCACCTCTATAACAAGTAAAACATTGGAATGCATAAAGTACTAAAGTAAATCCAAGCATCGTCCAAGTAGCCTTCTCCCAACTTTTAGCTCTTCCTCCTTTCTAGGCATTAAATACTGATATTAGAAACATAAGACACATATGTATAATGTGTGTCATACGTGGGAGCACCTTTGGAAGAACTCAATGAAGATCTCAACTTGTCAGAGTATCAAAGAGAACTGTTTTAAGATGATGTATAGGTGGTATATGACTCCGAAAAAACTGGCTAGGATGAGTAAGAAAATGTCAGATAGATGTTGGAAATGTAAAAAACATGAAGGTTCTTTTTTTCACATGTGGTGGACTTGTGAAAAAGCGAAAGAATTCTGGATGATGATACAACAAGAAATCTCCAAAATTTTGGGTTATGACTTTAAAAAAACTGCAGAGACTTTCTTGCTTGGATTACAATTAGAAAAATTTCCAAAGTAAGACAGGACATTAATTTGGTACTTGCTCTCAGCTGCTAGGACATTGTATGCACAGCTGTGGAAACAAGAAAAAATACCAGAGAAATGGGACTGGATTATGAAAGTTTTATCGTGGAGTGAGATGGACAAACTAACTAGAACTCTAAGAGACTATGATCTAGATATAGTCAAAAAGGAGTGGAAGAAATTTAAAGGATAAATGGAGAAAGAGTGGAAGGTAAAAAGACATTGGACAATTTTTTAGTATTGATGAGGGGAAAAAATATTGAACTTTGATCAGTTAGTGGTACCTTTAGTATTGAACTTAAATATATAACTTCGGGGAAGTCAAACATGGGAGGGAGGGGGGATTGAAATATCATATGGGTTAGTACAGGAAATTTATAATTAAGTTTTGTAACCATATGTTATTAATAAATTGTTAAAACACATATGTATAATGTGTGTCATAGACACAAGAACTGAAGCCACTGCCATCATGTGGTAGTTGCAGCATTAAACTAGGCCAGGAAAGAACCTGGGTTGTAACAGTCTGCCATGAAAGTTCATAGAGTGACTTTGGCCCGGCTTCCCCCTCTCTCTCTCCCCCTCCCCCTCTCCCCTCCCCCCCTCCTTTCAGCCTTACCTACCTCAAAACCTCCTTGGAGGAACAGTGGACTATAAATGTGACAGACAAACTGAACATGAATGAAATTTAATTTAATCGGTCTGGCTTGGTATTGAAAAATTCAGTTATGCAGTTGATCACTCTTCTATCTGAAGAACAGCTTTTAAAAGCATACTTGAATTAGGTGAGCACTTGCTATCCTTTAAGTGGCCTGACTGAGGCATTAATAATAACAATAGGTTTTGCTGAAATGCTGTGTAAGTGGAATGCCATTCAATATTAACCAAGATGATAGGAACGCTTCTGAAATGCCAGGCAGCATCTAATGTACACATGAAGAAGTGGCACTCCTTGAGGCTAAGACACATACCTCATATTCATTTGAATTCACCGTTAATGAAGGCACCAGGGAGAACAGCTCACTCAGTGTTTTTAAAATGAGTGGTCGAGTGTCACAACTCAGCTTGGGCGAAAGTGCATTCCATGTAGAGCGAATACAAACAACCTAGAAGAGAAATGAAAGGTACAGTTAGTGCCAAGTTGCTAAAAAATATCCATAGCCCAGTGCTTGATGAATGCTCCTCTCTGTATCTTGAAGTGGGATGGTGGACCAGACATTTTTATATAGATCTAAAATGGTGAGGAAATCAAGTGTGTTACTTGTCATGCAAGTATATCATTAAGTAAAATCAACTACAAAGTCATCTACTAGAGATCCTGATGAGCCACTGCCAATCTGAGTAGACAGTACTGACTGTGATGGACCAAGGGTTTGATTCAGAATAAGGCACCTACATGTGTCATGTGACTGCTAGACTAGTTTCTGCTGGAAAGAAATGACAGTTTCAGAGGATAGATGCTATGGAATTAGAACCTTGCTGAGCCTTTCCCTCCTAAATGCCACCCTTGCCAGGCACTACCTCCTTTCTCTATGAATTTGCCAAGCTAGTGTTGTCAACAATACTCCAAATAGCAAATGCTGCCTCACACTAAATAATGCACTTTCAATCCACTTTCCAACTGGATTTTACTGTGTGATCTGGCAAAATTCAGTTGGAAAGTGAACTTGAAAGTGGATTGAAAGTGCATTATTTAGTGTGTGTGACTGCAGCCTCTGTTTCCCAAAATAACAGAATTTGGGAGTATCCAATAATGTTCATAGGCAGTAGATTTTTCACATAGCAATTAACTTGCGAAACTTGTCATAGGCTGAATGCTAGCTTAGCTTTCATAAAGAACTAATCTAATGGAGAACGGGCCCAGTGAATCTCCTAGAATGGGTTAGAAAGAACCTCCATTTTCAGAAGCAGCATTCCTCTGAATGATGGGAGGCAAGAGCAAGCCTGCTTGTAGGCTTTCCAAGGCATCCTAACTGACACTTGAGAAAATATGATGCTGAGCTAGACCAGTGGCACTCATTCTGTGACTCACATAGAGCAACATCATAATTACCATCAACCAAAAAGGCTACATTTACTTCTATGTCTGGTATGAGGTCTAAATCTTAGGAAGGCTCTCACCTTATCCTTCTCCACTGGGAGCTGTTTCAAGTGGAAACTTCCTGCCAGCCATAATTCCTGCTGTGTTAGGGCCTTACCCACAACCTTGAAACATGAGGCAAATGGCATATTGCAGAACAGAAGACTGCAGGGGTCATGCCAAAGAGCCACATGTGGCTCTCAAGCCACTGAGTATCACTGAACCAGTGACACCTGAAGGTATCATGGGTGTTATACAAGGTTTGCTTCAAGCCTCAAATACCTATACCTTTCAAAATATACAAGAAATATACAAGGTGTCAAACTGACCTGCCAGCATGTGGACGTCTGACAGAGGCCAGTTCCAGGTTCGGAGGGCTGTGGGCAAAGTGTTCCCAGCCCCCCCTCCCATCCTCTGCCTATCATCCAAACCCTTGTTTGTACTGTCCTCTCTCATCCACATGCCTCTTATCTTCTTGTCTATTCAAAAGTACTCCCATTGCCCTTGTTCATAGCTGCCTCAAACCCTTTCGCCAGTGCATGGCAACAGGGAACATGGGCAGCCGAGTGCCAGGAAGTGCCTGTGCATGGGATAACAGCAGCAATGGGCACTGAGAAAAACCTTTGGCCTCAGTAGCTACCCAACCTCGGGGCATGCTGTAGGAGTTTGCATTTACCTGAGTAACACACACCCCCCCTCAAAAAAAAAATCCATATCAGGGTTATTAATGTTTTGTATTTTCCACTTCCCAAAGGTATCCAGGTTTTCTCATGAAAACCAGAGGTGGGGGAATCCTGAGAAAATCCAGGACATATTCAGGAATTTCAGGTGGATCTGAAAACAGTGGAGAGGTGGGAGCAGATTGCTCCCACTTCTCAGCTGTTTGTCGGGCAAGCTTATGCAGTCCCTTTAAATTGCAAAAGTCAACACGAGGGTCAGTCAGGGTAGTGAGAGCTCCCCCACCACCTTAGCTGTGGCTGGCTTTTGTTGCAACCAGGTTTAAACTTGGCAGCAAGAGAAGCCAGTCCCAAGATCAGCTATGTCGGTGAAGAGTTGGGAGGTCCCTGCTGGCGCAGTCGGTGCTGCCTTTAAACTGGAGAAACTAGAGAAACAGGAGAAGCCAAGCCAACCTCAGGATCAGGCTGGTATTTTTCACTGGTATTTTTCTTCTCACGTCTATCAGACCTGGAAATCTTCAGGATTACCAAAAAATCTCAGCCACCATTATTCAACAGACCCAAACAAAAAAATACCAGTAAAAAAAATACACACTTCTAATATGCTGATGCATCTATAGTGCACAAAATGATTAAAATGACTCAACCTCACAGTCAAATATTTTACTTGGTAGGCATTAAGGGCCCCTATTCTTCCTTCCACTCCCTCTGTTTTTCCAAGATCTCCATCTCTGCAGGGAGCAAGCCACTGTAATAAAGACTTCAATAGATTTCCATGCAGTCCTTCCTTGATAGAACTGCACAACTGGAATTTCCTACTGTTTTACAGACTGCTACCAGATCTTCAGGATGCTGCCTGGATTAGTTATCTACTATTGCTTATCACCATTCAACATCTGTACTATATAGGCAACAGATAAACAGGGAGAGGATGAGTGAAACTGCCTGGAAAATACATATATTTCATTCTTCAAAATTGAAATGAAGGGTCAAGCTAAAGCTAAAGGGAGGAAGACCACATTACAGTTACACATCTGGTTTATATTCAGACTCAAGGAAATAGATGCCAGCAAGAGGTTCATAATATATACAAAATTACAAAAGCAAAGCTGTTGATGCCTCTGCCAAGAGGGAGAATCAAATATCTGCCTATGCAGAGAAATGAACTAATAGCACCCTTATGAAGTTCATTCCATAAGGAGAGTGGCTTAATGAAAAGCTCTGTAGCAAGGTTGTGTGTGTTTTTTTTAAACTGGGAAAAATTAATCAGTATACAGGGCATCAAAAAGTAATTGCCAAATTAAGCAGCCACTACAGAAGCTGAAAAGCACTTTTGGGGACAATTTCAAAATCTGTAATGCTTTCAGGAATGTCTATTTAGTTAAGCCCTTTTAACAAACAGGCAGATCCATGAATACAATTCTAGTGTAACTAATGTTGACAGCTACTGAAACTTAATCTGATTAAACACTGAATGAAAACGACACTTTTCCACCCCCACTTTCAAAAACACTATTCTCAGGAATTAGAGACTACTTCATTTACAGAATACAGAGGGAGAAATCTTCTAGGACTCAGATTGGTCATCATAGTCATTTTAGGAACTATAGAAAATTTATTCTGCAACTGCAAAAAATGCAAAATTCAGTCTCAGATCAATAAACATCACTGTTAAAGTTTAGTGCAGAAGGCCTAAAATCTAGGCATTTTTGCAAACAGAAGTAATCAGTCTACAGTAAACACCATTCTACAATTCTAAGAAAATATGGATCCATATAAACCTGGAGTCATATAAAATACAGTACACAATATTTTAAAGTTAGAGCTCCTTCATGTGAATACGGAAAGGTCATATGTCCATTTAAAATGGTGCTAGTCACCTAGTGGTTTTATACATTCCTGTATACATACAGGGAAAAAATCTGCTGATTAAATCAGGAACACTTTTAAAAATATTTAATATACTAACCTATACTTTAGTATTTAATAGTTACATGATCTACGTATTAGTTTAAATTAACTACATATTGTAATCCTAAAGTTAATACGTCACCCCTTCCCCAGTCTTTCAAATCAAGCCTACAACTCTTAGGCTCAAACACCTGCTCAGATTCCATGAAAAATACTCTCTCTCTCTCTCTCTCAGGTTAAGCAGAAGGTTTCAGAAAGTGCTAAAAATAATGGCAGGAAACTTGTAGAGATGCCTTCCAATTATCTGGATCTACCTTTCTGTAGCAAACACGTTTCTGGTGACCTGGTATGAAGGTGAGAAAACGACAATGATCTAGCACAGGAGTGGTCAAACTTGCTTAATGTAAGAGCCACACAGAATAAACATTAGATGTTTGAGAGCCACAAGACATAAACATCAGATGTTTGAGAGCCACAAGACAGCAAGGAAGGAAGATGGAGGAGAGATGGAGAGGTGCAAAGAAAGCAACTTTAACTTTAAAGCTATGAAAGCACTCTCAGCCCCTCCCACCTCACAGGGTGTTTGTTGGGGGGGAAGGTAGAGGAGACCACTCTGAGACTCTGAGATTCAGAGTATAGGGCGAGATATAAATCCAAAAATCTTCTTTAACTGCATTCTCTAAGCTCCAAGCTGAATGCATTTTTTGCCTCCGTCTTCACTGTGGAAGATGAGAACTTCTTGCCCGCCCCAGAACCACTAATTTTGGAAGGGGTGTTGAAAGACCTGAGTCAGATTGAGGCGACAAAAGAGGAGGTCCTACAACTGATGGACGAATTAAAAACTAATAAGTCACCAGGTCCGGATGGCATACATCAGAGAGTTCTGAAATAACTCAAAGTTGAACTTGTGGATCTTCTAACAAAAATCTGTAATCTTTCATTGAAATCTGCCTCCGTTCCGGAGGACTGGAAGGTAGCAAATGTCACCCCCATCTTTAAAAAGGGTTCCAGAAAAGATCCGGGAAATTACAGGCCAGTCAGTCTGACTTCAATACCGGGAAAGTTGGTAGAAAGCATTATCAAGGACAGAATGAGTAGGCACATTGATGAACACGGGTTATTGAGGAAGACTCAGCACGGGTTCTGTAAGGGAAGACCTTGCCTCACTAACCTGTTACATTTCTTTGAGGGGGTGAACAAACATGTGGACAAAGGAGACCCGATAGATGTTGTTTACCTTGACTTCCAGAAAGCTTTTGATAAAGTTCCTCATCAAAGGCTCCTTAGAAAGCTTGAGAGTCATGGAGTAAAAGGACAGGTCCTCTTGTGGATCAAAAACTGGCTGAGTAATAGGAAGTAGAGAGTGAGTATAAATGGGCAGTCTTCTCAGTGGAGGACCGTAAGCAGTGGGGTGCCGCAGGGCTCGGTACTGGGTCCCATGTTCTTTAACTTGTTCATAAATGATTTAGAGTTGGGAGTGAGCAGTGAAGTGACCAAGTTTGCGGATGACACTAAATTGTTCAGGGTGGTGAGAACCAGAGAGGATTGTGAGGAACTCCAAAGGGATCTGTTGAGGCTGGGTGAGTGGGCGTCAACATGGCAGATGCAGTTCAATGTGGTAAAGTGCAAAGTAATGAAGATTGGGGCCAAGAATCCCAGCTACAAATACAAGTTGATGGGGTGTGAACTGGCAGAGACTGACCAAGAGAGAGTTCTTGGGGTCGTGGTAGATAACTCACTGAAAATGTCAAGACAGTGTGCGTTTGCAATAAAAAAGGCCAACACCATGCTGGGAATTATTAGGAAGGGAATTGAAAACAAATCAGCCAGTATCATAATGCCCCTGTATAAATCGATGGTGCAGTCTCATTTGGAGTACTGTGTGCAGTTCTGGTCGCCACACCTCAAAAAGGATATTATAGCATTGGAGAAAGTCCAGAAAAGGGCAACTAGAATGATTAAAGGGATGGAACACTTTCCCTATGAAGAAAGGTTGAAACGCTTGGGACTCTTTAGCTTGGAGAAACGTCGACTGAGGGGTGACATGATAGAGGTTTACAAGGTAATGCATGGGATGGAGAAAGTAGAGAAAGAAGTACTTTTCTCCCTTTCTCACAATACAAGAACTCGTGGGCATTCGATGAAATTGCTGAGCAGACAGGTTAAAATGGATAAAAGGAAGTACTTCTTCACCCAAAGGGTGATTAACATGTGGAATTCACTGCCACAGGAGGTGGTGGCGGCCACAAGCATAGCCACCTTCAAGAGGGGTTTAGATAAAAATATGGAACACAGGTCCATCAGTGACTATTAGCCACAGCATGTGTGTGTGTGTGTATATATATATTTTGCCACTGTGTGACACAGAGTGTTGGGCTGGATGGGCCATTGGCCTAACATGGCTTCTCTTATGTTCTTACCAGCTGGCTTGACTTGGAGAAGTGATTTAAAGAGACAAATGCCTTCTCCAAGCTGGCTGACAGGATAGTGGGGGCTTTGAGAGCTGCACAATATCTGTGAAAGAGCCACATGTGGCTCGCTAGCCACAGTTTGACCATCCCTGATGTAGCAGGTAGAGATCTTTATCTGCTTAAGGTCTGTCCTCCTCTCTGAAGAGGCAGGAGCCAGTTAACATGGAGACTAAGTGATCCAAGTACACTCAACCTCACAGTCAAATATTTTACTTGGTAGGCATTAATGGCCCCTATTCTTCCTTCCACTCCCTCTTGAGGATTCTGAGAACTTAATGGGTAACTCAGCTGAAGCCTTGGTGCAGGACTTAGATCTAAGGGTCAAACTATGTGATCCATCATTAACAATTCCGGTCCTGGCTTCTTCAAAGCTGCCTCCAAAGTTATGCAAATGACTCCCTCCCCCAGCTCAGGAAAATGGCACAGGGAGTAAGACAGGAACTTCTACGCCATGCTCCCCATGCTGAATGAGGCCTCTGTGGGCTTTAAATCAGTGTTTCCCATGGTTCCAGTTTAGTTACAGGAAAAGCGAACCCAGGGAATCCAGATCCAACCTATTAAAAATGTATTGTTTGGCCCTCAGACTTGCTGAAGAAGTAGCCACAGCTATTCCCTAGTACATTGTACCTCCTAAGAGGACACCAGTCCCCTAGTTACCTCTAGTGTCATTGGCAAAATATTCAGGCTGAGGGGGAAAAGAACACTAGATATAGCCCACTGGAAGGCAATAATGGATGAACAAGAGAAGTCTATGCTACTATTGAATCAACTGCATCAGATTCAATAAAATTGTTTTGGAAGTCAGGAACACCTATATCCAATTCCTTGTGATGAATTTGCTTAATCTTGCAGGAATTAATTGGGTCAGATCCCCCTTGGATACCAGTTTAGATGCATACTATACACTGAGGCTGCTGAAAGCATAATCTTGTCAGTTTTTAGATTTGTACCCTTGATCAAAGTTAGTGTTCCAGGTATTGTCGAAGCCACTACCTGAGGTTGTGATCCCATTCCTCACAACTGGGGAAATCATGCTGCAAGAAGGTGAGAATGCCCATTGCCATAATAATAAATTCACTTCTGGTGTCTTCCCGCCCCAGCCCTAAAAAAAGAGGATTACAGTTCCATCTCGACTTTCTGTTGTTGGAAAATGTGACTAAGTGGTAGGGTTGCCAAGTCCTCTTCATACCCCGGTGGGGGACATTCGCGCATGCAATGCGCACACGTGAGACTAATGATGTCACCCGGAAGTGACATCATCAAAATGGCAGTGACCATGTGGGGCCACTCTAGGCATTTCTGGGAAAAATCTATGGTTTTCCGGGATGCTCTAACCATTTGGGAGGTTAAAATTCTATGGTGCAAAAGTATCATAGAGTTTTAACCTCTTAAATGGCTAGAGTGTCTGGAAAAACCATAGAGTTTTCCTGGAAACGCCTAGAGCGGTCCCGCATCGGAGGTGCCATTTTGATGATGTCACTTTCAGGTGACATCATCGCAGGGGGAGGTTCCCCCCAGCGGCCCAATGTGGGCCGGTGGGTCAAGAACATCCTGAGCAGGAGATTCCCTGCCCGGACCGGGGGGTTGGTAGCCCTACTGAGTGGGTCCAGTGACAAGGCAAGTCCAGAAGTTCCTGGATGTCTTTGACCCATGTCAATTTGGCTTCATATCTGGTTTTTCAGAAGGAGATGCAGGATACAAATTTTTAAATAAGCAACAAATTCTGCTCCACTTTCTATGAGATCTCTGTCCAGACAGATATCCATCACATTCTTCCCAGGCACACTCTCTTCCCTCAGCACATTTTTTCCTTGGATGCTGTGGCCGGGTGATAAACCCAGTAACACAAGACATTTCCATTCATGGAATGGAATTTCTCTGCCTCTCTTTCCACTTGCATCCCACTAATCTCCCCAAAATGCAAATCCAAGGTCCATGGTGAGAGGGGAAATCAGTAAAAATGGCCCTTACTTCCATATGCAGACATTATTGTTGAGAAACAAGCCGTTGGGTTGATTCCAGAGACATACAAACAGAGCTCTGCTCATGCAGTACAGTTTTCCTGGCTCATATCCTTTAGCCTCAGAAAAAGCTGTTCCTGGGAACTTTGAGACCCTCTGGAGCCCAGGATACTGCATAGATGGCTTCAGCTGGAGGGGGATCAGCAGAATTGGCAGCGCCATCCTCGAGTGACAGACAGTGCATTCTATTTGCACAAGAAACCCTTTCAGTCTCAGGCATTTCCCAATACACTGAATAATTCTAACTGTTTCTAGGTACACCATCTGCACGGAGGGTTAAATGTGTGATCCATCCAGGAAGGGGGCTGCTATATGTGGAACATCTGGAAATCTGCTGTACTTATTCACTGCAAACATATCAATGATCACTTCTTCATCCCATAGCATCTGTCACACACAAGTGCAAGGCCAGTATCAAGAACGACAGAACCCACAGCAAACATACCTCATGTAATTATTTAGCATCTTTAGCTGCTGATTAAAAACATATTACTAATTAATTTAGATCAATTTTTCAATCTGCATTTACGGTAAGTCTGATCAAATGGTTCTGAGTTATATCAGGTAAAAAGAACATAAAATCTACTAGACAATTATCTGTTTATTTGATAATGCATTGATATAACTGTCCTGCCTATGGAATTGTGTTTTCTCTGAATGAATTTATATAGAAGTTACTAAATCTAAAGATATAACTAGTGATTGTGTTAGATCAATCAACCTTTGCATGAGTAAGCTTATATCATTACATGCGAGGAGTTTCAGATATTGTTTAGATACAAAATTGTTCATATTAGAAAAATATTGTGCAGATTCAGAACATATCTGTGGTCAAATATTACAGTTGAAATATTTGATAAATCTAAACAATATGAGATGGGAATGAGTCAATGGAAAATATTTAACACACAAGATACACACTATGGAACCAACACTGAACAATTCAGAGATTAAAATTTGATGAAGGATTCATTGGATTTGTTGCACTTCCGTCATATCTAATTGTGGGTTAACAAATGCAGGCAACTGCTTATTTTCCTGTCTTCTCTGGATATGGCGAACAAGTGTTTTCATTCTTGTCTGAAATCCTTTGAGGTTTTTTTAAACTGTCACTGTATTTCCCTTAATCTATTTTTCCCCATGGCTAAGTATAACCAGTTCCTTCTATCTATCCTCCTAGGATTTGCCTTCCTCCAGACACTTAAATATCTTAAGCTGTTTTCTGAATCCTCTCCAACTTGGCAACTTCCCTGAAATACAGCCCAAAAACTGAACTCCATGGTAATTCTAACTGAACTCCAAAAGAAACCAAAATATGCTATTACCCACAAGACAATTAATATTTCCTCCCTACTGGACATCCCCCTATCAGTCTGTACTATCAAGACAACAATGGGCCTGAAGCAAACCACAGAGAAAGCACTGTAGAGATGGCCCAACTGCTAAGCAGGGCAAGACAGTCAGGCAGAAGATACAAATTCTGGAATAGCATTAAAGGACAGCCAGATGTTGGTCATTTGGCTTATTTTTCTGGCATAAGGAAGGGTGTCTTTGAGTTGTCCATTTGAAGAAACAAAAGATGTCAGAATGTCCTGTTCGGAAACAGGTTTTTTGCTGAAAAGAACCAGGAAAGAAAGAAAGCCAGTCAAGCTAGAATGATTAAAGGGCTGGAACACCTTCCCTATGAAGAAAGGTTGAAACGCTTAGGGCTCTTTAGCTTGGAGAAACGTCGACTGAGGGGTGACATGATAGAGGTTTACCAGATAATGCATGGGATGGAGAAAGTAGAGAAAGAAGTACTTTTCTCCCTTTCTCACAATACAAGAACTCGTGGGCATTTGATGAAATTGCTGAGCAGACAGGTTAAAACGGATAAAAGGAAGTACTTCTTCACCCAAAGGGTGATTAACATGTGGAATTCACTGCCACAGGAGGTGGTGGCGGCCACAAGCATAGCCACCTTCAAGAGGGGTTTAGATAAAAATATGGAACACAGGTCCATCAGTGGCTATTAGCCACAGTGTGTGTGTGTGTGTGTATGTGTGTGTGTGTGTATATATATATATATATTTGGCCGCTGTGTGACACAGAATGTTGGACTGGATGGGCCATTGGCCTGATCTAACATGGCTTCTCTTATGTTCTTACTTGCTGTACACAAAAAAAAATACAAGCCCAGGTCAAGGGTTTGAATGAGAGGCTTCTTAATGTGGGGAAGAATGATTTGAGGACTGTTATTTTATTCTGATTTAATTTGAAATGTTTTTAACTGTTATTGTAAGCTGACTTGAACCACAAGAAATATGTTTTAATAAATAAATAAATGTAGTAAATGACTGATTAATAGATAAAATCAACAGAGCAGGGTGGATTCTTATTTAGATCTCAAAAGCAGGGTTGACAGGCCCCTAGCCAGGGTAGAGGGTCCCCGGAGCTCTCAGAGCAACAGTGGAAGAAAAAAAATTACATGGAAATCAAGGTTTGCCATGTGACATCACATCTAGGGAAAACCTAGAAGTTATATCAGTCCTTATAGAGTTTCTGAGTCCTTATAAAGTTCCCAGAGAAGCATGATGTCACCACCAGACTCCCCCAATGCCACCCCTCAGTCTCCCGATGATTGCCACTTCAGAATCACTGTGGCCCAAAGTCATTAAGACCATCCCTGCTCTGACTCCTACTCATACCAGCTCCGAATAATAAGTATGTGTGGTTATCTACTACTGTCCCCTTTGTGGCTGATAGATCCGTACATTCATCCACTGTGCACAGTGTCATGCAACATTCTCCAAGAAACAGAGGGACTCAACGCCATTGCTTGTTTCCTTTGTTCTGTGTATATTATCTAGACATAATGTAAACTGGCCCTTCTAGGAATTATTTTGCTAGCTACCAGCACCTGTAAGGTCAAAGTCATGGACTGTAATAACCTTAAGAAAAAAATTGTACACCAAATCTAAATTATGGCCAAAGAAAAAATTGTACACAAAATTAAATTCAATCAAAATGAAACAAAAACAGTGCACAGGTTTTCATGTTCTAGAGAAGATCCGATTGGATACTTGGGCAGGTGAGGGGGGGACATTTTAGGCCATGATCTTGCATTTATCAGCTCCCAACTAGGCTGAGTTGCAGACATCCTTGGTCTTCTGGGGAGGAAACGCAAAAACCATGACAGCCTCCCTTGTGAATATAAAAATGGGTGGCTAACCAAAAGTAACAATTGAAATTGTTTTTCCCCCTTTTCTTTTTTGTTTTCTTAGCATGCAGCCTGATGAAAGCCCTGAAGAATGCCAAAGACTGTATAGGATTTTATACTTGACTTCATTGTTCACTTGCATCAAGAAGTGCCAGCTCCAATGAAGTACCTAATTAGCACTTCCAGTATTAAACTAAGGTGTCCACTCAAAGAGCTGTCAGTACAAAGGTATGCAGAGGCAGGCCATGGTAAACCACTTCTGAATATCTCTTTCCTTGAAAACCCTTTGGGCTTGCCTAAGTCAGCTGTAATTGATAGCCCCCCCCCCAAAAAAAACCCCAGCTTTGGACATCAATTGGATCATTCCAGGTTTGGTGCCAATGGAACTATTCTACTATGAATTTCTGCCATTTGGCATATTTGATATCTTAAACAAAATACTCCATACCTACATGCACCTCCCAATCACAGAACATCTTTCAGCATGATACTGGGGCCCCTTTGGTCTTTCAAATTTAAACCCTGCTGCAAGTCAAATGCTTTAAAGAAATACACAAGCTTAAATCAAGAGTCTAATTCACTGAAACAGCATAAAGGCAGTCTCCGTTATTGTAGATTGAGTCACGGTATTATTTCCAGCTTGGCAGTGCCTTTCACCAATTGTGATTTGCAGCCAGGGATCTCGGCTTCTCTGTTAGCTAGCCCCTGTCCACAGTAGCACATGACAAAGTCAAAACTTCCCCAGAGTTCCAAGCAACTCTGAGTGCTTGTAGACTTTGGCTGACATAGTGTTTCACTGGCATTATTAGAGCAACATAAAAGAAAGGTTTCTTGTTCTTACACCAATCACTTCCAGTAAAATTCCACCATCAAAAATCAGGTGATTCAGCCACAATTTAAGATAATCTGATAAAATATAGATTATATGACAAACGAGTGTGCTTATTATACTGCTTCCAAAGCAGGCATAACAATGTACACTTTTTTTGCTTCACTGTATAAATATTTCTATTTCTTCCAAACAGCAAAGCTCAAAATGGCTTATGACCAGCTAAAATCTCAGTTCACAAAAATACAGTACAATGCAAATAAAAAGGAGAAGGCTGTTATCCATCACAGAAACTGACCTCCATTTGTGAGCCATCAAAAGCCCATAGGAAAAGCTCAGCTTTACAGAACCTCCAAAATCTTTTCAGCGTTGCCTTACAAAGTCAGTTTTACAGACCTGTGATGGCCATTGACCAAGACGTAAGTAGAAACAGTTTTTTTCACTGACTTGAATGGAAAAACTGCTAATAACACCTGATCTGATCAGGTCAAGCTGGCTTCAGGGGTGGGGGGGAGAGGTTGTATGCTATAAATAAAGAATGAGCTAAGGGCAGAGGACAGCTCCCAGAAGCATGACCTCTTGGGAATTTTACATAAGCCTTCCAGAATTCCACACAAGAAAAGCAAGATATAAATTTAATAAATAATGTAATTGTAAGGATAACTAATGCAACTGTTCCATTACCTTCAATCCATTGTTTTCAAGATGATCTAAAGGTGAAAGTAAGGAGGAAAGTCAAGTAAGTCCTAGCCATGCGAGGTCTAGCATGAAGAAAAAGAATAGGTTTTTATACCCTGCTTTTCTCTGCCCCAAGAAGTCTCAAAGCAGCTTACATTCTCCTTCCCTTCCTCTCCCCACAACAGGCTTCTTGTGGGGTAGGTGCAGCTGAGAGAGTTCTTAGAGAACTGAGACTGGCCCAAAGTCATCCAGCAGGCTTCATGTGGAGGAGTGGGGAATCAAATCCAGTTCTTCAGATTAAAATCTATCAGCCACTACATCATGCTGGCTCTCTTGTCAATTCATATGAGCCCACCTGGTGCTCTTCATGAACTGGGAGAACCACCCTGGAGTGCTACCCAGAAACCTTTGAAATGTTCATATGTACTGGTGTTCCTCAGAAATTTTGAACAGGTTTCATAGAAGTAATCTGTGTAAAATACTATAGTCCCTAAACAGAGATAAGAACATAAGAGAAACCATGTTAGATTAGGCCAGTGGCTCATCCAGTCCAACACTCTGTCATACAGTGGCCAAAAAAACCAGGTGCCATCAGGAGGTACATCCTTTTAAGCTCACTGACTTTAATGGACATAGAAGGGTGTAACTCTGCTTAGCACTACACTGTAAGGCAGTGTTTTTCACACAACTGCTTGGCAAAACAATTCATTTGAACATCCCCTGATACAGTGTTGGTGCATGCAGTTTCAGCTATCATAGGGATGCAGTATCTAAACTGCTGAAAGCAAAGAGGAGAGACTGGCTTAGAGCTAGCTACTGCCTCTAAAATGCTAATGCTCTTTACCTGCCTACCCCTAATCACAGATAGTATGAATGAATATGTCTGTAAAATGGGTGCTTTGATTCTTGTCAGGGTTCCTCTAGGCCTGCTACTAATGTAGACCACTCACTCAGGCAGCAGATTGAAGTGCAGAAAGAACTGGTAGAGAATGTATCTCTCCAACAATGGCTCACAAGCTACAAAAAGGAGGCAGGGCCACAACAGTTATTAATGCCCAGATAAGTTACCAAGACAACTAAGAAATCGGCTGTTGACTGGGGAAATGCGCAAGAGGAGACAGGGGCACTGAGAGACTGTGTAAGTGTAAAGGTGGGGGGTGGAGGCAGAAGGAGCTGAGGAATACACACTTAATAATTTTCTCCTGATTTCTGAGGAGACAAGGCAAGGAATGGAAGAATAGGTTGTTCTAAGACAAAAATAAAATTATGACACTCAGCAACTATATCAGTATTGACTTTTGAGGATGTACAAGTCATGGCATTTATTGGGGGGGATATTTTTAAGCCCTTGTTGTAGTGGCACAAAAATGTAATTGTTCCTAGCTCTATGCAGAAAGAAATATGAGTAAAAATTGGTAACAAAAAACAGATTCTAAGCTTACAAACCAATTTCCAGTTTGAGGATAACATCAACCAATCTTACGTGATGAGAATAAGCCTGCTTTTTTCACACCTCTGCTTTGTAGGTGAGAAGACTGAATGCAGCCCTGTTCAAGAACTGCCTTACCACCTTTTACTTCTGTGCAGTACCCAAAATGTTGCTCCCAGTACACCTTAACAATCAAGAGCCCATTTGGGCTGTCGCAATGTTATTTCAGAGGGTCATAAACTGATCCTTTCATTCACCGCAGCTTCATACTGTGGAGTAGCCAGTGATATCCACATCACAGTTATCATATGACTGTCAAGGTCACATTAAGATTACAGCTTCACCTGTCTTCTAATAGGGTTGCCAGCCTCCAGGTGGGGGCTGAAAATCTCCTGGAAAACAACTGATCTCCAGACCACATAGATTTCTTGTTTATTTATTATTTAACACATTATCAAACTCATTTATTCCCCTTCCAGAGAAAATGGCTGTTTTGGAAGATGGGTCGTATGGTATTATAGCCTAGCATTATAGGCCCCTCCCCTCCCCAAATCCCACCCTCCCAGTCTCCACCCTAAAATCTCCAGGTATTTCCAAACTATGGTTGCCAACCTCCTGAACTCAAGATGGCTATGATCAGTTCCCTTGGACAAAATGGCTGCTGTGGAGGGAGGACTCAAAGCCAATATACCCTGCTGAGGTCCCTCCCCTTCTCAAACCCCACATCCCCAGTCTCCACACTCCAAACCACAAGGGATTTCCCAACCCAGAGTTTAACTATATTTAAATAAGTCTGGCTTCCCAAGGAAATGATTTTTTGTTCCTATTTCAGTAACCAATGACACAAAACAAAACATAACCAACAAATTAAGATCAGAACGAGCTTTGGAATATAAAAAGTTTTGTCACTCCCCCTTCTCCAGCATTTTCAGAAGATTACAGTTTTGCTCTGCTCCATCGCGTGCAAACATATTTTGAAATAGGCTTAAGTTCAGCACTCCATGTTTGCCACAACAAAACTAATCAGAACAATAACCTCCTGCAACCAATGCAGTAAAAAGATCTTTGGGCTGCAATGGGGGTGGGGGTGGGGGGGGGGAAATCCACAGTTCATTAAAAATATTACTGTACACAGCTGGCTATTTAACTAGCTTCTCAGGGGCTCTCAACTCTACTGTAGCATTTCCATAATAAATTATTTTTACACCCTTAAGAAGAGCAAAAATCTAGACCCTGGATTGGCTGCTTCAGCAAGCAACGAATTCTCTGGAATAATGAAGCACAGCAGCAACCCCATTGAGAGTCGGCTACCCTGTAGCGTTGTAAAGAAACCACAGGGAGACAAAATTGTGCTTTCTTCTCAATGCAGGTTTGGGGCTTTTTTTTTTAAGTAAACAAATACAAAGGTAATAACAGCACTAATGATCTTGGCATGGTGCATTTCCGGGGGAACAGCCGACTCTGTCTTTTGATAAATGGTCCACAGTGAACTCTTTCCCTCGGTCATGAATCCCCAGGAAATGCCCTGTGTCTTGATAGTTATTGCTCAATTGTACATTGCTGTTATTTGAGAGTACAACACCCTCTAGGAGCCACAGAAGATAAAAGGGATTTTGCTGCACGATATGGAGACACCTATTAGCTCTGACACAACAGAGCAGTTGCTGATCAGAAGGCATCTTTGTAATGCCAGACAGCGTTCAAAGGCTTGGAGTGCAGGCCCCCTTTGTAAGTTTGTTTTAAAACTTTTCGTGCCTCATTGTTCCTTCCTTTGTTGTTGTTTTAGGATGGATGGATCATTTCCATCTCTAAGGATTAACAAGGTTTTAACTTCATAGATCTCAGGGCTGTTGCCAGCATCCTCCCCACCCCCTTTAAATGCTTTCATGCAACAGGATATGCTATATTTGCTAAAAGAAAGTGCTTTAATTATTCTGACCTACTGATACTATGAAGTGCTTATGAAAGTGCATTTATTTTAAACTGTTTGCTTCATCCTGAGTAAAGAGTAACACAGAAGACACTCCTTTTAACCAAAGTTTTCAGAAGGAAGTGAGGCCTGGTTTATTCATGGAAACCATGCTGGTTTTTCCTGTACCATACACATTGCTGCCACTTTTTTTTTTTTTTACATCTTTCCTCTTTCCTGGACCTTACAAAATGCCAATTCCCTACAGCATTGCTATGAGAAACAGTATGAAGGATATTACATTAGTACGAGACATCATCTGAAAAATGAAACAATTGTTTCTTCTTCCCAAGGTGTTGTATTAGCAACACTCCAGCAAAGAAGTCACTTATCACTAATAGACCACTGTGGGTTACAGGATAGGGTACAACTTGTGTGAACAGATCTTGGTGTACAGGTGGACTATAAGTTAAATATGAGCAGCCAGTGTGATGCAGCAACAAAAAAGGCTAATAAAATCTTGGTATGCATCAACAGAGGCACAACATTCAAATTGCAAGAGATAATAGTCCCGCTGTATACTGCATTGGTCAGGTTGCACTTGGAGTATTGAGTGCAGTTCTGGAGGCCTCACTTCAAAAATGATGTGGATAGAATTTAGCGGGTACAGAGAAGAGCGATGAGGATGATCAGGGGCCTGGAGACCAAGCCCTATGAAAAAGGCTGAGATACTTAGGAATGTTCAGTCTGGAGAAGAGGAGGCTGACGGGGGACATGATTGCTCTCTTTAGGTATTTGAAGGGCTGTCACTTAGAGGAGGGCAGGAAGCTATTCCTGTTGGCAGCAGAGAAGAGGACTCACAATAATGGGTCTAAAAGGGGTGGGAAAGTACCAGTTGGATATTAGGAAAAACTTTTTTTACAGTAAGAGTTGTTAAATAGTGGAATCAGCTACTGGAGGAGGTGGTCAGCTCCCCCTCACTGGCAGTCTTTAAGCAGAAGCTGGACAAACACTTAGGGATACTTTAGGCTGGTCCTGTATTGACCAGAGTGTTGGAGTAGATGGCCTGAATGGACCCTTTCAACTCTGTGATTCTAACTCCTATAAAAGCTGCTAGGGCTGCTCACTGGCCTGAGCAACAGGGAGACCCTACTTTTGTTCCTATCTCTGTCACTCTGCATTTTCTCCCACTTAACAGAATGACCTCTACCATCCTTTGAATGTTCACCGACATTAAATTCTTGTTAACTGTTGGTGGCTCTTTACACTAGTATTTAGCACTGAAGCAGGAATGCATGGATGCAAAGCCTTCAGGTCAAGGTGGCTTCCAATACTATTAATAAAACAGCAATGTACTATGAAGAATATGTTCCAGATACAGGAAGATACAATTGACCCTTACAAAGTTCATTATTAAAAAAAATAATTCACACACAAAACAGTAAGCACACATGTCCATCAGGGTGCTCAATATGTGTCTTATTCAAAGGCTGGTCTATTTTTTCAGACTGGTCTGGGAGCCAAAGTGTCCCCACAAACCAGCCCTTTCACAAGTGGTCAGTCTCCACACCTCTTAGTAGACACATAAGAAGAAAGAGACAGGGAGGAACTACTTTGCAACATGGAAACAAAGAACCAGTGTCCACCAGTGTTCCCTCTAAGCTGAGTTAGAATGATTTTTAGCCTCCAGCTCACATATTTTTGTCTTAGCTCAGGAAGGATGGCCCCAGAGCACAATAATTTATGCAGTAGCTTACACCTTTAATGCCAGTAGCTCACAAAACAGAATTTTTGCTCATTTTTCTGCAGCTTAGAGAGAACATTGGTGTCCACATGTATGATCTGTTGGAATACTCAACACTTGATGGCTCTCTCTGTCAATGCGAGGTCTACCAAATCAATCTGAGATTAGGCAACATAACTTCTAATAATATTGATTGGCAAGGGCTCTTTTAAAAATCGAAGACAGCACTTGATGCTGCAGACAAGGAGTGTGCATGGTGTGAACTGCCCCTAAGAGGCCAGCTGGGGCAAATCATTGCTTTAGAAAGGCAGTAATCACTTTAAACACAGAGACATATTCCATATCCCATTTTCATTTCAACTCAGATCTTACAGGCATGCTTCGCAAGGAACATGGGACAGCTGGGGGAAGTTCACTATGCACATCTTAACAGCATAAATGGGTTCTGGTTCACGAATTACATACCTTCTGAGATGCATCTATATTTTCCAACTATATACCTTCTTGATCACATGGGATGACTTTATTGCCAAGTCATTTAGCTTTTTCCTCATCAGAGTTGTAATATATTTATAGATCCTCACAGGCATAACAACTATACTCCGCAACCAGTTCCTGCCAGCTATGGCTGATGATTTACACCCAATTTTTCACAGCTACTGGCTTCCGCCTCTGTTCTAATAACCATTTAAGCTTATTAGAACGTGTTATGACTTATAGGCACTCATTCCACCAGTACTAAACTTATCATGATGTACAAGGGCATTTCCAAGTACAAAGGTTTTGTTACACCAACCCTGAGCAAGTAGTCAAAAACAGAGCACACAAGGCACTTGCAAGTACATAACTCTGAACACTGAAACTAGCTGGTGTCAAAGCATCTCAGTAGTTAATTTTAACACTATTAAAGAATAGATAGAAACCTCAATGACTGTATCCTTACAAGAGGTCATCCTCTACTGACCAGAACTCACACCTTCACAAACCACTTAATGCTCAAGATGTACCACTCTCCACATTAAAGAAAAGAATAAAAAGAAAAAAATAACTGATATTTTGTTATGGTGCCTAAAATCTGTTGCTTTACCAGAGGAGACATTTAATGGCTCAAGAGATAGGGCTGCAACTAGAACGGAAGCAAATTAATAGCAATTACAAAAGTTTACTATAGGGTATAGTCAAGATTAAATAGCAATAAACAAACAAAAATGTAAGACTATTTGCCATGGTAACTCTTACATTTCTCAAGAAACAGATGCTCATAATACAGAAATTATCCTTCATATTCCTCAAATGGTGCCCTAGTACCTTGCTCCATCTAATTTTAAGGCCAATCCTGACTGAAAGTACAAGAAGTAAATTCCTGCAAGACTGTGGAGATTTCATTCCCTGTGGGGAGTGGGTGGGAGAGAAGTCTCTTCAACCAAAGAAAGCTTGTTTTTTGCTTTCATGTGTACAAAAATACATCACTTCAGCTTTAATAGCCAAGTTATTTTAAGAATGCCCAGGGTACAATTTTCTTCTAGTTGTCAAATTCACTAACCAATGTAATTTGTCATCATCGTAATTTTCATTGTGCTATTCTGTTCCGTCTGTTCTCTTTTTCTGGTCAAGGCCTGATAAATGTGGAATCAGAGAGTAAACAGCAATGAATTGCTTCCAGGAAAAAAAGAGAGGGGGGGAGAAATCTATGCTTAGCCTTTTCATCTCTGAATCTTATTTGGCTTGCCTTAATAAATTTCACACATGAAATCTATTATAAACCAGGATACACAGACTCTCAGAAAGTATGCTGGCTTCCGTTGAATTATGCTGGCAAAAAAACAAAAGATTTGCCAAGAATTAGTAAATGTGGTCTGGCAAGAACTACGATGTATAATTTCCAGGCCTGACATGCAAGCCAGTGAATGCTGTAAGTCTCATTAAAGGGCTCCATTATACAAAAGCACAAAAAGATTTAGCCGTCTTCATAAATCACCCCAAAGCTTTGGAGCAATATGAGTAATTCATGTGCAGTGTTTCCTACTTTGTGCAATCCATTATATTCTAATACAAGACAACCATTACATTTAACTTATGCTGAAAGTTATTGTGTGAGTTTGTTGTTAGATACAGAAGGGAGTGTGTGTGTGTGTGTTTAGAAACTCTGAGGGATTCTCTCTTCCAATGATACCTATACAATATTTTCCACCTAGAGATTCTTAAAATGCTTTGCAAGTGTGTGTTAAATATCATAGCATCATTTTATTATCTCAAACTCAGCATCTCATCTAGAATTTTAAGTACAGCAAAAATGTGTATATTAAGACAATAATGTTTACATTTTTACATACCTATGGAGGAACAATCAGCCATCATCATTTTTTCTAATGGGCTTCTAAGCCATGATCTGCAGCACTTAACCTGGAACTGACTTTCTCCATCATGGGCAGGGCAGCAGCTCAGTACAAGAGCACCTGCTTTGCATGCAAAAGGTCCCATGTTCAATCTCTGGCATCTCCAGTTAAAAATGACAGGTGGTGTATGATGTAAAAGGACAGCTACAGTCAGTCACAATAGAAATACTGGCCTTGACAGACCAATAATCTGACTCAATAAAAAGCAGCTTTGTGTGCGTTCATAAGGGAATAGCAGATGCTGGTATCCTTGCAAGTCATTTCCTTCTTTCTCCAGGTGAGTACATAGCCCTTTCAAACAGCTGTGCTTTCTGGCAATAATGATGTGGAGCTCTGCAAAGTAGCTAGCCCTTTGTGCTCTGACATCCTTGAAGGGCAGGTGAGCCACACAGTCCTGCTTGGCTACTTTTCTATCTCTATCATAGTTGACTTCTTCCATTTCTCAGCTCTGGACATTTTTCAGTGACAGCTCCTAGGAACTTGAGCTACTTCACCCAGCTAACAGTTATTCCACACTTCTCCTGGCTCACTAAAATCACAGCAGTCAAAAAAGAAGTCACAGTGTAATGAACATTAATCATAGAACCATTCCTATGCTATCCACTATTATCTACCTATTCTAATATTACAATTAAATGTATCATTTGACATTAAAAACACCAAAAACCAATATAGAAAAATTGCTCTTTTTGTTGTTTTGAAAGTATCATACAATACAGAAATGTCAGACATTCTACTTATTGTTCAGTACAAAGCGAAGGGATTAATACATATTCCATGAAAAGACCAAATATCTACACAAACATCTGGTGTAGGTCATAGGCAGTATAACCACATTTCACAAATATTACCAGTCCAACATAAAAAGTTAAAGGTAGTCCAAGCACCGAGTCACTACAAACCCATGGGGTGACGTCACATCAGGACTTTTTCTTGTTAGACTTTTTGCAGGGTGGTTTACCATTGCCTTCCCTAGTCATCTATATTTTACCCCCTGCAACCTGGGTACTCATTTTACCAACCTCGGAAGGATGGAAGGCTGAGTCAACCTTGAGCCGGCTACCTGAACCCAGCTTCTGCCGGGATCGAACTCACATCGTAAGCAGAGCTTGGACTGCAGTACTGTAGCTTACCACTCTGCACCATGGGGCTCCTACCAGTCCAACATACTGCTCTACAAAATCTCTTAAATGTTTCTGGCACAAGGTACAGAACACCAGTGGCTGCTAATCCATGTACTCCATGTTTTACTACAAAACTCCGAAAGAATGTGCAGAAAATTAAGGCTTAAAGCTGCAGTACTGCAGTCCTAAACTCTGCTCACAACCTGAGTTTGATCCCGATGAAAGCTGGGTTCAGGTAGCCAGCTCAAAGTTGACTCGGCCTTCCATCCTTCTGAGGTCAGTAAAATGAGCACCCAGCTTGCTGGGGGGGAAGTGGGAAGGCAATGGCAAACAACCCCATAAAAAGTCTGCTGTGAAAATGTTGTGATGCAATGTCACCCCAGAGTCGGAAATGACTGGTGCTTGCACAGGACTACCTTTTTACTATCAAGACAGCCAGAATCAAAAACAGCCTTAAAACAAAGTTGCAATGTTTCTATCAAGTACAATGTTTTTCTTTGGCAGATCATGTCAAAGTATGTTTTTTAAAAAAATAATAATAAACTTGCAACCTGCAGCAGACCAATGTTGTTTCAATCACAAGCTCCAGCATCTAAAAATATACTGTTACCCAGATTAACACCGTTTTTTGTTTGGTTTCAAAACATACAGTTTAACTAATTCTGAAACAGAGGTGATATTTTGAAGACTAACAGAAAGATCAAAGTTATAGGTTGGATCACACAGAACATTTCCACTTCTGTAAGAGCTCTTCTACAAGCAGAAACACTAGAATGTTATGACAAACAGCCGTTGTGTTGACAACTTGATTGTATCTCTTCTTGTATTTCTGTTTACACAAGACATACTGTAAGATGTACCTCATATTGTACCTCCAAACTGGACCACAAAGACTGCACCAAATATCCATTTACCTCTACATTTTTAATGCACCCTGACCATTAGGAAATGGGGGGGGGGAATCAAACTTAATCTTACAATTGCTCTTGCCCAATGCATTATACAAAAAAACAACAACTGTGTTAATTTGCTTCTTTTACTGCTTGGTGGGATTCAATATGAAAATGAGACCCGTACTTTTTTTTTTTTTTGCAATAGAGTGTTGAGGTTCACATCCACCTTAAATATATCACTATGACCACATATACCAAGGACAGAAGCAGCAGATGACGCTGAGAAGATAATTATTGCTATGCAAGAAAATGTTGGCAAAGAGACAAAATATCAACTCGACCAGACACGGTAATCAAAGCTCAATAACAACAATATATCCTGTGGTTGCAACAGCACTACAACAACAATATGAATAAACAATCAAAATATATAGTTATGATAACTATATATATAGTTATGATAACTATATATTTTGATTGCTTATTCATGTTGTTGTAATGCTGTTGCAACCACAGGATATATTGTTGTTATTGGGTCTTAAAGAGACAACATTCCACATAGATAAGAACACCACAAAAATGTGACATGGGGGGACAGATCGTTAGCATTAGCAAACACTGCAGCAACAGTCATTCTTAAAAGATCTTTGTCTTTAGCTTGGACAGCGTGCAGAAGCATATAAAAGTTTTGCGGGAACTGCATTTCTGCTGGAATCAATGAATTAGTCATAAAGCGACCCATAAAATGGGTCTCAGCATAAACGATTATTTGGATGTGAAGCGGGCACACTACATTTCTCAGTGGATGACTCATGAAAACAGGGAGGCTGGCAATACCAGAACAGAGTATAGTATTGGATTCCAACCCAAGCTGCTAGGAGGCTAAAATGAAGAAAACATGCCATAAGAAAGAGGAAGGCAGTAATTTGAGCTCAGTGAAATTTACCTCAGCTTGACAAAGTGCGTGAAGACCTTGTAATACTAAGACAGCAGGTGTGGCTTGGTCAGGTTTTGTGCATTCATTCAGTACTTGAGAAATTGCAGCCAACATATCTGCTCCATGTTGGTACGGCCTGATAAAAACCACAATGTGTTACCTGTAGTCATACAATACATATGAGAAACTTCACTTGGCTCAGTTCAACACCTTAAAATCTGGATCGGCCAAGATATTCTTGTCCCCTGAACAATAAAGTATGAAAGATGTAGTAACAAATGAAATTCTGCTGCCCAAATGTCAAACATCCTTTAGTAAAATGGTTGCAATTGCTTGGATCAGTTAATTTTATACTGCAATGCAAGCAACCACACTGTCACACTTAGCTGGGGAATTCCAGTATGTGATAGGCAAGTCTCCCTCCCTTAAGGAAGTTATTTGACCTACTAAAAAAAATTTAGATGAAAGGTCTGAAATTTGGTGGCAGGGAAAATAACTGATACAGGACAGCTTAGATAGCACAAACTTTTTAAGTCTCTAGCTTCCAGACTGAATTTGGCACCAAAATAACTTTAGAGGTACTAGTAGATAATCTCTTCTGGCTGGCAGAACATGTCTGGCTCTCCACCCTACCCCCACATTCCTGTAATGACTAGTAAAACCATGTGATGCCACATTGAGTGTGTACACACTATACCAAATAATGCACTTTGCAACTGAATTTTTACTGTGTAAAAAAAGCAAAAATCCAGTTGCAAAACACATTATTTAGTGTAGTGTGAATGCACCCATCATCCTGCAGAGAGTTTCCCCATTATCTTATATATCTTTGGCTGTTCCTGGTTGGGAAGAGGAACCTTACTGCTTGATGTTTTAACATCACACAGTGAGCTCCAGTAGAAGTTACAGACAGGGAAAGGGTTTCAAGCAGCAGCCTTGTGACATCTAACATCTAGATTCAACAACAGGTGAAACACTTTGATGATAGACCTCAGCAGCCTCCAGTGGGTAAGCAGATACTGATTTCATTCCAATGGAATTGGATAGGGGCATGAGGTGTCTCTTTATATTGATTTTAGTTTTACCTTGGTGAGTGTTCACAATGAACCAGGAGGGTGACTAACTGCAATGTTTCTAGGGTCTGAACTGACAAATTTTGGTGTCCGAGGTTGAGGCCTGGAGAGCTGTTTGTGGAATATACTTGTGCTCAGAAGTAATGTGGTACCGAAAAGACTTTATAAAAAAGCAGAGGAGAGAAGGGATTTGGGTCTATGTGGAACATTAACATCAGAAAACATCATACCCCTATTTTCTAGTCCAGTATGAATTACCTATACAGCACAAAATCAAGCCCAACAGTCTTGTCCTGCTGTCCAGAAGTTCACTACCTTGCACACAGAGGTTCTATTTAGCCATCATAGTTATCATGCATTGATAGACCTTAGCTTCACCAGTTTGTCTAAATCATTCTGCAAGCAAACTAAGTGCAGTGTGAAGAAACACTTCATTGTCTGTTCTGATATGTACTGCCCATTACCTTCACAAGGTGACCTCAAATTCTAGCACGATCAGAAAGGGAAAGAGTTCTCTCTGTCCACTTCACACCATACCCACGATCCTAGATTGCTGATTAAAGGGAAATTTTTAAGCCAGAAGCAGCTTGGGAAGTCTGTGTCTAAAGCACAACAAGCAGAGGCTCTTTTGACAAGACTAGGATGAGAAATAAAAACCAAGCTACTAGCACAGGGGTTCCCTCCCTCCCTCCCTCCCCCCCGCCCCACTATGATGGTTCTGGGCACTGTGGAGCCCACTGACACCTTTCGTGGTTTCAGAAAGTGGATGGGCTAGGAAGAGCTTTCGCTCAGCAAGGCTTCTGATTGGCCACTGGAGATATGATTGGCTGTGCAGATTTTTAAAACCATTGGTTTGGCAGCAGCTGCCATCACAGTCCAAGGGTTTGCACTGTGTGACTGAAGGTAAGCTGCAGCAGCCATTTTGTGGCTGGCTCCACCTCCCATGGTAGTCACTTTGTGGCTATGCCTACCACATTGTGTCAGAATTCCAAAGGTACCTGGAGGCTCAAAAAGGTCAGAACCACTGTCCTAACATATATGTTAGTTCAGGCCAAACAGGAGGCTTCATACTCCCTTCCAATTGCCGAGCCAGTTTTACAATTTCCTATGCTATTCTGCACCTGAAGGCACCTGAGCTCAGACCATGTTGGGTGCACACTAGGGTAAGGTCCCAATCTTAGATCAGGATGTTTCAGGGTCACAGTATCAATCACTACGAATGCTGGAGTTCCAGCTAAATCCAATCCTAAAAGCAATTTCATAAGGTCAGCTGGTGGAGAGGGGAGTAGAAAATTGGCAGCCAGTATACTTACCTTTGCTTGCATATATCTCTGATAGAAGCAGCTTTAGCAATAATCTTTTCCCACTGCATAGACTTGCTCACAGATAAAGAAACCATATCACACATGGACATGAATCTCTGCAATTCTGGGTACACGCGATCCTAAAATCCATTTTTTGGGGGGGGAGGGGGAGAAAGAAAGTGTTTAGGAGCATACTTTTTTAAAAAATTCCAAAGATAAAATTAGACCTTTACACAATGCCACATAGTAAATTTCACATTGCTAATTATGCTGTGTGCTCATTTATTTACCCTGCCACAAAGAATAGCGGTGTGCAATTTCATTATATTTATAGCTAAGAGAGCCAGTTTCATGTAGTGGTTAAGTGTGCATACTCTTATCTGGGAGAACTGGGTTTGATTCCCCACTCCTCCACTTTCAGCTACTAGAATGGCCTTGGGTTAGCCATAGCTATCGCAGGAGTTGTCTTTGAAAGGGCAGCTGCTGTGAGAGCCCTCTCAGCCCCACCCACCTCATAGGGTGTCTGCTGATGGGGGGGGAGAAGATACAGGAGATTGTAAGCCGCTCTGAGTCTCTGATTCAGAGAGAAGGGCGGGGTATAAATCTGTAGTCTTCTTCTTAAAAATATATATATTTATAGCTAATACAGACTAGCAAGGCTGTTCAGAGTGAAGTACGTACACTGTGTCAGCAGCCCATACAGTGGTGGAAAGAGACCAATATTCCCCCATATTTCAGAAGAAGCAGCTCAAGCTAAGTGATACTGGGCAGCATCCTGCCATAGATTAGTAGAAGTTCCTCTAGCCTAAACAGGTCTTCCATGAGAGGAATAGCCACTTAATTTGAAGGAAGACTTCAAACTTTGCTTAGTAGAGTAGTAAGATATAGACCAGTAGCTTGCTTATGACCAACCTACTGAATTGATAGCTGGGCAAGATTTGCCTTAAGAATATGCTGTCTTAACAATACACTTCAGCAGCTCTGAGGCACAGACTGGGGTTCCCATTTATGTACAGAATGAATTCTCCTTTATCAATACAGATGTGAGCTTTCCTCAACACTAAAGAACATAACACATCCCATCCATGCAGAGCTCCAGATATGGATTAGAGTTCTACAGAACAATGAGTTACGGTGTACGTAATCAAATAAAAAACTGACAACCTATGAAAATGTAGTGGCCTACGAATTTTCAGAATTCGGTGCACAGACAATACAGTATAAGTACTGTACCACTTTTAGGAATACATTATTCCTCTCCCTGCAGCCAAGTCTGGTTATGGAATAGAGATGGCTTTAGTGGCCCTGGTGGAAAAAAGCTCTGACATTTTCTACAGAGATTGTAGCAGATTGAAGTTATCACATCAGCTGATCTGCAACGGTTAATAAGCAAGTACAGGTATGGTCATGTAAAACAGTGCAGTTGGTCAAACCAGAGATTAATGGTTTTCATTGTATATGTCAACCTGTTTCTCCCACAAAGATGTCATCAGTCGTAAAGTAATGGCTTGAAGCTTCGGAGTACTTCCCAACACCTGCAGGGCACGCAGAATCTGAGCTATGCAGACCTGGAAGAAAGCATTGCTTTTCTGCATTACTTTACAGAATATGCAAAAGTCCCCAAACAACAAACAGACAAATGTATAACACAGAATAGTTACAGAGAAATTAAGTTTACAACAAATATGGCAGCACTGATAAGGCCTCTATGCCAAATACTGAAGACATCTACTTTCCACCTTAATAGTTTCACAGTTTAACATTAAACTGGAGGTATGTAACACCAGATAAAACTTTTGCTTTGACAGTGCTGTACATAATCATTTTAAAAAGCATTACTGTACTGAATACATATCCAAATTTCCAACTGATTTCAATGGAATGTGGACAGCAGCACATGTAGCATATCCTGCAATTTGGATTTTCAGACCCATTGTAAATACAAATTCTCAAGCATAATAGGATTATAATTGCCATTATGAAATAAATAACCTGTTATTGAACTGCCTACTTAGTAATCAAAAGTTATATGATTAGACACTCTTGTACCATGTTGCAATGTTCATTGCTGTCTAACTCATTCTGCCTTACTGATCCAGTAAATGTCTGTCCACTGAAAGGTAGAAATTCTGCTCCCAGCCATCACTTCCCTAAAGCCCATTGTACCAATTCTCTTCTCTCTAGAATTCACATGGGATTCAGAAATGTCTTGCACTCAAACATATATTGGACCAATGAACATTTACTGGGCTCCTCTGAAACATGGTATATAGTGGTTAGAGCAACTAGAATCTGGGAGACTAGGCTCAAATCCTCATGTCAGAAGTTCACTTGGGCTGGTCACACATTCATAGCCTAACCTATCTCATATGGTTGTTGAGAGAATAAAACAGAAGTGAGGAGAACAACATATGCCATTCTGATCTCCTTGGAGGAAGGGCAGAAATAAAATGTGATTGACACCCCCCCCCCCCCATTCTGCTGCCCTAAATGTTAAGAAATCCGGAATCACAGGAATGGACCCAATTGTGAAATTTCTTCTCATCTACCTTTTTCTGTGTTGTAAACACACATCATTTCTTTAACCAAAAAGTAATGAAATAGGAATAACAGTGGACAGACTTTTTTTTTAAATCATACTGACCTTATGCACACCCAGAGCAGGCAAAGTATACAAGATATCCCGATAGAGTATCGGTTCCAGTGGCATTCCCAGTTTAAACATCAGGACTGGAATCAGATTTGGCACCTAAAATAAACAACAGCATTTCCAGTGTTAATGATATAATTAACTGTTTGGAGAACAACAATATAACAAAAGAAAAGTATCTTCATTTTGTCATGGTATTCAAGCCTTCTTAGCAGAATCCACTACAAGTGTAAACATTTACTAAACAACAAAACCTAAGTCACGTACAACATATTCTGGCATGTTTTAATACTCATTGCTGAGCAAGTTGTCACAATGATTATATCCAAAGTTCTTGTGTGTTCAACAATCCCATGCTTTGTTTGCCGATGGAATATTATCAGGTTTTCTATTTCAGTTTTACTATTGCTTCCGGAATGAAGCTCAACTCTTTGTTTTGTTCCAGAGCCACACATCCCCGTTACCTCCAATTACTGTAACTTTAGAACTTATTCAGTGATGCCTTGCTTGGACATTTATGCTGGCTAGAAACTAGGGGGGGGGGGGGAGGGAATAAATCATTTTCTTCTCAAACAGTGAACACATGGGCACAGATCACAGCACAGGGTTAAAGTTAAATATTTTCAAGGACTATTAAGTCCTTGAGCATTTTTTGTTCATTTTGAACATATTTGAAATTGTAAATCCTATGCCTTGTCTGGCTGCAGGCCATTTTTTTCCACCAGGACCACTAAAGTCATCTCCATTCCATAACCTGGTCTGAAGCCACAATGAAAACTGTCAAGGAAAGATGCATCATTCGAAAGCACATAGAGCTGATTTGCCACAACAAACTCAACTCATGCACAAAAGAAAGAGTTGTATGTAAGCTGAAAACTGGCCAATTCATGCTTCTCCAAAGATGTTTGTGTAGATATGCTAATTCTTTCTTTTTTAAGGCCAGAGAGAGTTTCCATGGAACAGCATTAATACTGCTGGCTAAAAGCCTGTCAGTAGTTCACATCTCTTTAAGCAGCCAAGATTGGCAAGGATCTAACCTGTATGGAGCAACCTTCACAGTTCCAAGTACCTGCCCTATCTGCCAGAAAAAGCAGACTTAAAGAAATGTGACAAGTGGTTATTCCCCAACCACACCATGATAGACTCTTCATTCTGCATTTGAGTCAGACTTGCTCTCCTTGGCGATCTGTGTCTGTTATCTATACAAAAGGCGTCAGAGTAAAATATAGATAGTTTACCTTTTCTGGATTCCAATATAACAGCAACATCGTCAACTATGACTCATCAAGCTGTTCTTCCGCATCTTATTAAGAGCATTCACAATCTTAGCTCTACTCTCCCAGAACACTCTGGAATTCCAAAGGATCCATAAATCTATGGGGTAAACCCTCCTAATTGTTCTTCTACCTTGAGAAGTGGGGCTGGTAAATCGAAATTTACCTCATGAAATAGTGATCTTACCATGATTTATTTTATATTTATATCCCACTTTTCTCCCCAATGGGGACTTAAAGCAGTTAAGAATAAAGTTAGGTCAATTAGGTCTAGAGCAGGGGTATCGAATTCATTTGTTATGAGGGCCGGATCTGACATAAATGAGACCTTGTTGGGCCAGGCCATGTTGGGTTAGGCCAAGCCATGCCGGGCCAGGCCATGTGTGTACCTATTTAAGATTAGGTAGCAGAAATATAAATTTTATAAAGAACAGAGACAAACCCAAATATATATGTTTAAAAACTTAAAACATGCTTAAAATGTTAGCACTCATTGGTTTAAAAGATGCTTTCTTTGTATTTCTCCCCAGGGATCCAGGGAACTGGGTAAAAGAAGCTCTGGCTCTTTCCTTCCTTCCCCAGGGTACTGGTGTGTGTGTGGGGGGGAGGAACCTCAGCCAATAGAGGGAAGAGAGGCTGGGCTCAGCAGCAATTGAGAGAGCCTGGCAAAGCAAGCTATTCCTCCTCCCTTTCTCCCCAAGGGAGGAGCCTCAGCCAATGGAGAAAATAGAGGTTTCATTCTGTAGCACCCGTGCAACTGAGCAAGCCTTGCAAAGCAAGCTATGATGCAGAAGGAAGCAAGATATAGGGAGAAGGAAGCAGATGACAGCCAGTTGCTTGGGGGCCTGATAGGAGTCCTCTGGGGGCCTGATTCGGTCCCTGAACTGCATGTTCAACAACCCTGGTCTAGAGAATGTGACTGACCCAAGGTCATCCAGGGATAACGTAGGGATTCAAACCTGGCACTCCCAGGGTCCTAATCCAACACTATCCACTATGCCACACCAACTTTCGACATGATCTAGTCTTAACTATACTGATCAGACCCTTGCGCATCACTGAGAAGTAAATCTAGCACGTACCCTTGAACATGCATTGAGCCCAAAACTACCAGGACAGTTGCCAGACCAGACTTAAACAACATAATTCCCTGTTACTATGGTCTTTCCTTTTAAAAAATTCAAATCCATCCTTTCACTTTTGCCTTATAGGAAACACAAGGCCATTAACTTTTACGTATCTTTTGGCCATTTCCACACACTAGTAAGATACAGAATTCTGTACTGGTCTGAACATTAGCAATGCCTCTAGAGCAGCAGCACACAATCAGCAGGGGGTGGGTGGAAACTGACAAAACCTAAAGCTCTGGAAATAACGGAACTGGAAAGGCTTTCTAAGTTTTGAAATTTCAGAGTGTATTCTTTTCTACTGAATGAAGTGGTTATGGAGAAGAGACATAGCTCAGAGGTAGAGCACATGTTCTGCATGAAGAAGATTCCAAGTACAACCCCCTGGCATCACTCCTAATAGAAAACTTGATGGTTGAGTGACTAATAGCTGGGCAACGAAAGGAGGCCACCTACAGACAATGTATGGGTTATGGCATACTTAGGGGATACACAACTATGCAGAAAAATTATTATTTTGTGAATGAAAGAAAAAAAACACCTTGATGATGATCAAGTTTACTTCTCCTTTAACAAACAATGAATGTTGAGGTCAATGGAGCATCTTTCAGAAAAAATAGAGGACAGGAAATGGCTTGTTCACACCACTATCAGTTTTGAGTACCCTGGAGGAAGAAAGCTAGATGGGATGGGAAAGGAGAATTTCGCAGTTCCATTCCGCCCACCCCAGCCATTCCTCTGCAATTCCTGGCAGACTGCCCAGTTGTTTCTTTCAAAAGCAGACTCTACAGCTATGCCTATCAGAGGAGAAGCAAACAGGAACCACTGCTAGACAAGACATATACAAGTGTTTGCATACTAGGGATGGGAGAGTAGGTAGAAAAGCACTACTTGGAAAATTAATTAAAGAACACCCTCAAAAAGTCTAATAGGCATGTCCAGTGTGCCACAGAATGCTGCAGGCAGCAGAATATCAGCTAAGAAAGACAGGGTGGTTGGCTTTTGCAAGCCCTTTATAGTATCCAGTTTGGTGTACTGGTTAAGTGTGCAGACTCTTAACTGGGAGAACCGGGTTTGATTCCCCACTCCTTCACTTGTACCTGCTGGAATGGCCTTGGGTCAGCCATAGCTTTCACAGCAGTTGTCCTTGAAAGGGCAGCTGCTGTAAGAGCTCTCTCAGCCCTACCCACCTCACAGGGTGTCTGTTGTAGGGGGGGGAGGTAAAGGAGATTGTGACTGCTCTGAGACTCTGAGATTCAGAGTGTAGGATATAAATCAGGATATAAATCCAGTATCATCATCTTCTATCCTAGAGACTGAGCCTGGGGAAAGTTTCCCAACCATTTACCAGCATCACCACCTGTAATTCCTCACTGGTTCCCAACTTGTCTACTATAACAATGCTTGTGAGTAGGATAACAAAACAGGGCCACAGACAAGGTAAACCTTTCCCCATTATCTGAGGAACTCCCACATGGCCATTTATATCAGCTGGGTAGGGTTGCCAAGTCCAATTCAATAAATATCTGGGGACTTTGGGGGTGGAGCCAGGAGACTTTGGGGGTGGGGCCAGGAGACATTGGGGGCAGAGCCAGGAGCAAGGGTGCGACAAGCATAATTGAACTCCAAGGGAGTTCTGGCCATCACATTTAAAGGGACAGCACACCTTTTAGAATGCCTTCCTTCCATAGAAAATAATGAAGGATAGGGGCACCTTCTTTTGGGGCTCATAGAATTGGACCCCCTGGTCCAATCCTTTTGAAACTTGGGAGGTATTTTGGGGAGAGGAACTAGATACTATACAGAAAATTTGGCACCTCTACCTCAAAAAACAGCCTTCCCAGAGCCCCTGACACCCGCGGATCAATTCCCCATCATTCCCTATGGGAATCGTTCCTGGAGGTGCATAATGGCTGTGGGGGTGGAGCTTCCCCCACCGGCCAGCTGGCTGGGGAAGGGGGGAAGCCTGTAAAACCAGGGGGTCCCCCGCTGGGACCTGGGGATTGGGAAGCCTACAGCTGGGTGAAGAACCAAGCTTGCGCTTAGTATCAGGGACAGATATGCTCTTTCCTTCTTCATGGCCCAGATCCACAGCAGTTGTGCTATACAGCTGCAGACTCCTCGATTTTAACCTCAGACTATCTGATCTGATTTCAGAGCTCAGCAGTCTCACACTATTGCATTACAGAAGAGCGGGAAATTCCCAAAGAATTATCCCTTTAAAACTGATCACTACTTGTCTCTTGCAAAGTATACAAGATTATCTTGATTGAGGGCACGATAAAACAATTTCTCTGAAGCTAAGCAGGTCTGGGTCTGGTCAGTATCTGGATGTGAGATCTCTGGGGAATCCCATGTAAACCCTCCTTGTTCCATGATGGGAAAATGCAAGATAATCTACTAAATTACAAATGTCCAGCCACCCTTAAGGATGTGCCAGTGTCTATAAATTGTCTTGTTTTCATAGCACCCAGCACAGACAGGGAAGGTCAAGCCCAGGATCAACTGCTGACCAAGGTTTCTCATCAGCTTCCAAAAGTCAAGCATCACTGGAACACAGGCCCCTCCTTCACATAGACCACAATCCCCATTCTATAAATGCATTCCATTTCAGTCCTGAAATTACATTGTCTACATTTGCATTCATAAATATAATTACACTATGGTCCACACTCTTTTAATCTGTGCCCCAATACATAGCTTTTTTCTTGTTATGTTTGTTCAACATAACATCCTGCCTGAAGTGCTACAAAGCCTACTGGCTATTTTATTATATTTCATTACGAGGTGTTGCCCTGTTGATTTTCCCAAAACAGCAGTAAAGATTTCATAAACACACCAATTTACTGTAAAGTTTTATTTTTCTGACCTTTTTTAATGAATAAACATGAATCCCTCAAAGCCAACGCCTCTTCACATTCAACAGACAAAACAGTGGCGTCAATATCCTTGCCTCCAGAGTAACAGTCCTGCATTTTTTTGAGAAAAGCAGCTTGCTGAAACTTTTTTCAGTTCTTCCAGTCACTGGTAAAGCAAAATGCTCTTACAGGGCCATAAACACTTCAGCTAAAAATTAGTTGCTCTCTCTCTCTCTCAGTAAATCTCATATATTAAGTGGGGTAGTTCATATTCTTTTCTGAAAGTAGACTCAGTGAAGTCTGAGCCAAACTGTAAGAGGCTTTGTCCCTTGAAAAAAGGGATGATTAACCAGTGTACTTTAGTTCATTTAATTTCCCCTTGTCTAGCTGCCTTATGTTTCTGGGTGCCTGGTTTATGTTTACTCAGATATGGAATTATGATTGGGGTGGGTAGAACGGTAGTAGTACATACATACAATATATGGGACATACATATATTCTACCAGAAGACAGGGCTGGTTCTCATTTTCCCTAGGATTACTCTGGTTATTATGATGTTTTGTCCTGCCCTCCTGCCTATGCATAAGAAACTCGGGGACAGGAATCTCTCGAAAAAGCATGTCACAGGGAAGCACAAATCCTGTCTCTCAAACTACCGCCCTGGTTTAACTGAATAACTCCCTAGGTTCTAGAGGGATGTGCTCTTCCTTTTCACTTGGCTTAAACCCACAACAACTTCTTAAGAAGGGCTTGGGCAACCCACTATTCAGAATGGTGCTTATTTTTCTCCAAAGCTTCTTCTCACTGGCAGTGTGAGAAATCTCATAAGGCATGATATGTAGACTCCATATAGGTACAGAGAAATAAGTTTCCATATCATTTGTGTTATCTACCAGATAGCTTCATTTTGTTTCCCCTCATGGAAATGTGGTTGCAGCTTAGGTCACCTGGCTCTTTCAAGACTCACAAAATCAGGGGTCCTCAAACTTTTTAAATAGGGGGCCAGTTCACTGTCCCTCAGACTGTTGGAGGGCCGGACTGTTGTGGTGGCTGCCGTTACTGTACAAGGCCGCGGGCCGTCAGTTCTCCGTCTTCTGCATCTCTCTCCCTTCCCCACACCACACACCCCAGCCTGGGAACTCACCTCACCTTGGTATCGCCTCACACTCTGTCTCTGCTGCCTCAGCCCAGTGCTGGAAGTGTGCATTGCTAACGCGAGTTTAGGTCAAACGTCACTTCCGGTCTGATTTTGCCATAACCCGGTGGGCCGCATAAACGTCCTCAGCGGGCCGCATCTGGCCCGCGGGCCGTAGTTTGAGGACCCCTGCACAAAATGTACTGTACCTTCTAACCCTGGCCATACTTGGGCCCTTACAGCCTTACTGTATTTGCTGCCATTGGAGTCAGTGAGAGGCCACATTAATTTTAACAGAACCAAGCTGGGACTCATTAGGCTGAACAAAGTCTGGCCCAGTCACAAAAGACAGATAGAACTGAAGAATAACCCTTGTTGCTTATGTTTTAAAGTATTGTATTCTGATGAATCCACACTGATTATTATTTTATAAAAAGGGAAATTTTGCTAGAAGGGTTTAGGGAAGGGGCTTTTCTCAATCCCATAAAAACACTGATAATGATTTACTCATTTTCTTTTTTATCTTAAAAAGTTTTCAGATGATAATTTCAAATAAAACATTTAGTATAACTTTAAACAGAAACCAAGTACTCATAAGTCAGGAAGTTCCAAAACTTTAGGCTCTTTCCACAATGTCTAACTTGGCAAGAACAGTAGCCACATAAAAGCAAATTAAAGCTACATTTAGCCAGGAAACCTTAAAATTATACTTACTGATCCCATTGCTAACTCTTTTGCAATATCCCAGCTGCAGAAAATTTTTGATTCAAGAACATAATATTTCATTATGAGCAGGAATTTTTAAAAACTACATTTTCCTTCTTTTTTTTTTTAAAAAAAAAGGGAAATCTAAATGCCTTTGATCACACACAATCACAATTTCTTTTGGCTGCAAAGTCATACCTTATGGAAGTTCCATGTTTAAGAGAACCCATAAGTCTTGCACTGCCTGCCAAATTACACATTTTTACTCAGAAAGCGGAGTGGTTGACTAGCAAGGTGAAACATTCTGTAATGTTCTCATGAACATGTATGTGTAGATGTGTGCCTATAATCCAGAAGAGAAGACATACACATGGGGAGGTCCACTCACTGTTATTCTCAGATACTCTCAGCAGTTATTGTTGACTTAGCCTTCTACACAGCACCATCCCAATCCCAAGAAGTACAAAAAGCCCACATTCCACTGCCTTTACAAAGACAAAACAAGATGGTTCATTTTAAAGGGTACAGCAAGCCATTCAGCTTGGGCCACTTCTGAACAGAGACTGTCCACATAGCTCTCATTGCTACTGTGAAAGCAGAGACATTCACAATGGAGCATCCAAATGGTAGACCCTTGTTCCCTCCACTCTTTCACTGCCTGAGCCCTCCACCAATGATTACCATTTCCTCTTGTGCCACTAGAGGTCTTTTTCATTTCATAATGAAAAGGGTTAGAGACTTAATTTTTTTTAAAGTAGACCATAACATTATTGCACTAAAGTTCTTTGGCAGCTGCCCCTTTTTTTAAAAAAAAGCCTTCCCCTCCCGCCCAAGTCTGTGGTGGCATGAAGGACAGAAGCAAGGGAAATGACATGAATATGGGTAGGATCTTCAAGATGTACACCATTCCATCCATACACCAGGCAAAGCCATTTTAATCTTCTTTATTTCTTTCATTAACAAAAACAAAAAAGAAACAAGGAACAAAGGGGGGGGGGCGGAATCAAAATCCAGCAACTAAGTAAGATTTTAAAATGAAAAAAAAATGAGTACACAATAGGGTTGCCAAGACCAATTCAAGAAATATCTGGGGACTTTGGGGGTGGAGTCAGGAGACTTTGGGGATGGAGCCAGAAGACATTGGGGCAGAGCCAGGAACAAGGGTGTGACAAGCATAATTGAACTCCAAGGGAGTTCTGGCCATCACATTTAAAGGGACAGCACACCTTTTAAATGTCTTCTTTCTATAGGAAATAATGGAGGATAGGGGCACCTTCTTTTGGGGCTCATAGAATTGGACCCCCTGGTCCAATCGTTTTGAAACTTGGGGGGTACTTTGGGGAGAGGCACTAGATACTATACTGAAAATCTGGTGCCTCTACCTGAAAAAACAACTCCCCCAGAGCCCCCAAAACCTCCAGATCAATTCCCCAAATACCCTATGAGAATCAATTTCCACATAGGGAATAATGAAGTGCTAGGCAGACGTTTCCCTCCCCCCACCACCCCGTTTCTGGCAACTCTTAAGTGAGGAACTGGCCTCTCTACTCATTGTTTTAAATGTTTTAAACGGTTCAATGTTTTAAATGGTTTAATGTTTAAATTTAATGCTCTATGTTTAACGCCTATTTATGTCAGATTCCTGTGTTGTAAGCCGCTCTGAGCCACTTGTTGGGAAGGGTTGGATAGAAGTCATAAAATAAATAAATAAATAAATGAGTTGCTGCCAACTTCTTCAAAGTAACACAGACACAACAATGCAAGAGGAAGCCTTTCAATTGGAGACTGAAGCCTCCGGAGGTGGAAAGGCACATGGTCCTCTGGGGGCAGGGCTTCCTCCCACCGGCCAGCTGACTGGGGGCGGGAAGGAGCCTGAGAAAGCGGAAGAACCCCTGCTGGGACCTGGGGATTGGCAAACCTAGTACACAAATACAAAACAAGATTATAACAACAGTGGTGGCAAATCTACACATAAGTTTTTATAAATTATTTCCAAACATCTAAAAATAAGTCTATACGCAGTTACCATCTATATACTATGTGTTCACATGTTGGTAAAGTTCTAAGGTCCTCAATCCACTGACTTACCAGAGGTGAGTTATCTTTCCAGTGTTGTAATATGAGTCTTTTAGCTGTAGAAAGGGCAGAGGGCCCATTTCCATTGAATGCCACTTTGGGCTGTGATTATCTCAAAAAGATTGGTTCAAACCAAGTTTGGGAAAGGTCCTACTAAAACCAGATAAAACTTGGAAAGTGGATGATTAGAAGGTAGTATCATGTGCCCTTCCCCCCCCCCCCCAAAAAAATCCTCCTGTACTCTAGTTTGGATGCCAGACAAGAGCAGAACTTCCATGTATAACCAACCTTGGTATTTCTCTGGATAGGGAGTGTATCAGTTGTGTTTTATCATGTAAACTTTAGAGGTTGTTCAACCGAGGTTTCATTTTACTGCACAGAATTCTTTGCTTTTAGTTGGTTGGCTGTCCACTGTCTTAAATAAAAGAGACACGGTATGCATTTTAACTTATACATAAAACATATATGCAGTAAATATTGGTGATGTCAGCCAGTCTGAGCAGAAAATATTTCTGTGTGTGTGAGAGAGAGAGCGAACACAAATAAACACAAACCAGCCAAGCACTTTCCCTTACAGGTATCTACCATCATTTCTAGCACAAAATATATGGTCTCCAAAGCTTTGCTGTTCAAAAATACAGCAAGTAACAAAAGCCACCCCATAATTTAAAGCATGAATAAGGCAGAGTTAGGTTCCTGCCAATACTAACTGAGCATTTTGTCTTCATCATTTTTTTTCAACTGTTTTCGAACAGCCACCCTTCAGATTCATTAACTCTCAGAGCACAGGAACACACTCAGAAAAGCTGCTGAATGCGTTGCTTAGCAACACAGCATTTTCAATCCCTCATCATCCCCAAAGATTCAGCAGTTAGGTCAACCCTCTCCATTAGGTGCCCCACAAAGGGTTTACCAATTCATCTTTTTAAAAAGAAGAATCTGCATTTCAAAACAACAATCCAGAATCTCTCAATACAGTCGCTTTTAAAAACAGATTTACAGCTGCTCTTCAGATTACTGGCCTGTATCACAATCTGATACTTCATAAAACACAACTTTTGTGCACATTTAGCTTCTGCCTGCAGCTTGGCATTCATTCAGCAACATAACCATTAAGCCAGGTTTTGGTTTGTTGGTTTTAAAAAAAAAATAAACTGGCTATGAAAAAGAAACTCATTTTTCCTCTATCTTCCATGTTCTTTTTATATTTGATTTTAACAGCTGAACTGCAGCATATCTCAATATTTAAACTCCCTTAGACTGAGTGGTTAAAAGTAAAATGCTTTCAATACTTCAGAAAACTTTAGCTTGATTTTAATACCGCAGAATAAAAATGTATCAACAATTAAATCTTATGGGGAACTAATTTGGAGGAAACAAGCATTATGGTTATAAAAGGAAGCTTCATCTTAAACAATAATATTTTGTAAAGATAGCAGGATACACTCCATGACCTTTTCAGCCCTTTTAACAGGCACAACGTTCTAGACTGCTGTGACAATCCAGATATCCAGGTGAATCCTATCCTTACCCTACCACTCCACTGAACAGAGTGTATTATTTTAAAAAATGGATTAAAATGTTATACCCCACCTTTCCTTTTTGCTCAAATTTGAAGCTTTTTTCTAATTTAAGGATATTTCCACCACCTCAGAATTTTGTTGTAAGGCTACTAAAAGAGGCCCTAAACTTGGCAAGTCTTTGGGACCAAGGACACCCACAGAGTTAGGGTTGCCAAGTCCAATTAAATAAAAATATGAGGAGTTTGGGGGCGGAGCCAGGAGACTTTGGGGGTGGAGCCAGGAACAAGGATGTGACAAGCATAATTGAACTCCAAGGGAGTTCTGGCCATCACATTTAAAGGGACAGCATGCCTTTTTAAATGCCTTTCTTCCATAGGAAATAATTAAGGATAGGGGCACCATCTTTTGGGGCTCAATGAATTGGACCCTCTGGTCCAATATTTTTGAAACTTGGCGGGTATTTTGGGGAGAGGCACTAGCTGCTATACGAAAAATCTGGTGCCTCTACCTCAAAAAATACCCCCCCATAGCCCCCAATACCCATGGATCAATTCCCTATTATTCTCTATGGGAATCGTTCTCCATAAGGAATAACAGAGTGCCTAGTAGACATTTCCCTCCCCCCCACGCTTTCTAAAGGGGGGGAGGGCCTCCATACCAGGGAATCCCCCCTCCCTGCCCCCTCCCTCTCTCTCACACACACACACAAATACTTGCCGTACTTGGTCTTCTTCCAGCAGAATTTGCTCGTTGTGAAAACGAAAGTAAGGCTGCACAGGAAAAGAAAGGGAGGGGCCTTTCCTGTTTCCTGTGCAGCCTTAAAGGGACACATTTTAAAAATGGATCCCAAGCTGTAAAACAACATGATGCCTACAGGTATGTTCTCTCTTCCCCGCCCCCAGATTTTTTAAGTGCGGGGGAGGAGGCTGAAAATTCAGGGGTCCCCTGCCATGGCAGGAGGGTTGGGAAGCCTACACAGGGTACTGTGACAGCAATGTGTCCTCCAAGGTCGATTTCTACATACTCTTGCAGTCTACTGTTCCAACTTCATAACCATCAGCTCTACAATCAGGTGATGGTACCCTAAACCTACCTCAAGTGGTAGGTTTAGGGTAGTGGCAGCCTCTGTTGCTGCTTCATTACTATCATTGCTTTACTGCCCACCCACTCTACTCTTGGAGCAGCTAATGCTCTTTTCCTTGTCATTCTGCAGCACCTTTAAGGGCAGCATGATACTTTAAAGATGCCCAGGAACCAGGAGGGAACGTGTGTTAGCTGCTCCAGCATGAAAGGCTGGAGAAGCAGGGGGCGTGACCACACCTGTTATTGAAGATTACTGGACTTCACAGTGCAGTTTCTTAATAGAACTAAGATATTATAATAGAATATGGGGATGAATTGCTTAAGTTTCCATGGTGCAACACACAAAGAACATGCCTGGTCAGAATCATCATCCTGGCTTTTACTTGAATGTGACTGACATAATGCAGGCCCTGAAATAGAGGCAAAGTTGCTACCAGCATCTGCTGAGAAATATTTCACCACAGTAGGCACCAACTGCAGCTCCCCCCTCCCCCAATTTAAATTTTCAACTGCAACTTTCTAACAGCCAACTGTGTTCAAGATTTCATGTCTTTCAAGTTTTGTTAGGATTTTATAAGAACACACATCATTAACTGGACAGGTATACACACATGCTCATGACTGTACTGTCAAAGACAGCACAGTGCATACTAGCAAAATACCTAAAACTAGAAAATTCCATAACTAGTTCTGCAGCTGTGCAGATCTTATATGCAACTTCAAAAAGAACTTCTTTTGAAATATCCATTTTGACAAACACCAGAGTTTAGTCTTGAAAGAGTTTACAGATTAAAGGTATTTCAGGGCTTATATATACCGTAGAAATCACAAATTGCTACTATGCTGTGTGTAGAACTGTACTTATAGTAATTAAACCACCAAGAATTTCATCACAGGATTTCATTATCTCTGGTTCTCAATAAGAGGATTTTAAATAGTGCCATCAGGAGCAGAACAGCACACTTTTCGGCCCACAAACCCAATGTCTATTAATTTTCATTTAAATCCCCAATTTTTTATATTAACAAGACTTCATTTGCTTCATCCTTTTATTTTTTAGGCCACTGTACAAAACGCAATACTTCTTTAGATGAATTTCCCAGAAAGATGTCATTTACCAGCCAAATATTTTATTCCTGCATTTAAGGTGCCTTATAAAAGAGTGCATATTCTCTAGAGACTCATAATCCTCTAATAATGGTAATAGATCTTGAGTTACAATGCACAAATGACCTCTCAGTCAAACAAAAAAATTTTTCCTCTTGTGGCATGGTTGGATTCACACACAGCATAACTGGGGCTTTTGTGCACAATTCATCCAATTAGGAAGACTGTATACATTTCATGAAAAGAACCGGTCAGCCATTTTACTTGGGTCAAGGTAAGAAACATCAAGGATTCTTGTACTCCCTGACATGGTTCCTGAGCAGTATTCCATTACCCTTTACCTACTAAGATATATTTAATACAGATTCACTGCATTATCTTAACCACAGGGTAAACACAGGGTACAAATCGCTCACTGGATATCCCCAGTTGGTGAGAAAGAGCAGGGCTTAACTGCAATGCATAGATTCAACTTCTGTCTTTAATACGGATCCCCTGTATTGGTTTCGATCCAATGATGCATACGCAGAAATGAAAACAGATGTATTGCACTTGTATTTGAGCAAGATCTTCTGCCATTCCTAGTATTTTCCCTCCTATATCTCAAAACAACCAGAAATTGCTTGCACATTTTGCACAAGTAGAAAAGCAACTCTGGAATAAGGATAGGCTATGTTTAATTTAGTGCAAGGGGACAGAATGAGGGTGTTTTTTCACATTTCCACTTGTGCGAAGATTTTAGTACCACATGTGAAAAATCTTCTGGTGGATGCAAGCCATTGTCATAATGAGTCACAGTATCTGGGGAAAGTGGCCATCTGCTCAAATCACACTACAAGTCCAAAACCAAACAGCATTACACCTTTAAGCCCACTGACTTCAACAGACTTAGAAAGGTGAAACTAGCCTTAGTACAGCCATGTAAATAATTTAATGATTTTTTTCAAACATAACTGCTTTATAAAGAAATAGCACAAAAAAGAACAAGCCAAACAATTGACACTTTTTGATAAATGTGAAAAATGAGGAGGGTGGAGAGAATCATAGATGGAATTATTATGGTGGTGGTGACCAAATGGAGTGCTCCCATTGGCTGATGGGTGCACTCAACAAACCATTGCCCCATCATGAGTCAGTCACCATCTCTGAGTTCCCACTGGCTGAATTCCCTGTCTCCCGCCTATTGCAGGCCCAGGAACACTGAGCAAATCACCAAAACAGTCTTACCTCAGAGACAGACACATCTCCAATGCTTCTCTGTGTCCTCTCCATCATCCAGCCTCAGAAAGAGCTGCAGCTCTACTGCAACCTCAAGAAGCATTTCCTCAGAGGTCACGGCAGCCACCTCTTTCGTATCACATCCTCCCTCCTTTCTCCCCGCTGGAGAAGCTATCAGCCAGAGGCTGTTGCTAGGCAGCCAATGTTGCCCTCAGCTGATTATAATGCCATAGAGTTCACCCTCCAAAGCAATTATTTTCTCCAGGATGGGGAGAGAGATCTGTTGTCTGGAGTTGTTGTGAACCCAAGAGATCTTTAGGTTTCACCTGGCTACCCTAGGCCTGGCAGCACCCTCCGGGTGACTTGATGCCACCTGACTGGCATGACTTAACTAGGCCTGGCTGCTTGCTCCTGTTCAGCAGCAGCCCCCCTATGATAGTCAGTGTGACTTAGCAGTTGCCAAATCCATGTTGGCAAATTCCTGCAGATTTGAGACATGGAACCTGGAGAGGGTAGTGTTTGAGAAGGGGCGGGACCTCAGACAGGTACAATGCCATGGATTCCACCCTCCAAATCAGTCATTTCCTCCTTGGGAACCATTGTTGATGATCTCCAGGTGAGGGCTGGAAATCACTCAGAATTAGAACTGCTCTCCAGATGGCAGAGATCAGCTCCACTAGAGGTGTGGATGGGTGGGGGAGTGAATGCCTTCACTTGGGTGGGTGGGAAGAAAGCAAGGGTGGCGGGGCACTCAGAGTTTACTTTCTAGAGCCCATTGTATTTTTCTTCACAACAGGCCTTATTCCTAGTAATATAATATATATTATAAAATACATAACACCAGGGCTTTTTTGAGCAGGAATGCACAGGAACACAGTTCTGCCTGGCTTCGCATCAGGGGATGTGGCCTAATATGCAAATTAGTTCCCGCTGGGCTTTTTCTACAAAAAAAGCCCTGCATAATACTATAGTACAAACTAATGGATATGATCAGTTTGCTTTTCCATCAATAACACTCTGGTTGCTTAAATTCAGCCACCATTTAATCATCCTCCTGCACTGGCTTTACCGGAATTCACACCCTCCACTACCACCTAACAATCATGATGACAGCTATATACTTTTAAATCCAAAGATGCTGTGGTTGACATGGCAGGCAATGCTTTCCCGGTCCAGTCTCCTGTCTGCAAAAGCACACAGTATCCCTGATATGCCACATATAGAGAGAGGATGAACAGAAGAATCTGCTCAAGACTTATGCCACTTAGCTTGCTCCACAAGCTTCATTACACTGACCATTAGTTCATTATACTGACCATCAGGGCTTTTTACGTAGGAAAAGCCCAGCAGGAGCTCATTTGCATATTAGACCATACACCCTGACATCACCATTGTTACACAGCAGTAACTCATTCATATATTAGGCCACACCCCCTGACACCAAACCAGACAGAACTGTGTTCCTGTGCGTTCCTGCTCAAAAAAAGACCTCCTGACCATTAAGAAGACACCAGGAACTGAATGCTTTTCATTCTTTGCACACTCAAAAAGAAAAAGAAAAAAGCACTTCAAGATTTAACCATTAACCAAACCAAAAAGGTAACTCTACCTGTAACTCCCATTAGCAGTCTGAACATGACTCTGTCAGATGGAATAAAAAATTACATGGTTTGGGGTTTCAGGCTGTCGAAAGACATTCCCAGGCCGCATGGACTCAACCTTCTGTAGTTCTGAAATTAATTCTGGTGGAAATTTACAGTGTAAAGTAACTCTAGTATTCTATTAATATTCCTTCAGCATCTCAAAAACCATCACCAAAAATTTATGGCTTTCACATCTCCACAGAGGAGTCAAACTCATTTTTTATTAGGGCTGGATCTGACATAAATGAGATCTTTTCGAGCCTGGCCATGTGTGTCATAAAATGTAATGCCAGGTAGCAGAGATATAAACTTTATAAAGGACACAGACAAACACAAAGATTTTTTAAAAGCTTAAAATAAAACATGCTTAAAACATTAGAACTAGGTTTTAAAAGGTGCTCTCTTTGCTTGGGCAAAGGAAGCTCTCGCTCTTTCCTTCCTTCCCCAGAGCACCAGGAGGGGGACGAGCCTCAGCCAATAGAAGGAAGAGAGGCTTGGCTCAGTATCTTTGCTGTGCAACTCAGAAAGCCTGGCAAAGCTCTCCCTCCCGCCTTCCTCTCCAAAGGAGGAGCCTCAGCCAATTGAGAAAATAGAGGGTTTGCTCTGCAGCTCCTGGCAAGCCTGGCAAAGCAAGTTGTGATGCAGAAGAAAGCAGATGACAGACAGTTGCTCAGAGGCCTGATAGGAGCCCTCGGGGGGCCTGATTTGGCCCCTGGGCACATGTTTGACATTCCTGTTCCACAGCACAACTGGTATTCCAAAAATTATCCAACCATGAAGCAGCTCCTTCTACAGCTCCACTCTAAAGTGTATTTTCTTGCCCCAAGGAGCTCCAGGAGTCCATAATTCTCCTCCCTGCATACTGTCTATGCAACCACTCTTTAGGCTAGGCTGAGAGAAAATGACCAAAATCATCCAACAAACTTCATGGATAAATAGAAATTTGAATTTGAGGCTACAATATTCACTCCCAGTTCAGTCAACCGCTTCATATGTACTTGCTACGTCCAGAAATTACTAACTTGCTTAAACTTCTTCTAGAATTCAGCAGACAAGCAATGAAATAACCTGGCTTTAAAATCTGCCATAATTTTTAAAAATCTAAAAATCAGTTTGATTTTCTAAATGCCTAAAATCCACAGTGACAAGTTTGAACAGATCTAAAAGACAAAAATGTGGCAAAAGCTGGAGCTCGTGAGAAACTCAACCATGAAACCTCTCAGCAATGTGAATACCTTGGATTTATAGATCCAAAATGCATTTTTGTAGCAGTCACTCTGCTTGACCTGGGGTCAACCCATACCCTGATCCATGACTATGTAAATAATTTACAACAGGCCTCCACTGGCACCAGGTACTCTATGGTTCCAGTCCCTCTCTTCCCCCATTACTCAGCAAAGAGAGACAGCATTGCCTCAGCATTCGAGATCTTCCGCTGGAATAAAAAAAACAAAAGGCAACCCAAGCTATCTGAGGTTGAATGAAAATTCCCAAGCTCCCCATTTCTTGCAAAGCAGTTTCCATTTATCTGTTTTGAATTAACACGATAAAAGCATCCTGAACAAACCATTTGCAGACAGCTGCTCTGAAAGAGGGGCAAACTTTATGACGAGATTCCCTAGATATCTCTGCTTCTAGCCTACTTTTATTTTTTAAAAACATCAGAGGAAATTAAATACAGTGATTGACAATAAAGTCTGCAAATAAGTGTTTTTCTTTTAGTATTTACTTTTGCAGCTCTTTGTAATACATAGTATATAAACAGCAATTACAGGACTATTGTTTTCCACCTTGCAATAATTTTCACTAAGCGACTAAAAGGAAAAAAAGAAGTATCTCTTTAGTGATACTAATACATTTCAATAGGGTCATGTTTTGGAGCCATCTTCTCCCTGCTACCACTCTTCCCAACTGCACCCTCTTTTCCCACCCATTCAGTCATGTGCTTCTCCCCTACCACCTGCACACACAGCAGTACACAAGCCTGAACACCTTTCCTCCAACAGCTGCAATCCCAGGCACAGATATCAACCAGTGCTGTCTGCAATGCTGCCATGCGCTACCCAGAAAGAAGATGGGCAAAGCAGAGATACCACACAGGTTGGGGGAGTGGCAACAGTGGGCCCACAGTGAGCTATAGGCCTCAGCATTGCCATCTTCTTGCCATCTTCTGACACCAGCCTGCATTTCACACACCTTTATATTAATCACAGAATCATCTTTGCAAAGTGTTGGTTATGATGAGTCAATTTTCTCCGTATACATTTTACTCCTTGAACTTAATGGATTTCTAATATCTCCTAGCCATGACAAAATGGCTAAACCTGTGTGCAAAAAAGGGGGGGAGACACTCTGGGGTCTTCATTGATCTGGTAAACCAGGAAAGATGCACATGGAGTGTTGCTAGAAATACAATAGGACTTTGACTAAGGGGGAGAAAAGGACTGTGTAAACTTTTATGAGAATAAAACTGGAGGGGGGAGCATGTGTGCTGCCCTCACCTTCTTGCATGAAGGCTGAGAATTTAGAAAGTGTGGACTGGGCAGGGAGCTGCATGGTATACATCAAGACCATCGGTTACTATTGTATTCAAGGCTTTTGGGGGGCAGGAGCACATAGGAGCAGAGATCCGCCTGAGATAGCCAGGGTTCCAGCTGGGATGCTGGGGAAGGCATGAGGAGGCATCCTCCCCAAAATGGCTGCTGCAATGGGCACAGAGGGGAAGGCACAGGGGAGCTCCTGCTGGACTTTTTTCTATTAAAAAAGGTCCTGATTGTATTCAACCTAATTGCCAGTCACATGAAAATTTGCTCTTCACTGCAATGCTAGAAAAGGACCCAGAGCATTAAAAAGAAAGAAAGAAAAGAGGCAAACAAAATGAATAAGAGTGGATGGAAAGGAGGCATGGCAGGAGCTGCGGCAATGAGGATTTTCACATATTGATTTTAAATATAGCAATTTAAACCTTGGCTATAGGTCTCACAACTTATTCTTACCTGAGATGAATCTGTTTTGGCTATTTCTTTGGTGGTGTCTAGTATGCTACAAAGACCAGGTCCAGTTTCTTCAACAAGAAGGTAGGCCAGCAGAAGGAAAACATGAACAGGTACTTCAGTTGTAATAGGTAGCACTGATTTAACAGAAGACAACCAGTCAGACACAGAAGACTTCTCTTTCATAAGCACAAGGATCCTCCATGTGGTATACAATAAGCCATAAGTACTGATTATGGGAAAGAAATTTATACGGGAGACCTGTGAAAAAGTGAATGACATATCAGAAGTTACAGCTTAGCTTCTCAGCCACCCAGTAGTCATACATGAGTCTCTAATTTCAAGCAAAAATGAATATTAAATTGTTTCTCAGTAATTTAGCTGAACAGCATAAGACAACAACCTGACACCATCTCATTACAATGAAAGCTTTCTTCTTCAAATAAATTACTGACACTGCTGTTGACAATTATAATTTTGTTTTTCTGAAATGAAGGATACAATTATACTTATATTACAACTTTCTTTATTTCATAAATGCCAATCATTGCAAGAAGGCCTAGAGTTCTGCTGGAAAAATTATCACTGGGTTTCAAGCCTCAGAAAGTTTGGGGTCTCTGCTATGCTAGAATTATCTGAATGCCCAAATGCAGAGAATGATCCTATCCTGCTTGTGTAAACAGGGTCCTTTGAAAAACAGGCCACCCACACTCCTAACAAAGTATGTTTCTGATTCACAAAGCACTCCACTGTTACACCCCCCCCCCAATATTTATGTACAAGCTGCTCAAAATTGGGCATATTACTCCCCCTGGCCATTTCAGCTCAGGGGAAAAAGCAGGAGCCCCTTCTCCATCCACACTGCAGTCCTGAATTGAATCAGGCCCCTGTGGATCTTTACAATGCCATTCCTTATAGCTTCTGCACAACTGTGGGGAAAACATAACATGTAGATTGATCATAACAACTCTAAATAAAGTTGCCAGCCCCTGGGCGCCATCAGGGGTTCCCCCGTATTTGGGGGCTTTAATCTACTGCCCAGCCCATGCCCAAACAGGGACATCATGCAGGGACACTCTGGTATATGGGCAAACTCTATTGAGGGTGAAAAAATCATACAGTTTTGCCCAAATACCAGAAGGTCCCCATGGAACATCCCTGATGTGATAACATCCCTTTTGGGTGATGTCATCATGATGAGAATATTGAACAAAGTTCCCACCTACACCCAGAACACCCCCCCAAATCCCTCCCAACTCTAACCCATGGGCCCCAAACCTTTTTAAGCCTACAGGCACTTTTGGAATGTTGAGAAGAAGTGGTAAGCTGCTGCAGGTGCTAAACTCCAAATGGCTGCCAAAGGAGGCAGAGCCAAACACAATGCCTCCTTCTTTGCTTTGCAAAAGAATCACAGATGGGAGACAAAAAAAAATCAAGTCCAAGGGAAAAGGTGGGGGAGAAAGAAGGGAGAATAAAAAGAAGAACTTAAAGGGAAACTGAACCACACACTTCCTAAGGAAAATGCAGGTGCTCACCAATCCCACTGATCCTAAGAGGCAAAAAAAAACCCTTCCTTTGAATGAAAGCAGACAATAGCAAGACTTGCCTTACAGTGCCCCTACCTACATTCTGAAAAGCTCAGAGGGTACCAGGGGAAGTACAGATAGGCACCATGACACCCATAGATGCAATGTTGGGCCCACAGACCACTTCTCCAGCCATTACAACACACTGGCTTTCAAAGATGAAAGGAAGGATGGTGGCTCAGTGGTAGAGCATCTGCTTGGTAAGCAGAAGGTCCCAGATTCAATCCCTGGCATCTCCAACTAAAAAAGTTCCAGGCAAATAGGTGTGAAAAACCTCAGCTTGAGATCCTGGAGAGCCACTGCCAGTCTGAGTAAACAATACTGACTTTGATGGACCAAGGGTCTGATTCACTATAAGGCAGCTTCATATGTTCATATGTGCAACAAGAAGGCACAGACGGGTATGGAACATTGAAAAAGAGCTGACCAGCCTGCCAGCTGTCTCTTCCTGCTTCCTTCACCAAGGGTTGCTTGACGACTGAAGCCAAGGAACCTTGAGTAGATTCACAGAACCCTGAACCCTAAAGCAGGCCAGGACAACATCACTGAGGCAACATATGATTTGGGTCTTCATTAGCATCAGGAGACAGTTCTGCTCCCAAAGTTTCTGAGTCTGCCAAGATGTTTTAGAATGAGCAACCACAGCCATTCTACAGAATGGCACACACCCGTTTTAATTACATTGCTCAATGTAATGTAAATTCATTCTGTATAATGGGAAGTATAATGCTCCTGTACTTTAAATGACCTTTTAAAAAGCCATTTCATGTAGAAGAATATTTTAAACTGTTACCCCCCCTGTTTATCGCTTCCAATTATTGCACGCAGAAAATTAAGATCCAGCCACCTGCAAAGTTGCCACTTTGACGGATGGTATTGCTTAGAGGTAAATGCTCCCCTTCACAGCTCCCAGAGGGCTCCCACTGCCTTCTAGTGTTTTCATTCTGCTATCCATTGTGTGAACACAGAAGAATGTTAAGGCTTTAAGGACCCATTTTGCAGGAATCCAGTGCTACATAACAAACAACTGTCTTTCCATGCTACTGAAGATGCTGAAATAAAGCTCAGGTCTTAAACATTTGGAAAATGATAACCTCAGCAGATTAGCTGTCAAAAATCACGATCTTCATTTGTGCTGTCCTCCAAGCTGCTATGTGTTACACTAATAAACTTTCACTGAATTCCAAGGCAGCATCCATTATCACTGGACTATAGGAATCATTCCCAACTAGCTTTTCCTGGGTAGACAAGACAGCCCAGTTGTGAATTATTGCTACAGCATTAACAATAGCATAAATATCCAGATACATGTGAATGCAATGTAGTACAGGTAGCCAGTAGGCAGGCCATGATCCACTGGCCTGTTCTGGATTTTAATAGCTGCTGTTGCAGAAATTCTTCCAAAGAATTCTGGACTAGGGGGCTCTTAGCCTAATCCTGCAAGGATCTTATGTTCTTTCTTTAAAAAAAAAAAAAAAAAAGCACAGGATCATACAACACAGACCTTAATAAATAAAAAATCCTAATTAGGTAGTGTTTCATAAACAAGCATCAGCAGACCACAGGGTTTTTAAGCACATGTGCCTTGGAGTGAAGTATCATTGACAGAAATTTCTCATTGACAGAAATTGGTTATTGCAATATAACTGCCTGACTCTTGTAGATTTAGCTGGAAGTAAACTTCACTGGAGTCCATTAGGAACTACTTCCAAAATGCTGCAGTGTTATGCATTCTTCCAATTAAGTAAATCCCGAAAAAGTGGGACTTGCTTCTGAATAAACATGCGTAGGACTGTCTACACATCACCTGGGTAGTTATTTTCCTTTACATTTTTATTCACTGATGTTCAAGGATTTGTATTATATAAGCAACTATGAGATTCTGGAGAAACGGGTAGATTTTAAAATCACAAAGTCATTGATTTCCTCTTCCTCCTCCCTCACAGGTGGGCCTCCAGTCTCTGACCCAGGCTTCCCAGCTAATCCTCCCTACTCAGTGCTTGGAGCCTCCTTTTATACCTCTTCTCCACAGCAGGTGCTTCTCCTCCATTTTCTGCCCATGGTCCCTTCTCATACCTATCAACAGCTGTTCTGAACCACTAGACCTGGCCTACTGCCCCTTTGCCTACCTTGAAGCATGGGCTGGACCTGCCCCCCATGGAAGCCATCCACCAGATGAGCGTTGGCCTGTCCGCATGCCCATCAGAGCCAGATTGACTTCCACCTGCTCCTCCTGAGGCCAGGCTGCAGTCGGGCTCCCATTGGCTGCTGGGGGTGCACACCAGCCCACATGGACCTACTGCAGGTGCCCACCTTTTGTGTCACGGTGGTGGTGGCATTTGTCTTACCCAAGCTCCCAGTGCCAGCTTGCCCTGAAGGTGGAGCTGCATCAAGCCCTGCTCTTGCCATGGCCAGCATGTCTATGCCCCTGCCAGCAGCCCAGCTGCCCTCTGGAGGCTGCTACTACTGACAGCACTTGGCAGGTGAATGGGTAAGTCCAGGGCCCAGGACAGCTGCAGGGGCCTCCCAGGCCCAGGACATCAGGCTGCCTGGCTGCCAAGTGGGCCCAGAAATAAAGTTAAACTAATCCTGGCATATACATGGAAAACTTGAAATTATAGCCTACTATTGTCTGAAAAAGATGATCCCCCAAACTCTAATCTTAGGAGCCTCTCTCATGTATTTAATCCCATGCTGATGACTTTGTCCTTTTGGCCAAATCAGAACTAGAAGACAGCTCTCTACACAGAAGTAGCTATTCAGTGTTGTTACCGTTATCACACTTTTGCTATTCATAATTACTGAGCAAAATTGTTCTCAGTAAGCGGCGACACTTACGGTAAGTGACAGTGCTTAGAGCAATTTATAATGAGGTAGATTTTGTGCCCATGATAAAGCTGAAGTAATAAAACCACCATTTACTCCAGATTACCAGTGGTCTCTGGGGAGCTGAGGTGAGGAGAAAGGTAAAGACTTTCTCAAGGATACTGGAGATATCATATTAGATCAGTACCCTCAACCCACTGTTGCTGCTGTGGGCCTGAAGGCTGCTTCACATATTACACAGTGATAAATCCATATTTATCACTCAGCTAAGATGCAGGTAATTCCTGATCTCTTACAAACGTGCCTGCATGACATAAACAAATGTTTGAAAATGCACATCACATTCCAATTTTAAAATTAGAAATATAGGGTTTTTAATGCTCTTGCTGCCCAGCCAAAATGAAATATGCGAAGCAGCTCTGAAAAACAGAGGTTTGCCAAAGTCCACAAAGAATTCACAGTAAATGCAAGAAATAAACCACAACTCTTAGCGCAGTCCTAAATAGATGCGATTTCAATGAACTTAGAAGGGTACAAACTCTGCTAACAATTGCCCCGTCAGTCTCCTAGCCATTACTTAGCACTGTGCTGTGCTCATTCAGTGGGACTGAAGCTTCTTAATAAAAGTAGAACACATAAATCAGATCAGCCGCTAGTACTCATTACACATAGAGGCATCCCAGCACCTCGTTCTGTCATCTTATCCTATAAACTGTTTCTGCTCTCCTCAGTTTGTGTACCCATTCTTATCTTTACAGTGTTAAGAAGCCAGGAAAGAGAGAGAAGAGAGCATGCTTCATATTTAACATGACGCGAACTGCTGCTGTGAAACATACATTGCATCCATCAACAGAAATAAAATGAATGAGAAGCATTACCAATTTCTTTTTCCCTTTCAATTCTCCATGTTGTACCATTTCTAGAAGATTTATGGCCAACTGCTTCCTAGAGGTGCCACTCTCTTCCTCAGACATGCAATTGTCTAAGGCTGCAGAAGATAAGATCTGCAAGGCAGGCATCACCAGGGTGAGTGATGCAGCAGGAGTCATCTCAGTTTCAGAACAGGAAAGGAGCTTGATGGCTAGTTGAACAAGAAGAAGACTATCACACTCTGTGTTCTAAATATCCCAGTACTGTGGCAAAAACCAATTGTCCAAAATCAAATGCAAGTCAAAATTGGTTGAATTGAGATATATCAAAATCAGCACAGAAACAATTCACTTGACATTGATGCAACGAGACTTAGAAGAGGATGGGCACAAACCTAAAACATTCAGTTTGATTTGGTTTGGGGCTTGGGGCAGCTCCTGAACAGAACCAAGCCAAAAGGCCCCCACCTGAACCAAGCTGGTCAAGGAAGTTCTGTTCCCCAGGGGGATTGCCCAGGAAGGGTTAAATGGCTGCTAGCATGGGGGAATGAATCCGACAGGTTCAATGGCTCACAACCATTTAAACCTGTGAGACTGAAATGGCTGGCAGTTATTTAATCCTAACAGTTTAGCTGCAGACCTTGTACTGCTTAGCTGCTAAGTTTAAATTACCCTGAATAGCCAAACCAGACAAAAGTTTGATAAATATTCAGGGAAGATGTCTTCCACAAACATCAGTTCAGGGGTTCTGAACTGGACCAAGTTTGTGCCAAATTTTGGCTTGTGAGCCAGTTAGTGCCCATCCCTAATCAAAACTAGATTTTAAAAGTTTAAGGTATTGTTCATTAACAACTCTAGAAATAAGCCCAGTGCACACGCTCCTTCCTCTCATTCCATCCTCACAGCACATGCTGCCAGTTATTGAGAAAACTTAAATATTCATGACAACCAGGGCTTTTTTTTTTAGCAGAAACAAAGTTCTAGCGGCCTTGGTGTCAGGAGGTGTGACCTAATATGCAAATGAGTTCATGCTGGGCTTTTTCAACCAAAAAGCCCTGTATGAAACAATGGTGACATCAGGGGATGTGGCCTAATATGCAAATGAGTTTCTGCTGGGCTTTTTCTACAAAGAAAGCCCTGATGACAACCCATAGTATACCATTATATCCAAGGCAAGAACTTGGTCTGCACGGAAGAGCACAGAACATGCACTGCAGTCAAACCATGGTTTGGAATGCTGACTTAGAGATCAGAGTGCAGGCTGTAGTTTATGGCTCTAACGTAACATCATACTATTTGTCAAGAATCTGAAAGTCTTTCAGTAGACAATCAGACATGAGGCGGAGTGTGTATATGTCTAATGATTTCCCAGGCTCAATCACTTGCCTGTATCATACTCTAGTGTAAGGCTTTACTCAAATTTCACCTGGTCAGGCTTGCACACTCCTCCCCTCCTTCCTTCATTCAAAAGTTTGAATCAGATCTCAAGGTCACACGCTCTTCCCAAACTCAGCTGGGTCAGATCTCGCCAAAACACTTGAAAGACCCTCTGTTACTGGAACAGGCTCAGACAGTTCTTTCAATGATCAAATCACAGCTTTGTCCTCAGGTAGGAAAAGGTGAAGATGGTGACTTAAGCAGTTGCCCAGAACCTATGCCCCCTCCTCTTGTTGTTTTCAGGATGTTTCTGTTATAATCTTGGGCAACTTTTGCCCTTACAGCTAAGACATCTGGAAGGAAAAAGCATCTGACAAACCATGCCAAGCATGTCACTAGATACAGCTTATCATAACCCAAAATCAAATGATAGTTATTGGTGTCACAGGAAGTCATAAAAAAATCCTAAAATCACATTTCAGGACCCAAATTGGCCACCTTAAGAAACCACAAGACATCAGTATACCCAATTCTACCCTGTATCCAATTAATACTTCCACTCCCATCACTATCTAGGGAGAAAATAAATGCTTTCACCTCAAATGCTTGGAAAGGAGGAGGAGGAGGAGATTAGATTTATATCCTACCCTTCACTCGGAGTCTCAGAGTGGCTTACAATCTCCTTTCCCTTCCTCTCTCCACAACAGAGACCCTGTGAGGTAGGCGGGGCTGAAAGAGCTCTTTCTAGAATTACTCTTGAGCGAGCAGCTCTTTGAAGAATTGTGACTGACCCAAGGTCACTCAGCAGGTGCATGTGGAGGAGAAGGGAATCAAACCTGGTTCTCCCAGATTAGAGTCCATGCACTCAATCACTACATCAAACTGCAGGTAGTTTCTCCCATTACATACAGTTGGTATGCTCTCAATATGCATGCTTATAACTTCTGAAAAGGACTCACGACTTCTAGCATTAAGGAGACCACAGAATTAATAATATATTGCTTTCAGTTAAAAGCATGCAGACATCTTGGAATTTGGTATTTCTCCAAGAAAACCTTACCTAATTTTAAGATGGGCTTCTGTTGACTAGCTGGAGCTTGTAGAAGGAGCAGGCCTAATCCAATTAGAATCAGCTCATATGGAAAGCCCTAAAAAACACACACACACAAAAGATAAGACATCCAAGTTAACATCTTGCCAACCAATCAATCAATCTGTGGAAATAAACGCTGTATACCCCATCCTTATTTTCCAAAATACAGGATATTTAATATAAAATATATGCCCAAACTTATTCTCTGAAATAACCTGGTGTTCCTTCCAATATTACTTAGTGGTATTACAGCGACTGTGGCTACCTTTACCATGCACTGCTTGGAAACACTGGATGTTCGAGGTCATTATGGGACAAGCTGTCAATCTCATGACAACATGAACAGGCCTGAAGACAGGGGCAACAATGTCATGGGAAGGAACTGCATCTTGGACTTCTGTCACTGAAAGCCAAGGAGGACCACTCTACATCCAAGAAAGCTACCAGCAGCTTCTTTGCTACCATTACTGGAATAATCAGACAAGCAGATTCCTGCTTTCCCTGATCTTTAGCTACAGCAGCTCTTTCTAATCCTCATTACAGCCATGGAGCAGCAGCACAAGGCCAAGAGTCATCCAGGACCACTTTGGGATGGAGCTGTGAAGCAGTACAGCTGAATATTCTCTCATATTTATAAAGCTTCCTTATATATACAGATCTAGCATGTCAGAGAGGACACTAGAATATTTTGGGGCTAGCATTGATATAAGAGCATCCCATCATGCAGGCCTCTGCCACCAGTACGAAGTATTACATAGTTGGAGGACTTTGGGAGTTGGTAAGTATCCCACCCACAGTGGTGGTCTTAGTCAGTCTGGGGCCCTGGGGCCCAGGATGGAGCCTCAAAGTCACTCAAGGCCCAGCAAGGGGCAGGCCTTTTGCCAGCAGCTGAGGGGGTGGGGGTGCATGTAGATGCCTCTGCACCAGTAGCCTGAACCCTAGAGCAAGCGGGTGGGTATGGTGACAGCAGCCTGTCCTCATTTGTTCTTTCTCTATCTGTTGGGGAAGGCATAGCTGTAAGCAGCTGGGACCCTATTCAGCTCCAAGTAGCTACCTCAGATGCCTCATGACTAAGACTGCCCCCTGCACACAACTTCCCACTGAATGAGAGCCTGTAATTCAGCTCTCCTTTTAAAGGACATTTGCCGTTTTCATGAATCCAGATAGCTGAGCCAAACATTATGCCATAGCTACCAAACAAAACCAGTCACAGAAAGCTGCTGGCATTCTAATAGGCCTGTGTCCTCTCAGATGTACTCTAGCTGTGGTTTGACATAACTCTGGTGTTTTCCAGACCATGAATGTCTTCAGGTAAAATGAGCTTTGGAACCGCTATTTTAATTGTTTGATGATCTTTATTAGAAAAAAAAAAGTTTCGCTGCAGAGCCTACCTCTTTCAAGAGCTCAACATTTTCTTCCATTAAGCATATTAAAGATGAACATTCCCCTGTGATATGCAGGCAAATCTCACAGAAGCACAAAAGCTGCAAGCACAGCTGGTGTAACTGGACACTCCAAAAAACAGGGTAGCGCAGCAGACTCCGGAACAACTCCTCCAGACAAAGCAAGGTTTCTGTGATTTGTGGCAGGTCCTTAATCTGGAGAAGGGAAAGCAGCAAGACTGAAAGCTAGTGTGCACACAGACATTCACCACCTGAGGAAGGCAACATCACCAGGCATGTGCGAATGAACAACCACCGGTCAAACAAGCACTCAGATATTCAGCTGCAAATCATCAAGCTCTTTGTCACAAGCGCAAAACAGTCCTTAATTTCAATCTTAGTTACTAACTATTCAGTATTATTTCAAAAAAAGGAAAAAAGTGCAATGCAACTACATAAATTTGGCAGCCAATCCTAAAAAGGATGCCTTGACAGAAACACTATTCTCTTTTCCCCTCCCCCCCTTTAAATAATTGCTATTGCAAACATAGTTACAATAACATGGTCCCTCTTCAAAAGGAAGAAAGTTATTCAGATTCCTAGAGAGAGAAGTCAGCAGATCATCAGATGAAGGACCATGGTTCAGCAATAAGAGTGAAAGTTCCAGGATTAATCCCTGGCATATTCATTTTTAAAGGTCAGGGAGTAAGGCCAAGAAACATATTTTTTCTTTTTTTCCCCTTCTTTTTAGTTTTAAAAGTTTTATTAGTTTCAAGGAATTAGGAATAGGGAGTAGGAAGGGATAAGAAATAAAGATTACAAATCAGTCTTAATCTGCATAAAAATACTTTCAAAAATACAAGTCTACATCTGCAATACTTTCTTAAAATACATAAATTGTGACATATTGTTGTCTCTGAACTATACATCATCAACATTTTGATATTTTATATTATAAATCTTTTTGTTAAAATTGACATTTCCAATAAAGGCAATCTTGTAATACAGAATACAGAAAAAGGGGATATAAATTCACACCAGAGAATCATAAAAGTCTTGAATATCTAGCCAGGCATAAAATTTCATCCAATATTTTCTTGCTTCTTCCTTATATTTCCCAGCCAACAGCTGGGACAAAAAGTCCAGCTCCGCTGTTTCCAGAATTTTTCCCACAAAGTCCCTTCTCGTGGGAATCTCCTGAGATTTCCATCTCTGCGTCAAGAGAATCCTAACACCTTTTTTTCTGTCCAAGACCTTGGAGAGCTATTACCAATCAGAGCAGAAAATACCAAGCAAAACAGACCAATGGCCTGAGTCTGTTCACATCTTCACTTTGCTGAGGATTGGTTCTTACATATATTTTGGCTCAGTAAGTGGGGTTTCCAGGAGCTGAAAGAGCCACAACATTGAGAGAAGAACAATTCTTCATGAGGAACTGTGTCCAGTGGTTAGAGAATGAGCAGCCAGACATGAGAAACAGTGATAGAAGAAGCATTCAGACAGTAGAGACCAGCTGCCCAAATGCACAACGAACATACAGTGGCGCTTATAAGGATTCTCTACGTGTGGTGGCTATGAAGGGTAAAAGACTTTAAAATGTCCAATTTCCCACTCAGGCTTCTCCTATAGACCCCAGACACTCACAATCAAAAGAGGGGTAGGGGTGGGGTCACAAGTTCTGAATTAAAGGATTGATAATGTTAAGCTTATGTGCTCCCAATAAAGGTCTCTTATTTGGGAACACAGACCAAGGTTGTAATTGTTTAAGAGGGGAAAAAATACAGATTTTTCCCCTAGATATTTGACTGGACAGACAAGGCATAGGTGGAGAGGAACAACAAAGGTTTATCAGAAAATAAATTATTTCATAGGATAAGTGGTATGTGCAGATGGCTTCAATATATAAAATAAAACTGGCTCTAAACTTCACCCTGTACAAACTTTTCCTCAGTGAGTGTAACTACTTTGTAGCTGAGCCACAATTGAAGTGAATACTTTCTGAAGGGAGATTTCGTTCCTCTTTCTCCAGACAGATTTCCTCAGTTTACAAAGTTTCACTTCAACCTCTCAACAGACAGGATCCTCTCCAGCTTCAAGGTTGCTCTTTTAACATCCAGAACTTCTGTCCACAGAACTTATGTTTACATAAATTAGGGATATTGAGCCTTCAAAGGAGGTTTATTTGTTTCTTTCAAAAAAGCTTTCTTCCCTACACCAATGCCATACACTAAATGAAATTAACTTGGCTAAACTGATGCTCTTACCTAGAGCTATTCAAATCTGTCTGAGAAAGAAAAGTTTTCTTCCCCATTCCTAAACTGAGGCTGGTTCACCCTCTCCCATACAGTGATATTCCATGGGGTCTAGTTAGTCGACAATCACTTGGATTTGTGTGAGGTGAAAACCGCAAGGATTCGTTCAGAGTCCTGGAGGAGAGGAGGAACTTTTGGCAGTGATTACCACATCATGTTAACCCCTGAAGCCGCATCTGGAGACAAGGCATTTGTTCTCTGGTAGTGCTTAACCTGAGAGAATAGTGATGACCACAGAAATATGTGGCTTTCTCCTCCCACAAAGGGTATTCATCTCAGATCTCCTTTTTATAACATTATAGAATAAGATTCAGCAGATGTGGCTTGGCATGTCAAGGTGCTGTAAGCATTATAACAAACCACATCCATCATAATTTCCTCTTCCACAGAAGTCTCATCTTCCTTTGTTTCTCATTGAGCCACTACTTTCAGTTTACTTTGCAGCGTGGCAACTGGTAGTGATTTTTCAGTCTGTCACTAGGAAAGATCAAACTATCTAATGCCCTCTGGTAGGCCTTGGAATACATGCCAAATTTTAACATGCATGAGAATGAGGTGATAAAATGAATTCCACCAGACTATAGGTAGAATTCATTTTTGGAATGTTAACAACTTCCAGCACAACAGGCAAAGGAATAAGCATGTGCTATGCTTTGCTGGTCTTTGATTTGCACTGATGCTGTTTGCTTTTTTACATACAAAGCAGAATCAAAAATGGCTGTTCACCACATGAAAATTTGCTGGGTTGCATATAGTCCATTCTACCTCTTCAGTCTCCATTATGTATAAGCCAACCCAAGCTCTGCTCCGAATGGAAGACGACCCATCATCTCAGAGCAGAGTACATACAGTTAGACACGCTGCTTCTTTCTCTTCTCTTCCCACTTGCTACTGTTCTAACAAAAGCATTTTTAATGAACATATTTGTAGAAAGGCAAATAATGATAATTACCTGATAATATGGAACCAAGTCACAAAACAGTTGAAGAAGATGGCATTCGAGGACAGGGGGTTTTTCCTTGTTCCGAGGACCATACGGCTGAAGTAAGACCCGAAGCAGGCTCATCCGTAATTCAGAATGTTCCCGCACTTGACAGGGCTCACAATACAGGTATCTTAGAAAGGATCTCATTATAAGGACACGTGAATTTTCTGTGCTGTGGTCAAAGAAAAGAAATAGAGGAGATCACACAAAAGGAAAAACCAAAGTAAAGCAACAGCACCTGTCATGCCTTCCAGAGCACCAAACAAGAAGCAATCATCATGGCTTCCATAGTTTTCAATGTCATTATAAGCAGAAAATTACAAAAAAGGATACTGAGGTGGGAGACTACACACCTGTGAAATACATTCATTTTTTACAATTGTTTTCAAGTTTGCAGAGCTGAATCTACAGGAGGGAAGGGGGAGACACAAGGTATATTTGAGGTGATTTGCCTTCCTATTAACTAGCATACTTTTATCTCAAGCATGCCTGCATGCTAAATTTTCTGTGACGTCTTTTTGATAAGTGGTATAATATTGTTTTTAGAAGCTAACACAAAAAAGCAGGTAAACAGTCCATGAACAAAGATTGAGGATGATGAATGACAGCAGGAATTGAAGATATCTGGGTTGCTCTGAGGAGGCTCCCTGTATCAAGAAAAGTTTAAAGGGAAGGATTTCTCTAGAGGTGTTTTTGTCCACCACACAGCTGCAATGACAAGAGAAGTCACACCTGGCAACAGCCCTCCACTTTTGCAACTTTTCTAAGTACAGAAGTCCTCTCTGGGTTTTCACATAGCTGTCATACAGATGAGGACAGTCCGGTAAAGAACTGAAGGCCGTGTCAAAACATGCAGCACAATGTGGAGATCTGCAGCTGAGGTCATGTGCTGCCTGTGTGTCATTAACCATTTCATCACCATTAGGAGAGCCAGTTTAATTCTGTTGACAGGGTGTTGTTACCTTATCAACCTTACTTTAAAAAAAAACTACAAGAAAAACCAAAATATGACAGCCCCTAAAAACAAAAGTTAATATGAGAACTGAGAGATAATTTTAGCATCTGTGTACAGTTTGTGCACCTGTACTACTTCAGAATACATACTGGGGGGAGAAAAGAATCACTTATTTGAAAGTTCTCAAAATCTAACTCTCCCTGCACATCAAAGTTTCATACCTAAGAAGGCCAGACTACAGGTCTTCTCCACTGTGGAAAGCCAGCATGCTACAGAAAAAATAACTAGCCAGCCTCCTTTAAATTTTTCACAGACAAAGAAATTGTGCCATGGGAGGTTTCCTAACAAGCCACACCCCTTTACACATGGGATGGTCTCCAGCATGACAGGGGCTGTGTTCACTTACTATACTTCTTTCTACTTTGTAATTCCATTTTTGCATTGCTTGTGACATACATCTGATACTTTTTTCTGCATTATTTCTAATATCAGAGCTGGATTTTAGTCCAGTTGCACCTTAGAACAAGATTTTCAAGATATAAGCTTTCGAGAGTCAAAGTTCCCTTAGTAAGATAGTTCACCAGGGTTTGTCTATTGAAAACTTATATTCCAAAAATCTTGTTGGTTTCTAAGATGCTACTGGACTCAAAACTAGCTATTCTACAGCAGACCAATGTGACTATCCTCCCAAAATGTTCTGATTTTGTAATCCCAGGCCTATGACATTGTTTATTGGAAGTCCCATGCTATTTGACTGGACTGTTTTACACTGTATAATCTGCCTTGAGCCCAAACAAACATTGGAACTAGATGTTCAAAACCTGAAATCAAATAATGTTTGCTTCTTTACTTCTTCTCAAGAACTACAGCTTACTGTAACTTTTTAAAATATTGGAAAATAACATCTGTCGCTACAATCACAAGGATGGTAAATATGCTTTCCTGCCAATTCAAACAAGGACGTAGTTTTAAAAGTAACTCACTCTAATTCAAGGGAATTCACACATTAGCTATATATGAAGAAAAAGAGTCCATTTTTATACCCCACTTTTCTCTGCCCTAAGGAATCCCAAAATGGCTTACATGTGCCTTCCCTTCCTCTCCCCTCCACAGGCACTTTGTGAGGTAGGTGGGGCTGAGAGAGTTCTGAGAGAACTGTGACTGGCACAAGGTTTCACATGGGGGAGTTGGGAATCAAACCTGGATCTCCAGATTAGAATCCACTACTTTTAACCACCACACCATGCCTGAAATAATAAGCATGCAGGCTATGAGGTACTCATTATTCTACCTTTCTGGACACTGCTGAAAAAATGTTGTCATCTGCTGTAGGAGAACCGGCCAGCAATCAGGTCTGTTTTCAAGTACAATGATCAGGGGATGAGGAGAGTTCCTGGAACCAATAAATAAAAAGTTAATTAAACATTTATGTAATTAACAATTTGCCCTGAAACATATGAAGTTAATCACCCATGCAAGGGATACATGCAACTGAACAGAATGGATCAGAACTGAGGTCCATGTAGTTCTACAAGACTTCTACTTTTCCAAAAAAGCCTTTTTGCTTTTTACATTTTAACTCTGCTGGCATCCACTTGGGCTGGCATGTGTTTTTCCTAATTTGTGATTTATCTTGTCTAAGTTTCAATAATAATGATTTTGAATAACAATCAAGCATCTCACAGCTTTAACTTCCATTATATCTTTCAACTCTGAATTAACTCTATTTGTGAGGTTTCCTCTTTGAAAACCAAATGTAATCATGCCATGTTCTCTAGGCAGTTTTTAACTTATATAGACGTTGGATCTGATAGCACTGTGATCGCTATTCCCAACTGATTCATCATGTACCTGGTCCTAAACAAGACTTCAAAGTTGCCTGCCTACTCATCAGCTACAAGACTTACCTGTCTCCAAGGTATATTTGTTCATTTATGCTCCGCCATGACAGCTTTGCTTATCTCACCAAGGCTACTGCAGGCACTATCCTGCATTTGGGCAAAAATCCGTAACAGCCCAGATTTCATTTAAACACAATTTTATTTCGTAAAAAGAAAATGTATATATATCATTTTGCAAAGAAGTTAAAAAACACCATTTCTTATTCTTTATAAAGTCCCACCCAGTTGTTATAATTCATCTTCTTTCTTCATCTGAAAACCTAAGTGGTATTCTCAAAAATCACCCAGTGTCCTTTTATTTTCCATTCTTTTTCTATGTACTTTCTAAATTTATCCCAATCCCTTTTAAATCCCTCTAACATAGTCTTTCAAGATTCTTGTCAGTTTGTCCATTTCACTCCATGACATTTTACAATCCAGTCCCATTTTTCTGGTATTTTATCTTGCTTCCATAACTGCGCATATAATGTCCTAGCAGCAGAAAGCAAGTACCAAATAACAGTTCTATCTTCTTTTGGAAATTTCTCCATTTGTAATCCCAATAAATAAATTCATATCCCAAGATTCTAGAAATTTCTTGTTGAATCATTTGCCAAAACTGTTTCGCTCTTTCACAAGTCCACCACGTATGGTAGAAAGAACCTTCATGCTTTTTACATTGCCAACATCTATTTGGCATCTTGTTGTTCATTTTTGCTAGCTTTTAGGCGTCATATACCACCTGTACATCATTTTATAACAGTTTTCTTTGATACTATAACATGTCAAAATTTTCATAGAGTTCTTCCACAAATATTCCCATGTTTCCATCTGTATTTCTTTATTAACATTAATTGCCCATTTTATCATTTGAGATTTTACTACTTTATCTTCAGTAGACCATTTCAGTAATAGTTTATATAGTTTTGAAATCAACTTTTCATTGTCCCCAAGCAGAACTTTTTCCAATTCGATTTGCTCTTTTCTTATTCCTTCACTTTTAATGTCACTTTCCACCAAGTTCTTAATTTGTTGAATTTGAAACCAATCATATTTGTTTCTTAATTCTTCCATCTTTAATTTGATTTTACCACCTTGGATTTTCAATATTTGACCATATGATAGCCACTTTCCTTCACCTTCAGCATATATTTTTATTACTTCCGTTGGCACTATCCACAACGGCTTTCTCTCATCTCCATATTTTTTATATTTTATCCACGTATTTAACAGATTTCTCCTTATATAATGGTGTGAGAAGAAACCGTCCATTTTACTTTTACCATTATACATATATGCGTGCCACCCAAATTTGTTTCCATATCCTTCTATATATAATGGTGTGAGAAGAAACCGTCCATTTTACTTTTACCATTATACATATATGCGTGCCACCCAAATTTGTTTCCATATCCTTCTAATGCTAAAAGTTTTTTATTTAACAACATTTTACCACCTTGGATTTTCAATATTTGACCATATGATAGCCACTTTCCTTCACCTTCAGCATATATTTTTATTACTTCCGTTGGCACTATCCACAACGGCTTTCTCTCATCTCCATATTTTTTATATTTTATCCACGTATTTAACAGATTTCTCCTTATATAATGGTGTGAGAAGAAACCGTCCATTTTACTTTTACCATTATACATATATGCGTGCCACCCAAATTTGTTTCCATATCCTTCTAATGCTAAAAGTTTTTTATTTAACAACATTATCCATTCTTTTATCCACACCAAGCATACCGCCTCATTATATAGTTTTAAATCTGGTAATTGAAATCCACCTCTTTCTTTAGCATCTGTTAACACTTTCATTTTAATTCTTCGTTTCTTCCCAGCCCACACAAATTCCGAAATCTTCCTTTGCCATTTACTAAATTATTTATTGTCCTTCACAATCGGAATAGTTTGAAACAGGTACATTATTCTCAGAAAAATATTCATTTTTATTGTGGCTATTCTTCCCAATAACGACAAATTGAGTCTATTCCATTTTAACATATCTTCTTCCACTTTATGCCATAACTTTTCATAATTATTTTTATATAAGTCAATATTTTTCATGGTAATTTCCACACCTAGATATTTTACTTTAGACGTAACTTCACACTCCGTTCAGCTCTGTAATTCTTTCTGTTTTTCAATTCTCATATTTTTACACAAAATTTTTGATTTCTATTTATATAAAATCCAGCCAATTCATATTCTTGTATTTTACTCAAGAGCAGTTGCATTACTTTTAATGGGTTTTCATTTATGAACATAGCATCATCAGCAAATGCTCTATATTTATAGGAAAACCCCTTCAATTTCAGTCCCTCTATCTCTTTATCTTCCTGTATTTGCATCAGCAAAATTTCTAAAGTCATTATAAACAACGGAGATAGAGGGCAACCTTGTCTTGTCCCTTTGCTGATCATCATATACTCCATTAAATCTGTATTAATACAAAGTCTTGACCATTGTTCAGTATATATTGCTCTCACCATTCTAATAAAATTCTCTCCCAATCTCAATTTTTCCATCACCACAAACATAAAGTCCCAATTTAAATTATCAAAAGTTTCCTCTGCATCCTCAAAGAATAGCGCCACTTCTTTTTCAGGATGTCTTTCATAATATTCTACAATATTTACAACAGTTCTAATATTATCTCTTATTTGTATCCTTGGAAGAAATCCTGCTTGCTCTTCTTTAATAAACTTCATCAAAAATTGTTTAAGTCTTTCTGCTAGTATTCTCGTATATATTTTATAATCCACATTTAACAATGAAATTGGTCTATAATTTTTTAGATCAGTGACATCTCTATCTTCCTTTGGAATAAAAGAAATTACCGCTTCTTTCTACGTATTCAGTACTTTCCCCTCCATTCTTATAATATTCATCAATTTATGCAGTTTGGGTGTTAACCCTTCTCTGAGGACTTTATAAAATTTTGCTGTAAATCCATCTGGACCAGGTGCTTTCCCCATTTTCATTACATTTAATGCTGCTTCAATTTCCATTTTTTCTATTGGATCATTTAAAACTTTTTCCATGTTTTCTGTCAGTGGAGTCACATTAATTCTTTGCAAATATACCTCCAACTTCTCTTTACTTATTTTTGATTTTTTAAACAATTTGGCGTAGTATTTAAAAAATTTTCTTTTTATTCCTTCTTGATCTACAATTTCTTTTCCACCAACCTTTATTTTGCTTATAATTTTAACTTCTCTTTCCTTTTTTTTCAATTGCCAAGCCAAATATTTACCAGGTTTATTTGCTCCTTCAAAACATTTCTGTTGCAGTCTTTTCAGGTTCTACTCTACTTCTTGGCTTAATAAATGTCCCAATTGTGTCTGTAGCATTGTAATTTCCCTAAATTTTTTCTTCCCGGGTCTTTTCCTTAATTCCATTTCCTTTTTCTTTATTTCATTTTGAATGCCTAACATTTGTTTTTCTTTTGTTTTTTTATCTTTATTATTCAATGTAATTAAAATCCTCTCATCACTGCTTTATATGCTTCCCATACCGTTAGAAAGTCCATGTCCTCAGTTTCATTTATTTGGAAAAAAGCTTTAGTTTCTTTGTCTAGAGATGTCACTATTTCTTTGTTTTGTAGTAGATCTTCATTTAACCTCCACCTTCTGGTTTTTTTTAATCGACTTTGTTGACCACATTAATGGGTTGTGGTCTGCTCTTACTTTAGGGAGAATCTCTATTTTTTTTTAGTTATAAGTCCTAAGTCTTTTGTACACCATATCATATCAATTTTTGAAAAAATGTTATGTCTTGCTGAGAAGAAGGTATAGTCACGTACCTCAGAGTTGAATTTCCTCCATAAATCCTCCAAGTTTTCTTGTTTGACTAATTCAAAGAAAGATTTTGGCAGTTTCCCTTCCTTATTATTTTTTTTTCTTCCCCGATCTATCCAATGTATTTTTAATTGTACCATTAATATCTCCCATTATCATAATTTGTTCATATGACACTTGATCAAGATGTTGCATTATTTCTTTAAAAAAAAGAGTCTTTCACACCATTTGGTGCATATAGTTCCAGCAGCAGTGGGTTTTTTTGTATTTAATGTTACTTCCACTGCTAAATATCTCCCATCATTGTCTTTAAAAATTTCTTTTGGCTCCAATTCTTGTTTAATATAAAAAAGTACACCTCTCTTTTTTTTGTTTAGCCAATGAATGAAATTCAAACCCAATTGCTTATTCCATAAAAATGTATAGTCCATTTGTTTAATGTGAACTTCTTGTAGACAAGTTATGTTGCATTTTTGTTTTGTAATCCACTGAATTGTTGCTTTTCTTTTTTGAGGTGAATTTAGTGCATTTACGTTCCAAGATAATAATTTGTAATCCATTATGTTTTCTTCTTTAAGCTGTGTCGCCAAATTCTTTATGTTCTTCCAAAAATCTTCTCAGTTCTTGTACACTTGTAATTGTAATCCTTCTGCCTTGGAGTTCAAAACTCAAACCTTCTGGTGAAATCCATTTATACCTTATATCATTGTCCCGTAGTTTTCCTGTTATTTTTTTTTATAGGTCTTTCTATCAGACAGTACTTTCTTTGGCAGCTCTCTCAAAATCCTCACTACGCTGCCTTCCACCACAAAGTCCTTTTCAAAGCTTTTGGCTATAATTCTTCCCACCATGTCCCGTGTCACAAATTTTACTACTACGTCTCTTGGTAATTTATTCTTCTTGGCATAAAGGGAGTTGACTCTATACACATAGTCACATTGGTATTTTGATGTTTCTAAATCATCTTCCAAAAAATCCACAGTAATTTTTATTATATAGTCCTTCAGATTATGTTCATTTTCAGGTACCCCTCTCAGACGTACCAGGTTTTCCATCAATTTACAGTCCTGCAATACAGCTTTCTCTTGCACACTTTTTAAGGTGGAATCATATTCTTTTACTTTTTTCTCCACCTCATCCATTTTTTTTTATGTTACTACAGTTTCATTTTTAAGGTCTTTACATTTTTTCTCTAGAGCTACAGTACTAGCTTCAATGTCCTTTTTAATTTCTTTCTTGAGCTCCGTCATTCCTTTCATCAGCCTTGCTTCCATAGCCTCTAACTGCTCCTGCATCTTTTCCATTGAGATGGCCCTTGTACGTATTGGCTTGTGATCTGACATTAAGAAAATGCTCAAAAATTTGATCTCAACAAATTGAAACCTATGTATCAGATTTAAAAGAGCAGGACTTGCTCTTACCAATGAGCCTAAAATCGCCGCTCTAGGGGGTTCCCAAGCCGAGATATTAATATTTCAATTTTTTAAAAAAATCCAAAATGGCGGTCGCAACTTTTCTTACCCCTTTTTTCAAAAAAATTTCTTCCTTTTTCGGCCTCTATAGTTGCTTTCAACAATACTGTCCAGTAGGATTAACTTTATAATGTCAACATATACCAATTCCACCAATTTCCAAAGTCCCAAGCACTTTTTAAAAAGAAACATTTTATTTTGCTCTTTTAATGGCCGCCGATGTTTTTCTATGGTTTTTCAGTCCTAGAGTAGGCTGGCTGACTTGCAATTTGACCTTCTTCCAATGGTTACTTCCTGCTTTTCTTGCCTCCAAGTCCCGTTCTCGCTGGTAGTCAAATCATGCGATGGTACAAAACGTCACTTCCTGTGGAATTCTACTGACCAGCAATGCTGTGACGATGGGGGTGTTTTTCAGAAACCGCAAGTATTCAAAACATTCTTGTTTTTTCACTTTTAAACTCTGTTCTTTAATATTAAATAGTTCCAAATTCACCCCTCCTCCTCTTCTTTATATAAGCATGCTATAGTCTTTTTGCCACCTTTTAATTATTTTTGTAAATCCTTATTTAGTCCCAGAGTGAAAGGTAAAAATCAATACCTTCTGCAGTGGCTATCCAAGTAGACACCATCCTGATAGTAATCCAGATGTTATTTGTAGTATAGAGGTGCTGGATTCTGGTGAGTTTAAGTCAATTTAATGACTCTGGAGACCCTCTGCAGATGATGTAACGCACTCGTCACCGGAGACTCCTCAAAGCTTCAAAGGAGCCCGCTCCGGAGCTCCTTTTCCACCAAAGTAAATCTCCTCCAAGTTTCCCAAGCGTATCTTGGACTATTCTCTGGATGAAAAAAGTAGGTAGTAGGCATTAGATTGCCTTCTCTACCCCCCACACAGAGGTTACAGCTGCCTCCCTTATGAGAGGCAGTTCAGCTCTCCATTTTCCAGCCCCTGGAAGTCCTGTAACAGCCCAGACTTGTGCATTCTCTGTTGTGGCTCCACCTTATGGAATGGCCTGCTTCAGCAGCTTTGTAAGGCTCTCATTCTCCTGGCTTTGTGCAAAACAGAACTATTCAAGGAAACTTTTTTGCACAGGTAAATAGGACTGTACTGTTATTAGGGTAGAGAAATCAAATTTTCAGCACAGCATCTGATGCCTCTCCCCAAAATACCCTCCAAGTTTCAAAAAGATTGGGCCAGGGGGCTCAATTCTATGAGTCCCAAAAGAAGGTGCCCCTATCCATTATTTCCAATGGAGGGAAGGCATTTAAAAGGTGTGTAGTCCCTTTAAGTGTGATGGTCAGAACTCCCTTTGGAGTTCAGTTATGCTTGTCACAACCTTGCTCCTGGCTCCACCCCCAAAGTCCCCAGATATTTCTTGAATTGGACCTGGCAATCCTAGCTGTAATGAAATGCTCAAAAAGTATAATTGGTAAAGGAATAGAAACTGTGGTCTATATTACTGTATACTACTATACTACTGCCTATCATTATAAGTGAAGAGCCCCAGGGTACAGAGTGATAAAGCTGCAGTACTGCAGTCAAAGCCCTCTGCTCACCACCTGAGTTCAATCCCATCGGAAGCTGGTTCAGGTAGCCGGCTCAAGGTTGTCTCAGCCTTCCATCCTTCCGTGGTCAGTAAAATGAGTACCCAGCTTGCTGGGGGAAAAGTGTAGATGACTGGGGAAGGCAATGGCAAACCACTCCATAAAAAGTCTGCTGTGAAAACGTTGTGAAAGCAATGTCACCACAGAGTTGAAAATGACTGGTGCTTGCACAGGGGACTATCTGTACCTTTTTTATCATTATAAATATGCTCCAATTTAGTGCACCACTGAATATGTCAGTGCACCACTGAACATGCTTATGCTTTATTTTGGTTTCACCACTGTTGTAGATTTCTGCTTATTTTCAGATTTCTGTAGTCCAAATCCAATTGTGCTGCCCACTGGATGTCCAATTCTACTGACTCTATATGCTATGCAATTTGCCTTGAGTCTCAGCAAGAAAGGCAGACCATGAATAATGTAAGTAGAAAAACAAATAGAAACAAATTCAAGGTATGTGAAGTCCACTATCATTACCAGGCTTTCTCCTTTACCTGCCTCCCCATTCTTTCTCCCCTCCTCTATAGCACTTCAAAGATTTAGTCAGCAATGCAGGAGTACATCTCCCAATATTATGGGCTTTTTTCCCCAGACCTGGAATTTCCTTCCATGATGATTCCACAGAGCTCATTTGTTTCATGTTTTCTATTTCACTGGACTTTACTAACGTACAGAGCCACGATCCAGATGCATTCTTTCCTAGACTTCCTATACTTTGTGTCGTAATAGGTGATTTTAACTACCCGCAGATTGATTGGGTAAATATGTGTCCAGGTCAAGAGAAAGAGATTGAGTTTCTAGATGCTCTCAATGACTGTTCTATGGAGCAGATGGTCACAAAACCTACCAGGGGCAGAGCGATCCTGGATTTGGTCCTAAGTAATGCTCAAGACTTGGTGAGAGATGTAAAAGTGATCGCACCGCTTGGCAGCAGTGACCATAACATTATTGATTTCACCATTTGTATAAATAGGGAGTTGCCCCAAAAGACCAGCACAACCATGTTTAACTTTAAAAGGGGTAAATTCTCTGAAATGAGGAGGCATGTGAAGAGGAAACTGAAAGGAAAGGTAAGTACAGTCAAAACGCCTGGGGAAGCTTGGAGGCTATTTAAAACTACAATCCTAGAAGCTCAGATAAAATATATACCACAAGTTAGGAAAGGCACAAACAGGTATAAGAAAAGGCCTGCATGGTTAACAAAGTAAGTAATGGAAGCTGTAAAAGGTAAGAAGGACTCCTTTAAGCGGTGGAAAGCTAGCACAAGTGAGATTAATAAAAGGGAACACAGGCTGTGGCAAATCAAATGCAAGACTGTGATCAGGCAGGCAAAAAGGGACTATGAGGAGCATAATGCAAAAAAGCATAAAGACCAACAATAAAAATTTCTTCAAATATATTAGAAGCAGGAAACCATCTCGGTCTCAAGGATTTGTTGTGTGGGCTTGGGGTTTTGGGTTCCTCAGTGTCCTTTGATGAGGATGCCTGCAACGTGCAGCGCTGAGCCTCAGGACTTAAGTGAATGCCTAGAAACTGATCCTTTTACCACCTCGGTCTCAAGGATTTGTGTTTCTGTGGATGATTGGTCCTATTACCGCCCCGGTCTCAAAGATTTGTTTCTTCTGTAGATGATTGGTCCTATTATCGCCTCAGTCTCAAAGACTTGTTTTGCGCTGCCTAGAGCTGATCAGTTAACTGCCCAGCTCTACAGATTTTTATGTGTGTGGATGCGTATACAGTGTGTGTGCACTATGCTCCAAGTAAAGAGAAAAAGGGGAAGGGTTCTCTATCCGATCTTAAACAGTCCTGACCTATCCTTCCGTTCCCTCCCCGGACAGACATGTTCAGAAAGGCCTCAGGACGGCGGCCGGACTTCACGAGATTCGCCCCTTGCTTTCTAGGCAGGCTCAGTCCTTTTACAAGGGTTCTGGCCCTCTAGGTGCGGCTGGCAAATCTGCACTGAATGAAAGAGTGGGAGCAGCCCAACCCACAATATAGAAATGCTCTCTAGAGCCGTTCACACAAGTCAAGAATCACTCATTCATTCACATAACAGCCTAGCTAGCAAGACTTTCTGGATGGTGTAATCCCACGTCTGGTTGTTTGAAGATACGCGTGTCGACTCGCGTGTATTCACACAGTCAGGGTTGCCCAATGCTTTCTCCACCAATATCTGTAAGCCAAAATGCCCTCAAAACGAGGATGGGGAATTGTCAGGTGGGCACCTGGCTTAATCAGGATCTTTTACCTGTGTATTCAGGATTCCACATCCAGAAATTAATGCTTAAAAATATTACTTTTCATACACATGGACATCGTGATCATCCGTATGGTTGCCAGGGTGCCTGGAGTTTTGACTCGCACACATCTGCTTTAAGAAGTGGACTTTGCCCGTGGTTTCTAAGGCTTATGTGGATACTATAAGCCTCAGCTTTGCAGCAGCATTCTACAACTCTGGATGGGTGTTAGCCAGAACTACAGACGAGCTTCCAGCTGCTCCTTGTGTGCACAGTCTTGGCTGCTGCAGTGGAAGAAGCCACGCCACCATGAACTGTACAGGCAAACAGTTTCCAGCCTGTTTCCATGAACCAAAGGCTAATACCACCAGAATCCATCTTGTTTTCCTGACTCCATATCCAACAACTGCTTCAACTTCTGCATAAGGCAATCAAGCTTATCTTAGGCGTGGATCCTGCCAGACCGCCTAAGCCTTTGTCTAACGAAACTCAAGACAAAGACTGGTGCCAAGAAGAAGAGTGAACAAGAGGAAGACCATCTTCAGCCAGAGCCAAGTTCCTTTGTGTAAACTAGGTGTTACCGTAGGTAGCAATTTGGCCATCTATTGTCACCTTTTTAGATAAGTTTGGTAAACTCAAGCACACCTCCACCCAATAATTTCCCCCATTTTCTTCCCCATTTTGGAGCCTCACCCTGGTCCATTGCAACCTGAAAGTCCAACCACGTACCCCTGGACCAAGCTTGTTCATTGGTCAGTCATGGGCACCCAATTAGGTGCCACCAATTAACTTGCTATTGGCTACTGCAGAAGTCCAGCCCTTATGGTCACTGCAGAGCCTCCCCTTTCTCCTCCCTCGCACCTCCCATCTCCTGAGGGTCCAAGGTAGTCTATTTAACTTCTGATCCAACTCCACTCAGGTGTGCATCTAGCAGTACCCCAGTTCCGCTGTCTAGATCCATCCCCGATTCTTGGCCAGTTGAGGGTCCCATTTCCCCCGTCCTCTATCGTTGCCATTGGAGCCTTCTTGAAGACTACGATCGGTAATTATCACCCTGTTTGTCTACCCATATGTTGTCTCTATATATCTCTATATATTTCCTAGGACTGTATGAATGACTTTATGAGTATTTTATCTTGTATGCAAGCCTATATTTTTCTGGAATAAATTGTAATTGTTTTACTTAATTAGAGTCCCTAATATTTTTAAGCATTAATTTCTGGATGTGGAATCTTGTCTACACAGGTAAAAGATCCTGATTAAGCCAGGTGCCCACCTGAAAATTCCCCATCCTCGTTTTGAGGGCATTTTGGCTTACACCATCTACACTCCACTAAAGATTAAAAAGACAAAACAGGATCACACTGTGTAACAGTTAATAAGAGGAAAAAATCACTGAATAATGGCTGCTCAACTTATACTAAAAATAGTTGAATATTTGAGTATGTTGACTAGATAGGTGCTTGTCAGTTGATGCTTATGTTTGTTGCAACGGTTTGTCACAAACTAATTTATCCTATGTTGTTATTACCAGTTGAAATTTTGTCAGTGCTGTTGTAATTGGATGGTGTAAATTTTATGACTGCTGTTTTTTAAAAACGATTCCTTATTTTAACAGAGGTCTAGAAAATGTGAATTATACTAAATCTAGTCAACGTACACATTCAACTACATTTAGTATAAGTAGAGCAGCCATTGTTCAAAGTGATATTTACCCTCTATACTCCACAACAATGGTAAATCCAATACTGCAGTTGCATCAAGCTTTATACAGTAATACAAGGCTTCTATTTTATGTGTTTGGTCAAACACACATAGTAAACACCATGCCTTGATTCCAGCTGCACCAACCTAACTCTCATTGATATGATGTCAAACTATTTGATCTTTGACTCTGAAAAATGAGATAATTCCAGCTTTATCCTGTAATATTTACTATATGAAGTAGCGCAATTATGCTTTCAGACTTCAGATACTTAAGGAAACAGCCCAAGACACGAGCAGAATTCCAGTGGAACCTCAAAAAGCGTTAGCATTCTCTAACCTCTACCATCTGAAATGACTATATCCTGCTGACTATATCCTGCAACAAGATCGTGATGCAGCCAGACTATTCCTTCAAAATAATATAACACCAAATGGAAAGGCAATTTAATATAGTCCATAATAGAACTTTAATATTCCCTGTGACCTTATTAAGATGCTGGGTAACTGAGCACATTTCATTTTACTTAAGGAGTCATAAATGTCACCATTACCCAAATGAAAAAAGCTGATGGGCTAGCCAAGTTGATTGCAGAGTGATTTCTTTCATACACACACACCTAACCGTCCTTTGTTTTCTTTAGCAGACTGTCAAAGGAGACCAAACAGGCAAGCAAATTGCAAATATTAACCAGCCCAACAGGGGAAGGGAAGGGGCACTACAGCTGAACGCGACCTAGTGAACTCAAAGGACACCGCTGTCTAGCTGACACCACATAGCTGCAGGGCTTTTCAAGATTTTTTAATATCCTCCTCTGCAAACACTCTGTGGCCTCTAAAACCAGAGCCACGTCCCACCCACCCCCACCCCCGTACAGCTTGTTCCCAAAGGTGTTTAATTTCAGTGGCAGCTGAGAAGGGGGATCCTGACATCACCGCTAAGACATGCATACTATAACGGAATAAGGTGCCAGTCAAACAGAGCCCGCTGCTGTAATTATTATTATTAGTTCCATAGCCCACTCAACCACAGCAAAATGCTTCACACTAATTAACACATTCACAGCAATCAATGCAGCACTACAATTACGTCAACAGGTAGCTTGACAGAAAAAGGCTGCCTCGCATGCCAAGTTTGGACACAGAAGCTCTCTACAGCCATTACAGCTGGCAGATGCTCTCTGATCATGTAGAAACACTATCCCTATTTTGCTTGGGGGTCAGAATCTGGAGATGCCTTCTTTAATTTTTTTATTTATATACCACTTTTTCTGGAAAAAAAACACAGCTTTTTATATACACACATGCAATAAATCTTTATACAATAAAGATTCTAAAAGCAAAGGGCCAAAAATAAAATCTAATTCAATTAAAGCTGCAACTGTCTTACACCCCTTTCTGAATTGCGAAGATGAAGGTGCAGCCCTCACATCACTGGACACCCATTTCATAAAGAAGGGACTGCCACAGGAAACGTTCTCACCCAGACTGGAAGAATTCTGACATCTCTCAAGGAGGGAACAGAAGGAAAGCCCTGGCAGGAGAACAGAAGGTGCTAACCAGGCTCCTATGTGGAGGGGTGGTTCTTTAAGTAAGTGGGTCACAAGACACAGGCTTTAAAGGACCAAGTCAAAGCCTTGAATTTAATCATGAAACCAACCAGTAACCAGTGCATCTAAGAACACAAGAAGAGACCTGCCTGATCAGACCAGGGAACCATCTAGTCCAGCATCCGGTCTCACACAGTGGTCAACAACTCCTTTTGTATATCCTGAATCTACTGCCATCAACATCTGGTCTAATATCACTGTAACGTGGCTGATCTGGTCAACAATCATGCTGTTGCATTCAGTACCACTTTTTCCAAACATAAAGCATTTTGCAATAATCGAACCTTAATGTGGATGAGGATCAGTGCGACCAGCAAGGCTGCGATCAGTGTTCCCTCTAAGATGAGTTAGCTAGCTCACAGATTTTTAGTCTCCAGCTCACTCATTTTTGTCTTAGCTCAGAAAGGATAGCCCCAGAGTACAATAATTTATGCAGAAGCTCACAACTTTAATGCCAGATAGATCCAGATGGGCAGTCGTGTTGGTGTGAAGCAGTAGAACAAAGCAGGAGTCAAGTATCACCTTTAAGACCAACAAAGTTTTGTTCAGAATGTAAGCTTTCGTGTGCTCTAAGAACACTTCATCAGATAATAGTAAAGAATGGCAAGCAGTCTTAAATATAGAAAAAGCGGGCTGTGGGTTAGAATGCAGAATCATGGAAATGTTTTTAAGCAGATTAAAAAAATCATGAGTTGGGGTTTGTTATTTAGTGTTAACTGGGCTCAAACAACAACAAAAAGTGATAATGACAACTTTAATGCCAGTAGCTCACAAAGTAGAATTTTTGCTCACAAGACTCTGCAGCTTAGAGGGAACATTGGTGGTGATCAGCATGCACATTCTTCTGGTTCTAGACTTCCAGATCTCTGATAAATCTCAGAGGAGCATATTTATTGTAATATCTGAAAGGTTACTACCTGTGTAAAATACAGCTTGGATTTTCCAAACTCAAATAAAATGTGTGGACACCCCTATAGGATATTTCATACACCTACAGCAGCTGTACGTAGCTATGGTTCACAAGGCCATGATTACATAATGTTTTAAGACATAAAAACAAATAATAAACTTTAATAAATTGTCAATCCACAGTGGAAATGCAAAGAGTAAGCACTGATGGGTTGTTTTAGGATACCTGCTACTGTATGACCATCTGAGTAGCATTATGACACATATATACAAAGATGTAGTTCAGTGTAAAAGCCTATCTGAGATAATTTTAGGCCATCAACCCATTAAAAAGTCTACTTAAATAAGTGTTTACAGGGCCAATCCTCAGCATGTGAAGAATCCATGCTGAAATAGTCCCTGAAAAAGAGCTTTCTGACAGAAGGCTAGAACAAAAGTGAATTATCTGCAACCTTTAAGTCACCCCAACCCGTTATGTCTATAGGAGAACTACAATTTGATTTACATCATAAATTCAGCAACACAGCCAGATTGCTTTTCCTCTATGAGCAAACAATGTCAGCGGTCGCCCAGCATTACCATGTATACAGCTGTGACCCCCGTTCTTTCAATAACACAACACAGCATTTTCACATAAGCATTTTTCTACATGCCTTGAATTTTAATCCCACAATTTAGTGATAAGCTATGGGAAAAGGAAAATGACTAATTGAATAACAGAAACATGCTTTCAGATACCAGCACAAGTACCCAAGAGTCATTGTGCTTTACTATCAGACCAAGACTGAACAAAGCTCTGTTTAACATGCCCACTCCCCTCCATGAATCTCACTGGTTATCCAGACAATTATGCTCTCTCAGCCTAAACTACCTTACAGGGTTGTTGTGAGGATAACATAAGTGAGGCAAGAACCATCTATGATGCTCTGAACTCCTTTGAAGAATGGTAGGATAAAAATGACAGATTCATCAAATATCTATTATATTTGGGGAATGATAATTTTAAAATTATATATAGTACTAGGAACATTATAAACACCACCACATTCACTATCTCAGTAATCCTTTCAACAGCCCTGTTAAGGTAGAATAGTTTTATTGTCTTCATGCTGCAGATGGAAAACTAATAGTTTGCTTAAGGGTACCCAGTGAAACTTTGACTAATTTGACTTAGCAAAATTCCGCCTAACAGGTAAAACTCTAAGAGCTTTATTGTACAAAATGAAGGAAATTAAAGGGGGGAAATAAACAGAGGGTGCTTTAGCACTCAGCATTCATCTGGCTGCTTGCAAACAATAGCTATCATTTTGCTATTCTACCAAAATTCTGCTCCATTTACTTTTATTCCCCATAAGCAGTTCCTAATTTCTTAGGCACAGCTGGGAGGACGTAGGCCAAGGAGAACAAATGTACACTATAATGCCACAGGTGGCTGAAATCATGTGCCAATTCATGCCTACCTGCCTCATTTGCCACAAGCTCTTGTTCAACCTTTGGCCCTACCAGATATCACACATGGACATAAGGTTTGCATAGTGCCCAAAAAGCATATCTGATTCACTGGATATGCGAAGGACAGTCCTATGCACACTGGATTCAATATCCACAGACCACATGCAGCTCTGTGGGCTGGGGATGTCAAACCCAAGGTGCAGCCTGGAGATCCCCTGGAATTACACCTACCGCAGAGTTCAGTTCCCCCAGAGAAAATGGCTGCTCTGAAAGTTGGACCCTAGGGCATTATATCCCAGTGAGGTCCCTCCTATCCACAAACCCCATCCAATCCAGGCTCTGCCGATAAACCCCCAGGAATTACTCAACCCAGAGTTGGTATCTCTAGTGTGGGCATTCCATGGGTCCCTAAAGGCGGGACTAGTGAGCCGCTAGGCAAGGAAATGAGATTGTTCTCCATGCTGCATTGTAGCTATGCAGGGAGAAGATATAACTGGCCCTCTACAAACCTCCTATGGGTAGGCAAGCTGCACATATCCACCCCCAAAATACTGACAAAGCAGATCCAAGCAGACTGCCTGCCCAAATGTTTAAGATCAAAACGGTAGACTTCATTAAAACCACATCAGAAGTTTGAAATACTGGCAAACATGGAAAAGCTATACCAAATTGCCCTTTTTACAGTACACAACAGCCAAGGTTCTTTTCAAAGAACTTACAGGAAGAAATGAACCAAGACCAACACATAAGATGCATCAAAATATTAATCAGATTGGTTATCGTGCCAATATGGAGTCCATTTGTGGAGACTGTTATTAATAATTATTGAATTAACTGTACAGAGCTTACAGCATTGTACAGAAGCCAAATCACAATATATCCCACCCTGGCCCAAACTAGATATTAATTGTGATACATATACACACACACACATACTGAGCCTGCTTTGGCAGGGAAGGCGGGATATAAATCAAATAAATAAATATTTAAAAGTCCAACTTATATTTAGCAAAGCTAACATCAGTATTTAAACTTCTCTGCCCCTATGAAGTCTCAGAGAGTGTTATACCATTGTGGTACTCTGTTTTCTTTGCATTTTTTGGAAAGAATTCCATGTATAGTGTGATAACACCTATTGTTTGTTGCAGTGTGTTGTCCATATATACTGTACTCAAATTGTAGCAATCATTACATTGAATGAAATTCATACTAAGCCTTTACTGAATCATAGCACAGTGTTTTTTCCTTGTACTTCTACGAAGGCTCAAACAGAAGGGTTTCAAAGGCTTGGCTTGGATTCAAACAGAGCATTCTTGGCAGTGAGGTACCAAAGAGTTGGGGCCACCATTGACAACTCTAAATAGATTTTAACAAAGCAAAATTATCACACAAAGTCTCTCAGGAGATGTCTTTCAGGACAAAGACAGGTATCATATGGAAAAACAAGGTCTGCTTGGGTCTGCAGGACCCAAGCTACAAAGGGCAGGACAGCTTATCACTGTCACCTTGAATTAAGTCCAGAAATAAACCCCCTCACTTTTACTGAATTTAATAAACTTAGAACCCATCTTTGTACCCATGCCTGGATCGACATCACTAGGAACCACAAAATATAGCAATAACTTTTTTAAAAAACTCAAAATATAGGAAACCAAAAATTCCCAAAGACCTGAAGAAACAAGATGGCTTCCATCTATTAAAAAATCTGAGGGCAATAGAGATGACAGTTACCAGGATCCTGAGGAAAAACCCCAGTCTTTTATTTCCTTCATTTTTACCCTACTTTTCTCCCCAGTGGGAACAAAAAATGGCTTACAGCATTCTTGCCCCTTTATTTTATCCTCACAACAAGCCTGTGAGGTGGTGGGTTAGGCTAAGACCGTGTGAGTGGCTCAAGGTCACCAACGCTTTGCATTAAGGCTGTCCCCTTTGTTCCTGTTGTTCCTAAAAGATGGGTTCATATCACCCTTAATGCATTCCAACTACAGGATACAGTGAAATAAAAATGAAACTTTGTGCAAATTACTGATGAGTTGTCCTTCATGGAAAAGCAAACCCACACCATAGTCACTAGGCATCCTTGCCTCAGGTGAAAACCCCTTTCAACCACTAGAATATGGTGATCGTTTCAGATAAGCACCAAGGAACTTGTCTGGAACCTGAGATCATTCATTTTGTGTGGTCACAGAGTGTCTTCCCCAGGGTTTCTTCCAAGTCTCTGGGAAATTTGAATGACAATAATCCCCCACCCCACCCTACCCCACCCTATTAAAAGCAAGTGCATACAAGACCTTGCAGAACTTCTGGAAAACATTCATTGTTCAAACTCAGTCTTTGGCAGGTTTCCAGGATAAGCGAGCCACAGAGTTTGGGATGGTCAACTAAGAATGTTTGTGAACTCCTCTGGGATGAAGAGTAATTGCACCATGTTGACAGTGCAGACAATGATTGCAACAGGCCATAACATAACAGAAGAGCTTCCCAACAGATATCTGGTTCCTACTTTTTTCCTTTCCCTTTAACACTGGGAGGAGCGGGAATGAAAACTACAACATTTCCTTGCATTATTCATTGGATCTGTAACCTGTCCAGGGAGGTGTATATGGCTCTTTATACCAACCCTGCAAGGATGGGTGAGAGTAAGTAGCCCAAGGTCTCCCAAAGAGTAAGAACTGAGTGGAGCCTTTCTGTGGTTCACAATATTACTGTCAATTTTTTCAGCAGCTTGATGCAGGCAAAAAGACAACATAAGGCAGGATTTAATACATGGGGCATTATACTTCTTATAGCGCCTACTCTACTTGGTCCTCCATCTTTTCTTGCCCCAACCACTCTTCCTTTCTGTTTTGGTATAGAGAATTTTCATCTGCTCACAGACAGACTATGGACTGTCTAAAGAGACACGCTTCAGAAACATCAACCTCAAAATAAGTTACAGTCTTTAAAACACAAAAAAGGATCTTCAGGACAGAGAGAGATTATTTGAATCCTGCTCTTCTATGCTGTAGTCCAACACTTTGACCACTAGGGCAATACTGAATCTAAAATTAATTTTAAAATGATTCCAGGAGCTTGTCCTGGCACTGAACCAGTATTATAGGAATATCATAATTTAACTTGAACTGGAGTTCAGGAAAAAATTACTCTCCTCAGGGTTTTCTATTTTTTCTGCAATACCCCTCCCACTTTCTAAAAACCCTTGGTGGGCACCAAGTAAGGTACTGGCAGATTTTTAAAAACACTGCTTTAGCAACAGCTGCCAGCAGAAGGATCTTCACTGTGTGACTAAAGGTAAGCAACAGCAACCATTTTGTGGTTTGCTCTACCTCTTGCAGCAGCCATTTTGTGGCTGTACGCACCACCCTGCATCAAAATTCCAAATGTACCACAAACTGAAAAGGCTGGAGACCTCTGAACTAGGGTACTGTGTGGAACCAGAGTCTTCATATGCATCCAGCTCCACCACCAAAGCACAGCTGATCAACGAGGTCATATGCTCTTGCTGCCAAACAATAGCAACCAATGAAGCTTGAGCCTCCAGCTCCACAGCAACCAATGGGCACACCTGGATCCCACTACGGCAGTTGCTAGGACAGTTATTATTTTCATTTATAGTTCAACTCTCTCACTTTATCTCAGGGTGGATTAAAAGGATAATAAGCTTTTCAGTCAATCAGGGAAGATTACAAAATGTGATATGAGTCAATCAGTAATCAGATTACAAAATATGACAACATTTGAAACTAACAACAACAGTTCCTGGCAAGACAAAATAATGCAGTTGGGCTGGGATTGTAAAATAAGAGAGGAAACAGGAATACACACAAATATATCTCTTTAAACTTTAAAGCAACAACAGTGCAGGAAAAACTTTACCCCTAATATGCACTTTCTGAGCATAACCATTATACCACAGCTTTGCTCCCACAACGAGAATGCCTTCCTGAACCATTTTGTTTCCACATTTTGCAAAACAATAGAAACATGGAGGGCTTCCTAATAGCAGGGCTTTTTTTGGTAGAAAAAGCCCAGCAGGAACTTATTTGCATAGTAGGCCACACCCTCTGATGCCAAGCCAGTTGGAACTGGGTTCCTGAGCATTCTTGCTCAATAAAAGCTCCGAGCCTCAGGCAAACTGTTCCATTGCATAGGAGTTACCACATAGAATGTGTGTGAATGTTTATTTAGTATTTATTTATTATCTTCATTTTTATCCCACTCTTTCCACAAGCAAGTTTGTTGTTGCAGTTTGCAAGGTGGCCCCTTCTGAAGGCTTTGCTCAGATGAGCAGAGCTGTTGCAGCATAACTTAGCAGGAGATATAGTCCTACAGGTATGCAGGTCTGAGACCACTAAAGCTTTTGTAGATGCTACTTAGAACCTTGAATTGAATCCAATAATGATTGGTAACAAATGGAGCTATCGGCAGAAAAGGGGATTCTCTCAAGGCCTAGATGTAGGAGATGGGGACTATCAAGGCTATTGGGAATTACATTAACTTCCACAGCCATAGGCTACTAACGGAGAAGTCAGAGAGAAGGAAAAACAATAGTGTGAGAGAGAACTGCCAACCACCACCCTACCCTACCCCTTCCTATCTGAAGCCTTCAAAGAGGGGAAAGGAGAGGAGACCATGGGAGCTGAGGAAAGCTCCCAATTCAACCTTCCCATATGCCTCCAATACTGCACTGAAGGGAAAAACTGATTTCAAGCTGACATCTTTTGAAAACTAGAACAGGTGATTTCAATATTCATGGGGATCTCACTAGGGAGTTTAGAGCAGCAGCTTCCTGGCCTGGAGGAGATCTGAGGAGATTCTTCCATCTCCCCTAGCAGCTGCCTCAGCTCCCTAGAGAGGCCTCATCAAATTCAGCAATCCATTGTTTACATTTCTAAAGGCAGGTGGATAAAATGTAAGTATTCCATGCATACATAAAAAACTTAAGTCATGCAATTTTTTTTAAATCTACATCACTGGGAAAGATCTGTTATTAAAAGGGAGCTGCAAGCCCACAAGAGAAACTGAAGTCAATGCACATGGGGTTTGATCCCAAGGATACCCTTCTGCTTCCAGCATAAAACTCCTGTGAGCAGAAGAGCATCTTGGCATTCAATCCACAGCATACCCATCTGAATCCACAGCATGCTGGACATGATAACTCAACAAGGAATAGTAATCTGCAAAACCCTCATTTTATAATATCTCTCCAGGACAACAGTCTGGGGCAAAACAACATTTAAAGAGCAAGATACCCAAGAGCCCCTTGGTTAATCTTATCTTCAACCATCTCTCCTATGCAGGCAACATTACTGTACAGTGAACTGAGAATGTGGGAATCATCAGTCAAATTGGCTGCAGATAAAGTTCTCTGTAGATACTTAGCAGAGTAATAAGCAATGCAGCACACAGGTATTTAGCTTTTATGAAAGCTTTACTAGATAACATAAATGGAAGGGTTACTAGATAACATACATGGAAGGGTTAAATGGAAGGGTTACATTTAGCTTTTTACATTTTGTTAAAAATAACAAAAGTCCTGGCTAGCTTTCTAGTTCTACATCTTGCTTGCTTGTCTGCTAAAACTCGTATCTGTTCAGGAACAAAGGGAGAAGTAGTTTAACTCAAAACTCCCACCTTTTGACAGACAACATGCGGTATCCTCAATATATTGATCTACCAACAGCAATTCCCAAACTCAACTAATAATGAATAATGTCTCCCTTTCTCTGGCAGGAAAAAGCATCTGATTCAGGAATGTCAAACTCATTCGTTATGAGGGCCGGATCTGACATAAATCGGACTTTGTCCAGCCAGGCCACATGTTTCATAAAATGTAATGTCACGTAGCATAGACATAAACTTTATAAAGGACACAAACACAATACAAAGATATTATTTTTAACTTAAAATACAAACATGCTTAAAACAATAACACTCTTGCATATTTTGTTTATTTTTTTTCTTTCAAAATAAACTTTATTGAGCTTTAATATTCAATATTTAACATCCAAAGCTATGGAATGGAATTTTAAACCACTTAACTGACATCCCAAACCTTCCCCTCCAGTCCTTAAAAGATGCCTGCCTAAAATTGAGAAATGGGTGAAGAGTAGGATTTAGCAATGCAATTTTTAAAAACAAAACATCAGGAAGAAGCACAAAGATCACAGCAAAAACTAAAAATATAGACTAAAAAATATAAAATGCTCTGAGCCTAGGAAGATATGAAATGGCTGGGGACTGCAAGCTTCTCTTCCCCCCACCCCCATTTCGACTCGAAGTGCCTGCGGTTCTCCAGGTGTAATGCTCCCCTTTGACTTCGGCTGTGATTAGAGTGCTCACTCAGGCACCCTTCTCAGATCCATTCAGCAGAAACAGGCTGCTAAAAACATCAGCCATTTGCAAAGAGACAGCTGAAGGTTTTTGGTGTTAGCATACAAAACTGCAAACTGAAACAAACGCTCCATTCAATAGGAGCAAACTAAATCATACAGGTTTTTTTGGGGGGGGAGGGGAGGATACTGTTCCAATACATACAAAAAGTTGCAAAGAAAATATGCAATGGATTTTCTGTTAAGGTCTCTAGGTAAAGACAGACTACTCTAGGAATGGAAAATCCACTCCACATTTTCTTTGCAACTTCTTCTGTATTTCAATGCAGCTCAGAGGAGAAGTCAGCAACCACAAAGGCAGTTCTGTCCTCTGCTCCCCGCAGTTCAATCTTAAAAGGGTGAGGACAGGCAGGGGAAGGACTGTGGGGCCTGATTTTTTAAAAAAGTCTACGGGCCATGAGTTTGACACCTCTGATCTAATTGGTTCTAAGCTAATTAGCTAAGAATTAGCATACATACACAAGCAGGTTAACTCTTTCATGACTGAAGTGTAACACTTGCAATATCCCAAACCGCTGCTTGCAACATACATATTATTTTATTTCTTTGGAATGTTCATATTACTCTCTTCAGAACCACTTACATGCAGTTCCAAAACACAAAGCTATATAATAATCATCTTATCATTCAAAATAACATTTCGACTACTCAGACCAACATACTTGATTGTGTGCAATTCACCCAGTTGTTCCTCTTCGCTTTTGGACACCTTCCCGGCTTCCATTTCTAGCAACTTTACAATGGTTTTTATCAAACCATGGACGTTCCTAAGAAAATGAACCCACAATATTACCATCAGTGCTATTTCTCTGCAGAACTCTAAAGAAGAGATTCTTTATAGTTCCAATGCCCCCTTCTAGTCTGCAATAACTCACTTGTGAATGCTGTTAATACTGTATGCAAAAAGGGGTGCGGGCATGATTGTACCTATTTATCCTACCCCCATCAAGCCTAGATAGTTGCATTCTGTTTCCAGCAGGAATAGCATATTGACCTGTGGGTGGTTCATTTGCCCAAAGCCTGCACTTAAAACTCCAAAGCATCCAGCATCAAACCACATAGTTGACAAAAAGTTTGAAAATAGTAAACATGCCTCAACATCCCTTGAGAATTTTTGGGCTAAGTGAAGTTAGACCTGAGAAAATTTAGTGAAACACATAATTTTCTGAAAAGGAGTGGAAAATATGTTTTGAATGGTACAAGTCCTGGAACCCCAACTCTGGGGTCACTACCATGACCCTATAATACAGCACAGGTGGAAAACCAAATTACAAGCCTTGAGCAAGAAAACAGTGTTCTCTAAGCAAAAAGCCTTGAGCAAGAACAACAGTGTTCTCTAAGCAAAAAGCAGGAAGCCTGTGGTCCATTAAGCTTTGGTTTCACCATAGCTCGTCTTCCTTTTACCTTTTACCTGTTTACTTTAATTGAACCCCACCCACCCACATGCCCCTGCCATTTAAGGACATAAGGAGAGATACAAGATACAAAGGCATCCAATTATCTCCACCAGGCAGGCCTCAGAGTAGAACAAGGTAAGTTAAAATTATCAAATGCATAGGATATCACATATTCTTAAATCAAAGAAAATTCTGTCAAGCCTGTTAGGATTTTTAATACAAATTCAATCAACGCAAAAAGGGCTTGATGATTTTTCTCCTTACAGCAGCAAAATTCTAGATTAAGCCGGAGAGCCAGGTTAGTGTTGTCTTTACCTTCAGTTTTATCAATCACGTTATTATCCTGCCCTCCCACCACCAAGTTGGTGAGTGTCTTCCCCTCCTTCATTCTGTCCTCACAAACACCATGAGGAAGTGAAGGCAGAAAGGGAGCCTGCTCCGCCTGAAGTCTTAATTAAGCTTAATGGCCAAGTGGAGATATGACCTCAGGCCCTCCCTGTCCAACGTCCCAGCCACTGCCCTACCCAGAATTTCTAAGGAACACTTTGGAACAAGGAGCGGACCCGTTTGTGAAAAACAGACTGTGTTATTTTTAGAATTTGAATAACATGCTGACTTCTATGAGAATCTCAAAAAACTTGTCCTTCAATTACTTCTAAGGTGGCAATCCTAAAAACACTTTCCTGGGAGTAAGCCCTAATGAATAAAATTGAATTGGAATTGCTTCATGAGTCTCCCAGTCATCACACTTGTATAGAAAACCTTGAAAATAGCACTATCAGGGAGTGGCCCAGATACTAAAAGCTCCAGAATCATGTAGGACTTTTAAAAAATCATGATTTCTAAGCCTCATCATGTAGCAGGAGGATTATATGTATTCCAACTGTTCTGAATCATATCTTTAGAGCCCTAGGCCATTCTAACTGGCCCCATGCCTTGAGAGAAACAGAGGCCTCGACTATTCCAAGCCTGCCAAATTTCAAAGACAAGCAACATTGAGAGTCCAGGTGTTGTGTTCTAGGAATCACAGAAGACAGTTCTGTGTCAAGTCCAGCCTCTGGGGATTCATGCATCCAATATAAATGAGGACAGTAGTACTTTATCAAGGCAGCATAATTCAAGGTATAGTGGTCTTGCCACAGTATAGTTTTCACCACAATGTTTCCTGCTGCAGCGTATACTCCTAGAGGAATCAGCAGATTGTCACCTTGAAAATGGCACTCTGCTTGCAGGAAAACCTAGTAAAATAAATATGCCCAAAACATGAAAACAAACAGGCTACGGTAAGGACAACACAAAGAGCCATTACCTGGCAGAAGGAATCAGGTTGAGAGTTCCATTAAGAACATAACTGAACTCTGCATGACCTTGCACAGTAAGTGTGACCAAGGCCTCACAACACACTGTCCGAACAACCACATTGTCACTGCAGCACTTTTCCCAAAGCAAACTTAATGCAGGGGTCTGAAATTGAAAAAAAGGAGGAAATAACACTCAGAAATGCTGATTGATCAATCGGTCAAAGCATGGCTCCTACGTCTTTAATCTGGAAATTGAGGATCTAATGCACTGCATCATGAAGTCTTAGCCTTTTTAAAAATTAGTAACTGACACCATGGAATGATCCTCATACTTCTCTTTTAGCCTTTAGAAAGTTATACGAAGCCCATGTATTTATTTATTTAGAAAATGTGTATGTTGTCTCTTCAGACATCTGTTTGAGGGAGCTCACAAGAAAAAATTTACAACATGTACTTAGGAAAAAAAGTAAGGCTTTTTTAATATATTATGGATATTAGAAAGCTAATATCTATCTTAAACTACTATTTACTGCCATTTTTTCCCTTTATGGGGATTTGTTGTTTGATTTTGAAATCACTATAAATATTTACACATTACCCAAGCATACCTGAATATTGATTAAAGTCATAGCACAAAAAAGAATCTTGATCTGCAGACATGATCCTTGTGCAAGACTCCTTTCTGCACTACAATTTAATCAATCCCTAAATGTGCTGGTACACAATTGCAACCCGCAAGCAGAAGCAAGGGAGACACAAACTGATGAAAACTCCAGATTCAGCCATTACTCCTCCAGGTGAGACCTGGGGATCCCCCAGAATTACTGCTCATCTCCAGACTACTGAGATCAGTTCCCCTGGAAAAAATGGCTGCTTTGGAGGGTTGGCTCTTTGGCATTATATCCCACTGAAGTCCCTCCCTTCCCCAAACCCCACCTTCCTCAGGCTCCATCCCCAAACCTCTAGGTATTTCCCAACCTGGAGCTGGCAACCCTATGAATGGGGACCTCCCTGCCTTCATTCTGTCCTCACTGTCATCCTGTACTCCACTAAACTCCCTGTCATCCCCAGGCTCCACCCCCAAACCTTCAAGAGTTTCTGACCTGGACTTGGCAACCCCACCCTCCCTGTCCCCCACCAGTGGCCGAGGGGGACCTGGCAACCCTATTTTAGACCTTCTCCAAGTTAAAACTAAAATGTAAATGGAACATCATGCAAAACCCATAGAATTGTCTTTTTTAAAAAAAAAAAAGGGAATGGGGCAAGGGAAGGATATGTTCATATCTAATTTTAAAAACTAGTTAATTTAAGCTGTCTGAAAGGCCATAAAACTGAAGCATCTTGTGAAAGTTCTCCTAAGAGAACAGCAATGGCATAAGGAACTGCCTGAAAAGTTTCTTGGGATTCTTACAGCCAAGTCTTTCTGTCACTACCATAACACAGTCCACTACTATTAATTATTTTTCCCTGTAATGTTCCCAGGATGGTATACAAAAGCATATTCATGCAACCACAGAAAAGCAGCTTCCAAAAGTGATGTAACTAAAAGAAAAGGGTGCAAGTAAAGCAACATACCTGGTTTGTTGACTGGCTTATCTTCTCAGATGAAACGTTTTCTTTCAGCACGGCAGCAACAAGGTGGCTCACAGCCTGTGTAGAAAACATAAATCACTAAAAAGGTAATTGAAATTATGCCCATTATCACTGATGGCACAAACTGCTCTAGTGACAGCACCACGTGTTCCAACAGGAGTTCCAGAATTCCTTACAATCCCTTGGAGCAGCAGTTTTCAAGCTATAGGTCATGACTCTCCACTGAGTCATGAAGCCCTTTGTTGCTGAGCTGCAAGACTTATACAGCTGCCATTTTTGCTGCCTCCTAGAAGAACATCCTGCATAGACTGCAAATGAATCCTGCCTCTTGTTACACACAATCACAGAGTTGGAAGCGACCTCCAGGGTCATCTAGTCCAACCCCAGCACAATGCAGGAACTTCATAAACACCTCCCCCACATCTCCAGTGACCCCTGTTCCATGGCCACGAGATGGCAAAAAAAACCTCCAGAATCCCTGGCCAACATGGCCTGGAAAAAAAATGCTTTCTGGCCCCAGAGTGGTGATCAGCATTTTCCTGGATATGTAAGAAAGGGCTACAAGAACTAAGACTAATGCAACCCTTCCTGCCACAGCAGTCGATAGGAAAAACTGACAAAAACATGACCTGCACTCCCACATCTTTCACCTTCTCACCCAGGTAAGGGCTGTGCCAGAGAGTATAATTTGTTCCCACATGGTTGAGCAAAAAAGGATAATAAACCTTGCATTTTATGAGTCACCCTACCCTTTCTGTCACATCCTGGAGACAGCACTACCTCTCAAGACGACAAGTCTGGTCAGCACACTTTAGCCTCTACCCCTCTCAGCAGGGAATCCCCAATTACCAACACATGCCATTGTCGCAGAAAAAATTGTAATTGGTTGACTTATTTCACAATTTATGTCTTTATATTGTTTAGAACATTTAGAGGTACTAATGCTTAGAAGCTAAGATTTTAGCTGCTGAAACAGAAAATTAGGTCAATAGAAGGGAAGTTATTTCAGGACAGGGTTTTTCTGAGTTGGAGGTGATGGAAATATAGATAAGAGGGTCCATGTGCATGAGCCAGCACCATCTGTGTGCGTCCCACTGGTAGCAGAATATGGGGAAAGATTTTATTAGGGATTAAGAATGTAGATTCTCAGGCTAGAAAACTATATAAGGTTTAGAATTTTTTCACCAGCTTGCAGGTTGTCAGAACCAAAATGGTGTCTCTGGGCAAGTCAGCCACAAAACTGGGTTAAAGATCTTTAACATATATTGAGCATTTTTAGAGCTTTTAGAGAATTTAGAAATAGCAGGTATATGGTTACATAAGAAGTATATTAATTAAGACATAGAGTAAGTCTAACTACTGAGATTGCTAACTATTGAAACAGGAAAAGTTTTTTAATTGTATTAACTGGATTTTACCCGTATAAGAATTTATCCTAACTGAAAATGATGTACTGGAGCTAACTAGAAGTGTAATGTGAATTTGTTTGCTAACTGTTCTTGCTTTCCTAGTAATAGTTTAAGTCTGATATTCTGTGAGAAGATCTGCAGTACAATAAAGTTTATTAGTTGTTTATAAAATCTGCTATTGGGTCTCCTGTACTGGTTCTATGGGAACGCCATATTGTTTGGAAATCGTGGTTTGGGAAAGTGTTTATGAACTATAGAAGGGGAAATTTCTCTCACAGCCTTCTTCTATATTGGGAAGCAGAAACTCGAGACTTCTCATCCAGGGGGCCTGATAAACTTCCTTCAAGCTTTATGGAGGCTGGGGAAGTGGCCCTTGTTCCAAGGATTTTCACCAAGTGCATAGCGACAGAGGCTCAGAATGTCTCCTGATTCTCCTGCAGGTTACATTCTTCCATGTGCCTTCCTCCTGTGTTGGGTGCTCCTCCACTCACTGAGATACCTTTCCCTCCTCCTGTAAGCCTCTCAAGAGCACTTCATGCATTCTGTCCATAAAATCTTCACCATCCCATACAAACTGAAGTACAGACAAGTGTGCCTCAAGTCCCTGTATCTTCTCCTCCAGTAGGGCTACCAACTTACACTTCCTGCAACTGTAATAACTGTTACCCCTGGATGAGAATATAAACATGCCACAGACTTTGCATGCCATTGTCTCAGCTCTCTCACCAGGCATGCTGCTGCAATCCATTTCAAAATTAGTTCAGTTTATTTTGCACTTCCCTGATAACTCCCCTGACAAACTGCCTCTCAAGACTACTTGTGAAAGGCTTGCAGAAGCAAAAAAGCAAAACAAAAACTTACATATAGAATGTAAGAGCTACTCACCTTTCTACAGGGCCCCCAGGCCAGACCTGCAGGCTAAGAGCCCCAGGGCAAGAGCCTTACACAATTGGTGAGGAGGAGCCTTACACAATTGAAGCCTCATCCAGCAGAGGGCAAGGCCAGCAGCCAGCCCCAGGCAAAACTGCTAAAGGCTGCAATCAGTTACAGCCAGGCAAAAGAGACAAACAGAAACCACACTTACTCAAACGGGCACCACTTTCCAAAAGGCTTTCCACATCCCTATTCTTTCAAAAACTGTCTTTCCACCCAGTAATCTCACAGTTAAGGAAAGAAAATTTAAAAACAAAAACAAAATAAAAATAAACGGTGAGAAGAACAGCAAGACTGCAAAGCAAGGTCACTCAGCCATGGAAAAGATTCCACCATGGAATTTGGATTATTCTTCACTGGGGTATTTTGTTTCCATTTCTTATCTCCAGCTTTTTTGGCCTGCTGCCCATGGTTCTTATCGTGAGGTCATAATTCTGGCTCCTCCTTTTCCTGAGACATGAAAGTGGTGTCATGTAGCTTCCTGTTACATAGTCACAGCACTCCATGAGTCCTTGATCTGGAAAGACCACTGTCATAGGGGATACTGGGGCAGGACTTCGTAAAATGCATGGTTGGACATAATCCAAGAGTTGCAACATCCTCTGCAACTATGCAAGGAATCCTTTTTGAATCACAAACACAAAGTATTCTGAAAAGTACTGCTGACTCAGCCAACCTTTTGAGGTTTTTGTGCTGCCAGGCCAGAAAGAATAATAAAAATTCAAGCTATAGATGTATCACAGGATCTATTTAAAAAACAGCATGTTTACAGCCAAATTATTACAGCCAAAAATAAGCCACTTTTAAACTTTACACGAGGGACAGATTAAGCCTTCCCACTGGACAAACTAAATATGCAATAATTTCCACAAAGCTTAACCAATGGACTTTTGATTCAAGGCTAGGATACTCCTCTTTTTATACTGAAAGCCTTGTATTTACTATTCATTGGCCCAAAAAAGGCGAAGCTTGTTGGCTTGTTCCTTATACCTTCTTATGCTCACTTTCTCTTTCCCATCTTCAGCTCTATAGGCCTGCTTCCCCTTCCACAAACACCAATTCCAAGAAATGTACTTCACCATTCATTCCTATATACAAAGTATGCATTCATTTACCTAGAGTAAAACAGAATGATGCACTCAGAAGCATCACTGAAACAGACACCAATCACACATCCTGCTCCATGGCCTCATTCAAGATTTCATCCTGACCAGACCTGCCTGGCCTCAGAAGCTGAACTGCGTCATGCATCTGTAAACCATTCTCTAAGTTAATCTTTATGAGAACCATGCAAAGTGGTTGCCGCATATGCAGCAATGGTCATTAGGTCACCACAGGCCAAGTGTCAGAAACACATATGACAGAGGTACAACAACCCTGGCAACCACGTGGAATAGTACTGGCACCTGTCATTTTAAAAAACACATAATTTTTGTTTATTTACGGTATTTATACCCTGCTTTATCTTCTCAGTTTCAAAGTAGCTATATCACCATAGCAAAATAAGAACCTGCATTTAACATCACCTAAACCACTGGAGGAAACTGTGGAAATGAAGACGATCTGAGATACACCTAGTTATTTATTTTAGATATATTATTATTGTATCGAAACATCACTATATAGCACCTTTTATATTTTATGGTTTTATAACATTGTATGTTTTATATTGCCATTGGCTTGTTAGCTACCCTGATACTGCTTTGGTAAGGAGGGCTGGATATAAATCTAATAAAATAAAATAAACTAGATACGCCAAAAGAACACCACTGCCATAACCATCAAAATACATCAGAAATCACTTTAGTGTTATGAAAGGGATTCACATCATTCTTTGTGTAATTCTTACAACCACCCTTTAATGTAGATCATTATTATGGTCCCCATGTAGCAGATCCGGGGCAGAGGCTGAAGGATGTGACAAAGCCCACCATAGCCAAGATAAAATTCAAAGTGCAAAGGCAAGCAAGTATCAGAATGTAAGAGTGCTGCTAGATCAGAACAAAGGTCCATTTATCCCTGTATCCTGTTTATAGCAGTAACCAGCTTGTCACCTCTGGGAAAGCCCAAAAGCAGCCCATGAAGAGCAGCCTTTCCCTTTTTCTGCACAGCAACTACAGTTTCTTTGTTATGAAATGCCTCAGCATAAAAAGAAACCATCAACATGAAGCCACTTTCTGACTTTAAAGGGAAAAGCAGACACTAAGTGCTCTGTTCTAGGTTCTGCAGGTAGCTGCTGTAGGAGCTTTCCCAAAAAAAGGAAGAAATCCTCTGTGTATTTTTATCAACTGGTGCTTCAAACTCTAACAGAGATTTCCAAAGTTTCACAGAATATGAATCATGAGGAACAATGAAATAAAAATATGCTTAAGGGTATGGGCATGAAATGTACACTTTATTTATTTATTTTATGATTTATATCCCGCCCTTCCCAACAAGTGGCTCAGGGCGGCTCACAACATAAAATTTCACATAAATAAAATTTAAGCATAAAACAGTTAAAATAATTAATACATTTAAAATTTTAAGACATTTAAACCATTTAAAACATTAGGGACTTTCTTCTCTCTTGCAGCCTCACACCCTGACAACTTGCTTTTTCTAATTCTCATATATGTGTACACACAGGCACACACAAACCTGAAAGCCCTTCACAGCTGGGGACTGATTCAGTTTTCTCAGATCATCTGTTATACTAGCGTGCTCGTTTCAAAGATTTTGCTCCGCACTCACAGAATAATTCCCGAAAACAAAGGATGAGACCAGTGGCATCTTAGAGGCTAACACAACTTATTCCAGTATAAGCTTTTGCAAAACAGAATTCATCAGAATACCCCAGGATTGTTCTACGTGGCTTTAAAAAAATTACAAGACATACCAACCAGACAGTTACCTCACCTGTGACTGTATAAGGGTGTTAGGAAAATCAAACCTCTTTCTGATTTCTTCTGCCATCGCTGCACCTGTTACCTAAATCCTATTCAAGTTCTGCAACAAAGAAAACAAAGTATGATAATACAGAACAGATACACATTAAATAGTCAACTCAGGTTACAATGTAAAACAATATTCACATGGGACGGCAAGAAATCCAATGCAAATGAAAAACAAACATTCCAGAAATCTAAAGCAGATGAAAAACAAACATTCCTCCAGTAGGATAAAACATGTAGCAACATAGGGGATGTTTTTAAACATGAAGTACATTGAAGACTGTCAGAAAACACAATCATTATTAATCTAGATATGCATGAAAATGAGGCAGTGCTTTCCAGAGAAAGAAACTGAATATGCATCAATGTAGTTGGAATACAAAGTTGTCTTTACCACTTGTAGCCCTGTGCTTTAGTACCGCACTCTTTTGCAAGTACTCCTTTACAGCTAGCAACATTCAGCCCATATTTTGGGATGTTGTGAATACTTCAGTTGCCCTGCATTATAACACATGATCACAGATGGCAGGTACCTGACCAGCGTGACAAAACGTTTGAATGCATGACTCAAGGTCCAGCCTCTTTAGTTGAAAAGCGACGTTTTAATTATTCTAACATCTCTTTAACAAGCATGACTGCTCCAGAAATGCATATATTCAAAGAGGAGAAATCTTGGCTGAAATCGGTTAATTAGATTTGGTATCCCCACCCCATCCCTCTTCAGTGATCAAAATTCCCCCATCCTCCTTGAAAGTCTGCCCCAAATATGTTAAGGACACTTCAGAAGTCCCACAATCAAAACGAGTAAAATCACTTTCCTGTAGGTGCAAAAGCATTTCACGCAGCACCACCAAAAGTGCAAGGGTGGCAAGAGCAAAAAGTTTGACATCACATCCCCCACGCCGCTGCCGACTTGTAAATTTCAGGGTTTGCGTTCAGTTTCCCCCCCCTACCCAAAGACCCGCACAGCCAAAGACAAGGTACTCGAATATAGCAGTTGCCAACATTCTAAGCAGGAATTCCAAAGCCAGGAAAACAAATCCCTACAAAAGGGCATCTCCTCAGCGACCAACCTGCTTTCCACCTGGACTATATTCTGTCACACGCAGCACCAACATTCCACGCCGACGTATTCCAAGAGCGCAGACTCAGGAGCTGTCGCGCTCCCTCCCTCTCTCTCCACCAACAAATCAACTAAGAGGAAGGGAGATTCGGCTTCCTAGTTATTACTGAGCATGCTCAAGAGAAGGAGCATGCGTGTTATGAAAAATGAAGCCCTCCGACAGCCCAGACTGTAACTGAGTGGTTTGTTTGCAGAACGCGTGAAATACTATGTTATTGAGTTCATTTTATATAAGTATGCTTTGGTTCATGATGTTTCTATGCGTAATCTCAATGTCCTTAAAAGATCTCCACGTTTTATCACAAGCCGGTTCTACGGAGTTCAATACTACTTGAAAGTGTGTGCTCGATGCTTCCCCACATACAAATACTGGGAAAGAGCGATTATTCTTAATATACTCCTCTCCAGATTGTCACTGTTTACAAATCATGAAGTTCAGAGTAGGCAGGGTTATTCTTTCCATACTAAATTTCATTTTCTCACGCTTCCATTGTTTGCTATTGTTTCCATTTAAACATCAACCATTGGGAAAGTTTTCCCAAACCCCACGATCACCACTTTTTTTCCATCTCCGAAATTATTTCGTTAGTAGGAATAAAACCCATTGTGAAGAAAAATACAATGGGCTCTAGAAAGAGGCTCTGGGCGACTGCCCCCCACCCTTCCTGTATTCCCACCAACCCTAGTGAAGACATTCACCCCCCCCCCCCCACTCTTGGTGTCTTCCCATGCACCCCCCAACTACCACCCACCCCCAACCACCTCTTCCTTTCAACTACCCCCATACCCTTAGCACTCCACTACTTCCCCCACCTATGACATTCACGCATCCTGTCCCACCCTTGCTGTCTTCCCACCCACCCAGCAGCCGGAACAGATGCTGGCTCCACCCCACCCACCCACCCGTATGTTTGTGTGTGTTCCCATGTCTGTGCTGGCTCAAAGCCCTGAAAGAGGCCCAGAATTAGGGTTGCCAAGTCCAACCCCAGAAATATCTGGGGACTTTGGGGGTGGAGCCAGGAGACACTGGGGTGGAGCTAGGGGGAGGGGGGGAATGGCGCCGGGGAGCGTGGCGAGCCGCCATGCAGCTGCCGCCTCTTCTCCGCTCGCCGTGGCTGCTGCTCCGAGATGGGCTCAGCCTGAGCCCATCTTGGAGGAGCAGCCACGACGAGCAGAGAAGAGGCGGCAGCAGCGCGGCGGCCTCGCCCGCTCCGCCTCTGAGGTGGAAGCGGAGGGGGGGTAGAGGCGGGCCGGGAGCGTGGCAAGCCGCAAGTCCGGGTCCTAGAAGGGCCCGGATTCGCAGCTCGCCATGCTCCTGGCCTGCCTCGCCCTCCCCTGCGCTGCTGCCGCCTCTTGGCTGCTCCTCCGAGATGGGCTCAGCCTGGGCCCATCTCGGAGGAGCAACTGCGGTGGGCGGGGAGGGGGCGGCAGCAGTGCGGCGCGGCGGCCTCTCCAGCTCTAGGATCGGGCGGCTCGCCATGCTCTCCGGCACCGTTTCCCCCCTCTCCCCCCGCTTCCATTTTTTGGGGAGTGGGGGAAGAGGGTGGAAATCCTGGGGTCCCCCGCCAGGGCGGGAGGGTTGGGAAGCCTACCCAGAATGGAGATAAGGAAAAATAATTATGCAGGGGCATGACAATGGTAACACAGATGCTTAAGATCAGCATTCCTTTTGTTTGCAGGACATTGTTTCTGCCTTTTCCTGTCATATTCTGCGTTGCAGCATTTAGCATCAGCATGAGCTTGTGGCGTGATCTGGATTTTTTGGCTTGGCATGGTTGTATTATGGTATATCATAGAGTATATGCCTCAAGGTGGCCATTTTCTGTAGGGGAATTGATCTGACTTCAGTGTTTCACCTCCCTCCCATCCCTACAGCCTCTGCCTAGAAAAAGTACAATCCGGGGATCAAAGCAGGAGGGAAGCAACCTCAGCAGGGCATAATGACACACAGTCCACCCTGCAAAGCTGCCATATTCTCCAGGAGAGCTGATCTCTGCCATCTGGAGAGCAGTTGTAATCCTGAGTGATCTCCAGCCCTCACCTGGAGATTGGCAACTATGATTCCCAAGGGGGAAATAGCTTGTTTGGAGGGTGGAGTCTATGGCATTGTACCTGTCTGAAGTCCCACCCCTCCTCAAGCCCCACCTTTCCAGGCTCCACCCCTCCAGGAATTTCCAAACCTGGCATTGGCACCCCTATCACCTTCTCAACCAACCATCAGCCTACCATTATCTGCCCTCTGACTTCCGCTTTCCATCTCCTTCCCCCTCTCTGCAGCCTTTACCTAGGAAAAGGACAGTCTTTCACCACAGTGAGAACCAAAGCAGCTTACATCATTCTCCTCTCCCCCTCTTTGATCTGAACAACAACCCTGTGAGGTACGTTGGGCTGAAAGTATGTGAGTGGTTCAAAATCACCCAGTTAGCTTCCACAGCAAGAACCTGGGTCTGGCAGACCCTGCTCTGAAGTGCTAACTCCTATGCCACAGTGGCTGTCATGGGGGGCAACTGCTGAACAGTAGCAAGCAGCCAGGCCTAGGGTAGCCAGCCTCCAAGTAGAACCTGAAGATCTCTTGGGATCACAACTGAACTCCAGACAACAGATCTCTCTTCCCCTGGAGAAAGTAACTGCTTTGGAGGATGGACTCTATGGCATTATATTCAACTGAAGCCTCTTCCTTTACTGACAGAACCAAGCTTGGTTGCCTAGCAACAGCAACTGCCTAGCAGCTTCCCCAGTGGGCCCAGCTTCCCCATCTGTCCTGGGCTGAGTCTGAGGGGAGGAGGGAGGGTGGAAATGACAGGAAAGAAGCAGCTGCCATGACCTCTGAGGAAACGCTCCCAGTGGGTCCAGGTCTTGCTGCCAAGTTGCATTACCACCCTTGTTCCCTTTCTGTTCACTGTCTTCCCACCACTGCTGCCTACTTTCTCTTCCAGACACCACAAAGAGTGAGTAGGCAACAGCAGGCAGGAGAGAGGCGTGGACTCAACCAATGGAATACAACCCAGAATGTGCAACCCAGAAAGGTGCAGTGCTGTGGAGGTGTGCTGAATTGGACACCCCCCCTCCCCAGCGGCAGTGGGGGAGCCAGTTAGCCCTTCGTGCTGCAGTTTAAGGACCCGCTGATCAGATTGGTGGGCCTTACAATTTGCTTCCTCCCACACGGACATCTGGATCAAAGCCCCCACAGCCAGGTTGCACTGTGTGCTGCTGGGCCAGGGCACCCAGCATAGCCACTGGCAGCAGCACTGAAGGGAGTTCTGCCCCATTGCCTCTCAGGTAAGTTGGTAAGGAGTGGCTAGCATCCATGCGGGGGGGGGGGGTAAGACTGGGGGTGAGGGGCACATTTTGTCCTGGGGGTGGATGCCAGGAAGTTGGGGTGAAGGCACCTTTGCCTGGGGCACTAGGCACCCTAGCACCAGCACTGGGAACACAACAGAACTTGAGTGGAGGTTGACAGGCTAATGACTGATGGAGTGCACATCACAGCCAATGGGAGAGCCAGAAAGTGCCAATACACTTGGGCTTTTATAGAGAAAGAATGAATTCCCATGCAGAAGCCCCAAAAAACGGGGGATCCCCTGCTGGGAACTGGGTAGCAACAGGGTTGTTGTGACAATAAAATGGAGGAAAGGAAAACAGCGTCATGAGCTGCTTTGAGTTTAGGGTTGCTACGAGCAGGAAGGGCTTGGAGATTTCCTGGGATTACAATTGATCTCCAGACTATAGAGATAAAAAGAAATCTGCTTTGAAGTGTAGCTGGCATTATACTCTGCTGTGACCAGGTCTATGACCAGGACTCCGCTTCCCAAACCCTGTCATCTCAGGCTTCACCTCCAAACCTCCAGCAATTGCCCAACCCAGAATAGGCAACTCTGTTGGAGTTCCCATTAAAGAGAAAAGCGGGGTGCCAATAGTGACATTAAATAAAGTTTATAAAGTGTTGTCCACTGTGTGGTGAACTATACTTGGTAGACTGACAGTTTTGAAGGAATGGCCATTGATGATATGATGGCCCTGATTGTGGGACCCTGGAGATGTCTATCAGTCCCATCTGTGGTCCCACTGACTATAAGGCAGCTTTATATTCTCTTCAGCAGAGCTCTTGGTAAAGTATGCAGAAATCAATGAATCACAGAAAGGAGTGTCACAGTTTAGAATTTATTGTAGGAATCAGTCAAAGTAAACCCTGCCACTTAAAAAAAATTATTCTAAAGCTCTTAATCCAGGCAGTAAAATATAACTTGAGCAAAACAGACTTCATTATTACTATCATTAAGGGTAATTTAAAACACCATAAACGTTGAAATACAACCGCTTCTAACAGAAATGGTAGGTGGCTATATATGACTCAAATCTTGACCAGCGGTGGCCTTCTTTCAGACAGCTGGAAAAATGAATTGCAAATATTATATATCATTAGAGGATGAAAAGGAGCCCCTAATAGAAGCCCCTTCTCTGCAGTATAACTTCAGCAACAGCCAAGCCCATCCTAAAACTCATGGCTAGGAACAAACACTGAGCAGGAGGCAAGCTCTTTTTGTGAGAACAAACACAGTCCTGCCCAACTTCTTTCAGGAAAATTACCCACACAGGTTTCAGATAACACTTGCATTTCTTGTCTGAAGCTGCTTTTTTTCTCTCCCCACACTCACAGCTACTTAACAGACACTGTCCCATGGCATGGTTATGTATAGATGTGAACCTCTGATTGTGTACAGATGTGAACTAAACAACTACATGAGCAGTTCCAACTACATATGCTTTTTCTCAGCGGAAATCGGTTGTACCCAAGTACTAGCTTCTCAAGTCATATATGCACTCTCCACTGCATCATAGAGAAGTATCTGTCATGCCACTAGAGATGGCTAACTGGCCCATGCTATTGGAGACATAGATTGTCAGCAATCTATTTAGGAATGCAGCTAGACATGAAGTGATGCAGCCTAACCTTGGCTGTACAAAACTCCTAAAGAGGAACAGGCAAGGGAGATCAATTAGGTAATCCTAAATTGATTTATGCATTTCTAATCCCATTGACTTCAATTGATTTTAAAGGGTGTAAATCTGTTTAGGACTGCACTGCTAAAGGTGCAACATGCTGTCACAGGTGGGAAGAATTAAACATTTACCCAGCCCAAACTTTTCTCCCTGCAAGTATGTCTCACTAAACATTTTGTTTCTGGTGAGAATAATTTTTCTCATGGGAGAAAAACAGCTGGAAAAAAGCAATTTTAGGTGCAGACAACATATGTGTGGCAGGAAAGGTTGCACTCTTCTCCCTGCTTCCCTTTTCCCTGTTTAAAATCTTCCTCACCTACTCCCTGTTTTAGAAAGAATTGTTAGGACCCTCATTTTGAAATATTGGTCTCATCTACTTTGAGACAAACTCCTCTAAGTTACATTTAGACATTTTTTGCTTGTGCAAAAAAAAAACCAGTTAGTTCACCAAACATAAGTAGCAAATCCCAGCTTGTTTGTAACCCCAAATTGTCTTCTTCTTCTTCTTGCCTCCACTCCATGTCCCTGTGCTGCCATCTCAATAACCAAATTACCATATCCATTTGTCAGGCTGCAAATGGCAGTGCTACTCAACAAACTGTGGCAATTCAGATTTCACATAAACTACAATTAGTGTAAGTTGTGGTTAACAAATCAGCTACACACCCTAGTCTGAAATTGATACGATCTGCATTCAGGTATCAAGATAAACCATGGTCTGAATGCAGCCTCAGATTCTTCTATCATGAGTGATGAGAAAGGGTATCCATTCAGCAATCTATTGCCTTGAAAACGCTATGAGGTTACCATAAATTATCTGCAACTTGACAGTGCGAACTCTTCATTGATATGGAGATAGAATTGGCATCTAAATTAGGGTTGTCAATCCCCAGGTTGGAGGCCCTTCCTCAGCTTCAGGATCATCAGAAAGCGGGGAGGGGGGGAGTAATGTCTGCTGGGCACTCCATTATTCCCTATGGAGACCAATTCTCATAGGATATAATGGGAAATTGATCTGCTGGTATCTGGGGCTCTGGGGAGACTGTTTTTTGAGGTAGAGGCACCAAATTTTCAGCATATCATCCAGTGCATCTCTTCAAAACTCCCACCAAATTTCAAAAAGATTGGACTAGGAGGTACAATTCTATGAGCCCCCAAAGAAGATGCCCCTATCCTTCATTATTTCCAATGGAGGAAAGGCATTTAAAAGTGTGCAGTCCATTTAAATGTGATGGCAAGAACTCCATTTGGAGTTCAGTTATACTTGTCACAACCTTGCTCCTGGCCCCACCCACAAAGTCCCCAGATATTTCTTGAACTGAATTTGGAAACCCTAATCTGAATGTATTGCAAAGTCAATTCCCTGAACTTATTCTGTGGTAGGTGATCCACTGTTCCTAGTGAATGCCCATTATATCTGTGATGCCCATCTGTAAGCAGGGATTAACTGCTACCCCAGGTCTGCGAAAGAAACATTATCATTGTGTTAGACAAACTATAATTCATTGATGGAAATGGAAGCTGTAGGTGGCACACAAGTGATTTTCTCTTCTGGGCTTCTCTAGTATTAGGTTACACTAGGTACCCAAGCTGTTTGGCTTTGTCAATCTGCTTTTTTATTTCAGTGACTGGGGTTTGAATATAACATGAGAATTATTCAACAAACATATAATGAATAATCAGTTTACATATGAAGCTGCCTTATACTGTATCAAATCCTCTGTCCATCAAGTTCAGTATTGTCTACCCAACTGACAGCCGCTCTTTATCATTTCAGCAAGAAGTCTTTGACATCACATACCACCTGAACCCTGGAGATGCCAGGGACTGAACACCTGCACTTTCTGCATGCCAAGCAGATTTTCTCCAACTGAGCCACAGCCCCTGCCCATGGTCTGCACAGATTGTATGTGTGTCCATTGTAACTTCTGAACATGGCTTGTGTTATCATCTGTTACTGGAACTGTGAATTGTCATTGTTGTTATTTTATACACAACTCACTCTTGCGTAAAAATGTCACAATATCTTACCTCTTGAATTTCATTGCCTTTTGATCCTAAGTTTATATGTCCTGTCTGCCCGTCTGTCTTGAAGATGCCACAAGCTGATGCTAAATATCATTGCAGACTATGGAATAATGTTGTCTACAGTGTTCTATAGTTATTTAGTTATAGTGCTATAATCATGTTATTGTTTAAGATCACTGAATGAAAAATCTGTTGAGACATATGAAAGGTTCATTTGGAATAGACCCTGGAAAAAAGACATAAGCCAAATCTCATCAAAGTTAATGAAAGGATTCCCTTGCTTCCACAGGCCTTCAGTTATTAATTCCAGGGAACTTGGCTTTGATTTTTGCACTAAATACATTCAAGAAATGAAATTGATTTTGTTAAAAACATTTGATTTTACTTATTCCAGTTAGAAAACCTGGAATTTATGCACTGATCAAAGGAGATTAAATTACCATTAAATTATAAGCATGGTCACTGTGCTGTTCTGAGGAAATAAATATAAATACACAGCAGCTACAGTTAAAGAGTGCTGCCTTCACTTTTCTTGGCCAGTGCCCTTAACAGGCATTTGAAAGTCAGAAATTAAGCAGATTCGTTTTTTTCTAAAAAGAAGATGAAGTGATGAGGGGAAAGTCACCTCTTGAGATACTGTGGCTTAGTGGTAGAGCTTCAGCTTTGAATACAAAAGGTCCCAGGTTTGATCTTTGGCATCTCCAGTTCTTTAAATAAATAAATAAAAATACTAGGTATAAGTAGGTTAGGTGAAAAATCTGAGACCTTAGTGCATAAACAAAACTAACATCAGTAGACCAATGGTTTGACTCCGTATAAGGCAGGTAAATAGACCACCTATCCTGCAACTGTTACATGCATAACAGTCATGCTAGAAAAGGTTACAATGTTGTGATAAATTGATAAACTGCTGTACCATCTCATATAATGCCTGGTATCTAGCTACTCCTGAGCATGGGTGGCTCAGTATATTAGTTTCTAAGCCAAACACTGGTTTTTTGACCTGTAACTAGCTATTATCATCCTTACAGCAGCTGGGAAGCTTTTGTTTGATAAGAATAGAAAACAGTAATTACTCCTTTTAATTATTTTTCTGAAATGTTGTATAAAACAAAAAGGCAGTCTTAATGCTGCCACAGAAGCTATATTAGATATCTGAGGTCAATGATGTTGAGGTAATTTTGTTGACTCCATCAAAGGTTGTCTCCATTTGCCTGTTAATCATAAAGTGCTGCTGTAAATCTTACTCTTCATTCTAAATCAATACAGTTATACCACAATATGTCACCACTGTCCCCAAGCAGATGATAATGGCATGAGACTCAAGCTGGCTTTCAAATATTGATGTCATCCTAACCTCAACTATTTTAAAAGTAAAAATGACATGGAGACAACCTGTCTGGAATTAGTCCACTGTGGAAAAGAAAATAATGTAAGATGTTAAAATGGAGATTGCTGGTTACTATGGACTCTTTGGTCCTTAAAATAAATAAATACACATGAAATAAATAAATATACATCAGTATTTGAAAACCAGCTTGAATCTCAAGGTTTAGCACCCATATTAGTTGAAGCCTGGAGAGCACATGTAGAGTAGGGTCTAAAAACTGGAACTGTTCCTTTGTTTGGGGGCTCTTTTGACATTATTTGGAGGGCAGTTTTTAAGATGGAGGATGATAGAGGAGAATAATACTAAAGAGAAGTTCAGATGCACCAGGGATGGAGGCATACTGGAACTGCCAAAGGTCAGCTGTAACATGGATTGTGGATTCTTTAGTTAGCAACTGTCTTTTTGTTTGTTTTCCTTAGTGCACGTAGATTCTGTCCTTTGTATTGCAGTACCCTGAGCCGCATCTTGTAGAAATAAAATTTGTTTAATTTGAAAAAGTTTGTACAAGTCCTTACCCACTTGTGTGGCCACTTTGCATGCTACTGTGACACCAACATGAGGTTGACTTCAGGCAGTCCATGTGAGAGATGAAGGGGCTAGACTTTTCCTAAAGCAGTGGCAGCAAAACTGTGGCTGGTCTTGCCCCTCAAAGTGACAGAGACCATGACAGGCTCTTTTAAAAAGAAAATGAAATATTTCAGTTAAGGTATGTTAGAGGGGTAGGTGGGATGCTAGAATAACCTGCAGAACTTTTTTTGCATATTAGGTCACACACCCCTGACACCAAGCCAGCTAGAACTGCGTTCCTGCACATTCCTGCTCAATAAAAGCCCTGATAACCAGTATATGAAAGGAGTGGCAGGCAGACATTTTTGTATGCCTAAAGTGCTTCTTAGAAGTGCTTTAGAAAAAGGCAAATGATGGAGGTAAACAGTTCCAGTAACTCAAGTATGAGCCATGTAAAGTGCACTAAAACAATCGTGCATGGGCTTCTGTGTGTATTTATTACTGATTGTCAGACATGGTGGATATGACTTCCAATTTAAAAAGTCATTCACAACAACCAGTACTTAGGTTGCAGAAACTTTATGGATTATAGAAACACCAGGTCAGTTATCAGTAATGGCTTAAGCTATATCCCTTATGCAAATAGTCTTTCTTATACTGTCTAAAATGATCCATAAATAAATATAAAATGCTTTCCATGGTTCATCATTCCTGAATAACTTTAATTTCCTTGAACCCCACAAATGTTCTACCACTTCCAAACTTGTCATACCAATTGTCTATCTAGCTCAACATTGTTTGTTGTTATTGCCAGAGGTCAAGTTTATTTTATTTCTGAAATGCTGTTTAATGGGATTTTCCATCAATTCTTGGACTCTGCAGAGCTTTGTGTCCCCCTTTTTTTACTTCTGATAAAGCATACCATCCCCAACCACTTGGATTCTGGTTACAAAAAATTCTATAGGTGTTTCTGGTGTTTGTTAGCTGAATTTTTCAATCTAAAAATCCCAGTGTGTTTCCCCAAAGGATAGATGAAGTTTGCTATAGATTTAGATTTCAAACTGCCATTGACTTCTTTTTTTCTTTTTTTTTGCATTCTCTTTTTTAATTAAACTTGTAAAAACACTATACAAGTGCAGTCAAATATTCACAAAATCTTAACCCTTTAAATCCCCCCTCCTCCCCAGACAAAAACCTTTAATAACACATCTATACCATTATCCTAGGATCAGTTTCAAACAGGTGAAGTTCAAGAAGTAGATACAACAAGATTTTTTTTAAAGCTGCAAAATAAACTCCCTACATAGAGAATGCATACTGACGAGTTCAAAAGAGCTCAGGTGTGCATTCCATGCATTCTATAATCCAGGGGTCCCCAACTCCTGGGCCGTGGACTGGTACCAGTCCATAGCCTCTTAGCAACTGGGCTGTGAGTTGTATAATTATTTCATTATACATTACAATGCAGTAATAATAATAATAAGACATTGGATTTATATCCTGCCCTCCACTCCAAATCTCAGAGTGGCTCACAATCTCCTTTATCTTCCTCCCCCACAACAGACACCCTGTGGGTGGGGCTGAGAGAGCTCTCCCCAAAAGCTGCCTTTTCAAGGACAACTTTGTGAGAGGTACAGCTGACCCAAGGCCATTCCAGCAGCTGCAAGTGGAGGAGTGGGAAACCAAACTCGGTTCTCCCAGATAAGAGTCCACACACTTCACCACCACACCAAAATAAAGTGCACAATTTATCATCCCGAAACCACTGTCTTCCACAAAACCAGTCCCTGATGCCAAAAAGATTGGGGACTGCTGCTATAAGCCATTGACGTCTTGAAACAGGATAGGGTTGCCAGACCCCTGGTGAATGGCAGGAGAAAACCCAAGGGGTTCTGTGTAAACCAGCTTCAGTGATCACACAAGGAACAGCACTGAGAAAATTAAATACTTTCTTATAAACACTCTCATATAACTAAATTTTTAACGATCATACGTTATGATAAAAAATTCCAATCATAAGTGTAACAGAAGGACCTGTGTAGGCACTTGTAACAACAGTCTGAATCAGTAAAAAAGAGCCCTTCTACTTCCAAAGGATCCTCTGTCTTGCTTCCGAGGAACTCCAATGAAGATGTAGGTTTCACTTCATAAAATGATTCTTCAATGTAATATTCCAAAGCACAGCAAACACAGCAACGAGGTAGTACTTTATCTTCCCCCGTTTCAATAAAGCTTTGACTAGCTTTTTGTTGAACTTATCAGAGCATGGCAAGTTTCCAAAGGTTTTACACACAATTAAGTTTCCATTCATAGGGTCTATATTTATCTATAAATAATCTATATTTTTCTCAGTGCTGTTCCTTGTGTGATCATTGAGGCTGGTTTACATGGAACCCTTTGGGTTTTCTCCTGCCACTCTCTTCCATGTTCTCTGTTTGGTTTACACAAGACTCTTGGTGAAGGCAGTGGTCCTCCACTTTTTGAAGCTGGTTTTATCATAGTTTTTTGCCCAGATACCAGAATGTTGACCAGACCACTCCCTGTGCAACACCAGCGACAACGCGTAGGCCTTCTCATTTCTCCTTGTAAGTCCCCTCCTCCATCACCCAACAGTGGTTAGGTGAGACCTGGCAACCCTAAAACAGGAGAATCACAAGCGCTGATGGATTTTCCCTAAACTTTGAACTATTAAAGCAGTTATCTCCAGCATGGCTTCCATAGGCAGCATAGTGCCTGCTATTATGTTTCTTGGCACCCACAACAATCTTCTTCCCCATAGCATAACTTCCTAAAGCAAAGGGCCTATCCTGGCATTCCTCTACCACACTGCAGGAATAGCTTAGAAGACATCCTGCAGGGAGCATCCATTAGGTAACAGCAGTCTCCATCACAGGAGGATGCTTGTCTTAGAACCTTCTAACATACTATATTGATCCCAAGGCCCTATGGCAGCCCTTTTATGGCTGACTGAACCCTTGGCAGTCACTTTATGATGATGCCCCCTACCTGTTCCAAATATCCAAAAATGTCCGCAGGTACAACAAAGTTGGAGTTCTGTGTTCTAGTATAAGCCTTTTTAGAAAGATTGTATGCTGCATGCATTATTACTCTCTTATAAAATATCCCATAACGATGTCAGTCAAAGTAAAAGTCATGCCACCAATTTTCAAAGATTATTTTATTGAAATATCATCATCATGTACATACTTATACACAGCACTTGAAGAAAAAAAATCATCATCTATGCTCAAATTTTCTTGCTGACAATTCCAGTTATCAATAAACAAGGGCAACTTACCATTTTTAAAAAGAGAATATCTTCCTATTCTTAAACTTGTTCAGTGTGTTTGTCTATTATAGCAATTACTAAAGTCCTGTAAAGCCACTTTTGAGTTGAACAAATGGTTGAATTCTTCTATTTCTTTGCCTAAATTATTTTGGCAGCTATTAGTAGATTTATTATCAGAAGGTTGATATTGGCTTGAATAATAACAGAAAAGTAATGCAGCAAAGCCAATAATAATTGAAATTTTGGCTGCCCTTTTTTGTATAATTGGGGGCAATTATGTGTGTGTGTTTGAGGAGTTGGGAACTTGTTGCAATCTGTGATCCATTTACTTAGACTAGTTTTTATTAATTTTTACGTAAGATATATCCACATAATTCTCAAATATTGAAAACTGTTGTCTGGCAACCATTTTCTCCTGTGTCATCTTAATATCCAAGTATATCTACCTTGATTAGTGACTAAGTGTCTCTGCTCAATGGAAAGGACAGATGAGAGCAAATAAAGGCAAGGGGAAGAACAGCTCTAGCTTCCTATGAAATTAGCTACAGAACTAGGAAAAGTTAATAAAACATGTTGTAGGCCTCTAGAGAGTAATAAGAAAAGCTATTCTGAGTGGGAAGTTTTGTTGAAAGACCTGCAAGGGAGCTATTGGCTCCTGATTACCTCAAGAACATTTATGAAGAAAACCTTTTGGTAAAACAAAAAATGTTGACTGGAATAATCTATTCAATTGTAAATATGCAAGTGACAAGAATTAATTCTAACATGATTCCAAGGGAACCCCCACAGTCAGAGGCAATAAGCCTCTGAATTCCAGAGTCAGGAGGCAACATCAAGAGAAGGCCTCAATGTCCGTGCCCTTTTGTTGGCCATCCAGAGGAACTGGTTGGCCACTGTGTGAGACAGGATGCTGAGCTAGATGGCCCAATTGGTCTGATCTAGCAGGGTTCTTCTTATGTTCTTACGATATTTTTACCTTATTCTCTGTTTGTTTTACTGCTGGATACTATTATTCATTTGGATGGGGCTTGCTTTACTATTGATGACACTAAATTGTTCAGGGTGGTGAGAACCAGAGAGGATTGTGAGGCACTCCAAAGGGATCTGTTGAGGCTGGGTGAGTGGGCGTCAACGTGACAGATGAGGTTCAGTGTGGCCAAGTGCAAAGTAATGCACATTGGGGCCAACAATTCCAACTACAAATACAAGTTGATGGGGTGTGAACTGACAGAGACTGACCAAGAGAGAGATCTTGGGGTTGTGGTAGATAACTCACTGAAAATGTCAAGACAGTGTGCGATTGCAATAAAAAAGGCCAACGCCATGCTGGGAATTATTAGGAAGGGAATTGACAACAAATCAGCCAGTATCATAATGCCCCTGTATAAATTGATGGTGCAGTCTCATTTGGAGTACTGTGTGCAATTCTGGTCACTACACCTCAAAAAGGATATTATAGCATTGGAAAAAATGCAGAAAAAGGGCAACTAGAATGATTAAAGGTTTGGAACACTTTCCCTATGAAGAAAGGTTAAAACGCTTGGGGCTCCTTAGCTTAGAGAAACGTCAACTGCGAGGTGACATGATAGAGGTTTACAAGATTATGCATGGATGGAGACAGTAGAGAAAAAAGTCCTTTTCTCCCTTTCTCGCAATACTTGTGGGCATTCAATGAAATTGCTGAGCAGTCAGGTTAGAACGGATAAAAGGAAGTACTTCTTCACCCAAAGGGTGATTAACATGTGGAATTCACTGCCACAGGAGGTGGTGGCAGCTACAAGCATAGCCAGCTTCAAAAGGGGATTGGATAAAAATATGGAGCAGAGGTCCATCAGTGGCTATTAGCCACTGTGTGTGTGTGTGTATGTATTTTGGCCACTGTGTGATACAGACTGTTGGACTGGATGGGCCACTGGCCTGATCCAACATGGCTTCTCTTATGTTCTTATTTCAGATCATGCTGCCTGTTATTTGTGCTTTAGGTTGTTTAGAGCCCAGAAAACATAGAACCACCAGCATACCAATATAGATATCCTAATTATAACATTATTGTTATTTCAATGGCCCATAGGGTATAATGGTGGGATAGGGGCACCCTCTTTGGGTGCCCCTGGATTGGAACCCCCTGGCCCAATCTTTTCGGGACTTGGACAGTTTGTAGGGGAGAGTCCCTTGAAGGTCCCCTGCAAATTTCGGGGCTCTCCCTCAAAACCCCTCCCCTCCAGGTGGCTTCCAATATACCCTATTTTGCCATTGATTTCTATGGCCATAGGGTATAATGGGGCCATATATTTGGAAATAGCTGCACATCTACCGTATATGCGGCTATTCCAAGTACGGTAATAGGAAATACACGGTATTCCGTATCTTTTTGGCCCCGTGTATTTCCAAATCCGTATAATTCCGTATTTTTTTTTTTTTGCACACTCCTACTGCCTATATATGGGACTGCCTTTCCCCACGTGTTCCCCAGAGAGCACTGTGTTCAGGAGGGCAAAATCTTCTCTCCATCCCCGGATCAAAGGAGGCCAGACTGAGCTCTAGAAGGGCCAGAGCCTTCTTGGTGGCAGCACCAATGCTGTGGAACACCCTCCTGGAAGCTATATGGGCTCTGCGGGATCTGTCTCTGTAAAACAGAATTATTCTGATAAGCCTATGACTGAGCGGAGAAGGCTTGCCACCCTTATAACTGAATAAATACCAGCTATGAGAAATTGGATAAATTCTCAAGGACCACATCTAAACCATCTAAGAAATTTACAGAAATTGACTAGGCCCATTGAAGAAATCATGAACTGCCAAAAGAAGTTGTGAATAACACCATTATGTAATTTTATAGCTTTAGCATTATACTATGTTATTGATTTAATATGTAATTTTTGATTATTGTTAGCTGCCCTGAGTCTGGTCGCCGAGAGGGTGGGATATAAGTTTAAAGTAAATAAAATAGGTTTAGGTAAATATATGTAACAAACTCCACATTTATTCAGGTACTGGTCCCTGGTTTCAACTATAAAGTGAATGTGTGTTCTTACAAACAGATGTATGCGCATACAGGCAGGCTGTACTGTGTTCACTGTAACATGTGAATAGGGCTAATGTGTTGCATATGGGTTCAATGGAAAGTTCACAATCCCAGCTGACTGCAAAGGGAGATCCAGATGCCTCCCATGAGACACCTGGATCTCTCATTGCAATAGGCTGGGATAGTAGCAATGTCAATCACATGGTACCAGTATCATGGTATGCCTCATAGGAGAGGGAGGAGGCAAGTTGCCACAGCTTTAGGCCTGGAGCATACTCTTCATGGGCCACATGTGACCTGCAGACCTTATGTTGTGCCACGTTTAAACAGTCACTGAATTGCAAAAATTACTATTTTGTAATTGAAATAGTTTATGCATATATCAGCATTCTATTTATTTCAAGAGATAAATGAATCCATGATTCAGATCTTGATTAGTGACAGAACTCCACTAAGGACGTTTTCTCCTCCATTTTCAGCACATGTGAAGTAAATCTATGAGAGTCCCCACACAGCAGAGGATATTTCTTCTGTTATAGCCCATCCGTACACAACTGGAGAACAGAAAGCAAATTGCCAGGCTGTTTTAAGCATTCTCACCTAACTGTTACAATAGATTCACTAGCCTGTGTTCTCTTCTGACTGTATATGACTTAGATTTGTTTTAATAAAACAGCTCCTCATAGCAATCGATAAAACTAATTTAAAATTAAAATTACCACATATACCCTCAGCAAAGATTTAAGAAAGCCATGACAAATCTGTTTTACTTAGAACAGTACATTCCTCAGCAAATTACAGCAGACTGGCTTGGCTGTAGGTAAAATACATTTTACAAAATTCTTGCAAGAGTATATTTTTCTTTCCAATGCTGTATTTGAGACTGGTGGGACGGGGATCTCATCACTTTATCAAAAATATCTCTCCAGTCATAACCACCCTGCAGGCTGCCTCATGACTGCCATCTCTTCTTACTCCTTTGGTTTACCTCAAGGAACTCACAGCCTGTCAGGATTGGATTTTCTGTAGTCTTGTTCACATATTATAGTGAATACATGTACCTCCTGCATGTGCCTGCACAGATCTCTTTATTAAGGTCAGAAAGATAAATTAATCCATGATTCAGATCTTGACTAGAGACAAAACTCTACTAAGGGCATTCCCTCTTCCATCTTCATGCAGTTAGTTTATAAATGAAACTGGGGACCAGTATCTGGATGAAAGTGTGGTTTCAATCACATGTTCAGCTGTATGTACACTGACTATTATATAAGATTTACTGAAGCACTTGTAAAGTTGAGTGTTCAGTGTATATGAGTTATATGCTCACTGTAACTTGTGAACATGGTTTGTTTCTCCCCCTTAAATCTATGAGTATATATTTGTGGCATGCTGCTTTTATGGACCAACACATAAAAACACATCCCCCCATCCCTGTGCAAAGCTGCACTAAATCATAAAAGTTCAGAGAATACTTCCAGGTATGTTGGCCCATAAGAAAGGTCTGAGAAAGATGTATACATTTACTTTATAACATATCCAGATGTTGTCCCCATCTTCAAGGAGAAAAAGGAGGATCTAGGTAACTACTAACCCATCAGCTTGACGTGGACAAGTTTTAGAACAAATAATCAAACAGTCAGTCCTTGAGCATTTAGAAATGATGGCTGTGATCACTAAGAACCAGTATATGTTGCTCAAGATCAAGTCATGTCAGACTAACCTTATTTTTCTTTTCAAGAAAGTTACTTTCTTGCTGAATCAGGGAAATGCTGTAGACATAGTTTATCTTTATTTCAGTAAGGCTTTTACCAACAGTACACTAAACTGTATACATGTATAGTATATATACATTACCATGCTACTTTGGTTCCATACTGCACTTTGAATTGATTTTCTTGAGCCAGCTTAGGAGAGCACACAACTGAACTACAATTCAGGATATGCAGGCCCAGTGCTGGGGGTTCTGCCGCCCCAGGCAGACCCTCGCTCCCCACCCCTAGCCTGTGCAAGGTCAGGATGGCAGCGGATGCGCTCAGAGACGGGCTCTGAACGCGCTTGCTGCCAGCCCCCCCCCCAACTTCACCAAGGCTTCCTAAGCTTTGGTGAGGTCGCGAAGGCAGTGGGCATGCTCACAGCCGGGCTCTGAGCATGCTCACTACCAGCCCCCTGACTTTGCTGAGGCTTCCCAAGCCTCAGTGAGGTCCGGATAGCAGTGAGTGTGCTCAGAGCTGGGGTCTGAGCATGCTTGCTGCTATGCCCCCTGACTTCACTGAGGCTTCCCGAGCCTCAGGAGGTCCAGGTGGCAGCAGGCATGCTCAGAGCCAGGCTTGCTGCTCTGAGCGTGCTTGCTGCCAGCCCCCCAACCTCACTGAGGCTTCCTGAGCCTCAGGAAGCCTCAGTGAGGTCTGGAAGGCTGTGGGCGCAGTGCGTGGGGGGGCACCTCTTGGCGTCCCTAGGCCGGGTGGTGCACCAGGCAGCCACCTACTTGGCCTACTCCCATGCACCGGCCCTGAGGATATGTGTACCAGAAGGTGATTTTAAATGAGGCCTCCTAAGCATATCAGCGTTACTGATGTAACTAACACAAATTTGAGCAGACTTCAGAGGATGGTGGAAGTCAGGAGGGCGTGGCGTGACTTTGTCCATGGGGTCGCAAAGAGTTGGACTCGACTGTGTGACTGAACAACCACAACAAAGCATATCTATGCCTAAAGTAATGGATATTGATTAAAACACAATTCCATCTTGGTTCTATATTAATTATTGTAATATTTTTTGCGGTGCCTGGAACCATTATTATGGTTGACCACTAAAGATGACCATATGGCCGAAACCCATTTGGTCAGGGTTACATAAGATCTTTCTTTGAGAGTACTGTATGATTTTAATCTGAACTGAGGCCATATTAGGTCCTGTAACTGTTTTTAAATATTTTTAATAAATATATGTATTTTTGTATAATTGATGTATACTTATATCCTATATTCTTTAATTTAAAACTTGGTCCCTTTGGATTCACTTATGTACATGTTCCAATACGCTAACCATTAAACTATACTGACACAAACCAAATCACCTAATTTTAATTTAGTTATTTGTTTACCTTAGCTTGTCTCTCTCACAGAGACTCAAGGTGGGTTACACCGTGTAAAACCATGCAACATCCAAGTAAACAAAGCAATGGGACTACAAAAATTCGAAGCTATGCCTCACCCAGAGTATCTGATATGATATGTCATAAGCAACACAAGAGTGGGGATTACAAGTAGAACACAATGCAATAAAAGCAAGATAATACATGCAATAAACAGTGGGACAGTCCAGGACCCTGATCCTTTTTTACAGTTTCAGGAATACAAAATGGCATGTAGTCAGATGGAGGTGCTCCGTGCTCCATATCTTTGCAGCATGTCCTGACAGTTCTCAGTTCGGTATTTGTATGTGGGACAGTTTTCAGTTTTTCAGTAGAGGTACTTCAGAAGGTAGGTTTTTGTTAGACTGGTTTGTGAGGGGCACTATGCTTTGAGGTATGCCATCTTTCAGTCATATATAGTCATGCACTTTGTCTTGTGCCATGGAAATGGACAGGAAGAAAGGCTACCGGTGGATGCAACTGCTTTGTATACTGTGGGGAGGGAGACAAATGTGCACTGAAAGACCATCTGCCCATCTTCAAAACCACAGTTTGGATCCAGCTCTTTAATGTGCGTGAGTGTATAAATGTATCACAGCACTTCTTAGCAGTTTATTTCAAAGCTGCTGCTGCTTTGATATATCTATAGATTTTATTTTTTTAAACCTCAGGTGGACCCTAGAAATCTAGGATCGCTTAGGATCGTTTAGAAGGTCAAGTAAGGACAAGAGCTCAAAGATTATTTACGCCATCTGCTGGCAAAATGGATCATTTCTCTAGAGGCCACTGTTTCATATTCAGATAAAAAATAAATAAACTTCCTTTGAAGATTTTGTAAACATTATTTATTGTGAATAAGAGAAAAGATCCTCTTATGAACATGAGAAAACTGCTGTATGGATTTGATATGTATTGGATAGAAAACTGCATTATGAACTACTGTCTGCTGTAACTCATGTGTACGTGAATCTTTCCTTTGACTTACCTCTGTATTGTAAGTCAGGGATTTCTACTACAAAGGAAAGTTTTGTTTCTCCATTTTAAAAGGATGACTTGACTGAACTAGTAGTGATGCAAACATTACTTATCTAATATTGGATATGTGACTTTCCTTATCCAATCCATCATCAGGGGCTGCACTTATTCAATTAGTACATTCTTTGCATTTTTGTTTTCCTTTGTTTCTTAAGACTGCTTTTCTGGTTCTCCAGGAGTGTGTGTGTGTGTATGAAATCTTTGCTGCTTTCTTCATGAATTTAAAGGCTTGCACTCTTTTGTTTATTTTGCATTGGAGATCTTTTTGAGGGCAAGGCCTATGGTGTCCATCAATGGGAAGGGCAAATAGCATGCTTTTACAAGCTAGTTGTAAGCAGAACTGATTTTAAACAATACTCTAATTTGTCCATTAAAAGCAGAACTACTTTTTAAAAAACCTATTTTAGCCTAGCTTCTGCTCTCCAGTCACTTCACAGCCCAATCGTATGCATGTTTACCTGTGCTTAATATGGCTTACTTTCCAGGAAGTGCACATAGGCTTGCAGAGTGGCAAGACATACCAGTAAATTCAAAAGGAGCTGGGCCTGTTTTTTATTGAGTCTTTAAGCAAACGTGTTACAAGACATGGCAATTATCCTACTGATGCCCCATTTAAGCCAATATGAATATTAGAATGTAGTAAGAATTATTACTTTACAGTGCAGTCCTAAGCACAGTTAAATCATTCAAAGTCAATTTTGTGTTCAACTCATCTGCAAACCCACTTATGTATTTTAAAATTTGAACAATTGCATAGATCAATGCTTGGAAATTATTTCCACTCAGTCAACAATACATTCCAAACCAGTGATTATTTCTTTCCTAAACTTCCTGTACATATCTGTTTTTTTCTGATAATAAAAGAAGTCCATGAGATTTTACCCATCAAGACTTTCAGCCAATCATCGCATTTACAGGTCTTTTTCTCTGGCTGTGCCTCACTGCTTTGTCTTCAGCCATTCCTGTTTTTGGATGTTAATAGCTTTAGGCCAGGGCTTTTTTTAAAAGTAGGAATGCACAAGAATGCAGTTCTGGCTGGCATGGGGTTTGGCTTAGTACGTAAATGAGTTCCTGCTGGGCTTTTTTTTTACAAAAAAAGTCCTGTGTGAAACAATGGTGATGTCAGGGGGTGTGGCCTAACATGCAAATAGGTTCCTGATGGGCTTTTTTTCCTACAAAAAACCTCTGCTTTAGGCAGTTTTCTACCAAATAGGCAGGGCTTTTTTTGAGCAGGAACGCAGTCCCAGATGGCTCAGCATCAGGGGGTTTGGCCTAATATGCAAATGAATTCCTTCTGGGAAGGAATTTTTATTAAAAGCCCTGTGTGAAACAATGGTGACATCTGGGTGTGTGTTCCTGCTGGGTTTTTTTCTACAAAAAAGCCCTGCAAATAGCTCATGTATTTCTGTCATATACAAGTGCATTGCTTGGGATTTCTGGGCATATTCTAGGGTTACACCTCCGATCAGATGAAGCAGTGAGCAAGTCTATAAAAGAAAGCGGATGACATTACATTTTGGAAGATATAGCTTTCTTAAGTAGGGACACACAAAGGACTGCAGCAGCTCCTTCTGTAACCAGAAACAAATTTTAATGTTCTTCATTATACCGCATATTTTTCTTCAATGGTGAACCAAAGCAGCTTATAAAAAGAATAATAATTTTGTTTCAATTTTTAGTCAAACTAAATATGACATGCAATCATATGGGATAGGGCTGTGGCTCAGTGGTAGAGCATTTACCTTACGTACAGAAAATCCCAGGTTCTGTCCTGGCATCTCCAGTTGAAAGTATCATGTGGCAGGACCGGATCTACATGTTTTTTGAGGTGGGGGGGAATGGTGCCCCCTTATGAGTCCTTCTTTCTTATGGTCCCATAGAATACAATGAACTCCATGCCCAATTTGGCACCCCCACTCCGTTGGTGCCTAGGGCAAGCACCCCTCTCTGCCCTGTCAGGTGGTAGGTGATGTGAAAGAGTGACCCTCCCCCTGCAAATATTTTTGACCCTGAACAACCACGGCATGGTCAGTGCAGGCAATATTGACCCTGATGGACCAGTGGTCTGATTCTGTAGCCCTCTAAAATTACGACTCCACGCAAGGAGGAAGAGCAGGCATGAACTCTCTGCCCCTAACTCCTACACAAGGATTGGGTCATCTGCATGGTGTGGACATGGCCCAGTTTGAGTTTCTGTCTACAATCAGGGTTGCCAGCCTTCAGGTGGGGTCTGGAGTCTCCTGCTTTTACAACTGATCTCCAGCTGGCAGAGATCAGCTCTCTTGGAGAAAATGGCTACTTTGAAGGGTGGACTCTATGGCATTGTACCATGCTGAGGCCCCTCCCCTCCCCAAACCCTGCCCTCTCCTTGATCCACCCCCAAAGACTCCAGGTATTTTCCAACATGGATCTGGCAACCCTAGACTATATCCTACCAGCCCATCGGCTCCAGCTTTGAGACTGTGGTAATTTAATTATGTCACCTGCTCTTAGAGGGTTTTTGATTGTTTTGATTATTGAACTATTGATTTTTAACTATCGTATTATGTTTTTGTTGTAATCTGCCCTGAGCCCACTCATAGGGAGGACAGAATAAAAAACTACTAAACAAAAACTGCCTGTAAGCTTCTATTTTGTGTCTGGGAATGGTACATTTTGAATGTTGTCAATCAAAGGAGGATAGGTCTATCAGTTTCTACTAGCCATTGTTATAAATGGAATAGGGTGATTACATTGGGTGAACCTCCATGTTCAGAGGCAGTAAACCTCTGAATATCAGTGCAAGGAGACAACATCAGGGAAAGGCCTCAGTCTGTATGCTCTGTTATTGGCCCTCCAGAGGCACTGGTCAGCCACTGTGTGAGACAGGATGCTGCACTAAATGGACCACTGATCTGACAGGGCTCTTCTTACGTTCTTAAAGGGAGGGAATATATGCACAGACATGCATTGGCACAATGCTCATATGGCTGTGCCTGCAGCCTCTCCCTTTGCCCTTTTCTGTTTCTCAAGTTGGCAGTCTCTGCCCCTCCTCCCCCTTTTTCTGATCACCTCCCTCATCTTCAGTGTTCCCATTTTACCATTTTGTTCCTCCGCATCCAGTTCTACATTCCTTCTTCCTTTTATTTATTTCACTCCCCCTTCCCCATCACCCACACTGACATAAACTGAGGCCTGGAATCCTCAGCAATGTTGATTGCAGATTCTTTATCAATCCCCAAAATGGCCACTGACATCTCACAGTGCAGTCTTGTGAGATCTCAGCAGCATTCTTTCCTTAAAGGAGGAGACATTGCTTCTGATTTTTTTCCCCTAATTCTCAAGTCACAAAAGTTGTGATGCTGCTGCTGTTGGGCAAGGTGCATTGTGGGGTACCAAGTCCTAGCTACCAACACACCTGAGTCTGTTATGCAAATTGCATGGTAAGAAGTTTCCTGGTGGTTTCTGCCAGGCGTGAGTCCTCCCTTAAGGGCAGGAAAGAGGGCAGCAGGAGTGTACTAGACCAAAATAGCCCTTTAAATGGGCCTCCACTTGCTTTTACTGACAGAAATCAAGACTTGAAGGTTGGCAACATTTTTGTGGTTGCTTAGCAACCCTCACAATGGTAATCGAGCTCTCCTTTTTTAAAGATACAGATGCTGTTTCTATTACTGGGGGTTTAACCCCCTCTTTTTATATTTCAGATTTTCCTTAAAACCTCAGGTTTGTCTCAAGTTCGTAGAAGGACTTCTTTTGTCTGTTCAAGGGTGTCATCAGTGGATTTAAGTATTTGCAGACTGGGCCACAATGAGAATTAGGTATACTGGTGATACAATTGTACCCAATACAACTGGTGAGAAGTAGATATAGGACAGAGAAAAGGGAGTACCACTTCTTCACCCAATGCATAATAATGGAATTTACTGCAACAAGATATAGCAATGGCCAATAGCCTAGTGGATTTCAAAAGAGGACAAGACAAATTCATACAGAATAGGTCCATCAGCAGCTCAGGGAAGGGCCACCACAGAGAGATGAAAGATTTGCCTGACATGCAAAAGGTACCAAGTTCAGTCCCTGATATCTTCAGTTAAAAGACTAAGTAGCACATGATGTGAAATCTGCCTAGGATTCTAAAGAGCCACTGCCATGAGGTAGCTTCTTGTGTTCATGTGTATGTGTGTTCAGCTCGTAGCCACCGTCAGGAAGCTAAGCTACATGGACCTTTGGTCGGATCCCACAGAGCTTTTCTTATGTGCTTCACTTGACTGGAGTGAACACACAAGCTTTTAAGTGGCACAGAATTCTTTTCAGGCCCAAAGGTTTATTGGTGAATTATTTACTACAAGCAAAGACCCCCTTTGAGTTTGCTTAGTATCTTGAAAACTCCTTCTGTCCTGGGATAAAATTTCCAAGTCTATTAAGCATGTTACATCTTGGACAAAATAAAAAGAACACAACCCTAGTGAGATCATCTTTATGGGAGATTACAAAAGTCCCATTTAATTTCTTTCTTTCCTTTTTTCAATGCTTTTACATGCTGTTAAAAGACCAGAAAATTTGTTACAAGTCACAGGAGAGAAAATATTATTTGGTGTAATTCTTTGATGCCAGACAGGCATAAAAATAGAAAGCTACTGAACTCCCCCTTCTTACTTCCTAGAAAACTTGTGTTCTCTTCTCCCTGGCCAATAGTTTCTACTTAACACTTCAGTTTTCTCTCTAGAATTTACTCTACTGCGCAATTCATACAGTAGGATGTAGAGAGTATCTGATACCTTTCTTGGAAATTAAACAATGCTACCCCTTCGTCTGCCACAGAGCAGGGAATAACCACCCCTGGATATCTATCAAAGTAGCAACGGGCCAAGCAGATAGCTTACTGTCCCCCAGGAACCTAACCGGATTACTGCTCTTTATATGGATTACACTTGCTGGTTGCTAAAGCGCATCAAGTTTCTAATACAGTTTATACCCATTACAGTCAAGAATTTATCTGCTATTTTGAGAATGCTGCTTTCCATGTGTTCCTAAGAGGGTTTACTCATGAGATTTGATGCAACGTGATCAAAAGGTAAACAGTTTCTACATCTAGCTTCAGTCAGAGATTGGTCCCTGAATCTATTCCTTGATCCTAACACACAGTTCTGGAGCAGAATAACCAGTTAATGGCTTTGAACATGTGTAGATTGATTCCTGTCACTGAGCTACTCCAGCTCCCAAAATTAGGGGAAAGAAAAGGTCCCCTGTGCAAGCACCGGTCATTTCCGACTCTGGGGTGACTTTGCTTTCACAACATTTTCACGGAAGACTTTTTTTTACAGGATGGTTTGCCATTGCCTTCCCCAGTTTTTTACACTTTCCCCCCAGCAAGCTGGGTACTCATTTTACTGACATTGGAAGGATGGAAGGCTGAGTCAACCTTGAATTGGCTACCTGAATCCAGCTTCCGCCGGAATCGAACTCAGGTCATGAGCAGAGAGTTCAGACCACAGTACTGCAGTTGTTCCCAGGCATTTCCCTTCTCAGGGCCACAGTCAGTATATTGCTAATATCTGGGGGAAGCCAGATGTACAGTAAACCCAAGAGAATTTTGTGCTGCCATTTGATCCTCACCCGGTTTCATGCTGAAAAAAACTTACACTTAATTTCAACCTGCAGAAAGATAGCTTCTAATGGCTATGTTGCCATTAGGATGCACATTTATTAAAATATTTATAAAATAATCATTAAAATTATTATTTATAAAACATTTATTAGAATAAACGTTAGGTCAGCACAAATCATTTCAGCTTTCCGTGCTTCAGAGTACCAGGGCCCTGTTTAATCAAAACAAACCTTTAAACCTCCAGTTACATGCTTGTTACTGTTCCTATTAAATTCCAGTATTAGGGAATTCATTGACAAGTATTTAACCCAGCTGCTTAAATTAAATCTTTTATTTCAAAGATCTTTTCCCCCTGATGCTGAACTTTATGAATCAAAATTTGTCGCTATTTGGTTTTCTTTTTTAAGGTATATGGCATAAAAGGCAATAATTCCAATATAGGAAGTTGCTGTATTTTTAAATTTGGTAAGGTTTTTTTAAAAAATGTAATCAGAATGTAGCTGGGACGTGCAATTTATGTTAATTAGTTTACAGTTTGGCTATGTTAATATTCTGTATAGTTTATACAAGTTTTCATAAACACATCATATGCATATTGATAAAATTTAATTAAAACCTTTCCCTCCTAATTAAAAAAAAAACATCTTAAAAAAACCAGACAGCACATGTTCCCTGCTCAAATCGCCCTTTTAGCTAGAGATTGGTTACATTCCAACAGGTTTTAATCCGGTTTTTATTGTAACATCTCCGGACTTTACTTTGGGGCCGGCCGCACTTCCCTCCCCCTTTACTTTGGGGCCCTAACCTGTTACTTTGCGGGCCTGCACTGGCAGAACACAAGCGGGGAGGGAGAGAATTCCTCGCAGCAGCGTGGCCCCAGCTTGCACGCGGGGCTCCTTCCGTAGCTTCCCGCCCCCCTCTTCTCGAGCTCGCGTCGGTTTTGATTGGCTCAGGCTCCCTCTTCCATTCCCCCCCCCCTCGCCTCCTTTGGTGGCGGTGTGGGCCCGGTGTTGTGGCTGTGAGTGTCAGGGCTCGGAGGGGGTGCAGCAGGGCGCATGCTCTAGGGAGCTCGCAGCAGCCAGCCAAGGCAAACAGCCAGCGCTGGGGGCTCCGTTTAATAAGGGAGCGAGCGAGTCTAGAGACACAGACCGGGAAGGAAAAGAAGCAGGCAGCGGTGGGGGGAGGGAAAAAAAAAAGGAAAGCGAGAGCGAAACGAGTGTCCGCCATGGGCTCGCTTCCCCCGTGCGCATTCGCAGTCTCTTCATGAATTAGAGCTCGAAGGGTGGGGGCGGGGGAGAGCAGGAGACACCCCAGGGCCCCCAGGCATGGCCAGCTCGGTGAGTACATGCAACCTCCCCCTCTCGCCTTCTCCCCTCCCCTTCCTCCTCCTTCTCCCTGCGCTGCCCAGACACCCGTTTAGTGCTTCCAATTAGAGAGAGAGAGAGGTTGGTTGGGGTGGTGGGGGAATTGGTTCCCCCTTCGCTCTCTCTCTCGTGTGTGTGTGTGTGGCTTCCTCTCCCTCCCCACCCCCCGTCCGTTCACTCTCTCCCCTCCTTTCTCTCTCTGTGCAATTGCATGAAGCGCGCACTCACCTCACACACACACTCACACACACGGTGGCGGCCGCACGGCTGGTGGAGGCGGATAATAATCCAGCCATATTTCTGCAAGCCGCGGCAGCCGCCCGCCGCCGCAGCCGCCGCGCGCGCCAAGGGGGAGCCGGGAGTACAGTGCGGGGGTCTGGCTCGCCGCTCAGGAAGGCGCCCTTCACGATGGTGCGTTCGTCCCGGCATGTGGCTTCTCTGACAGCCGGCGGCAACCAGCCTTCTTTCTCTGCCCCCTCCCTCCCCAATACTCTCTTCCCCTTGTGCATGCAATCAGGCGTTTGTGTGTCTGGGAGCTGACCCCCCCTCCCCCCGTTTAGTTAAATCATGGCACCTTCCTTTTCTTTGGTTACCTTGTTTTTGTGCCCCCCCCTCCTCCTCCTCCTCCAGTGTTGGTTAGGATTTGATCTGTGCCTTTGCACGCAGCACATCGAAGGTGCAGTTGGAACCGAAATGCCGCTCGGTGTGAGAGCAATGGAAGCAAAAGCAGGAAAAGAATACATTTTTTTCTCCCTTCGGAGTCTTTTTACTGAATCTATCAGGATGGCTCCTTCCTATGGAAAAGGGATTCTCTTTCAAAGGCTGTTCTTCTCTCTCCCCCTCATCAGCCCTTGTCTCGATCACATTATTTCAGCCTACATTCCGTTACAATCGCAGTTGAGCTGGCACTGGGAATGCCTGTTTAAGGGGTGAGGGATGGCTTCCCACCCATCTCTGAAGCAGAAAGATATTTTTCTTTGTGTGTATCTTTCCATTTGCCTCTCTCCCCCCCCCCCCCCAGAAAAGCTTGAAACCTGCTGGGGTGGGGGGAATACCTTGTCTTTCTTTCCTTTTCATTGTTACATCTTTCTTACTGTCTCTCTCTCTCTTTCTAGTGTGCTGTTCAGGTGAAACTGGAGCTTGGGCATCGAGCCCAGGTGAGGAAGAAACCCACTGTGGAGGGTTTTACCCACGATTGGATGGTGTTTGTAAGAGGACCGGAGCATAGTAACATTCAGCACTTTGTGGAGAAAGTCGTCTTTCACTTGCATGACAGCTTCCCTAGGCCAAAAAGAGGTAGGGTTTCGACACAAAGGTGTCTTGATAAATCCCCATTTAATGTGTTTGTGTAAGGGGGGGAGGGAGGAAAACAATTGCCTTTCAAACTCCTGGCTTTTCCTGCTTGTTCTCAGAGTTGGAAGCAGGCAGTGGCAGCCACTGCTCTTTGCAAAGAACTGCAGCCAGGGCTGGAGGAAATGATGGCCTGATAGAAAAGGACCCTCAGGTGTAGCAAAGTGGGGGGGGGGGGACTCTTTTATAATCTCTGGAATCTTGGAGCAAGTGGCTGATGGGTTTGCAGCAGTTTTCAGTGGGGAGACAATAGCAGATTCCAGTTTCCTTTCTAGATGGAGGTTTGACACCTGAGCATTTTCTGTCAGTCCCCCCCCCCCCCCCCCAGTGACTCTGTTCAGTTGCTGCTGCACTGATACTTAATTTCCCCTGGCTGTGACTGCATTGGGCAAAGGTTGTATTTGACTTGGGTGACTGTAGTATTCCCATGCCTCTTTTTCATTAATGGTGTTTACATTCTGTACTTTCTGTGAGGTGGGAGGCATTACACAGAACGGATTTGTTTGCCTGTTGCTGCCTGTTGTTTTTTCTTTGTCACCTTTAGTGGGTTTTTTGTATGTTATTTTTGTTTGTTTGTTTTTTGCATTGGTGCTCCTAAATAGTACATGTAAGAACTGAGAACTTTCTTCAAGAGTTGGCTGCTCCAGGTTTCAGGACAGATATTTGCTTAGTTTACATTCTTTCTTCTGTGGCTTTTGGGTATTGTGTTCTTGGGACAGGCTGGTCATCACTGTGCATCTTTTAAAAAAAATCCTGAACCTTTGAGGGGCACTAAAATATGAAGGATGAAAGTGATATTTCCTTTAATTTAGGGAGGCTTAAGAAGGCTTTGTTTTCAGTTTTGGTTCTTCTGACCTCCAAGCTGTTGCCTGAGTGTTTTAGTTGGATTAGTGAAGGTAACATTCACAATAAGGTGCTTTGTTTGGGAACAGGTTTGTTTATCTAAGTAGACACAATGATTAGTAGTTATCCGCTGTCTGATCAGTAATCTTTATTGGCATCTAAAACTCCTGCAGTCCTATAGAATAACTTCCTAATAGATTCATTCTGCTTAGAACTGTGTGAGAATGACTTAAAATAATACAGTGGACCCAATAAAGAGAGGAGGGGGGACTGAGGAGGGTATGTTAAGCTCTTCTATGGGTCTTTTTTGTGACTTTAAAGAATATACTTTTTTTAAAAAAAAAAGGTTTCCTAATCACTACATAGAGTAAGAGGTATAATTCCCCCCTTCCCAAGGGCTGCATTCCTTTTTTGAAAACTTCCAAGCTGTTGAATATGACTTGAGTAAGTTCACTGTCTGTGGAGTGTCAAGTATTCTCCCTCTCCCTTCCCTGTAGTTCGTTGGGTTCATTCCAACTGCCCAAAGTTGTTTTTGTGTCATCTTTGTTGTTGGAGAGCCAGTGTGCGGCATAAATTTTCGTCTTATTATTGCTTAGCTAGTACTCGGGACAAAATATTTTACTTTTCAGAATTACTTCCTGCAGTTTTTGTTTTCCTTTGTAGAAATTCATTTCTAGGTGATGTAGAAACTAACAAAGTAAGCTTGGGTAAATTTCCCTCCTATACAGCAAATAGAATGATACGCTGAAATCAATGGTAGCAGGTTGATTGTTTGAAGAAGTGGATCTTAAGACCTGTTTTCTGTGCTGCAGTGGTTGCTTCTGACAGTTTGCCTTGATTCCCCAGCCTTAATGATTTTCTGTCCAGCCTGAGGGAACAGAGCTCTCTAGACCTGGGGATTGTTACTAGGTGTGCAGGCGTGTGGAACTGCTTTATATACTAGGACTTGTAAAGAGACATATGGCTACTGCTAGAAGTTGAAGTTCCAGGATGTGTATATTCTGTTGCTGAATTCCCTCCCCACTTCTTTTTGCAGAGCCATTGTTTTAAAATGTTGGTGTGGGATTGTTTTTTTGTTTTTGACTTGTATGTGTGTTTTTCCACGAAGTGACAAGTGCTAGGAAAAATGCCAGCTCATATAGCCCCAGAGACGGCTTGTCATATTGTAATTACACATGACTCAGATTGTAAGAGAACATTCTTTATTCGCTGGGGATACATAGCAAGGAGTTGGAGCTGTGCTAAATATGCCAGTCACCTGTGCAGTTGATTTCAGCTTTTGTGGCCTAACAAAACTAATGAGAGATCAAAAGACATGCCAGAAGCCTTTCTGGTCATCTCTGACCTATGGCTCATAAAAGGATGAGTGCTTTCTAGTGATGCTTCAGATTGTGTTTTAGCAACCCCCTGTGTTTACTTCCTCTTAAAAATCAATATTTGATGTTGATGCTGAACATTTCCCTGGTGAGCTAGGAAGTAAAAGAGGGTTACTCTATTTCTGTGATCGGTAGAAGTTGATCTGTGCAAGAAGTCCATCTTTTATCCATTCATCGTGACTTTTTGGAATTACCCATTTTGAATACTAAGTCTGCTGCAAAACACAGGAGGGGGGCTTGTATCTCCTTGAAGACTTTGCAGCTATACTGTGGCATAATTTCTCGTCTAGTTCAGATGCTGAAATTAATTATATCTGCAGGTCAATCCTAAATAGTTGCACCTGTTTAAATCCTGTGGACTCTGTGTAGGATTTCATTGATTGCCTGGGAAAGATTGTGCTGCAGTTATATCTCTTAGTTTTAAAGGTGTTTTCAAGACACTCCCCACCCCAGTAACATGCAATAAAAAAAATCAATGCTATTAATGGAACGTTCATTTTAATTGGCTGAACTTGGTTTGTTTGGTATGCACAGTAGTAAATGTTGGCTACTGTTAAGCAAAAGATAGCTGATAGTCCTCTGATGGAGTTTCAGGTGGTGTGAGTACAATCCAAGCAAAATAACAGTGTCTTGAGACGGCTCCTGGCTCCCATCTTAAATGGCTCCTTTAACCAACTTGTTTGTTGCTGAGCTAATTCATTTCAGTGCTAATGGAACTGTAGGTTCAGATACTTGAGTACTCAGCTGGTGGGTCATTGGCGCAACTGTCAGCTGTAGGAATTGCAGTACAATTATTCTGGATCCTGTTCATCTGGTATTTTGGGGGGGGAATCCAATTACTTGATTACATCTTGTGTCATCTTTTAAGGGGGGAAAGTGCTTCTATTAAAATGGTTCTTAAGGATGTGAGAAGAAGAATTATTAGTTCTTGATATTTTTTTTCTACTATTAAACGGTGCTTCTCAAGCATGTACTGATCTTTATTTGGGACTATAAAGGAATGATTTTGTATTATCTTTTGATACTGCCTCTTCAAAAGTGTTTTTGTGGACTTTTGTGTGTTGCTTTCTGTTTCGTATGACTGGTGCTTTGACCAGTGGCATTATAGTAGATAAGAACTCTGTTTTGGGGGAGGGGTTGATGATTGCAATACTTTGATCATTTTGAGAGGATTGTGGACGTATTCTTGATTAATTACAAGAAAATGGTGAACCTTCCTTTTGGAAGTAGAGGCCTGCACCCTTTTATATTGTAGTACATTCTGGCAAACAGAAGAGTAAATTTACTTTATCTGGCAGAGAGGTATGTGCACATTTGAGTCAGCTGCATGATGGTGGGAAACTTAAATTTACAGCATAAGAAGAGGATCACTTATCACTTCTGAGGAAAAGTAAGAGCAGTGCTGTCTCTTAAAAATCTGGTTTACTAATAAGGTAATGCAGCTGAAAGATGGGATAGTTTATATAATGGACAATTAATGCTAACTCTTAACACAGCACACAAAGCACATACCAGCTTAAAACCGGTCAAGTTAATTTACGCTTTTCCAGTTTTGTATGATTGTTTTAAAAGATTGTTTTACTTTTTAAAAGAGATCGTGGCTTACTGTAGATTTTGTGAGGAGTACCCTTGGAGGGGGATTGGTAGATATACTTCATTATGTAAAGGGTATTCAATAGAATGGAACTTCTGTATTCAAGAAGTTCAATCTGTTTATTAGTTTCTACCTTACTGTTTTTCACAGAGACAGTTCTAAAAGATGTAGTCCTTCTCCCCCTGCCGACACTAACTTGCTCTGTCTTCTTCCTGAAATAATTAATGTCTGAAGTGATTATTCATTAAATGACTCTTATTTGGGGATGATAGTATTGTTTCATTTCAAATAATATGTTCTATGGCCTTTTCTGTTTTTTGAGCAAGGGCGTATAGTGATGCCCCATTTGGCATGTGTTATTAGTGGTATTGCTGAAGGCACTAGTTAAATGGGCCCTGAGGGGTCAGGCTGTGAGTTATTTAAGTTGATTGTTTTTTTGAGTGAGGTATTAATTAAATGAATGAATATTACAATATCTCAAGTAATAGTTTATGTAGGAAATCTGTCTCTTCTGAGACAAGAAACGACTTGCATTTGGCTATCTGCCCTTAGTATATTGTCTGACACACACCGTATACAGAATAGTTTGCCACCAGTGCTGAACTGCCTTTCAGAAACAGAAGCTTCATTTTAAATTCATTTCTTTATCTGCACTTCCTGAATCAACCAATTTGTTGCTGCTCAATCTTGTAGATGATTTGGTAGAATATGAATTACTTAAGGGGTTGATTCTTGTCATGCTACAGAAAACTCATGAGCCCTCTACTGTGCACTCTTATTTGGTTCTGTGGAAATATATGAATAGTCGGGAATTGTGTGTCTGTTTACTTCAATCCTGTAACATCTAGTACAGCATGCTTCTGTCTTGACGCCATGATGATTCTGTATTTCCCCACCATCCTTCCTCAGGTGTAAGAACAGCAGTGCTACCTGTTTTGTTTAAACAGACCACATAAAACAAGTAAGAAATTAAACCAGTCTTCCTGTTATGCTGGCTGCTCCTTGCTAATAACTGTGTTGCTGTTCTGAAGCACTGAGGAAAATATCAGAAATAGAGCCCTGGATTGGTGTACAATACATGCTCCAGGGTGGAGGTGGCCTGTTTTCAGATGTGGTGAGATAGAAGTTGGTGGCAGCTCCTCAGCAGTAGCAGTGCTTGGAAGATCTTGGGGAAATGTGAGAAAGGACATTAGTGATGTTCTCTGCTGGAAGGGGTCCTGTTCTTCCCTCATTCATCTTGCTTAGAGATTGGTCTATGATGATGTCTTTAAATGGAAAGGCCAGGTGGGTCAAGTTGGCCAATGAAATGAGCCTCATTCTTTTCTCCTTCCACGTGGCTTACTGCAAATGGAATTGAAGAGGATATGTTTATCATAATATTTAGCCCTTATTTTGGGATATTTCTGTGTTCAAGAAGGGAGAAATTTTGCTTTTGCATCTAACCAAGGTCAGTAGTTCTTAACTAACAACTGCTTTTGCACCTGTATTTGTACTGGTATTAAGTATCCTAATCTTTGTTCTTGACTTTTATTAATGCAGCAAAATTGGCATGAACACTGCATGCACTCCTAGTCCTGTAGCAGACTGTATTGTGATCATTTGGTCCCTCAAGTAGAGTAACAAACTTCATGATTCCAGCACAGTATAGCTCTCTAAACTGCCAAAAATATTTATCTGTAGTGATGCATTTAAATCTGTTCTTGCAGCATTTCAAACCCACAGTATAGAGTACAGCTTTGTTGAGCACGGTAGCTGCCAGTCAGACTGATAGCTGCCAGTCAAGGATAGTAGGATATAGAATAAAATGTGATGCATATCCACTTATGAAAGTGGCTCTAGCTGTAACTAATACAGTTTATAAGTAGAAGTGTAGGTGATACGATGCTTTACTGTTCTCGAGACTTCAGTACTAAATTCTTTGTTTCTTCATGCATTTTATTGTTGCCTGAGAAGTCAGACTTTATAACACTTTGTTGAAGTATTCAGCATTCATAAGTGGGAATCTTGTGCCAATGCAAAAGTCTTCAGTATCTTGTTAATCTGTTAAAAATTTGCTGGATTTTATCTAAAGCAAATCAAAATCCATAACTTAGATGAGAACTGCAGTTTTGGTAATAATACTTAATGATTCTTCCAAGAAAAAACATTAAGTTATTATTGTGCAAACAGTTCCTTTAGTAATTCTGTGTTTTAAAATGTGGTTTAAAGCACATTTATTTGTTCATGAAATTGGTCATGGTTGGAAAGTCTGGTGCTGTTCTTAGAGTTTAGATAATATTTTGCCTCTACCACATCCATGTTCTTTTTATTTAGGATTTTTAATTTTTGTGTGTGTATGTTTGTGTGCACCTGTAAGTGATGGTAGTGTTTGGTGACTGATCCCTACTGGGGACCTGGAGGATATTCAAAAGGTAGCTGAATAAAGCCTGCCTTTTCCTCCTGACTGCTGGTATTCCAGGGAGGTATCCCATCCAAATACTAACCAGTGTCAACCCTGCTTAGCTTCCAAGATCTGATGAGATCGGGCTTGCCTGGGCTATCCAGGTCAGGACCTATGTTTTATTTAGAACACTTCCATATAGCCCAGGATTCCTTTATATGTGCATATGATATATTTGATGGATTTTACTTTATCTTCTATATTCCACTATGGGAAAAAATGTATCTTTTCCTAATGGATAGATTTGTAATAAAATAATTTTGTGGCCCATTGTTTGTAAGGTCACATTTTGTGACCAGTACTAGAAATGTTGTACATGAAACTGTTGTGCGAAGTATTATACGAGTAAATGTTGTTGTGGTAGTTTTTTAAATTTACATTTTTTGTTCTGGCTATTTCTCCTGTGTGTTGAGCAGTTTGTAAGAGACTCAAAGGTCCAGTTTCCATGCTTTGTTTTACATTGGCAGAGTCATGGTTCCATTCTCTGCTATTCAATCAAGATAGATCCAAATGGGCAACCGTGTTGGTCTGAAGTAGTAGAACAAAATAGGAGTCGATTGCACCTTTAAGACCAACTTAGATTTATTCAGAACATAAGCTTTCGTGTGCATGCACACTTCTTCAGACGAGGAATGAGGTACAGTAAGCAGAGCCACATATAGCTGGTGGGGTTTGGAATGTGAAGTGGTACAAAGTTAAAATCCAATAGCAGAATAGTAAAATTAACAAATTCAGAAAACCTTTGATCTGGGTTGCATTAGCATGGGAAACCATAAAACAGTAACATGTCAGAATGTGAGAATGCCTGTTAATTATTCTATTGCTAATAAACCTGGGTCAAAAAGAAGGCATTTCTTTCCCAGTTTTTCCTGTCCAACTAATTTACCTTTTAACATGTTACATTATTAGCAATAGAATAAAAGGGTTTTTAAGGTTTATTCGATTTATATCCTGCCCTCCCCACTGAAGCAGGCTCAGGGCTGCTCACAACCAGTAAATTCATAACAATTGAACAATTAAATAGTTAAACAATTGAAGCCAATTAAACAGTTAAGAACAATTAAAACAGTCTGGTGCTAATCATATTTGATGTTTTCTTCAGATGGCGTTCAGTATATATTAGATGTGTATCGGTCACACTATATCAGTCCTTCCATGTTAATTAAAGGCATGTCGGAATAGTGTTGTCTTACAGGCCTTGCGGAACTGGGCGAGGTCCTGCAAGGCCCTAACTTCTTCTGGCAGTTGATTCCTCCAATAGGGGGCAGCGATCGAGAAGGCCCTCTCTCTGGTGGACTTTAGCCTCCCTCAGCCCAGGGATCGCTAATAGATTTCTTATCCCAGATTTAAGTACCCTCTGGGGAATGTGTGGGGAGAAATGGTCCCTAAGGTAATGGAGGGGAAGGTGTGAAAGACCAGTGTCCATGAACATTGATTGCAATCATAGTTGATGAGATTCAGCCTTAACAGTTATAGTTAGAGATAAGATTCCATAGATTGAAAAAAGATTTAAAGGACAATTTTGCACCCTCTTTTTTCATGAGTTCTTTTATTGCTGAGTTTGCATGCTAATTGTAAAAGCAAGTATTATAATGTTTAAAAACTTAGTGTGAAAGACAGTGATGTGTTGGGTGCCAGTCAGTATATACGTTATTTTTTTAAAAAAATAAATTTGGGATAATTTCAGACCAATTATGTACAGAATTAGATGCAACTGAAATCAGAAATCCTAAATTAGTAAGAACATAAGAGAAGCCATTTGGATCAGGCCAATGGCCCATCCAGTCCAACACTGTGTCACACTGTGGCCATAAAACCCCAAGTGCCATCAGGAGGTCCACCAGTGGGGCCAGGACATTAGAAGCCCTCCCACTGTGCCCCCACAGCACCCAGAATACAAAGCATCACTGCCTCAGACAGAGTTCCAACAATAAGCTGGCTAATAGCCACTGATGGACCTCTGGTCCATATTCGTATCCAATCCCCTCTTGAAGCTGTCTATACTTGTAGCCACCACCACCTCCTGTGGCAGTGAATTCCCTTTGGGTGAAGAAGTACTTCCTTTTATCAGTTCTAAACTGACTGCTCAGCTATTCCATTGAATGTCCATGAGTTCTCGTATTGTGAGAAAGGGAGTAAAGTACTTCTTTCTCTAACTTCTCTATCCCATGCATAATCTTGTAAATCTCTGTCATGTCACTCCTCAGTCAACATTTCTTCAAGCTAAAGAGCCCCAAGCGTTTTAGCCTTTCTTCATAGAGAAAGTGTTCATTCTAGTTGCTCTTTTTTTTCCCCAGTGCTGATATATTTTTTTTGAGGTGCAGTGTCCAGAATTGTACACAGTATTCCGAATGAGGCTGCACTATCGATTTATGCAGGATCATTATGATACTGGCTGATTCGTTTCAGTTCCCTTCCTAATAATTCCCAGCATGGTTGTGGCCTTTTTTATTACAATCGCACACTTGTTTCAACATTTTCAATGAGTTATCTACCATGACCCCAAGATCTCTCTCTTGGTCAGTCTCTGCCAGTTCACACCCCATCAACTTGTATTTATAGTTAGGATTTTTGGCCCCAATGTGCATTACTTTGCACTTGGCCACGTTGACACCCACTCGAACAATAGTCTAACTCTGTTTAGAGTTGTAGCCTTAAGACATGATGGGCACAGCTACCTTCGTTAGCTTCTAAAGCATGGATAGGATTACACACTCATGCACACATCTATTCACACACATATTGTATTTAAGAGGAACCAACCTTTACTTCCAGTATTAGAACCAGACTGAAGGGGAAAATAGCTGAAATAAAAGTGTGGTTAGGTAAGATGAGGGGTGGGGGACTTCAGTTTTCATCAGTACACACATTTTGTTAAGAGAGTTAGGCCTTCTTTCTACATGAAGGGGGCAGACACATGAATAAAGGTGGCTGCCCCATCTTGTCTAGTTTAGCATTTAAACTTTAGGAATGTCATTCTTTGCTCATAGGAAGAGAAGTCTCCCATAAAGATGTCTTTGTTCATATCATGACTGACTTGTTTTAATGTCCCTTAATATGTATTTGAAAATTATATTGTGAATAAATGTGCATGTTTCAGAATTAAGACTGCTTTTTACAAAATGTTAAACCCAGCTCTTCTGTAGGACTACACTTAGACACACATTGGTGAAGCTGTATACTTGTAGAAGGAGTTTTAGTCTATTTGGTCTAGGAGCTGTTAATATAACTGATTAACAGGTTTTGTTGTCCTGTAAAAGGCAATTAGTGTTGATGTTTTAAGTTTTCTGTCTTACCATAACTTTCAAAATGCTTGCATGCTTCCATTGTACAGAAAAGGCATAACAGGTGGATGCACGATATGGAACTTGAATTTAACCCTTCCTTTTGAGCCAGGGTTAAAAATATATCTTAAAAGTTGGTATAAACAAGAGCTGTATGAGAAATAAAGAATGATGTTTTTCTTTTCAGATCAAGTAAGATTAAACCTTGCTAATTGGTGGAAAATTTGATTTCCACCTTCTGCAATGCAATGAAAACTATACTTCTTGATCCGTAGTAGACGATCCCGGAGGCTTATGCCATTGTGTTTACTATGTTCCATTCTAAGGTTGAGCCCATTATAATCAAGGGGAGTTTTTAACAGGCTTCAGTATGAGCAGCAGTACATCTTAAATATGCTTTAACTTGGAGCCCAGCTTCTAAAAATGCAGGGAATATTTTAAAGGTACTAAAGATCTGATAATCATGCTTATTTAAAAGTTTTCATACTAAAGGTTCCCATATGTGAATAAAGAAGCTTCTAACTACTTAAAGGCATGCTGCTCTTCTGCTGAGGACTGATTTCATACTTTTGTGTTCTAAGTTGATCTGTAGCAACTCTAGGCAGAAAGGTGTTTGTATGGAGGTTATTATACACATAAAATTTTATTTGTACACCTAAAAATGTGAAGTTTGAATGCAATGCCTGTGTTATGCAGTGCATTTAGTAGGCGCCCAAGACCAGATGCAAGTGTGAGTATACATTTAACAGGAAGCTCCAGTTGTTGCCACTATTTGAAATAGCTTTCAGAAAACTTTCAGTGGTTTAGAACTCCTGTGCAAATGCCTTCTGAAGATAAAATAGTCTATAACTCATTTAAGATATTATGCCAAACTATCGTTTAGCTTCTTCAACCATTGCTCGCATGGGCTGAACTGAGCCGTTCTTGAGACCTGGATGTGAAGTAATGTGAGCAGAGTGGTGCTAGAGAAAGGCAATTTACTCACTCCTGTGTTCTCACTACAGTCTTCTGTCCCCCCCCCCCCCCACCTTCCTGAAATTGTGCTGTGGATCAGTGGATCCAAAGGAACAGGAAGGTACAAACTGGGAGTCTGCAGTAGCAGGAGGAGAAATCTGAAAAAATTCCATTGTACTGACAGCACCCTAGGGTCCAGATCCTTAAAGGGAGAGAGTTTTCACTTAGGAGGGTGTTGATGTTAAAAAAAAAAAAAGTGGTCACTTCAGTGAGCCCTTCAAAAACAAATCTATGAATTGAATCTAGGGAAATAAGAGTAATTTGTCTTGTAGGAGCTAAAATTGGATGTCTCCTGTGAGCATATTGGCTTGTTATGGTAGTAAGCTTTGTGGTTTGTTTTCATATGCTACCTTTGTATGTGTTGACTTTGTCAAACAGCCTCTGTGGGTCAGGAATACACTTTGGAAGAAATCTCATCGGATTGTAGTTCATAGCTATCTTGTCATGTTAAAATTGCACAGCAAATGATAATTAAGAAGGGGCTGTCTTTCACCTGAACTTCCTTGAATACCACTATAGGTTAATGAAAACAGTCAGATCTTAAATTTCAGATGGCTGATACTCCGGCTGGATCCATTCTAATGTTTCCATAGATGCAAATATTTCCACCCACAAAGCGTCATTTCCTTGTATCTCCCCTCCTGCAGGATGCTGAAATGTCCCCCCCCCCCCCCAATCCTGCTCTGGAAGGAGATACCTCCCTCTCCCTGGAACAGGATCTCAACTGCTGTGGAGGAGAAATCATGCTTTAAAAGAAGAAATGCTTATGCTGGTGAAAATGTCATCTAGATCCAAGCCAGAAGAAACATTTCGGGGGCGGGGGGAGGGAATCAGCAAAAATCATGTCCCCTTAGAAATTGCATGCCTTGGATCCAACCTTTTTCTAGTCATATCTCTAGGCTGATCAGGGGGGTATGAAATGAATAGAATAATGCCACTGTTCATCATATATGAGAGAAGTATGATGTTTTGCAAAACTTTAATTAGAAACTACAGAAATATGGCCTATTTTCTTTTAAGCACTGTTTCAAATTGCTTCAGAGATCACAATGGCACAGCCATACTGATGTTTTAAAATTTATTTTACAACATAGAGTGTACAAAACATTAAATACAGAAGAATTTGATTATATAAACAGCTCCAATAATGCATCACTTTTATGTATCACTTTTATCCAAATATGAAAGAGAATATTAAATCTTACTGGTTTCTAATTGGATTGGACAGTGTTGCTTAGCTGCCTTCCAGATGATAGGAAGGAAGGTCAGCCACTCCAATTACTATCACTGCCATCTTAAGTTGTGAACCTTTTATAGGTAATCAGTACTGAGTGTAAACAGTGGCGTATCATAGAAGGGTTATAGTTTCTGGAATCATGGATGAATAAAGCCTACTTTATATGAGTTAGTCCTGTAATAGCTTGCTGGGCTATTGTTAGCAAGAATATAGGTTTAGATGCAGAAAAGTGTTTTCACAAGTCTAAGGAGTTCTGTGGAGCATGGTTTTCTTGCCTCTCCTCTTCTGTAGCAGCCCCCCAATCCTCCCCCACAACCTGTTCTCAGAAGTTCCCTCCGTGCAGGAATGGGATTTAGGAGGGCATTTCAGATTGCCAAGGGAGGAGGGAGGCAAGAAGGTCATGCTCCACAGAAACACTCATCTGCATACAAGCTGTTCAGTGGTGTGTGCTGTTTTCACAAATTGTAGAAGTGAACAAAATTTTTTAAGAACCAAGATTGAAATCTGTCCCTTCCTTTCCACTTCCCCTTTAGAAGATAATAACTTTGGCATGCTGATGTAGGACACAGCTTTAGTTGGGAAAGCCATGAGCATGCTTAAGTAACGTCTTTAAGGGTTAACACACAGCTAGGCCTGATTGAGAAAAAGTAAAGACAGAAGAGTTATCAACATTCCAGTCTTATATATAACAGAAACATAACCTGCATTATGCCTTACTGAATCTCTGTTGTGTTTCTAAGTAACAATAGAAGTAGAGGGTCCTTAGAGCCCAAACTGGATTTATCTGGTCAAGGCGAATGCAAAGTAGAATTTCTTTATGCAACATAAATCTTGACCAGTGACTTGATGCCACCCTTGCAGCAAATTGTATCAGTGTGTAGCTGGCTCTTGTGATGAAATTAGACTGGATGTTGCAGCCAGTTAGTATGTGTGTATGCCAACATGTGCCAATTGTCATAAAGTACTACCCACCCTGAAAAGGGGTAGAGCCAGGCCCATAGGCACGGGGGGAGGGGGGCACGCCTTTCTATTAAAACCCCTTCCCCCAGTAGGGCCCCTCAGTTGGACCTCCAGGGCTGCTGCTGCTCAGCAGGGCTGGCGTTTGCACTAAGGGTTCCTCATGAGCAGCCCTCAGTGCAAACAGGGCCATCTGGCCCCACTTGCCTTTCTGGCGCCACAGGAAAGGCCAGCGGGAGTGACGTTTGTATGAAGGGCTCATCACCAGCAGCCCTTAGTGCAAACAGCAATGCAAAAGAACAGTGGCAGCACAATATATGAAATACAAAAATACAAAAATACAGAATATTGTGCACAAACACTCTTAACTGGTGTATATAAAGTTCTATTATAATGAAATGAACAGCCTACAACAGTGGGCATACATTCATACAGTATAAATAGAAATAGAAAACAACAGTCTCAAAACAATATTCCAAGGAGGACCCCACACAGTCACAGAGTTTTCAAAATGAGTACAATGACTCAAAAATAAAGTTCCACAGGAGTCCCTCCGTTGTTTGTTGACTTCTGAAGGACAAATTCTAGCCTTCACGCAAACCCCGGATTTGATTGCGTTCCGCTGCTCCTGCAGCTTCCTCGTAAGCTGCAGGAGCAGCTGCGAATTAAGATATCAAAATGGGCGTTTGAGAAAGAACTTGGCTGGATTTTTCAGTTGACTTACGAGGAAGCTGCAGGAGCAGCGGAACGCAATCAAATCCGGGGTTTGCGTGAAGGCTAGAATTTGTCCTTCAGAAGTCAACAAACAACGGAGGGACTCCTGTGGAACTTTATTTTTGAGTCATTGTACTCATTTTGAAAACTCTGTGACTGTGTGGGGTCCTCCTTGGAATATTGTTTTGAGACTGTTGTTTTCTATTTCTATTTATACTGTATGAATGTATGCCCACTGTTGTAGGCTGTTCATTTCATTATAATAGAACTTTATATACACCAGTTAAGAGTGTTTGTGCACAATATTCTGTATTTTTGTATTTTTGTCTTAGTGCAAACAGGGCTATCTGGCCCTGCTGGCCTTTCCGGCACTGTGGGAAAGCCCAGCGGGGGTGGCGTTGGCACGAAGGGCTCCTCACCAGCAGCCCTTAGTGCAAACAGGGCCATCTGGTCCCTCTGGCCTTACTGGGACTGGGGAAAACACGCAAAAAGAGCCCTCCATGCAAACAGGACCATCTGGCCCCGCAGGCCCCCCCCACCAATTTTCTTACCTCAGGGCCCCCTCCACCCAAAATTTTCTGGCTATGGGCTTGGGTAGAGCAACTTGGTATTGCAGGCTTTGACTTAGCTCTGTTCTCCATTTATTGCAATAAACTTTTCCCCCCATTTCTCCTCACGTGGGCTTTGGGTGTATGTCTTTTATTGGCCAAAGACATTCAGATTTGCAGATTTGTGCAACACTGATCTAGCCCCGTTTGGAAAAGTTCAGTGTCAACATTTGATATTCAGAAAGTGATAAAATCAGGGTTTATCATTTTGGCAGATAGAATTGGAGCTGGGTTCTGCTTTTGCTATGGGGGTCACTTAGCATAATGATGGAGGAGGAAACCTGTAATTTTCTCACATTGCTATTTGTTCATGGTAGTCACTAGGAGGGGCCACAATTCAGTAATTTTACCACTGATACTGAGAGTTTTCTCTTGGCAGTTACTTTGTGCATATGCTGTCAACCAGTATGTGATTTCCCTCCCAAAATGGTATAAACATGCTACAGTATTTTGAAGCCTGTTTAGTACAAGGGTATTCTTATCACTAAACCATAGCTGCTGGCTGGAGTTGGATCTGTTTGGTCAAGTATTGCCTGGAGGCTATACAGACTCACATTCTGCATGTTCATGGGAAAAGAGGTCCCACCTGTGTGATTGCCCTGCGGTGTTGTTACCATTGTGAAGCATACATCACTCATATGTTGCTAGTGTTTAAATGCCCACAAAACTTTTCTGCAAGCTCAGCCACAAGAGGGCTGTAGCTTTGTTTCATACTAAAATACTATTTTGTATGCCCCTACTTTGTGTAGTTTTCACTGTCATAAAATATGGCTCTTTTAGAGTCCTTTCCAGAATGAAATAATAGCCGAGTAAAATGTATGGTATCAGTCTCTTTATTGTCTCTTCAGCTTGGGATTGTGGAATTTTGTGGATCTGTCCAGCTTTGGGTTTTCCCTGCCCTTTCAGGTGGCAATGGGGATATTTAATGGGTCACTTCAACAACACATTTGACCAGCAGGTACATTAAAAGAGGTTCTGAGTTTATTCAGTTAAGTTTGCATACTGTAGTACCTGATCTCTGGCTCAAGTTAAATTCTGCTGTTCTCCTGTGGTAACTCATGTTAGCCAGTCAAAGCAAACACATCAACACACCTTATATTATCTGGAAGGTAGGCTATGGAGTAACTCTTGTTTTTTGTATCAACAAACACTGTGCTACGGAACCATGAGAATTAAATAACCAGAAGCAGCAAAGTAGTCTGCTAAATCACTTCCATGTCCTCTTTAAAGATAGAAGGTATCGATTGCTGGTATACTGGCTTCTACTGAATCCATTGCAAAAGAAATTATTTAAACATAGTATTTTGGTGCAAAATGAGTGTAGGTTTTTCCTCACCATGGTGATGTTTAAGCAGCAGCTGGGCAGAAATTATTGATGGCATAAGCATTAACAATGTGCATATGTATGCATTTCTCTAGCCTTCTATGCATTTCAGATGATAGAAGATCAAATAAGATCCCTGAAAGTTACAACATGAAATTGCAAAGCTGGGAGTTAATAAGTGTTGAGGTTATGTTTTCTTACAGCTTGCTTTGTTACCATGATAAAAACCACTCATATATACAGTAAATTTTTAAAACCTTTCTTAGTATGTTTTATATACTGTGAATGAATGTTAATAATTTTAAAGGATGCATATGTAAAGTAGTATTGTCATTACATATGTCATTGTTTACAACATCTGAAAACATTGAAAAGATGCAGTTTTAATAATGATCAGGTGCATTTGAGATTTAAGGTTTCGTATTACTTAAACTTGAGGACCACAGTTACAGAAAAGTTAAACACAATTTCATCATGGGCTTAGTGATCCCTAATAAAATTGATTCTGTTGAAATCACTAGGTGAGTACAGAGAACCATGAACAGAGTTCTTTTTGCAGAATGGATCTTCCCTGCACGCCCCTTCTCATTCCAACCCTCTGTGTCCACTGCAAAGGAAAGGGAGGCTGCAATAGGAAGGGGAAATCAATATAAGTTGCTTTCTCTCGTGCATGAGTGGATGTAAAAAGAGGAGTTATGGGTCAAATCCAGTAGGACAAATGGTTGTCTAATTTTTGCTGATTTTTATAAATTTCTATTTTTTAAAAAAATAGGCCTAGAATTTAATTCTAGTTCAAACTGAGATTGGTTCTTTCTGAAAATGAAGCTGTAAGCTAAGCTATTGGCACTAAAGTCTATATAATATTCAATTGCGTATATTTAAAACTAAATAATTGATTTAAGTAATCAGGAAAATAAGCCAGTTGTATGTTAGTCCTGTCAAATTCAGTGTACTCACCGATTAATAAGTTATTTGCCTACAGTTTTTAAGACTGAGGATTTCTGCATGCTTGTTTACAGTCAAATTTCATTACAAACAAAAGAAAAACCACCTTGATGCTTAACATTTCTGGAAATGACTTACCATTTTTTAGGTATTCAAATACAGCCGCATACAGAAAATGCTATATGATTTTAAACTACAGGGGCTTCTAAATGTCTTCAAAGGGTGAATGGGAAAATCAGCAAGGATGTAGCTGTGGATTTCATTACAAGTCTGAAATGGAACTTATTATTCAACCCATACGCATAATTCCCCAAGTATGAGTCAAAGCAAATATAGTATGTTGTTGCGACGTGCAAGAATACAAACACCAAATCAGCTGTTGCTCTTCCCTCCCACCTCATCCAATAGGAGAAGCCACTTTTGAAATTGAGGTGTGTTTCAAAAGCATGTGCGTTATGGCATGAAATTGAGAGAAAACAATAAAATTGCAATGCATGGCCAAACAGAGTAGATAGGTTTTGATCCCAGAACATTTAGATTTTAGAAGTCTCCAATATTCTTTGAATGATTTTTTTGCTTTTGATAGGCTCTTCTCTCAAAACCACTTTGTACAACATGCAACAAAGAGCCATACTTGTGAACAATTAGCTTTTGTTAAGATCCTGCGAAGTGTGGCATTACAAAAAAATAAATGTTTTTATTCCTTGTACTTTCAAAGATGAACTTTCTCAAATTGTGTTAATAAAATGCTTAAGAATTTGGACCAAGAAAGAAATAAACCCAAATTTCCACTGTGAAAGCTGATCTTCCCCTGGGCTTCTTACTCATCTTTCTTAAATCACAAAAATACCCACCACCTTACTGATAATTCCTACATTCTTCCTTTCTCTATTTACTGATACTTGCATACTCCGCACTATCCCTTTGCTATTCCCTTTTACTTATTTGAAAAGTACCCTTAAGACTTACTTGAAAGGTGCCCTTAGGCTTAAGACATTATCCCAGCTGTGGTTACACTGTAACCTGGAGAATAATTAAAAGACAGCACCACATGGGCAAGGCCTGGTAGCTTGAGTCTTTTCCAATGTGTTGGCATACCTTAGCACAGTTCTTCATTTGAACAGGCGCTTCTCAGAGTTAAGAAGTTTTCTGTGGCTGGAAGAATGTGTAAAAAGCACCTTAGGACTGTGATCCTCTTACTGTATGCATGTTGTTTGTGTTTTTCTGATTAGTGCTTAAATATTCCTTGCCATTGTCTTAGAGTATAAGTCCAGCAGTCTTGTCTGAAATTCATATTATTGTGATGAGTAATGTCTAAGAGCACAGTAAATATTCTCTTCTAATTGTGTTTCTCTGAAATGTTCTTGACATTCTCACTTTCTGTAGCCAGTGTTTACTGTTTCCTGGATATGTTTTCTTGCACAGCAGTACATTTGCTGCTAGAAGAGTGTTTATTTTAACAAGCTTATTTAAAACTTGTATGTCTTGAGTTGCATATCTTCCCCCAAATAAATTATCTCCTTCAAATTCTGCATTATGGGTTGAAGGTTGTTCTCTTCTTGAAAACTTATTATTGATTTTGCATCTAATCTTATTTTCATATGATTTTTTAAAAAGTAAATGGTTTTAGCTGAATATCAGTGAGTTTTAGTAGTATTCAACAGTGACGAAAGATATGAGATTAATAAAACCAAAAACGTTTTTAAAAGCAATTGGAAATGTGTTGTAATAGGAATCAGTAGGCTTATTCTGTCATTGTGGCCTGAGGAACTACAATGAAACTTAGAAATACTCATTAACCAACAGTTGTTCTAATTCTTGAAACAGTGTGTGTTCCTTTTTGGTACACTGAGAGGGAAAACGGAAATGCTTTATCTTGTCTACATCCATTTAAGGTCTTTTTTCTTCAGCAGTATCCCAAGACTAGTAAAAGAGGATAGCTTTGAAGCCTTGCAGGCAAGCTGGTTATATCAAAGGGGATTATAGGAGTTTCAGCAGTAATTGTTTTATGGCCTGTCAGAAATAGACCTATTTGAATAGGTAGCACACAACCTATATGTGAGTTGACAGTTTGGTGCCATTTATATCCGCCATAAAAAGAGAAAAGGAAAAAGTCAAAGGGACAGAGTTACTAAGCTGTAAATGCAAATTGTTTTGCCTTTTTCCACACTCAAAGGAAAGGAAGCCATGTATAGGAAATTTTATAGAAGGTGGGTCAACAGGGTCCCGTTCTGATACCTTACTACTAATGCAAATTTAGAACTTTCTTGCTTTTTTTTTTGCCCTTTTAGATGGTCAGATCTGTCTGAAAATTAGACAATAGGAACTATATGTCTGCTTTTAATCTTTCTTCTTCCATGTAGGCCTCTATGGCCTTATTATTATAGGATGAAGATTTTCATATGACTAAGCATAGCAGTGGTTTAGAAACAGTTTCATGAATAACCATTTAGCTTATCCACTATGAAGAACATGACTAGTTTTAAAGAAAAGGAACTCTTTGTGAAACAAGTGTTCGATGGACACATTAAAATTGATTCTGAAGTATTCAGGGAACAGCTTACCTTATTATGATGTAGTGTTTGGGTATTTTATGGTATGTTGCAGCACCTGGACAAAGGATTTGATGAAACTGATCTTTTTAGCTGAGTATTAAATGGAGGTGGGGGAGCTGCGAGAGAAGGAGACAAAGTTAAAGAGAAGCAGTTTGGGGAGGCTTTTGTTGAATGGCCAGTGGAATGCTTTAGCTGGCCACACAAAGGAAGAGATAGGAAAGAAGAGGAACAGACTTGTAGAGAGAAGAAACTGATGGCTGGGGGGGGATTTGTATGAGGAACTATGAAGCTCTTTATGTATTAGTTAGCTGTTACTGAGAGTGGCTCTTGGTTCTTTATGAGGAAGCCTCATTCTAGGTGAACAGTATGTATATGCAACATGACTGTGGTTTTATAGATTGGATGGACAACATAAGGTACAACCAGTCAGAGTTTAAGGTGTAGGATCCAATGCCAAACAGTGGAAGCAGTAAAAGGCTGAAAACAAACAGGAGAATTTGAAAGAAAAGTAGGGGGTCACTTGGGGGGAGTTCCAGGGTTAAACAAAACTGCTATGAAAGATTTTCTCTTAAGGAATGAGTGGAGCAGTGTGAATGACACTCAGAATGTATAATATGAAGATACTTTATGTAAAATGATGTGTAGCAGGCAGTGGAGCTGGATTACTTACATTATAAAGTTATTTTAGCCTATTTATTTCAGTGAGCGCTCCCAGTTTAGAGAACAAGCTTTTGGGTATGCAAATTGAACTAGTGAAGCTCCATGTATACACATATCCAGATTTAACATTTTAGCGCAGTTTGATATGTTGGTATTAATTTCCCCCTGAACTAAAAAGATAAACAAAGTACTCTGAACTGACTATAACAAACATTCCTGATTTTCTAAAATCATTGTATTCTTTCTGGTACATCATTGTGTCCAGCCTAGTACCTATAAAGGAAACAAAGGCTTTTAGTCGTTTACTTTAAAATTTCTTCTTTAAAAAAAATGCCATTTAAAAATGTGCTTTGCCCAGGAACAGATTTCAGGGACATCTTGGGCTGCTGTGGGAGGAGAATTGCACTTTATGAGCAGAAGCCCTTGCATCCAAGGAGAATATTAGTCTGAACCTAGTTCATCAAATTCAATGAATTCTTCTAAATCCAGAGAAGGAAGAACATCACTCCTGGATGTATAGTAAATAAGCTGTGAATTATGGAATACGTTGCAGTTGTAAAATTATTGGAAACAAAGCACTTTGGTCCATTATTCATACATAGTAAGAAAAAATTGCCCACTGAAAAGATCTTCTTATCTGAACCCCCCCTCCCCCATTTTAATCAAGTAAGCTCTGGTGGGAATTTGACAGCATGAGCAAAGTTTATAAAAGCATCTGTGGTTAATGCTAGGGATGGGCATGAACCAGGAAAATGGTGGTTCGTGTTGGTTCATGGTTCATTTGATTGCCTGAACCGGTTTGTGGTTTGTTTGGTTCAGGAGGTGGTAGAACAGCCTTCTCATGAATTAGAGATTCCAAACTCATGTGAAGTCTTCAGCAGGCTCTCCTCCACTGGCCCTCTAAATTTGGTGAAGATTGGATTTGGAATGTCCATGTTGTAGCCCCCCCCCCCAAGCAGGTACCCCCAGGAAAGCTCACCTCTTGCTTCAGGTTGGTCCCTGAAACCACAGCAAGGAACACCTTCCCAGCTTGGAGACATGTTTAAAAAATTGTCCCTCTGTGTGTGTGTGGGTGGGAAGGAGTCACTCAAAGCCTCCCCTAAATCAGCCACAGCAAACAGCAACTGAACTAACTTTGCCCTCTTCATGCTGCAAAGTGAAAGCAGCTGAGTCAGGGTATGGTATTATACTGGTATATAATCTGCTCCTGTAGAGCAGAATGGGAATTCTGTGGTTGGCTCCCAGAGTTGCCAGTCAAGCTATGGATAACTGCTTTGGGTTTTTCCAGGGCTCCCTACAAGGCCACCCCCAGTGTTGCCATAGGAATTGTTTGAATTGGCACCAGGATGTCTGGAGAACAAACTGCAAAAATGAACCACCATGGAAAAATGTAATTCATTTTTTTGTTTGAGAGTGACACAGTGAAATGAATCAATTTGAAACAAACCATGAATCAGCATGGTTTGTTCTTGAACTGTGGTTTGTTTCTCGGTTCATGCCCATCCCTAGTTAGAGCTAATCTGTTTACAAGCATGGAATGCCTTGTATAGCTTAATAAAAGAGATCATTCTCAAACTACAAAAAGGAATTAAAAATAAAATAATATTTTCTAGGTGATGCTATGGTTCAGTCATAGGGCATTGACTTTGTATGCAAGAAGTCTGCTGCCAATCAGAGTAGATGATTCAGACCTTTTTCAACTAATGGCCTCAGTATGTGCCCCAAAACTCCCAAGTGGGGTAACGTGCTTGGAGAGAAGACATAGCTCTGTGATAGAGCATCTGCTTTACATGCAGAAGATCCCAGGGACAATGTCTGGCATATGTAGTTAAAAGAATCAGATAGGAGGTGATATAAGACCTTGCAGGGCTGCTGCCAGTCAGACCTTGATAGAACAGCAGTATGACTTGATATAAGGTAGCCTCAAGCATTCAGGTAAAGTTAGGGACAGATGTTACCAGCATTTTAAAGGCAATAACAGCCTGAGTGTCAGAGGGATCCCCTTTCACAACCTGGCTTCTATCAAAAAAGACTACTCTGTGCTGTTCACTGATGCATGTTTTGGGGAGAAAGAATCAAAAGATTCCCTGCAAAATTACCCAGTGTCCCAAATAGAACATTAACTGATTTATTGTGTTTTTATTTCAAATGCCCTTTTATTTATTTATTTTTTACATTTATAAATCACCTAATTCCTACAGTTATGGGGCTCTAGGCAATGTACAGTGTTATAAAAACAACAAAACCATAAAATTAGGGTCAACACATATAGCACATTAACTTAAAATTAAGTGGCAAAATTTGCTTCTCTCCCATTTCCTGCTTGTGGGCACCTCATGGATGTTTGGGGGAGATGAACTGGATCAGTTAAGGGGATGGAGAGCAAGGGAAGGGTGCAAGCCATGATGTAAACTGTTGCTGCCTTCAACCAAATGCCTGGTGGAACATCTCTGCCTTATAGGATTATTATATTAGTGTTATAATAAGAATTATTATTACTCCCCTACCCCTACTTTACAGATCAGTAAAATGTACATGTACTACGTTACTTCAGTGCTAGGGATAATAACTTGGGAAAAAATATTCATTAAAACTTTGAAACTGCCAAGCTTGCCGAATACTGTATTGTCATTCATTTGTTGTTAAATTTATGAAACAGTGAATCTTTAGAAATTGAATGTTTTCCTTTCATTTTAGTAAATTTTCTACCTCATATATCTGGTTCTGTTAGTCCTATAAAGGGGCAAACCCTCAGTCAGCAGAAGTTTGTATGCTCAGCATCTCTGAGTTAGTTTATCTGAGAAACAAATGGATTTTCTGACATACTACCTGAGGTTCTATAGTGTTTTGGAACCATAAAGAAATACTAGATCTCTTTGCCTAGACTGATTTAAATATATACAAGCTGCATAGTTCTCTGTTCACAGATGTACTTGTGTGTTTCATGTCTGATACTTTGATAGATGTTCAAAGCCTACATCTTTCCTGTTTCTTCCCTGATTAGTGCCTTTGATCAAGGACATTTTGCCTATTTGTAAAGCGAAGAAGTTTGCCAAAAGCTTTTGTGCAATTAATATAGATTAACGTTCTCAGTGACTATCTTTTAATATCAGCATTTTAACATTAGGATGATCATTTTTTCCATTTTGGGTCTACCTGTTATAATATTTGGACAACTCTGCTGTCTCTAGTTTCTTGGGGCTTAAACAAGCAGTTAGCATTTTGTTAAAAAAAATCCCTGTGCTCAATTGACCTGTTGAATATTGAGATTTTTGTTTTATTGTTAACTTTATTAAAACAACAAAGATGCTATAAACATTAGCAGGTTTGATACTTATGATAATTACAACGATAAATCAGTTAATTTTTGTTGTGAAATGTGAAAGTTTTAAAAAAATTGTAATGGTTTATTATTTTTGGCAGTGATCATGTTTTTATAAATGTGAACAGTTCACTGAACATTTCTATGTGTCCTTCATCTGACAATTTACATTTACAATAATTAATAAAAATAGAACCACAGTAAAGTAATAAACTATTAATAAAAATAAATTGTGCTGACAAGGCATAGCAGCTGGCTTGTGCTTTCTAGATCCCAGTTCAGTTCTTCACAGGAACTTTACAGAGTAGACTACCAGATCACATAGAGGGCATTCTTGGTTCCTACATCAAGTAAGATGTCCTGTGCAGTTAGGATTGCCAATCCCCAGGTGGGGGCAGGGGATCCCCCGATTTGGAGACCCTTCCCCCGCTTCAGGGTCGTCAGGTAGCAGGGGGAGCGGAGGGAAATGTCTGCTGGGAACTCTATTATTCCCTATGGAGATTTATTCCCATAGAAAATCATGAAGAATTGATCCGTGGGTATCTGGGGCTCTGAGGGGGCTGTTTTTGGGTTAGAGGCACCAAATTTTCAGTATAGCATCTCTCCCCAAAATACCCCCCCCAAATTTCTAAAAGATTGGACCAGGGGGTCCAATTCTATGAGCCCCAAAAGAAGGTGCCCCTATCCTTCATTATTTCCTACGGAAGGAAGGGATTGAAAAGGTGTGCCGTCCCTTTAAATGTGATGGCCAGAACTCCCTTGGAGTTCAATTATGCTTGCCACACCATTGCTCCTGGCTCCACCTCCAAAGTCTCCTGGCTCCACCCCCAAAGTCCCCAGATATTTCTTGAATTGGACTTGGCAACTCTAAGTGCTGTACTTGTGGCAATGCTAATTGCTTGTGTTCCTGTTCATTGATGCCTTCAGTTAGAGTAGGTGGTTATTTAAACAAGCTTTGCTGTACTGCTAGGGCTGCTCTGATTGTTTCACTACTAGGGTGCAATTCACCCTCCCTCCTGCATTTGCTACAAATAAGACCTTCATAATGATAATTTTCCATCTATATGGTGGCATGTTTGGCATAATGGAATATTTGACAGTATTTGATTGTAGTTAAATAATAGATTGTCACTTGACTAGTATGCCAATCTTAAAAGCAGCTCTCCTTTGCATTTGTGGGATATTTTTTAACCTAAAAGCTTCAGTGGAAGAGATTAAATCCATTGTAGGAGGCCTTGGCCCCACTTATTCATGTAGACCACTATAAACAATGAATGACCTCAAAGTAGCTGTTTTATTTCAAAGGAATTTCAGAAACAGACTGGAATGGGAGATTGCTGAATTACAAGTTATTATAACACTCGACAATGGAACCCCCAAGTCTTCACAGAGATATCGAGTTCTTATCTCATTACACGTCAGGTCACAGTTCTCCCTTATACCCCAAATTTAACTTGGTTGGTCTTAAAGCCACTGGACTCAAACTTTGTTCTATAGCTTCAGACCAACACAGCTACTCACATGAAACTATAAAAAAGAGTTATTGTTGTTTTAAAGCCGCTCTGGGATTGCTTAAATAACATCTGTGACATGGAAAATACTATACTATATATAGTCTTAACAGTAATCCTGTAGAGTGTATAATTAGAATTCTCCTTTTAGTTATGGGGAAACTAGAGATGTGAGCGCCTGAAAAAAAAATCTTTTGTATACTACAGAATTTGTTTCCTGCCTTCAGTCCCCCCCCCCCCCCAGCTCTCAGATGTAAAAAATTGAAGATACATCTGCTATGGTAGCATAGGTTGCAGGAATTTGCAGCTCTTTCTCACAAATTGGGCAGTTTTTCTTATATGAAACAAAGATATTTATGTACATATTAGCTTGAAACCCATGCTTTGCTATGGTATTTAAGTGCTTTTAATCCAGTTATAATATTTCTGGGCTTATCTATTTTGTGTGTGTTTTAGGAAGGATGTTTTGGTTTTGGAATAGGTTTTGTAATATAATAGTATAGTGCCCAAGCTTCACAAACATGTTTGAATAATGCAAAGCTTGTTGATGGAGAAAACCAATGAAGTGAATTTTGAAATATAACATTTGTTGAAGTAATAAAAAAGAGAAGGTAGTGAAAAATGAAGTGAAAAATATATACAACCTTTTTTTTTCTCTTCTGAAGGACCTCTTTGTAGACCACATTGGTAGTTCTGCCCTCAGGTGCTAGGGTTGCCAGGGTGCTGGGTGAATTCACTTTGGAGTAGGCCATGTAGAACTTCCCATGTGAGAAGCAGTTCTCTGTTAAGTAAGTTCCTGCTACCTTCAGTGTCTGCCTCTGGGACAAGTCAATTCCACTGTATTCACCAAGGGAAAAAGCCCTGATTTCACCTACACTGATGCAAATGCATGGAAACAGAATTTGTAATACTGCTCAGTACATGGCAAGGCTGCCTCAAACATGTACTTAAAACGTATATATAAACAAGTGTCCTGACTGACTCATGAGTGCCCAGCCCAAACCCCTGGACCTAGAACCCCAAAATTTGGGGAGTGCATTCCTTCCATGACATCAGTGCCCATCCTCCATGGACGTTTATAAACTCAGTTGCCATACTGACTTCTATGAAAAATGCATATTCAGGAGTCTTGAATAACTGATTTTATTACACAGAAGACAGAAGTTCCCTGAAGACCAACTGTTTTCAACTGTCTGTAGTCTCCTTTAACTGATTTTTACCATAGAACACAGAGCTCCACAGCTGACCAGTCGGGGAGAGGTGTGTGCAAGCAGGCAGTAGCCTGCCAGGCACATAGCAAAGCTTTACCGCTTTGCAAAAACACATTTTACCCTTTTTCACCCCCTTAGGGGTTGAATTTTTAAAAATCTCTGCTTAGTGGGCGTAGATGTCAGAAATTCACTGAACAGAGTTCTGGAACCTCTTAATGGAAATTCTCAGAAATTTGTCTAAAAGGGGCACTAGGAGAGCATGACAGTCTTTGATCCAACAAAGTATGTTAAAAACATGTTGCTTCAAGGTCATCATTCAGTGTTAGGCACCAAAAGCAAGACCTGAAAAAAGAACTGAGGAAGTTGGTGACATGTCTGAAGTTTGAGAACTGCTTTAAAGAACAGATAGGTCCATAGCGCATGAAAATAATATTGTTTCAAAGAATCCTGTGTATTTCTCCTTCCCTCTTGAGAGTTCTGGCATCTTTTTCCAGAAAAAAAGTTGTGGGTGAAATTGAAGTCTGAGCTTTGTTGACTATTGAGCCTGAACAACAATACTAGTTGTAGAAGTGAATGTTCTTTAAAACACACGCAGACACACACACACACACACACACACGCCTAAAAACAGAGAACTGTATAGCAATCACAAGACGGTAGACCAAGATGGCTTTTCTGCAGTTAACATTGATATGCTTGATAAGGAGAGGTGACTTGTTGGAAATTGTCTTAATAGCTTTATGTAAACATGTTCTGCTTATTGCTTGAAGCAAAGATGAACCATTAACAAATACAATATGATGTTGTGTCTATGTAGGGAATTAAAAGTAACATTTTCCACACTTTCCTTCTTATTTCCAGATAATGAGGTAAGTGACACATTTTAAAAGATGTTGAGTGTGCCCCATTTATGCTGTAGACTAAAAAGAGATTGGCAAGCATTTCGGCTGTCTCATTTATACAACTACCACCTGTACAGTATAGAGAAGAAATTTGAAAGCTCTCTGACTGCCAACTAGCCTGCTAGTAAAGGGCATATGGCTGCAATCCAGGAAATGTGATTGTCCAGCTAAATGATGATTTAAAGAAAAGCTGTTTATTAGTTGGCCAAGATGCTGACCTACTTTTCTGTGTATTTGCCTTTTGTAATAGCCAAATAATTCTGGATCTCCGCTTCCAGGTAAATGCTTACAGCACTGGGGGAAGGGAGAGAACAATCTAGCAACTTCAGCATATTATTCAATATGCTGTTAGCATGTCACTTTGACTACAAGAAATTGTCTGAAGCTACTTGATGAAATTCCGTGATGTCACCATGATGTATCTCATCCTGAACCTGATTGGTGTTTGAATGGACAGCTGCTTAGATGCGAACTCCATTTGTGCCTTTCTGAGGTCAGTGGAAGGAAGCTGGAGGGTCCCCCCTCAATGAATTTTCAAAGCAAGAAATGGATAGAGGCGATTTGCCATTGACAGCCTTTGCCTAGCAACTCTAAGACTTCCTTGGTGGTCTCCCATCCAAGTTATAACCAGGGTTGATTCCCGCCCCCCCCCCCCCCCAGCTCCTGAGATCTGTGCCAAGATCTGGCTAGCTTGACGTATCCAGGTCAGTGTAAGGCTGGGGGTACACAAGTGGAAATAGAACATTCTCTCATTACTTTTGAAGATGATGCTGGTGGACATTTTATTAAACCTACCAAAAAAACCTCACCTACCCAGATTCCTACAAAAGAAAGCCCCACTGCTTATTTCAATAATCCACTTGCAATAATTCTGTTAAATGTGAGATTGTAACAGGAATTTCAGCCCTCTTAGGGACTGTGTTCATAACTGTTTACTAGTGTGAAAAGGGCCTCTCCTTCCTGGCCTGTGATCATGGACTATAGTGTCTCTGGAAAATCTTACAGTAAGCTTGTTAAGTATTTGCTTATAGATTCCAGTTGGCAGGCTGATTGTACTGGTGGCTAATTGCATCACTTTCTGGACTTCTGCAGGACACATTGTTGCCTTTTGGCATCCAGAACATTGACGTGATTGGTTGCTATCTGGATAAGAGGACATGGTAGAGCTAGCCATTTTTTCTCTTTGATCTTTACACTATAATGTCTCTGGAAAATCACTATAATAATCTTGTTGAGTATTTGCTTATAGATTCCAGTTGGCGGGCTGATTGTACTGGTGGCTAATTGCATCACTTTCTGGACTTCTGCAGGACACATTGTTGCCTTTTGGCATCCAGAACATTGATGTGATTGGTTGCTATCTGGATAAGAGGACATGGTAGAGCTAGCCATTTTTTCTCTTTGATCTTTACACAACGTTTATTTAAGTGTGGAAATATCACTAAAGCTGCTGTTCAGCCAATGTCTGAGTTGAGCTGTGTGATTTTATGGCTTTTTGTTAAACATTGGGTTTTTTCCTGAGCTTTTTATGACTTTTAAATGTTTCCCCCAGCCCCAAAGTCTGTTTGAAAGGTTAGCTATAAAGGGAGCCATCACTGAGTAATGCCATTTTAGATGTGTCCGGTAGTAAAATATCTGCAAACAAATCTCACTAGCCATCTTTACAGGGGAATAAACTGAGGGAAGTCTGGCCTGGCGGCTGCTGCTCTTCATCATCATCATCTTCAAGCACAAAAGCTTCTTGGAAATGATCTTTCTTTCACAGAAAAAGAACCTAATCATGATTATGTTAGCAATAAAAAAAGGCTTCATGTTGGGAGCTAATTTACTATTTTGCTTCTTTGTGCTGCTTCTGACTACTGTTCCATATTTGGTAGGGTTTGAGACTAAGAGGTTTCCATGGCTACCAGCAAAGGTTGAAAAGTAAGTTGAGAGACTTTCCTGGAAATGGAAGCATCATTTTATCAGCATTTGCAAAATGTATGCTGTAGCTTCTTTCTTTCTTTTTAACCAATTGCAATATTTTGCATTTTGTCTCATTGGTTTGTCTTAAAGATACTCTTTCTGTTATACATATTTAAGATGAAAGTGGCTTTTCAGAACATTTCTGGTGTAGGAAGCAGCACAGACTGGACAGCTGTTAATTTTTAAATTACAATGACTTTGTACCATAGATGCTCAAGCCCTGGATGTGAAATTTCCTTTCTTTTCTTTCTCCAAGATTTTTGTGTGCAAGCTTCTTGTATTATGATGAAAACCAAGGAGGATCAGTTGTTCTGGCATTAACCTTCCATCCACGATTTTCAGAGCCTTTGGAGCACACTTCCAATCGCAGTACAGTAATTTATTTTTAATAGCACAATAAAAATTACTGGAATAAAAACATACTGAGCACTCTGAGCTACACAACATTGCTGTAGAAAGCCTTTGGGTTGTGTGGACTTTTGAAATGAACTCATGACCACCATTCTGAGGATTTTGTAAGGCTTGAACAGTCAAAAGGACTTGTTCCATTAATTTGTTCCATTAATTTTAATTATACTAGCTTTGGGGAAAATGCTTGTGGGTCAGAGAGGAAATTTTGGGGAGATATTTATACAACTTGAGTCAGTGGAAAAATGGTACGGTTTCTTTAGGTATGGAGCCCAGTGGCTCAGAGAGGTAAAGCTGCAGTATTGCAGTCCAAGTTCTCGGTGCTCATGATCTGAGTTTGATCCCAGCCGAAGCTGGGTTCAGGTAGCCGGCTCAAGGTTGACTCAGCCTTCCATCCTTCCGGGGTTGGTAAAATGAGTACCCAGCTTGCTGGGGGGGGGGGAGTGTAGATGATTGGGAAAGCCAATGGCAAACCATCCCGTAAAAAGTCTGCCGTGAAAATGTCGTGATGCGACGTCACCCCAGAGTTGGAAACTACTGGTGCTTGCACGGGGACTACTTTTACCTTTATCTTTCGGTATGGCATTTTTGAGTGTGCATATATTGCTGTGTATGAGACAGAAACATAAAGCATGATTCTGTTTTCAGTATTAGTTGGGATAATTGACTGGATCTTGTTGCAGAGTTATCTAAACCATTATTCTGTCCTAGCATTTCATAAATAGGCTAACTCACCCATTCAGTGTGACGTGTATTTTGACAACAGAAAAAGCTGTAGTGGATGGTGAAGGCTACAAAAATCTCTGAAGCTGCAATTGTTTTTTTGTTTTTTTAGGAATAATGTCCTCAGGGATACAGGTCCCCTCTCGATAAGAAATTTATGAAGTCAAATCCCTTAATTTTCAACTATAGCTGTGAATTATCTTTCAAAGTTGGAAAGTGTAACCCATTCTTATTTTAGAGGTTTTTCTTCGTATGATTTGAGAAACTGCTGACATTTATTGCATAAGGTGCAATCTTTGTAGGTGTATAATCAGCTCTACATGGGACAAAGTTTGCTGTTTGTGCTTCTTAAGGTGATATACTAATGTTGGCATGTTTCAACATTGACTCAGTCAACACTTGTAACTTATCAAATGTTAGGGAGGTGCCTTTCGTAAGTACATTTTTATAATCTAAACTTGCCAGTTAGACTCATGAAAGACACTCACAGGTTTTTAAGAATGAAGCGTATTATATAGAAATCTCAACATCACATAGTAAAACACGGTTACATTTTATTTACAAAATAGAGATGGACTTATCATAATTTTTAAAATATTGGAAACTCGAGGGCAAAAATTGTTTAGGTGCAGGAAAGCCAAGCATAATTTGTGTAGAACAAGAGCATGAATTAATCAGGAGGACCCAAAAATAAGTTGTTGCGGATACAGTGAAGTTTTGAGTGGAAATCGTCAAGTGAATTTGTGTTACAACAGTCAAGGAGGTTCACTTTGTTCCAGTGTATGAAGGGGGACGATGCTAAAAAGAATCTGAAATATTCCCCCTGCCAAAGCTGCATGCGAAATATGTAGAAGTTGTATAATTATTAAAGATTGTTTTTCCTTTGCACCATTTTGTCTTTTTCTTCTACAACCGCCAGGTGATCAAGTTAGATCTGTGGGAGAACTGTTTCTCAGTAGGTGAAGGCATACTCTTTGAGAGTGAGCTGTGAAACAGGAGATTCCTGTTTCAAATCTCACCTCAGCCACAGACTCTCACTGGATGGCCTTTGCTAAGCTTCTGTTCCTCAGTCTCTGCCACTGGCTTGCACTGTAGGATAATGCCAGTGAATGCATGGGTCTTTACAGTACTGTGTACTGTACACTTATGAAGAGTGTACAAAAACATATTCATATGCACAGCATACCTATGAATCATAGCTAAAATTATGACCTGAGTTCGATCCCAGCGGAAGCTGGCTTGAGGTTGACTCAGCCTTCCATCCTTCCGCGGTCAGTAAAATGCGTACCCAGCTTGCTTGAGGAGAAAGTGTAGATGACTGGGGAAGGCAATGGCAAACCACCCCATAAAAAAGTCTGCCGTGAAAACGTTGTGAAAGCAACGTCACCGAGTCAAAAACGACTGGTGCTTGCACAGGGGACTACATTTACCTTTTTTAAAAAATTGTCCCTCCCCCCCCCCCAAATCTTTATAATATATTTTTTGAGTAACCCTTTTCTTTAAAAGTATTTTATTCATTCCAAAAGGAGAAGAAATATTTCATAGGAATTTTGTTCAGAGCACTCTAAAGTTTCTACTCGATTTTTACTTCTAGGCTTTCATGTCTCTAGTGCCAATAATAAGATTTATAGATTTTTCACAATTTTACATGCAGTCATATAAAAATAGACCCAAGCAAATTAAGCTATAATGGTTCCTTATCATGCTTGTGTGGAAATGATTTGCATTTAAATGGTATGGTACTTGCAGGAATAATTTAAGATTACAGTGACACTGAATCATTTCTGTGAAGATGATATTCTGAATGTTTTAGTAAAGAAATTTTTGTTTTAAACAGATACTCTTATGAATTTTTACTTGAAAATGTTTTATTTTGTCCGTTTGTTGGTTAGGATTTGTTCTGACCTGTGAAGGATTTTATTTGGTGTTTGAATACTGCCCCCCATATCTTTGATTTATTTTAATTCTTGACTTTTAGAACTGAGGATATGTTTCGATCACTTTCTTTTTTAGTGCTATACAAACTAAATATATTAATGTAGTAAAATAGCTAGGTAGTGAAACTTCACTTTGTGATAAATAGGCATTTGCTTAGCAAAATATTGGCACTGATGCTTCATAGTAATACTTATGCTTTACTTCAGATCTGTTTTTAGACTTCTGGTTGGTTCTACAACACTAATTCTATAGTACTGATTACTGAATGTCCCATCTGTCAATTATATTGAGTCACTCTACAATAATTTGTATTGAGTCTGTGAGAAAAGCAGACTATAAATAAATATAAAATAATATTACACACACATGTATACATATGTATATATATATTTGGTGCAATCACATGAGCAGTTTGGCCCGGTGTAGACACACATCCGCTTTGGATCAAATGACTGTGATTGAAAATGCACATCTAGCTCCTGTGCCCCACTCATCCCTACCTCACACTAAAATGACTCCCACAGAAATTTGCCAGTGGCTACCTCAGTGAAGTGCTTCCATGGCAGGTTTCTAGGCATCTGGTCACCTGGGCTTGCCTTGGAAATGCATGAGCAGTGTGATCATACCACTCTGTTTCCAGCGGTCCTTTTTTCCAGCCCCACTCAGAGGTGTGCTAGTCTGAGTAGACTGGGGGGGTGGGGAGAGAAGCTTGAAATGCCCTGCCATTTCATGTTTTCCCAGGCTGAGGGCATTTTATATTTTTAGTTTTCTGCTGTTAGTTTTTTCCTTGTGCTTTTTTTTGATGTTTTATTTTTAAAATTGCATGGCAAAATTCCACTATTCTCCTACCTTTCCTAAATAAGGTATTGCAAGAGTTTTAAGCTTGTTTGTACATCATTTCCTGTCTCCCAGCTCCACCCCCAAAGTCTCCTGGCTCCACCCCCAAATTTTAGATAGCCACCAAGGAGAAGTGTAAAAAGTAACCTGGCCATGGGGGGGGAAAAGTTTGGGAAACACTGTGAGTCTAATTTGCCCTGAGACTCCTATCTATTTTGCTGCAACAGACTAAAAATGCTGCCCCTCTGAAAGTACAAATAGCATTTGCTTTGCAGATAGCCTCCATGAGGAAGAACCAGTCATCTCAAGCACTGCTTCTATGTGAGTGGAAATCAGCTGCATATTTCCAACATATTCACACTGGGAGGTGACCCAGATCTTAATAATACATACAATGCTTTCTAATGCCAAGGAGGAGTACTGCATCTTCAGTGAAAGAAGTCATTCTGTGCCTGTATAACTTGCATGGGTATTGTATGTGTAGTGTTTTTCAGTTGTTATTCTGTATGATTAGTTTTATGAATCTAATATGCCATAAGTAGATGGCAGCCTTCTGTGTTATAGCAATAATTGCACATCTCTAGGAACAAAAAAGAACAATGAACATGCATGACTTTTGTTTTGCAAGCAATTATGACTGGTCAGCGGGGTTCCCTCTAAGCTGAGTAGGGTGAGCTGGCACACAATTTTTTAGCTTCCAGCTCACACATTTTTGTCTTAGCTCAGGAAAAATGACCCTGGGGCAAACTGTTTTCTGCAGTAGCTCCCAACTTTAATGCCAGTAGCTCACAAAGTAGAAGTTTTGCTCACAAGACTCCACAGCTTTAGAGCGAACATTGCTGGTCAGTATGTTTATCAGTTATTCAAATTCCATTTAGATTATGAGAAAGTCTTTCCAGGAGTTTAATTTAGGAAGCCTACAAATAACAAATTTAGAACAAAGCAGTTTAAGAAAATGAAATAATATTAATAAGCTAATCTTTGTATAGAAAGTCTTCTTGAAGAATGAAAGTAAAAACCACTAACATTTTGTCAACAATTATTTTTCCAGTAAAAGCAAATGAAGGGCAGACTCTTAACACCTTGTTTATTGATTAAATTGTGGTAGTATTCAAGTGACAAAAATGAGATAAATAGGTTCTTGCATATACATAAAAGCAGTAAAGATCAACCAACTTTTTGATGTACTATTAGTAAATAATGAATCACATTTTGTAAGGTTTTTCATAAAACAGCACTCCTGTAGTAATTATTTAGGGAAGCTTATAATTGAAAACAGCACCAGCCTTTGTGGAAAATTCAGCCCAGGCAATCGTCATTTAGTGTTATTGCTGACTAGTAGTTGCTCAGCAGCATATGTAAAATGAGCTTACTTGTAGCCCTGTACCTGGTGTGGATACTCCATCTTCTTTGCTGTGCCAAAGAAGAACGAGGACTGGAGAGTCATCCTGGATTTGAAATTCCTCAAGAGGCTTGTCAAATTGAGACATTTCAGGTGTTCCTGTTTGGGCTGTCAACATCCCTGAGAGTCTTCTCCAAGGTTCTGATCAATCCAGTTTTCAAATTAAGAGAATGGGATTCACTCATATTCTTACCTAGATGACTTATTGATCAGGTACAGCTCTGGAGACAAATCACTAGTGGACATGAAGACGACCATCCAATGTCTTCAAAGTCATGGCTTCATTGGAAACCCGAAGAAAAGCTCATGGCACTCAGTACAACAGCTAGAGCATCTGGGAGTAATCATCAATACAATGACTTACTGTTTATTCTCCTGGTGCACAAAGCACAAAAAAAAAATCAGAGAGATTTCCAAGCTAGTGATCACGAGAAGATCTACTTTTCTTATGACCCTGACCAAACTCTTGGGTCTACTAATATTGTACATAGATTCAATCGTGTCAGGATGATGACACACGTGGCAATTACAATTGTTGCATTCAAGGCAAATCCTGGTGCTTTTTCTGTACCCGGGATTTCCGGTATACAAAATGCAACAATAACAAGTATAGTAGATACAAAAGCATGGTCTACAAATTTTCAGCACTTATCAAGCCACCATTTGAGCCACTTAGGGAAATCTCGTTGAAATGGCAGAGGATGACGATTTTTTTTCATAGGCCATCACATCTTTCAGAAGGGTCTTTCAAACTATACTTGCTTTCAGTAAAACCTGAAGTATACATATTCACAAGGGTACTTAGACCAGATCTAACCTTCATACCCGTTGTCAATTCACCTTTCATAGAACTCAAGAGATATTTCTTCCATTTTTCTGCACAAACCTGAAGCATCAAAGGGACATACCCTCAATGTCAGAAGAGGTCTCAAGACATATATTAATGAGCCGCGTTAGAAAAACCACGAGATTATTTTTTGTCCATATTTCCAACTAACACAGGACAAAAGATGGCCAAGTTGGCCATAAGTAGCATACTCAAAGTGTGCGAAGTTGAGGCCCATAAGATTCACAAACTTCCTATCCCTGCTAGCATTAAAGCCCATTCTGTCAGAAGGGCTGCCACCAATGTGCCATTCGCAAAATATGCAATGGTTAAGGAAGTTTGCAAAGCAGCAACTTGTTCATCCCTTTCCACATTTATTAGGCACTATAAGATCAATGCCGTTAACTCAGCAGATGCTGCCTTCAGCAAAAGAGTGCTACAACACATTCTAAATGAAAATTATGACAATCCACCCTGAAACTGGGGACACTATTCTGGGCGGTCCCTCAAGATGTCCTCTACCTCAGAGAGAGAAAGAGAACGGACCATTGGATACTGACTGTGAAGTGTCCTCCTCCTTTGAGAAAAGGAGGACAACTTTTACCTCCTGAAGTAATTGTTAAAGTTGTTGGTCAGCTGGTTCACTTCTTGTCGCAACCATACCACTTGACTTTTTTCTTACCTGTGTTGCTGTTCTGTTCTTGTTCATTCTCTTTCCTAGAGTTGACATTACTGTTTAACTGCTTTTGGAGGTACCACTAAGAGGGTGACTCCCACAGATTAGAGACAGGAAACTGAAAAAATTGTTCCTGCCTCCCTGATTGGATGGTAGGAATCACCCTCGAGATGTCCTCCTTTCCTCAGAGGAGAAGGACCCTTCACGGTAAGGATCCAATGTTCCATTTTTATGAGAAAATGGAATTTCAGTCTTACAGGCAGTAGCTGTGTTATTTTACATATATAATAACATTTTAGTCACAGTTCTTAGTATGGCTTGGGTTTTGCAAACCAAAAAAGTCATCTCCATGTCTGTAGTGTCATGGCATACAAATTAAACATGACAGCCAGTTTGGTGTAGTGGTTAAGTGTGCGGACTCTTATCTGGGAGAACCGGGTTTGATTCCCCACTCCTCCACTTGCACCTGCTAGCATGGCCTTGGGTCAGCCATAGCTCTGGCAGAGGTTGTCCTTGAAAGGGCAGCCGCTGTGAGAGCCCTCTCCAGCCCCACCCACCTCACAGGGTGTCTGTTGTGGGGGAGGAAGGTAAAGGAGATTGTGAGCCGCTCTGAGACTCTTCGGAGTGGAGGGCGGGATATAAATACAATATCTTCTTCTTCTTCTTCCCATGATAAGATTGTGAGATAACTGTGCTTATCTAGCCAACTTTACACAACTGTGGCAACTTTCCAAAGATTCTGTTGGATCATCTCCCAGAACCTTCTTGTTTGAAATCTCTCTAGCTATTGAACCCTCAAGTTAAGCAGGGGTGAGATTAATCAGAAAATCTTTCACCCTTTCACTCCCTCCCCTTTCAGCATTTAAAATATGTTTTACGGTTCATTTCTGGCGCATGTGTTTAATTGTCCTTTGCCTTGAGTCCAGCAGATATGGCTACTCTATCTGAACTTGCTATATTGATTTTCTGCAAGACATATCTTTTCTGAAGTACTGCAGGGTGCATTGTCTGAAGTGAGGGCCAGTTCAACAGCCATTTGAGCAGTAGATGCAAATACTAGTCAGTTTGTAGGCTGTAATCATGCAGATAGGCTTAAAGAGGGGAAGGGACTGATGCAGTGACTGCTTATTAACCAAAGAAGTGAATGTTATGTATATATAGGCAGCGATGCTGTCTTTCATCTATATGATTTCTGTAAAGAATGGGCATCTTCAGAGGGATGAATGGCACAGAGGCAGATCCATTAACAAAACAAAATCTATTAAGAACATAAGAACATAAGAGAACATAAGAGAAGCCATGTTAGATCAGGCCAATGGCCCATCCAGTCCAACATTCTGTGTCACACAGCGGCCAAATATATATATATATATATATATATATACACACACACACACACACTGTGGCTAATAGCCACTGATGGACCTCTGCTCCATATTTTTATCTAACCCCTTCTTGAAGGTGGCTATGCTTGTGGATGCCACCACCTCCTGTGGCAGTGAATTCCACATGTTAATCACCCTTTGGGTGAAGAAGTACTTCCTTTTATCCGTTTTAACCTGTCTGCTCAGCAATTTCATCGAATGCCCACGAGTTCTTGTATTGTGAGAAAGGGAGAAAAGTACTTCTTTCTCTACATTCTCCATCCCATGCAGGGTTTCTGTGGGTTTCTTAATATCTCTCATCCCGGGGCTGGCAGAGCTGTTCAGTGAATGTACAGATTTGTTAATACAGAGTTTAGATGCTTTATATAGCGGTTTTTCTTGGTCATAAAACACATTTTGTCACTAATTAAAGACAACTGTTTGTCCGCAATTACTTAAGGATTTTTGTGGTTCAGGTAGCTTTACATTCTTGAATATGTTAAACTAAAACATGCTTGCTTTTTACAGTAGTGGTATCTTTCCACAGTTGGTAGTTTACAAAACCAAGTGATTAATGTATTTGAGAAGAACATTGGCAACTGACAGATTTCAGGGAAGAAAGGAAATGTAATACATATGTTAGACTGGAACTTCATCAATACCTATTTATTTCTGTCCTACTTTTCTCCCTAGTGGGTACTCAAAGCACCTTATAATTTAGATAGACGGGAGGGGGGAACCTGTAACACCTCAGTTTTACCTAGATCCAGTGGTCTAGTTTGCTCAGAGTTGTAATCTGCAAGTCACATACTAAGTTCATCTCATATCAAAAAGCTAGCATTTTTGGAAGTGCCCAGGCTTAAATTTAAAAGTATCTATGAGGTAGATTCAGATGGATAGCCATGTTGATCTGGAGCAGCAGAACAAAGTTTAACTACAGTGGCAGCTTTAAGACCAACAAAGTTTTATTCAGGGTATGAGCTTTCATGTACACACACACTTCCTCAGATACAATGAAATGGAATTTACCAGTACATATATACAGCTAGAAGGTGAGCAGTAAAATATTCAAGAAGGGAGCACATCCGACCAGGGCTCTGGGATCTGCACTGGCTGCCAATAGCTTGCCGAGCCGGTACAAGGTGCTGGTTATTACCTTTAAAGCCCTATATGGCCTAGGACCTGCCTACCTGAAGGACCGTCTCTCCCCACATGTTCCCCAGAGAGTACTGAGATCGGGAACTCGAAATCTCCTAGTTATCCCCAGGCCAAAAGAAGCCCGCTTAAAATCTACCAGGGACCGGGCCTTTTCTGTTACGGCCCCTTCCTGGTGGAACCAGCAGCCAGAAGAGGTGAGGGCCCTGCGGGACCTTGCCCAGTTTCGCTGGGCCTGTAAGACAACCCTCTTCCGGCTGGCCTATGACTAGCTGGTACAAGAAACCAAGTGTAGTTATACTAGATGTCTGCTGTCCCTAATGGTTTAAATGGTTTAAATGTCTTAAAATTTTAAATGTATTAATTATTTTAACTGTTTTTATGCTTAAATTCTATTTATGTGAAATTTTGTGTTGTGAGCCTCCCTGAGCCACTTGTTGGGAAGGGCGGGATATAAATCATAAAATAAATAAATAAGCATGCAGCATAATGGAGATGTTTGCCAGGTTCAGGAATAGCAAGCTTAGTTTATATGGTTACCATTTGTTTGGATTCAGTACCGGGGGGAGGGAGAGACACAGTGAAGAAAATAAATATGACTAAATTGGAGATTGATGTATCCTTCATTGTGGAATGCTGAGAGCAATTAGCTGAAACCCTGACATAATATTCCATCCATATCCTCTCAAGCATGGAGGTGACATTACAGCATCATCTTTTTTGAAGTGAGGTGATTGACTGTGTAGAGTTATCTCCCCTGTTCCCAGACCAGAGAAATACGATTTGATCTACCATTCCAAATTACATTGCATGTGCTATTCATTACATTACATTACAATCTGATCTATTATTCCAAATAAGAAATAAAATAAAGAGGATATATGCCCCTTCTGGGGGATCGGTGAGAATACAGACGTCAGGACTGAATGAATGAGGTTAGCATATGTAGTGAGAAAGGAAGCTAATATCTGTGTTAAGTTCTGAGGATTCCATTGCTCTGAGTGTTATAATAACTTGCATTCAGTTTGCTCACTGAGTTGTGCTGCGGTGGTCCAACTCAGCAAGTGAAATAAAGGCATTTAAACTTTAGATGTGTACACTTCACTCACTGAGTTGTGGCAGTGCTGCAGCCCAACTCAGCAAGTAAACTGAAGGTATTTAGCGTACCCACTAAAAGCTGAATAATATCAGCTTCTATTCGGATGTAGCTTTTTTTGTAGCTGAATACAGGTCTCTGATCTGTATTTGGCTGATTAAATACCTGAAAAATACTGATCAGGTATTTTGAGGTATTTATTGGCTCAGTATATACTGACCACACACCCTTATTGCCAGTGCACTGAGTTTTAAGTATTACTGATCCTGTAACAGTTGGTGTTCGTTATCTTTTGGTTTTTGTAGGATCCCTTCAGATAGAAGCAAAGATCTTTCAGTTTTGTTTCTCTGGTCATGGCTTGGAGAAGTCTGTGGGCTTATATAGATGTAATTCAGTTTAGGGTGGCATTGTATGTTGCCTCTCTCTTGCTCTGGTACCACAGCAGCCTTGAACTGTTATTCCCTGAAGCAGAACTCCTAACTTTTCAAAGATTGTGGATTGACATTATTACTCTGGTCAACTCCAATTTTTACCATGTAGTCTAGCTTGTGTCATGTGGGAAGGTTTTCTGGTGAACAGATTGAAGGAAGCTGGGCTCGTTTGCCCATATGGTTAAGGAGGAAACTTTTTTAGTTGAACATGAACATTAATTTATAAGAATTCAGCTGTTGGGGAGTGTTGGTCACACTGTTATAGGACTGCAAAAATCTCTTTATGGTGGGAAAGCATTATGTAGAAGAAGGCAATACTACAGCAGAGTGCCTATCTTCTGTTTATCTTGTCTGCTTTCCTACTTACTTTAGTGTGTGATAGAAATATTCCCTCTGAGGTGGTTTTCTTTTAAATCACCTTCCCTATTCAGTAGTGCTTTACAGCTGAGGCCAAATGGAGTTAGTTTACAGTTACTTATGATGTTTTACTGACACCCAGGCTAGCTACCTGTTCTTGGCTGTATGCCCAAGATCATGCTATTAACATAATCCTTTCACATCTTATGACACACTATATGGTTGCATCACACAAATAAAAACAGCAGTGCAAGTCTTAAAATAAGCAGTTGCAAAGCCTTCATACTGGTGTTGTCTGTGTGCTTGTGCTGTGTTGGACCAAATCCTATTCATTGATGAAGTATGTCATCCAGATGAGGCTTTAGTTCTGCACAGTTGGTATCTTTTAACAGCTGTATTACTTGGCTTGCTGATGTGCTTTAAGGCCACTGTTAAACAGAAACTTTTATATGGCACTCAAAGCACTAATTTTGCAGTATATTCGCCATGCAGCTTTTCATTAAATTAATAGGCACTTTCATAATTTCAGAGGGAATCTGCTGAGTAAAAATAATTCACAGCAATGTGCTAAAGCTAATCATCACAAAATAAAGACAGTGCAGTTGCTAAATAATTATTTGACAAATGCAGGAGATTTCTGGGAATGACTTGATAAAATTATTTAAAACAACTAATATTGGGAAATTAAACTACTGGTGTATGACATAAACAACCTGTTTGTTTTCAGTATTGGCTAGTGTGTGTAATTGCAGGTATCTATATATCTTATTCTGAACTGGGTCCCAGAGAGAGGATTAGGTACAGGAGTGGGACCAGGTACAGGAAAAGGAACTGCTTCTACAAATCAGATAAGGAAAATTAAGATTTTTCAAATGCCAAGATTTCAAGAGATTCTGGCAGCCATTTTGGATTGCCTAGGCATAGACAACAATCTGCCTAGGTGACCCAAAATTGTTGTTTCGATTGGGACAGACATAAAGTAGAACTAAATAAAGTTGGTGTGATTCAATGGTTTGAATGATAATCTAGAATTTAGGTTGAAATCTCCCTTGATGTGAAGCTCTTTAGATGATCTTGGGCCTGTCATTCTCATAAGGTCCCTCCCCTATTTCCTCTCAGGAGTTGCAGGCTGTGACCTGGAAACCCCGAGTTTGGCCTATGTGTTGAGCAGTTTATGAAAGCTGCTTTTTAATCTCATGGTCTTAGGTTGCTTACTTGGTCACTTATTATTCCTTTTAAACTCTTCAGTTGACAGTCTGTTTAAATAATAATGGTATGGATCTGGCCAGTTTTTTCACTCAGTCTCACCCAGTTCCCCTTATTACTACAGTTGCTGTTCCACCTGACTTATGTATATGCAGGCTTTATGACACTTAGCATAACCTTTCTTGGTGGTCGGAAGAAACCCTTCCTTTTCCTTCCTTTTTAACAGATAACTTAGGTGGATCCAGCCTATTGTCTTCATCCAGCAGTCTTAATGTTTTTAACATAAAGCTGGAACCCTCCTTAATTTGTTCTTCTGAACATATTGAAATATTCAAGATTTTCTATTCCTTAGCTCCATCATCAACTAAAAGACAGACTGCAACCAAAAAATGAGAAGGAGATTGAGACTGGGAAGGGCAGCCATGAAGGAGCTAGAAAAGAGCCATAAGCGTAAGGATGTGTCACTGGTGACCAAGACCAAGATAATATACACCACAGTTTTCCCCATTACTGTGTATGGGTGTGAAAGTTGGACAATGAAGAAAGATTGCTGGAAGAAAGTTGAAAGTCATTTGAAATGTGGTATTGAAGGAGAATTTTACAGATACCATGAACCATGAAAAAGACAAAAAAAAAATAGGTTATAGATCAAATCAAGCCTGAACTTCCCCTAGAACAAGGGTGGCCAGACTGAATTAACTGAAACTACTAAACTGAGACTGTTATACTTTTGTCACATTATGAGAAGACAAGAGTTGCTGGGAAAGACAACGTTAGGAAAATCTGAAGCCAGCAGGAAAAGAAGACCCAATATGGGATGGATTGGCTCTATAAAGGAAGCCACAGCCCTCAGTTTGTCCTTCCTTCCTTCCTTCCTTCCTTCCTTCCTTCCTTCCTTCCTTCCTTCCTTCCTTCCTTCCTTCCTTCCTTCCTTCCTTCCTTCCTTCCTTCCTTCCTTCCTTCCTTCCTTCCTTCCTTCCTTCCTTCCTTCCTTCCTTCCTTCCACATCTTATGTTCATGTGACTTTCAAATATCTAATGTTTATTCTATGTGGCTCCTAAATTAAGCAAGTCTGGCCACTCCTGCCCTAGAAGCTGAAACCACTAAACTGAGACTGTTATACTTTTGTCACATTATGAGAAGACAAGAATTGCTGGGAAAGACAACGTTAGGAAAATTTGAAGCCAGCAGGAAAAGAGGAAGACCCAATATGGGATGGATTGGCTCTATAAAGGAAGCCATAGCCCTCAGTTTGTAAGACCTGAGCAAGGTTATTAATGATAGGATGCTGTAAAAGTTGGAAATGACTTGATGGTACAACACACATACATCCTTGCACAAGCTTCTGTTCCATTTATGGTGTCTATTGTACAAAAAAGAGAGGGGGGAACACAGGAAAAGGGTGCTTCTGTGAACCTTCATTTGTGGAGGTTGGATCCAGCTCAGTGGCATTTCTTGTTACCTTGACAGGAAAAGTGGAAATGGGTTCCAGTTGCAAGTATGAGTGTATGAGTGTTACTATTAGTTCACAGAAATAATGTTTGTTTTTTAAACTGTGTGTACAGGTTTTTTTCTCCCACAAATATTCATTTTTATCTCTATTGCAAGTAATGGTGTCAGTAAAGATGGAAGGAAGGAAGTTTCATATGGAAGGAAGTTTCATACTCAAACTTCAGCAATGATTGGCTTAGGTTAATGAGCTATCAACTGGTAAAATGTAAGCTTTAAGAAGGAAATACAATGCCATATGGACATCTTTTATGACTTACTGTACATACACTATTTTATGTATGGATTTGATTCATATGCCTTGAGTGTTAGTTTTCTAGAAACATTTTCTGAAATAGATCTGTGCAACGTGACTAAATTATATGCATCTAAGTGACAAAGAGAAGCATAAAATCATTTAATTAAATGCCTCTTTTGTGATAGTGCTGGATTTTAAATCAACCAGCTTTAACAACACTGAGAATTTTCAGTAAAATGACATCTGCATAAAGTGCTTTAGAATAAGAATTGTAAAAGCATTGTTCATTTTTTTTGATCCTTTGTTTAATGTATTAGGTGTTATTAGGAGTGCTGGTTCCGGAAGTAACCATTTCCCAAAGATAAATGTGGGCAGCACAACAAATGGCTTTGCACTGATACTATTTAGGATTGATGATCTCCCCTTTCACAGTTGGTTCAGCTCTGACTAGTAATTTAGATCAAGAGGCTGCAGGACAGCAACTAAAGAAGATTTGCTGATAGTTTTTTCAAGATCTGTATTGGTTCGCTTTTAATTGCAGAGAAATAGGAAGTGCTGAATCAACCACAAAAGGAGTTCTGTGTCCCTTGTTAATGTGTTGTTCACATGTTCAGATGAGACTTTCTCTTGATAAAACAGATGCCCATTAAACATTGGAGCTAATAAAACCTGAGGAGAACATGGAGGGAGGTCTCTCTTAAGTTGGTTCTTTTACCAAGTTGATCCTGTTGCTACAGAACTGTGGTACTATGAGAGTTCTGCATGACAGGAATTCAGGTTTTAAGTAAATTGTAGGTTTGCTGCAGAGAGTTGTTGTTGTGCTTGTTGATGAGAATAGTGAGGAAAGAGATATAATCATTTTTGATGGGACCACTGCATGTAGGTGATTGCTTAGAGCAGGAACTCATTTGTTATGAGGGCCGGATTTGACATAAATAAGACCTTGCTGGGCTGGGCCATCTGTGTCATAAGATGTAATGTCAGGTAGCGGACATATAAACTGTATAATGGGGGCGCAGACAAACAGGGTTTTTTTTACTTAAAACATTAGCACTCTTGCAATATTTTGTTTTACAGTCTGATAAATGTCATCTCTTGCTATGAATTATTGCATCAAAAACTGCAGACAATGTCTGTGCTGTGCCAATTTTGAATATGTTGTTCAAGTGTGCACATCTATAAGTTGCAAACCTACTTTTGATTTATTGACATTCATTATAAAGATCTCATAGTCAATGCTCAGACCTAGAGGAAAACATGAAACATCTGGGCTTTGTGAGCTTCTGTACATAAGTTGCTTCATGTGCTCGTCAAGATTATGTGAAAGCACCATGGCACAGACTGAGGGCTATGAGGTCTGCAAAACTATAGTCTTCTCCAGAAAAATAACTACAACTCCTATGTAGCAGTACAAGCCTGCCTTTGGTGGGGAGCGTGGGATATAAATTAAATAAATAAATAAGAACAGAGACAGCCACGTACAATTATTAGTATCAGCCTACTATCTGGGAAGTCTAAATTCAAGATCCCCAATCAAAGGAAAATGTGAAAGAAAAATCAGTGGAAATTTCCTGGGTAAACCTGGGCTTAGGCACACATACACTCAGCCTAATGCTAGCTTGTTGTTGTTTCTCTTCTAAATAATTAACATACTTTCCTATTGAGAAAGACTGGAGGGCATGAATATAATAAAAAAGATGAGGGGAACCCAGTTGCACGCATAACAAGCCCAACAAATCCCCACTTCTCTTTCTCTGTAACAAGGCAAAAAGCTCATACCTTCAATAAAGCCTCACTAGTCTTAAAAGTGCTCTTTGTATTTCTCCCGATGGTGAGTACTGGGCAAAGGAAGCTTGTCTCTTTCCTTTCTTCCTTCCCCCAGGGGACAAAGAGAGGGAGGAACTTCAGCCGGGAAGGAAGAGAGACTGGGCTCAGTAGCTCTTCAGGGTAATTAATTGAGTCTGGCAAACTTAATCACCCAGCAGAGCTGTAGAGCTAGGCTTTTTCATTGGCTGAGGTTCCTCCTCTTTCCTCCTTCCTTTGGGAAAAGGGAGGGGGAGAGGGAAGGAGCCAAGAAAGGCTGCTTTGCTGGCAGGCTGACCGCTAGGGAGAAACACAAAATGGCGACTGAACACAGCCGGCAAGGGAGAATGAAGTAGACAACAGCCAGTTGTTGGAGGGCCTGATTGGAGCCCTCTGTAGGACGGATTTGGCCCACAGGCTGCATGTTTGACACCCCTGGCTTAGAGTCTATACAGGTCTTTATTTGCTCCAGAATATTTTTGCCAATGAGTCAGATTGCAAAGATGTTATAAGTCTGCTATTCCCCCTCTCCATATGATGCATATTCATGGAGCAACATACCTCATTTAACTGTGTGTAGTTTACGGTAAGCAGAAATTCAAATCTTGAGACATTTCAGTCCTTTTTTTAATCATTTAAATAACTTCTGCTATTGAGAGTTGACATTGCCTTACATGAAGTTGACCGCAGTAAACATACAATTTTGTTTTAATACTTTCTTATCTTACTTAAAAAAATTTCTTTTTTCTGCTTGAAAGAAGTTTGAAAACTTTTTAAAAAAACCAAACTTTGCCATTAGCAGTAGTCAGCATTGTTTCTGCTGTTTGCATTTTAGTGTATAGCATATGTTCAGAATCCAACTAGATTCAAGACAGCTTTCTTATACCACTAGAGGTTTCTGTTTAAATATTGGTTTGTTTGATTAGATTTCTCTTGTTAGCATCTGGCCTTAATTTTTCTAACTGAAGAACTCGCTGAGCTTTCTGCTTTTAAATGGGGTGTGTGCTGCTGCAATACCTGTGTCTGGGCACAAGAGAAAGGGTTTGTGTATCAAGAACAGCGGGTGCTTCAGACAAAGTTTATAAAGTTCTGTTTCGGCAAAGATATAATTTGTTACAACTTGTAGGCTGCCAGTGCTCCCTCCAATACGGGTTCTGTTACAGAATAAGAACAGAGGTCTGTAAGCAAGGGAATGCCGACTGAGAAAAAATTCAAAGGAAGCTGAAAGCTATACTGTACAGGAAATTAAATCATTGGGTTAGGAAGTGGAATTGGATTGATTGCAGTCATTAATGCTCCTTTAACGAGGGGCACGTTAGGAATGTTACTCGGCAACTGTGATGGTCCCTAGTGTGGTGCCAATTAAATAACGTAGATGTGGCATTTCAAACAAACAGCTAGCACTGAGAAGGGAGGGGAAGTAGAATGGTGGTGTGTTTTTTTTTTTAATGAGCCAGGAATAATGCTTACATCTTAATGGCTGCAGCTAAGTCTAGTAATTGTCTGATGAGAACAGTTTGTAAGGGGAAGTCTACAAAATGAAGAAGGGTAGACTTGTGAGAAATTTTTGCTGTTGTGGTTTTCCCTTTGTTTAACTTTTGTTGTTAAATCCCACCCACTCTGTCCCTTCCTATATAAATCAGTCACAATACTCGTGCCATTTTTCAATCTTTGTTTATATAATTTACTCTAACCCCTCCCTAAAGTCCCATATTTTATTTAAAAGCATGTTGGTTGCATTTTTCTTTTTTCTTGCATTTAAAAAAACTTACTCTTTAAGTTTAACATTGAAAATATTTTAAATTTCAGTGTTAAATTAAATTTAGCATTAACATACACATTTAATATACATATTAGAAATAACTCTTATTTTCTTTTCTTCCTCTGAAATGTCCCTCTTTTTTCCACTTCTTGCAGTAATTCTGCTTTACTTTTTAGTTTTTGGAGCAGCAAATGTTCAAATTTAGGATAGATCAGGACTCTTCTGAAACACACATCCTCCGTTTTACTTCTGTTTCTCTTGGGGACATCCTCTTTGCTTACATTTCCCTTAATATTTAAAAGTGCATTTGTATAACAACTTTATATTGGTACTATCATCTGGAAGGATCTCAGTGAGTCAGTAATATGTTCACCTTGTCTGTGCCTTTGTGGGAGAAGAAATGAGAGGAGGAGGAATACAAGATGGTGCTCTGAATTCACAGGTTCTGTCCCTGAAGTGTGGCTGTAGTATACTTGTAAATTACAGAAAACAAAATAATGGTGTTCTGGTTTTGTGACTGTTAAGAATAATAATTCTTGAACAGTCTTTCAAGGGATGATATATTATATTTCACAATATTGCCTAGTTCTAGGCACCCTCCCCCATATGACCTGAATTAAAATAATGAATATTTCCATGTTTCAAATATTGTTCTTGTGTTTGTCCGCTCAACCTTATTCTCATGTTTTGTGTTTTCTCCTACAGTGCCATTGTTTGTAAATTTTGGATGCCATTTTTGCATTGTCTTTTTAAAAAAATAAATCAATTTAATTTCTTGCTGAAGTACACAATGAGCACATTTTTTCCCTTTGAATTTTACTTAGCAAATAATTTCCATTGTTCCAAACATCTCTGAAAGGTATGTTTAAATTGTATGCATTTTCTTTTACTTACAAAAAATGTGCAACAAAATTTCGATAAATATATTTTTTTCAGTATTATGGAAAGCAGGCATTGACACACGAGCTGTTACATAACAAGAAAATTTGAATCAATATGCTTATCTATAGTGACATCAATAAATCTGCCCGATAAAAATTCATTAATAAAGTTGAAGGGTTTTTTTCCGTCTACTTGGCAGGCAGTGTGTTTTACAGTGTGTTTAGTAGTAATTTTTCCATTTGCTTTATAAGAAGAGAGAGTGCTCGTCCTTCAGTGAAAATTCACTGCAAATATGAGTCTGGAATACAGATATTTTCTCATTTAGATTTAAAATGATAATCCAAAGCATCTTCAGTTTTGAATTAGAAATCTTATACAGTGAACTCTTTCATTTTTTCATACTTTTTATCAGTAGTTTAAATGATGTTAGATCTAATCTCACATTTTCACTGTTGCCAACCTCTTAGCTGGAAATATTGACTCCATAACGATAAACCTACTCTATGTTCAGTCTCTTCTACTGGAACACTTTCAGATCTAACTACCTTGTGATAAATATGTATAGAATTATTTCTCTCTAAGGATAGGGTAGTGGTCAGTATACAGGATGCAGATTTGGAGATAGACGACTTTGCTGATGCATGAATTAGTCTTTTTTGGTTCTTCACCTGGAAGAAACAAATTCTTATTCTTGTGATTTCTTTTTGTTGTTGCTTATTCTGTAGCAGTGCAACAATACCTTTCACAGAGAAAAACATTTTTTAAACACTAAGTGAAAAATAAAAACTTTACACTGGGGATAGTACACAGGGGATGGAATAACTTCTTTTTGAATTATTTCCCCCTTTATAAAGTTAATGTAACATCTTCAGACCCAAACATAACAGAGCTGGTGTGGTGTAGTGGTTAGAGTGTCTGACTCGGATCTGGGAGACCCAGTGTTTGAATCCCAGTTTTGCCATGGACATGTGCTACGTGTCCATGGGCAACTCACAGTTTCTCATCTACCTTACCAGTTGTTTGTGAGGATGGAGGAATGTTTTGGATCCTCTATTGGGGAAAAGTTGGAGTATAAAATAAATAAATTCTTTTGTGAGTTGTTTTGTTATTACTTAAAATACTACACAAATTCTGAAACTACACACAGAAAAGAACCGTGATCAATGTTGTTCTAATAGCTTGAAGGATCTGAGTAGGAAAAATTTTAAATTTTTCTAAAATCTGAGGAGAAATTCAAAATTTTGATTAACTTAAAATATTTATGTCTACCTTTCTCCTGAGCATCTCAGAACCCAAGGCAGCTGGTAGTACTATAAAAACAATTAAATATTAAGCGACAGATATAAAACATTAAAAACACCTTATTCCCACTGCATCAGGGTGTTCTCCCTCAGGCTGTTCCAAATGTTTTTTGAAATAATTCTGTTTTGAGCCTTGCCAGAAAGCCAGGAGGGCAGGAACCGACTGGCCTCTCCCCAGAGGCAAGGGGCAGCCACTGAAAAAGTCTGTGCTCAGGCTGTTGTTGAATGTGTCTTAAGAGTATTGCCAATAGGCCTTGCTGGGAAGAATGAAATTGCTTCACAGGGATATGGTAGAACATTTCATTAGCATTCCTAGATTTAAAGCTGCTGTTGCTGTCTTCTTACAGTGCCATCTTGAGCAGAGTTACACCACTCTAATTAAATTGAAATCAGCAGGTGAAGCATATTAGGTTCTCATATCCCTCTTTTCTCTATCTTAAGGTGTCTCAAAGTGGCTTACATCACATTCCTTTCCCCTCCCCAAGGAAAAGACACCTTAGCTGTGATCAGACATGCAGTTTGACCCAGTGCCATTACTGTTTCCTTCTAGATTTAAAATGCATGATTAGACAGCAACATCTATCTGTCATGCCCCAGTCAACTGTGTCCCATTGACCCCCCTCCCCCTTTTACTGAATGTTTCTTTAATACCTGTGAAAGTCCGATCCTTTTGGGCTGAGCTTGTTTCACACCGGATTTCCAGTCATCTCATCCCTCTGTTGTGAACCAAAGCCGTTAGGCAGGTCTGATTGGTCTCTTATGTTTTCCCAGCTACCATTAAAAAAAAACCCTAGTTAGCGATGTGTGCATAACTGTACCTTTGCACCCAGGCAGTGAAACTGAGGAAAGAGACAGGCTACTGTTGTTTTTTTGGCTCGCCTACTCTTTAAACAATTTGTCCTATCAGGGGAAAGTGCTTCATTATTCTCTTGTAAACACCAAGAATCCAGATGGACAGTCAGGAATAGCTGCTGCAATTCTTCCTGCTCCCCTCCCCCAACACCTTCACATTCTGTTGTATCAATATGCAAACAAGGCTGTTGAGCTGAGAACTGAGGATCTGCTAATGAGTTCCCCACACTAATCCTGAAGTTAAAAAGTTCCATTTCACAGCTGCTCAGAGACTGGTTCCTCTGGGCATGCTCAGGTATTTGAATATACTTTTCTTTCAAAAATGATGGAAAAATTTCAACGCAGAGGAAAGGGTCTCTGCAACCAGACTACAAAGCTGACAGGAAGGACCGGCTGCCGCTGTGTTTTCAGTTGCAGTCTAATCGATCAAACATGGATATCTGATCGCAACTCTCTGTGACAGAATACTCCCAATCAAATTAGACATATGAGTAGACCATGCTAAACTTGCCATCTATTTTGCAGCCTTTGTTCGGTACATGGGGCTGAGGGAGTTCTGAGAGAACTGTGACTAGCGCAAGGTCACCCTGCGGGCTTCATGTGAAGGAGCAGGGATTGGGGAATTGAACCAGGTTCTCTACTGCTCTTAAAAATGCTACCCAGGGGTATTCAACAAGCGGCCTGGGGACCAAATCAGGCCCCCAAGCAACTGGCTGTTATCTGCTTTCTTCCCCCTCTCTTTTGCTATCTTCTGCATAACAGCTTGCTTTGCAAGGCTTGCTCAATCTCACAGGAGCTACAGAGCAAAACCTCTATTTTCTCCATCAGCTGAGGCTCCTCCCTTGGGGAGGAAGGGGGGAAGGTAGAGCTTGCTCTCTCAATCATACAGTAGAGCTACTGACCCAAGCCTCTCTTCCTTCTGTTGACTGAGGCTCCTCCCCCTCCTGGTTCCCTGGGGAAGAAAGGAAAGAGCCAGAGCTTCCTTTGCCCAGTTCCTTGGGTCCAAAAAGAGAAATACAAAGAAAGCACCTTTAAAACCAATGAGTGCTAATGTTTTAAGCATGTTTTAAGGTTTGTTTGTTTTTTAAAACTTTAATTGTGGTTGTCTGTGTCCTTTATAAAGTTTGTATCTCTGCCACCTAATCTTAAATAGGTACACACATGGCCTGGCCCGACAAGGTCTCATTTATGTCAGATCTGGCCTTCATAACAAATAAGCTCAACACTCCTGTGCTACACCATGCTGGATGTGACTCTGTTTAGGATGGCACTATTGGTTTCCTTGCAGTATGGAGTGTCCCCCCCCCCCCATTATAGACATTTAATTTACTCTTCCTTGGTTTGTTCGCATTAAGCCTTCTCTGAAAGCTGTATTTGAAATGTACTTTATAAAACACCCCACAACGCTTTCCTTATTTGGCATATATGAAGTTGTTAAAAAGGCATTAAGTATGCCAGTGTGTAGCTATCCATGAAGACCACAGGTTTGGATTAATATAATCCAGCAAAGTTATGCTATGACAGTCAACAAAATTCAGGGACAAAAGGAAGCCTTATGGAAAATAAATCTTGGTATATTGAAAGAAAAATTCTAAGTGTATTAAGTCTGTTAAGGAAAGTAATATATGATTACCAGATGCTTCTCCTGTGATAATCTTGAGAATCAAATTCTCCTGAACGTATTCAAAAGTTGAGTCAAGTTCCAGTAAATCATACTTTGGGCCCATATTCCTACAGTTCCTATATCAGTGTGAGTTTATACAGAGGTATCCTACAAATTCCTAGAGGTTTTTTTTTTTTAAGTCTCATTTTGTTTGCTGTCCAAGATAACATGACATGATTTGGTTCACACTACAGTAGGTTTAATCTTACCCTTCCACTTTTGACACGTTGCTGCAGTTGTCCCATTGCTCATTCTTAAGTAAAGTTGCCAGATCCACTTACCTGGCTGGCAGGGGACTCCTGATGCACGTCCGGGAGACTGGAAGTGACACCACACAACTTTCTGTAAAACTGGAAGTGACGTCCCCAGTGTGACGATTTCACCTGGAACTGATGTCATTGTGTTAGGAGAGGATGCTCTGGGTTTGGGTTTGGGGCAAAACTGTATGGTAAATTTGCCCTCAAATCATAATAACTTTTGCACCAAAACCAATACATTGCCCCCCGACATGATGATGTCTCTTGAGGGCGATGTCATCGTGTTGGGGGACAAAACTTCCAGTTTTACTGGAAGTCACTCAAAACTTCAGTTTTGGGGCAAGAGCCTGCCAGGAAGGGGGATCCCTCCCCCCCAGTGGGGGACTGAGAACCCTATTCTTACGAGAAATAGATGAAGCACATGGAAAGATTGATTTCCCATTCTTTACACTACCTTTTTTCCATCAGATGTTAAACACATGTTGAGGAACTCTTATGGCATTGAATAATTGATCTCGTGAGCACTTCTTCCATTTAGTCAAACCAGTTTTCACTTCCCCAAGCTCTCCTGACATCATTTTGCTCTCTCTACATGTCCTCCTATTTCCACATTATACCATACTTACTTACAACAAGCCAACCCTAAATGTAAAATGAACCCTTAAATGTTACACATACACATGCAAAAATGTTGGATGTGCTTTTAATTTGTATGCAAATATAAAATGGCCTTTCTCTTTGTTGATGGCACACATGTTGTGGGGAGGGGGAACTAGTTTTGCATTTGAGTAAATAACTTCTGTTAGGACCAAATAAAAGGTATTTTGTGGATTGTGTTCATGCTTTGGGAATTTGCTTTTGGATCTGCACTGCCGGAAACAATTTCTGTTCTTGACTTAATTTATCCTTCAGTGTATGTTCAGAAATGTGGTATGTATAGTCCACATTGTCTGATACTAGTGTCTTCCTCTCTCTCTTGAAAAAAAAAAATCTGGTAGCAGTATCAAACATCAGCCAAACTCATGGAGTTCCCATTCCTGGGTTGGCTGGTCAGAATGCTCATTTCTTTGCATTTTTCTCATCCTTCCTTCCCCCTTCAAAGGTGTGTTAGATTGAACAAAAATTGTTGCGTTTCACTCTGTAAATTTTCCTATCCTGGTTCCTGTTTGTGTCTGTGCATAATCCTCAACTGGCATTGCTCATCCTTGGCATTGTCAGCCTACACAGACACAGCCAAAACTACTTTCAGAACTCCATAAAGTAAGGTCTGGATGACTCCCAGGTGGACTTTTTTCCTTCAGGGCAAAATCTTGCCAGAGAATGTTGAGATTGAAAGGAATGAGAACTTCTTCTATACGGGCGGTGTAGAGGCTTGGGCATTGCTTTCTTTTTCTCCCTTGTCTCCACTAGAATCTTGTCCAAAGACTCCCCGAACAGCTTTCTGCTCTCAAATGTATAAGCTGAGTCCAAAGATTTCGACAAGAGCCTGTTTCCTCAAACAAAAGTGGGTGTGTATTCAATTCTGCCTGCCAAGCTCTAAGCCAAAGTAGCCGTCTTGTGACTGTATTTGGGGCTATTGCTCTGGAGGCGAAAGTAATAATGTCAAATGTGGCATCAGCTGTGAAGGAGGTGGCCTTAAGATTATGGGTAGCCCCTTCCAATAAACGTTTGTTGTCCTCTGGTAGCATCTGGATTAATTTGCGTATCCAGACAATGGTAGCTCAAGCCACCAGGGACGCAGAGGAGGACGCTGTGACCATCAAGAACACTGCTTCATGAACTCTTTTAAGAGAGACCGCTACTTTTTTATCTATTGAACCCTTGATGTTGCTGTGGCCATCCTCCGAAAGGAGGCCAGAAGTCTGCAGGGCTGCAACTGGAGCATCTACTGCTGGGACCTGTAAAAGCTCAGAGGAAGGGCATATAACTTTTTAACCAATTGGGGAAACTGCTTGCTGGTAGCAGGCTTATCCCACTCAATTCTGAGTTGATATTCAAAAAATTCTGGGAAGGGGAAGACATTTTCGGGCGCCTTATCCCTTGGAAGAAACTCTGAATTGCCACTGATTTTTGATTTCAATTTCTTTGAACCAGATGACTTGGGATCCTCCTCAGAGGGAAGATCACAAATTTCCAGTGCTGATAGAGTCATAGATAATAAGTACTGGTAGCCCTCAGCCTTAAAGAATCTGGTAGCCTGCTAAGGGATTTTAACCTCCTCTTCTTCATCCCCAGAAAGGAATTCACCTTCTTCCCTGTCCTGATCCATAGAATCAGTAGCAACTGATTCATCACCAGAGTGATGCCTGTGTCTGATAGGGAATTCCTCTGACCCAAGGCTCTTCTTCTGTGGGATAGTGGCCTTACATGCAGCCTTGGTTGGCCAAGTGAAGGAGGAATGAGGCATGCCTGATGCAGCTCCCAAGGAAGTGCAGGAGAGGTAAAACCCTATTCGTGAGTATAAGTGACCCCATCCCCTCTCGTATGGCTTGAGATATGGTCTGTAAAACCTCTGAACAGAGAGATTCAAATGCGGGGAGCGGACTACTCATGCGACTGGAGGCCATACAGAGGCCGCTGGGACAAACTTCTGTAGAGTGCTTTCCCCCGAAAAAAGCCTGCTGTGCCAGCTTCTGATAGCGGGAAGGATCCAGTACAGTGTGCTGAAGCCCCCAAATGGCCACTGCGCTCCCGACTGGAGCTGCATGCTGTTCCTGTAAGCGGCGCTGTTTGCTGTCATTGTCGGCCCGGCCCTGGGTAACACAGTCATGTCGCGAAGGCATCTTGGCCCCATCATATGTGCCTTGTCCACGGCGCCTGAGTCCTGTTCTTCTTCGGAGAGGAACCCTTCTGCTGACTGGCTGCCATAATGCGGACTCTTCACAATCCTTCGTCTCCTGCCTTCTGAAGGGTTAAAGGAGGGAAAGGAGAAGACAGAAAAGAAGCAAGGGCTTTTTTTTTTAATAGATAGGAGAAATAGAAGAAAATACAAGGGAATAATAAACCCTCAGCCTAGCAGTCTAGCTGCTCTCCCTGAAGAGGCAGGAACTAAACTAAGGGCGCCTAAAGGAAGGAGAAAAAAGTTTTCCTGCCTCCCTGAAGGATCATGGGAACAACCTATTCAGATGTTCTCTGCCGCTGAGGGAGAACTAACTATTACTAATGGGGCAGTGATGTATGTTAAGCTTTCTTATTTTTAATGTACTGAGGTTTAATTCTTACTTTATTGGCTCAAATGGCAAAAGTAGCATTGATTTTTTTACTGATTTGTGATCTCACCTTTTGTTTGTTTTGCTTCCAGATTATACATTTAACTCAGGGATAATTATAGTTAAAGAAATATCTGATAGGCTTTTTAAAAAGTAGCATAGCATCTTTCTGTGTTTCATGCAGTTTGCTTACTGATGTCTTCTTTGTAAGGTCTTGTGTAATTTTAAACGCACACATTTCAGGGATAAGGAGGAGAGTGGGAATCTGCAATGGCATTACTTAGTAAGGTAACTGCAAATGATTTTGGCATAATATTTAGAAAGTTTGGATTAGGGTTTGCTTACTATTTTTGCAGTGCATACACTCTGAGGAGCCCTGCTTCTTTCTTCTGTGTAACTCCTTTTCTGATGTGCGGTATTTAGTTGCCTCCCTACATTCCCGTGTTCAGTGGTATTACCTATATCAAACTCTGCTGTAGCCAGGAGAAACTAAGTCTAGGGCTCCTGTGGTTCTTTGTCTCCACTCTTTCCATGACAAAGAGGTATTATTATGTGTATTCATTGCTTTCAGAGTAACTTGGTGCCTTAAAGACTAGTTGGCAAGATTTTGTGACATAAGTGCTACATCATGTGCTCATCATACAATACTCTTTGTTCATTGTCACAGTGCTGTGTGGCTTCAGCTCCTTTCCCCCATGGAAAGTAATCTGAGAGTAGGTGAGATATGGTAGTACCAAGCAGCAGTTCGTACAACTATGGAGCTTCTTTGATGTTCTTTCTAATTATGTTTTTTCTCTACCCCCTGGTTACTTCTGATGGTAGAGTATGGTGGACATTCCTTTTCATCATTGTTTTTGTTCTTGGTAAATTTTTGTTTTCATTCAATTGATGTAGGAACTATTTTTTGAAATTCGGACTGATTTTCTTTGCTTTAGTACATTCCCTGAAAAGACCAAACTTAATTGTCTCTTCCCAGAAAAGAAGATACATATACAGACTTTTTGCTGTTGTGTTAGAAGTATTAGGAACTAAAGATGTTTACAGAAGACACCTCAGACAGTGACTCCAGTGAGGAAGGTTAGTTTAGATATCCATATAGTTAGAATTTTATATGGTGCTTTTCAGGATAAATGCATATGGCAATTTACCAAGTAATTACAACATAGTGAGCATGTTAATTGGTAAACTGATTGAAATCTCTCAAGTTTTAAGGAGAATTCTGAAAGCTTTGATCAAGTCAGATGTGTGGCAGCTTTTGTCTCAGTGTTTGGATAATATTGCCAAGCACTATAACGATCTACTATCTGATAGCTGGCTTCATAGGTTGCCAGCCTCCAGGTAGTGCCTGGAATCTCCTAGAAGTATAAATGATATATACAGTTCCTCTGGAGAAAGTGGCTGCTCTCTGGAAGGCAGAGTCTGTGTCATTTTCAGACATTATACCCCTGTTGAGATCCCTTTCTTCCTCTTCCCAGACCCAGCCCTCCCCTGACTCCATTCTCAAATTTCCCAACCCCAGTTTGGCAGCCCTTGGCCATCAGTGTTCACTGTTGTATCAGTGGAGTCAAGGAGCATTGGTGGATGAAGAGTGCAGCAGAACATAGGGTTTAACTTCCTTCCAAAGTTTTTGTTTTTGGGCATCAAGTTTGCTCTGGGAAAATCAAGAAGAGGTGGTTCAAAAAGCATCTCAAGTACTTTCGAAACCTTGTCATCTTTATATTTAAGAGTAGACCAGGGTATTCTTTTGGGACAAATAAATAATTAAAACTATAAGGAAGTAACCATGGTTAATTTATGTTAGCATATCTAAACCATGGTTAAGGATTGGCCGCAACCATATTTTGCAAACCATAATATGAAGCAAGCTTTCAGGCCATACTTTATTGTAGGATATGGCAGCCAAGAAATAAGAGGAACCAGCTGAGTAAATTATACTTGCAGGCATCTAATCTGTTCATGGCCTTCATAGATTGGAACTCTCCCACTTACCACTCCCATTGCAGTTCACTGAGCTCTGCTGAACATTTGTGTCTGGCAGTCAGTGGACCCTTCAGAATAGCGTAGAAGGAAAATTAGGATCTATGGTCAGAGGGGGAATCAGCAGAAATTGTTGCATCCTCTTCTGCAGACAAATGCTATTCTGTCAAAGGGACACTTAGATACAAACCATTATATCTGTCTCAACAATTTCCAACATACTAAGTTTACAGTCTCTTGGTCTATAGTAAGGCAGTTGGGATGGTGGATGTGTGACACTAACCTCCTGATATCGTTTGGGGATAGGACACCCCAGATATCTATCACTTCTGATGTTTCATTACAGGGCTGGGGAGCCCTGTAGTGAGGAGTTTTCATATTAACCTCTTAGAGTTATGTGCAATATATTATGCCTTTATCTCGTTTGCAGAGTTCACTAAGGGGGAAGTCATTCAGGTCATTATGGACAATTCTACATCAGTGACCTATATAAACCAACAGGGGGCACAGTCTTGGTAGCCACCTTCATTTGGGAATTGGTCATAGTCCAAGAGTCCTCCCTCCAAGCAGTACATGTGGTAGGAACTGTAAACACAAGGGCAGACATCCTCAGCAATATAGGACAATTGAAACATGAATGGTCTCTGGGAAAGAAGTATATCTTCCAATTTTTCAACAGTGGGGTTTTTGTGGAATGGACCTTTTGCCAGTTGAGCCAATATGAAAGCCCCGGTATTTTGTTCCAGAGAAGGTAGCAATCATCTCTCTCTTTAGGGGATGCCAGGCACTCTATTTTACACCTTCCTTCCTTTCCCATTTATCTACAAGGTGTTAGCAAAAATCTGGGAGGAGCACACATAGTGTATTCTGATCACTCCCTTTTCTCCCAGACAAATTTAGTTTCGGGTTCTTCTTTCATTATTATCAAAGGGCCTCTACATACACCTTCCCTTGGCTGCAGACCTGCTCTGCAGGGGCGCTATGGTTTACCATGCAGTGAACAGGCTCAGGTGATGACTTGGTGGCTGAACAATCTCAATTTAGATTTTCCAATGCCCTCCTTAATATCCACAGACCTTCTACTGGAAAGTCATATATGAGTAAATGGCTCTGTTTTTATAATTGTGCCAAAATACAAGGAGTTCACACAGAGAATTGTTTGAATATCTGCTCGCTCTCTCAAACAGTTGGGTTTAGCAGTTGCTTCCTTTAAGGTTCATATAGCCACTATGTCTATCATGCCAAGGGCCAGAACAGGATGCTGATTTCTCACCAAGTGTCCAAAAGCTTTTTGAAGGGGCTGTTCAATTTATTTCCCTCATGGTCACCTATAATGCCACAGTTATCCCTATCAGTGGTTCTCTCCCAACTTGTTAGCCCCGTTTGAGCTCCTAAGGTCTTGTAATTTGTGATTTGTAATTTGAGATGGTGTTTTTGGTGAATGGAGAATGGGAAGGTTGGTGGCTTTGAGGAATGATCATCTTTTTATTAAGTTCCAGGCTAGCCATGTTGTTTTGATACTTAGTTTACATGTTTTGCCTAAAGTGGTTTCTAATTTCCACATTGGCCAAGACATTGTTCTTCCAGTGTTTTTTCCATTTCCTACCTGGGAAGCAGAAAAAACACTGCATTCATTAGATGTAAAAAGAGCTTTGTTGTATTACCTATATACGACTAAAGGATTCCAGCCATCCCCACACCTTTGTGCATGCTCATGGTAGCTCAGGCAGTTCAAGGAGGAGAACAGCTTTAGCACAGACCACCTCTAGATAGATAGTCTCTGCTATTATGTTGGGAAATCAGCAGGCTGGTCTTCCATGTCCTCTGGAACTTTGGGTGCATTCTATACGGGTGCAGGCAGCATTGGTGACATTCCAAAGAGTCACTCCCTTGGAAGACATGCTGAGCAGCAACATGGTTGTCATCAAACATTCTTGTCAGCAGGGTGGATTTAAATCACTAGTCAGTAAGACTTGATTTAAATAATAGTTTTCTACATAAAGACTTGTTTTTGCTGATATAACCTTAACATTTACAGTTAGATGAAGATTTCGTTTTTAGAATAACAACTGTTCGTATTAGTTTTACAGTTATATAAAAATATTGATTTTTAATACTATTAGAAACACTATTAGAAACACATTAATTATGAAATTATTGTGAGGTGAATTATCTCCAGTTTAATAGATTAATCATTCACATTTGAACAACTTTTTTGCTGTACTTTATTGGAAGGAGAAAAATAATCATTACCTTAATAATAAAATTTTAAATTGTTTTATTCAACTACTAAAACAATAACATTATAGCATATGTTTGCTTCATGTTTGTTAACTGATGTGGTTAAACAAAATATATATATTTTAAAAAACTTAAACTGTTAGCCCAGCCTACACATGAAAAACTTAAATACTGTCCTCTTTAGCTTACTCGTCATCTTCTTCATAAGCTGGAAAAGAAACACAAGCTTTCCTGCTTTGTCGGTCCCCAAATGATTTCTCAATTTAGAATGAATGAGTCCAAAGGAAGAGAATATTCTTTCTATGCCTTCAGAAGAAGCTACTGCTGTTAAAAGTGAAATATTTATATGAATAATCCCTAAATCCAAGTGTTTAAGTGACTTCCACCAGTTCACTGGTGTGACTTTCTTTAAAACATCTTCAGCAAACATATTTTCTTGAATGGTTCCCCCTTAGCTCTGAAGTTTATTAAAGTTGGCATTACAGATGGATACCCATGTCATAGCTAACTCATTTTCCTCAGCACTTAAGTTTTGACCCTGATACCAGATATTGACAATATATGCCAGAAAATGATCTGGAGACAGTGCTTGTCCCATTCGTTTTTTTAATGCTTGTAATTTAATTCTGTCAATGTGTAGTTCTGGTTTTAAGTGTTCATTCAGTTCCTTCCAAATTTCAACAGTATCAGCAATAAAACAGCTATTTTTCTTTATTTTGTTTAAAGCTTCAGAAATGGCTTTCAGGATGCTCAGGATATGTTCAACATTTCTCTTAAGTCTAGTGTTGAGGATTTTGGCCATGACAGTACCATCTATTTTATCTTGATTTTGTTCACAAATTGTCATCAGAATGGGCCAGTTCTTGACGTGCTGCTCAAAACAGTCCACCACAGAGTTGCATCTAACATCTTGTGGAAGCGTTAGCTTGGTTCCACCCATTCTTTTCAGAGCTGCTGCGGCAAAATGGTTGTTTTGGAACTATTAAGCAATATCAACATTAGTCTTTATATCTGGAACACTGAAGTCTTTGGCTAGGAGGTGCAGCAAATGAGCACTGCAACCATATGTTATTAGCTTTGTATTCCCTTCCTGCTCTTCTAAATTTCTTCTCATCTTGGATACATTTGCAGCATTGTCTGTGACCAAACTGCATAGTAGACATTTGAATTGTTATCCATGTTGTTACAGCTTTTGCTGCCACTTCTTGTAAGTATTCTGCTGTGTGTTCATTTCCTGACATATCGATTGTTTGTGCAAGGAAGACTTTCCCTTCTTCTGTTGTTATACAAGCACGTACAACTGGATCATTGTGGACATTACTCCACCCATCAAGACTTAGGTTAACAATTTTACCCTCCAGAGCTGTTGCACATTGCTCCATTTCTGTATCATACACTTTATCCAGCAGTTTCCCTGCAACATCTGCTCTGCTGGGTGGACTGTATCCTGGTCTCAGTGATTGAACCATATTAATGAAGTGTGGGTTCTCAATCAGACGGAAAGAAGAGTTTGTTGCATAAACAAACTGGGCCTTTTTTTCGTCAACTAACTTTTTCTAATCTGCTGGTTTTTATCAAAAACTTATCTATGGTGGTTCCAGGAGGGAAGGGTTTTTTCCTTTTTTCTTTTAGGTGATATACTGCAGGTGTCTGATGATGATGTATAAGGTGCATCTGAAACATTATCCTGGATAGATAACTCTGAAATTGTAGAACAGGAGGATGCTGAAGGTGGATAGTTTCCATAATCCTTAGTGTTGATGATGAATTCCCCTAAACAAACAAAAAAAGATGCTGTTATTTTATTATTTATACAATTTCTGCTTATTGTATTAATTGCCATTGCAGCACTGCCCAAAAAGGAATATTTACTTTTCTTCATAACTGTATCAAAATGACAGTAACATGCAGTAATAATAAGAAATATAATTTTGCTCAAACATGACAATTCAAGGCACTCTTTAAGAAATATGATTAAATAAAAATGTTTACCAACCTGAAGATCCTTCCTGTTCAAACATGTTTCTATTGTCATCTTCATCATAGCACTTCTCATGATGTTGCCTCATTCGGGCCACCGGGCTTTGCATTTCTTTGTTGCAGTGTTTGCATTTTGCATGCATGCCTGCCTTACCAATAGGTAGAGGAACTTCATTCAAATATTCCCAAACTGGGTCTCTTTTACGGCCTGCTGCCACTATAGGTTTTCCCCTCCTGGGAAAGAATAATGTGATAAACCTCAGGTTATACACACCAAAAGATCCAAAGTCTTGTGCAGTATTCTGCTCAAAAAGTTTCACTTTCATTTTTACTGCTTGCCCCTCCCTCCTCACACTTAAATTTCATCTTGTGCAGATCTATTCCACTCCTAGCAGTCTTTTTCTATTCATTGAACTTTTTGAAACTTAGCACTTAAGGGGGTGATTCTATGTACATAGGTTTGTAGAACAATAAGGTCCTGTGGATCAAAAACTGGCTAATTAATAGGAAGCAGAGAGTGAGTATAAATGGGCAGTCTTCACAGTGGAGGACGGTAAGCAGTGGGGTGCCGCAGGGCTCGGTACTGGGTCCCATGCTCTTTAACTTGTTCATAAATGATTTGGAGTTGGGAGTAAGCAGTGAAGTGGCCAAGTTTGCAGATGACACTAAATTGTTCAGGGTGGTGAGAACCAGAGAGGATTGTGAGGCACTCCAAAGGGATCTATTGAGGCTGGGTGAGTGGGCATCAACGTGGCAGATGAGGTTCAATGTGGCCAAGTGCAAAGTAATGCACGTTAAGGCCAAAAATCCCAGCTGCAAATACAAGTTGATAGGGTGTGAACTGGCAGAGACTGACCAAGAGAGAGATCTTGGGGTCATGGTAGATAACTCACTGAAAACGTCAAGACAGTGTGCAGTTGCAATAAAAAAGGCCAATGCCATGCTGGGAATTATTAGGAAGGGAACTGAAAACAAATCAGCCAGTATCATAATGCCACTATATAAATCAATAGTGCGGCCTCATTTGGAATAGTGTGCACAATTCTGGTCGCCGCACCTCAAAAAGGATATTATAGCACTGGAAGAAATCCAGAAAAGGGCAACTAGAATGATTAAAGGGTTAGAACACTTTCCCTATGAAGAAAGGTTGAATCTTTTGGGGCTCTTTAGCTTGGAGAAACGTCAACTACGGGGTGACATGATGGAGGTTTACAAGATTATGCATGGGATGGAGAAAGCAGAGAAAGAAATACTTTTCTCCCTTTCTCACAATACAAGAACTCATGGGCATTCGATGAAATTGCTGAGCAGTCAGGTTAAAACGGATAAAAGGAAGTACTTCTTCACCCAAAGGGTGATTAACATGTGGAATTCACTGCCACAGGAGGTGGTGGCGGCTACAAGCATAGCCAGCTTCAAGAGCAGGTTAGATAAAAATATGGAGCAGAGGTCCATCAGTGGCTATTAGCCACAGTGTGTGTGTGTGTGTGTGTGTGTGTGTATATATATATATATATATATATATATATATATATATATATATATATATTTTGGCCACTGTGTGACACAGAGTGTTGGACTGGATGGGCCATTGGCCTGATCCAACATGGCTTCTCTTATGTTCTTATGTTTTTCTCAACTCTGTTCATTTTATAACATTTTTGCTGTGTAGAAGAGGCATGTGATCTCTGCAGACACAAATTACAGTTTTGAGAACTGAAAACCAAGCATCTGTGTTCTGTTATAATATCTTATAGACAGAGAAACTGCCCTGTAATCTTACAGAAACCTCTGGAAGAGCGTGACATTGTGAATGGATTAATAGAATTTATTACCAAAAAATTTAAACATTGCATGAATATACAGCCTTATGCTTCAGAATTAAAAACTAATCCTTATTTCATGATGGAATAACCTTTGGATGATAATAGTTTCCTCAAAAAGCATTTTATTACAAAAATCTGATTTAAATTAAAAAAAAATTGATTTAAATCAAAAACGATTTAAACTTTAAAAAATCAATTTTTTTAAAAAAAAAATCATTGATTTTTATCCACCCTGCTTGTCAGGCATTATTTTGTGGACACGAATGAGAGAAGAGATTTAGCAGTTGATGGAGCCATGCTGCACTCACTATTCCACTGAAACTCACCCACCTCTAAGGTAAGGAGTTCTGAAGTCTCCCAGTGTGGGACTACACAGAAGACTTGAGATGAAAACAGTGTTGCGCTTACCTATAATTGTTATTCATTGAGGCGCCTTCTGTGCAGGCACATATTCTCTTCCTCCTGTCCCTCTGTGAGTTCATAGGATACAGTAATATTCCTAACATTCATGGCAGCTCAAGGGAACTGAGGGAAAGGGGAGGAACACCTCCCTGTGGAGCATGCAACTGTTAGGTGGGAAAACAGCCTGCAATGAGTTCTGAGGTGAGGGACTCCCTGTTGGAGTTAAAAAAAAAAAATACTAGAGTAGTTGTAAGAGAGCCTCCATTGGCTGGCCTATGCAAGCACAGTCCTCAATGTGAGACTGCACAGAAGACACCTTGATGAACAACGGTTACAAGTAAGTTCAACACTGGTTTTTAGAATGGATAACAGCTCTTATCCTATACCAGTGATGTTGAACTCATTTGTTATGAGGGAAGGATCAGATGTAAATGTCATTTGTTGGGTACTGGAAATAAAAACTGTATAAAGGACATCAACTGGTAAGCTCTGAGTTGTTATATTCTCATTGTAAGGCCTTATGAGCTAGGAGGAAAGTACAAAGCAATACCCATATGGTGGACTGGAAAGCCAGCTGGACAGATGCTTCCACACTGTTTGCTGCAGATGTGGTTATTCCACCATGTGTAAGCCACAGTTGGAGTCGCTCTGCCCACATTCCTCCTAGAGCAGTTTCCTGTTCCCTTCCTTGCATTAATTGCTCATGGGCTGCTGCATAAGAGCCCTGGATGGGCTTGTTCCAGCTGCTGGCTTTATGTTTGACAACTTATACTTTTGTGAAAGAACCTGCGCCCCATACACATGCTAATAAAGAAAGGTTCCTGACTGTGGAAAGCTCATCCCTAAGGAGTGACGTTTTGTACATTTAGTTTTTTTCCTCTGAGTAGAAGATGGTTTTGAGAAAAGGAGAGCTGGAACAACAAAGTGTTGCAAGATTGTACACATGCTTAAATTATTGCAGATCAGGGCAGTTTGCATTTCCTATTAACAAACATCAAATCATGGAGCCATAAAACACTGGGAGACATCTCACTTCTATAATTCACTTCTTATAAAATGTAACTGCTTAATGAGCTTTAAAAGAATGTGACAAACAGCATGAGGAGAGGCCATGGCAGGTGTAGGGAAGCCATGGGAAAACAGTTTAAGAGTGCACATGCACAACCAAGAACATGTTATCTGAATACAAACAGATTATCAGTTGTTCAGCTGTGCTTACCACCTTATGAACCAAACCATCTGAGTAATTCAGCATCTTTGCTTAGGATTCAGAAAGGATTTACATCTTACTTTTTGTATAGTATAAGATACACCTGAGTATCCCTGCTGAGCACCATAGAATATGTGAAATTTTGGGAGGTGAAACAACATAATATAGAGAAAGACTCAGGTATAGGAGGTCTTGGGAATGAGGTGTCTTTCTCTGTTTATTTGAAGCAGCTAACAGAATGCAAGTGGAAAGATAAAGTAGGCTATAGTAAGATTTGCAGTCTGGTTTTCATGTTATGTATCCTAAGATATACATATCTAGTTATGTATCTTATAGATGAAAATAGTTGAATCCTACATAGTGTGGTTGATTAGTCCTGCCTTTACATTTTTTAAAATTTAGATGGGTTACACTACTTCTTCAGAAGGCTGTGAGTGGCTTGACTTATATATATCTACACTGTTGTTCTTAGCTAGTAGTATTTTGTCTGTGTGTCTGTTCCAGATGGATTCTTTGTCACAGGTAAATCTGTTTATTTAATCCTTTAATTAGGAAAGATGAAGAACCACATAAGGATAAAATAAAATCTTAATCATAAGCAGAGTCTTGAGCACCATAGACCATAGTGACTCTTACATTCTCCTATTGAGTCTGCAAGTAATTACTGTCATACATCATTCCTTAGTAATGTTTACAGTATATTTAATATTGAATGAGTTGAAACAAAATGTATAGTTTAAATGCATTTTGAATGAGTTGAAATAAAATGAATAGTTTAAATACAGCTGAATAATCATCTCAGAACATATTTTTAAAAACATTTTATGTTCAGTAACAGTGTCATCTAATTTTCTTTCTGTGTCTTCTTACGATGAACAGTTAGAAGCTCAGTTGTTTTAGGTGTGTTTCAAGTTGCTAAGGATGTGAAATTGTAGTGTACTTTGCAAGTCTGTGCTGAAATTATTTTCAGAACAGAGTGGACTGGGAAAGATGGAAATGGCATCATGACAGTAGTAAAAATTTATAAGAGAGTTGGCTTTTGAAAAGACTTTAAGCGGCTTAAAGAATGTTGTTATACCAGGAGTCTAGTGAGGAGGAGTTGATAGAAACAAGGAAGTATGGATGTTTTTTATATACAATATAATACTGGCCTTGGGTTTCAACAGATTTGGATTTGACTGGAATGTCCTTACAGATCAATGAAATAAGAAGCATGTGTACAAGGATACAGTTACATAAAATAGCTGAAATGAAAGCAAGATTTTTAGCATTCATTTAAAATGTCTGTACCTTCCTAATAACAAAATTAGTTTTGTCACTTTGTTTGCAAAGTTTATAAATGTTTAACTTCCAGGCACCTTTTTTTCCTCCTCTCCCCACCATTGTTGATTCATAATGGGGAAAGGCTAACCTCTGGAGAGCAGGTCCTGAAGAAAATATACCTGATGCATTGGCAGAGCAAGCACAATTTGTCTATTCTGGTAGCCTGAGGGAAGCCTTGCTTTGTTTAGACTGTTCATGCTGGTTGTCTCAGTTAAACCAGAAGAAAATTCTAACTTTTCCATCAAGGCTTTTTATTCCTAGAAGTGGGGAAGGATGTGATACATGAAGTAATTTGTATACATGTATACCAGCAGGAACACTGAAAAACAAATGATGGAAATTAATCAGGCAGTATTATGCCTTTTAGTAGCGGAAGCAGGGGTTGCCAAGTCCTCTTCATCCCCCGGCAGGGGACATTTGCTCACGCAATGCGCATGACAAATGACGTCACCTGGAAGTGACATCATCAAAATGGTGGCGCCCGCGCAGGGCTGCTCTAGGCATTTCTGGGGAAACTCTATGGTTTTCCTGGACGCTCTAGCCATTTGGGAGGTTAAAACTCTGGTACTTTTTTCCCCACATGGAAAAAACTCACAGAAAAAGCCCCACAGTCATAAATGCCCACACGGAAATAAGCCCACATGAAAAAAATCCCACACGGAAATAAGCCTACATGGAAAAATACCATGTAAAGCACCATAGATATTTATCATGGTGGATAACCATTCATCTCCAGTTATGAAGATGAACATGTTTTACCTATATTTGATGTTTTTGTAGAATTAAAATATGTCATATTCACATGCAACAATTCGTGTCGTGATTTTATCAAGTATAATTAAATCATAATTCTGCTATGTTATTAGTATATTCATTACTATACAAAAGTGGCCTGTATGAAGAGGACTTTAATGCTCCTTAGTGTAAAGCTTTGGAAGGGAAAATACAGGAAATAAAAGCAACCATTTTGTTATCAATGAACTTTATTAAGAAGGAAAAACAATAATAACAGAAATTAAACACTATATAGAAATATTTTAAATAAAATTAAATGCTTTAAATTTATAAATTTCCAATTTGTCATTTTTTTAATGTTGCTGTAAATTTCTAAAGTACTGTCTAGTATTCACAGCTTTTGAACAACTATATGGCTTAAACATTTTCAAATAATGTTATCTAATTTTTTATTAAAAATTAAAATCATAACATTGAAACAAGTCAGTTTCCTAGCTCAATTTCCCTTCACTTGTATTTTAACAAATACACTGTGGTACCCCCAGTGACCACAACAAAAGACTAAAAGCAACGATTAGTTAAGAACAACAATAATAAGCGGGGGGGGGGGTTGTAGCAGGAACTCCTTTGCATATTACAGGGCTCTTAGTACAGGGCCTACTTTAAGCTCCAGGAGGATTGACTACATCAGGGGTGTGTGGCCTAATAGGCAAAGGAGTTCCTGCTACAAAAAAAGCCCTGATAATAGCTCATATATAATTCTTCATTGCAAATTAGTCTGTCTCTTTGAGTAGTTCAGTTTATCATCCACCTGCTTATATTGTTGCACAGAAGTGGCAACCAAGTAACGTAGTGCCTCATATTTCCTCTTTTTCACCTCTAGATGACCTGCCTATGCATTAGCCAGTGTTAGTTTGTGACAAGCCCAGGCCTGGTGCTAGGGCCTTGGGTTCCCCAGGCCAGCACTGCCCACAGCCTCCACCACCTGCCCCCCCATTGCACACCTGCCTGTGGCAGGGTGGAGGGGAGGGGTGCCTAGCGACGCCCTGTAGCTGAAGTAGTGCCCCAGGCTGCTGCCTACTTCATCTACTCCCACATGCTGGCCATGAGCCAGCCAGATCCCTCTGCAGTCCATCAAATATACACATAACTTAGCAAAATTATTTTTTAAATATACTTGATGAAATCACAACACAAATAGTTTTATGTGAATATGATATATTTTAATCCTACATTAACAACATCAAATATAGGTAATACCTGTTCATTCTCATAAATGGGGGTGAATGCTTTTCCACCATTATAAATAGCTATACATGGTATTTTTCCATGTGGGCTTCTTTCCGCGTGGGCTTTTTTCTGTGTGGGATTCTTTCTGTATGAGCTTTTCTCCATGTGGGCTTTTCTCCATAGGCATTTTTCTGTGTGGGCTTTTTTTCCTGCGAGCATTTATGATGGTGGGGTTTTCGTTGAGCTTTTTTCCTATGGGCTTTTTTCCGATTACCCCTGTTAAGTGATGTGACTGTACCAGCCATCCTCCAGGACTATGCTTGCATCAGCAAACATAATTTGTGAGCTGGGAGTAATAGCATCTTTGGTTAATAGTAGCTTTATGATGTTGCTAGCAGTGTTTCCTCTAGACTGAGTTAGTGTGAGCTAGCTCAGTTTTTTAGCCTCTGGCTCACACATTTTTGTCTTAGCTCAGAGGGAAATATGGCCCCAGAGCAAACTAAGTTATGCAGTAGCTCACAACTTTAATGCCAGTAGCTCACAAAGTGAAATTTTTGCTCAAAAGATTCCACAGCTTAGAAGGGAGTACACCTAGGTTTTAGATAGCTCATTCAGAGCAGGTGGAAGATGACTAAAAAGACTTGGGGGGTGGGGAGATAGGATTTGAACTAGCCTTTTGATAGAAAATTATAATTCTTTTAGTTTCCACTTTCATGTTTCTCTGGAAACCCTGTGAGAATGTTGAGATAAGCATGCACAATTCAGAAATGCAAAGTAATGTACAGAAATGTTTTGTAAAGCTGAACTGTATTTTGAGCAAAAGTAATCTTTGCTAAACGAGCTGTGGATAAACATCATAGGAGTGAATCAGTCACTTAAAATACAGATATATTTTAGTTTCACTGCCTTTTTGTGATAAACCTTATTGAGACATCAGGTACTTGAAGCAAAATAATATCTGTGGTTGGCAAATATTAGGCTACCTGCAAATATGCTGGTTTATACTACTGTGTGTAAGAACTGCATATTTTAAAAAATCAATTGGAAAGAGCAAGTTCATATTGGATTGTATATGGATAGATATTTTGGGTCCTAGTGTTGTGTTATGATATTTTTGCTTGTTTTAGTAGCAAAGGATGCATTTTACTACCATAAATAGGTATTGATTAGATGCTGAAAAAATACACAGCTTCCTGTAGTGTATTACTGAATGCAACTGGAAGGTATGAGATTTAAAATTCTCATGTGCTCATTGAGGATGGCAGTAAGAGTAGAATATGAATGAAGAAGGGTACGACACAGAAATAACATTAGCCACTCAGAGTTTAATATTAATGCCCTTAGCTACTTAATTGGCTGTGATCCACATTTCCTACAATCCATTGTTGGAGAAAGATGTATGCTATGTCATACTGAATTTTTAATGTTAAGAAAGGAGCTATAAAGAAGGGCTGAGTGCTTATTGGGACATCATATTGTAGTGCTTGTTTGGGTTAGGGAGAAGCTGATTGCTTTTCTTCTGCTTCTTATGACTGCGGCTAAAGTTTTACAGGATGGGTTGGCTGTGCAATCCTAGAACAGTGGTTTTGAACTACCCTTTTAACCCCCACGTTTGCCTCCCAACCTTGTTGTCTACCCACCCAAGTAAAGGCATTCATTTTCCCCCACTCTTAATGTCTTCCCACCCCCCAACTTCCTACCCCACCCCCTCCAACTACCACTCCCAACCATCTCTTTCTCTCAACTACCCCCGCACCCTTGGCACTCCACTACTCCCTCACTCATGACATTCACTCCCCCCACCCTTACTTTCTTCCCATCTACCCACCAACCCTTTGCCTTCATTTACCCTCCACCCTTGCTGTCTTCTCACACACCCCAACCCTTGGCATTCACTCACCCCCGCTTTATTATCTTCCAACCCACCCGCAGCTGGAACAGATGCTGACCCCCCCCCCATATGTGTGTGTGTGTGTTTCCGTGTCTGTGGTGGCTTAAAGTCCTGAAAGAGGCCCAGAATAGAGATGAGGAAGAATAATTTTTTTTTGGGGGGGGGGGCATTGATGATAGTTCCACTCAGCATTCTTTTTGCATTGTTGCTGCCTTTTCCTGTCATATTCAGCCTTGGGGCATTTAGCATCAGCATACGCTTTGTGGCATGATCTGGATTTTTTGGCCTGGCTTGGTTGTGTTATGGTATATGGAGTATACACCTCAATGGAGTCTATGGAGTATGCACCTCAAGGTGACTGTTTTCTGTAGAGGAATTGATCTGACTTCAGCTTTCCATTTTCTGCAACCTCTACCCAGGAAAAGTACAGTCTTTCTGCATAGTGGGGATGGAAGCAGAAGGGAAGTTATCTCAGCAGGGCATAATGACACAGAGTCCACCTTGCAAAGCAACCATTTTCTCCAGGAGAGCTTATTTCTGCCATCTGGAGAGCAGTTGTAATTCTTGCATGGAGATTGGCAACAGTGATTCCTCAGGAGGAAAGGGCTGGTTTGGAGGGTGGAGTCTATGACATTTTACTTGAGTTCCCACCCCTCCTCAAACCCCACCATCTTCAGGCTCCATGCCTCCAATCTCCAGGAATTTCCCAACTTGGAGTTGGCAACTAAATGCTCCTGGCAGGCTAGGCCTTGCTGCCTAGGTGCGTTATGACCTTTGTTCCCTGTCTCTTTGCTGTCTTCCCACTGCCTGCTTTCTCTTCTGAATGCCATAGAGTGTGGGTAGGCAACAGTGGGCAGGAGAGACAAGCAGACTGAACCAATAGAATGGGATGGAACTTGAGTGGTGGTTGACAGGCCAGTGGCTGATGGAATACACAGCACAGCACACATGTACAGAGATAAAAGGGCCAAGGGAGGCAAGGATTTATAAAGGTTTATAACATTATGCACAGGGTAGACAGATTGGACAGAGAATATTTTCTCTGTCTCCCCAAATCAGAGAACTTTGAAGGTATAAAATTAAACTGATGGGCAGTAGATTCAGGATGTACAAAAGGAAATAAGACAGATTCATGGAGAATAGGTCTGTCAGCAGCTGCTAGCCATGGTGACTAAATGGAACCTCCATATTCAGTAAACCTCTGAATACCAGTGGTAGGAAGCAACATTTGGGGAGACCTCAGTCTCTTTACCCTGTTATTAGCGCTCTAGCAGAACTAATTGGCCACTGTGTGAGACAGGACGATGAATTTGAGGGGCTACTGATCTGATCCAACAGGACTGGTCTTCACTACGCCTTGTGGCAGTTTCCTTAATATACTTTTAACTTTCATTTAAGCTTCAGTCAATTAGGGATTATCTTAAAACAATACTTCTGAATTGTAATGCAATTTTAGAGGAAGAGGTATTTACCTCATATTTGTAAAAGGATGGCTAAATGAAAAGCCATAAATTACATTTCAATTAATCAAAGTGTGTGTGGGGGGGAGGGGAATGCTGCATGTTTCTGAATGTTTTTTGTTCCATATGTTTAGCATATGTTTTGAACAAAGTACAGACTTAAATAGATCTTTTTATTCCTTCTGTATTGTTGCCAGTATTTCTAGTTAATGCATGGAACTTTGTGTGCTGCTTCAAGCTCTGGAATATGCTTTGTTCTTGGCTGCACAGAAATAAACTTCACACATGCAGTCTTTATGCTGCAGAAGGGAAAATTAATATTTTAAAGTGATGATTCTGAAAAATAACACTTTGTGTTATAGGAATTAAGATTGGGCTCTTGAGCCTGCTACAGTAAATCAGATCAATGGCAAACAAGTCACCTATCATGGGTGTGTATGTGTGTGCATGCGCACCTGTGCCCTTACTTTTGGGAAGCAGTTAGCTATTCCTATGGACACTGCCAGGAAAAAGATTGAGTTCTCTTAATAATGTAATTGACTAGCTTTAAACTGTATTTGGGAAGCTACCATTTGGACATATTAAGCTGTCTTGTACTAAGTCAAATTATTAGTTCACCTTCTCCGTCTGCTGTGACTGGCAGTAGTCTTCATGATCTCAGACAAAAGAAAGTCCTTTTCCAGTGTCTGTTCCTTAGGATCCTAAAACCTGACATAACAGGGATTGAATTGGAGATGTATAATTTCTGGGAATTTTGAAGGCACAGGGATAAAAATGCTATTTGTCTGGAGGGAGGGGGTGTTAAATTGAAACATGTGCAATGTTTATAGGGTTGCCAGGTCCAGCCTCATCCCTGGTGGGGAACTTGGGGGTGCATTCCTGGAGGGGGTGGGGCAGGGACACAGCCCCACCTTTAACAATGACCATCCCCTCCTACCCCTCCTGTGAGGTGATTGGGGGAGCACATGGCCCATTGATCAGCTGGAGGGCCCTTTAAATCTTGCTGGAGGGGAGGGAGAGGGGCTGCTGTGAGCCCTTCTCACAAAAAACATTTAAAGAGACCACCCTTTAAATGCCTTTTGTGAGTACAGTTTTGCATACATTCCCAGTGGCAGTGTTGGCCCCACTCGCAAAAAGGCATATGAGGCTGACCCTGCTTATGAAAAGTATTTAAAAGGATCACTCTTTAAATGCTTTTTGTAAGTGGGGCTGCACTCACCTAATTTCCAAATGGCAGATCACCTTTTGGAGTTCAGGCATGTAACTAGCATCTGCCCCTCTCCCTCCCCTTCTGCTGGATTTAAAGGGCCCTACAGCTGATCAGTGGGCCATGTGTTTCCACCAGTCATCTGGAGGGCCCTTTAAAATTGACAGGAGGGGAGAGAGACGGGTGGCCAGGTCAGCCAGCGTTGGGAAGGAACCCCTAAAAGTGGGTGCACCTCCACTCGGACCAGAGGGCTGGTAACCCTAAATGCTCATTTTCATATCAAACCTGATTGAACAATGTGAAATGTATAATTTATAACTTAGTTAGCATTTAGAAGTTGTTCTCTTTAGCATGTTTTATGCAATCTAAAAGTATAAAAATCTTGATCTTTTATAAGAAAAATAGCAAGTATGCCCAATACTTAAGAGCTGCAGACTGTACCCTCTTCTACCATAACACGTGTATCTTTAATTTTTTTACTTCAGAGTTAGAAACTCCATCACAAACTCACTGGGGAAACCCCATCACAAACTCACTCCAGAAGGACTTCTGTTCTTTAAAGTTGATGATGCATGGCTATCTATAGAAATGTTTCAAACTCATAATGCAGATAAACTAATGTGTAACACAGATTCTGAGAAAGTAGTCATTTTTATTTTATTAGCAACGAAGTTAAATGCAAATCATTTATGTAGTTAATATACTCTCCACTAGGACATGTCCCTTGGTTCTAAAGCAAAGTTGGGAACATGCTGTATGCATAATGGTACAAAACCCCATATTAAGCAAAGAGAAGACCTTTTTTCCCCCAGGACTAGCGGTCTAAAGAGTCAAGTTTGATTACATTTGATGAAACCTTGTATAAGTGTGTGGGGGGGAACTCCTCACCACACCATAGTCTCTGTCTAAATCAGGGTTCTGAGTAATTTACCTTTTAAAATGCAGAGAAGATCCAGTCGCTAATTTCATCCCATTTAATCTGGGCAGGCTATGGTGAAACTATGTATCAAGGTAGGCTCAGTTGGAAGTGTGCCCTATTGGTCTTCTGGTTTTCAGAAACGTTAATGCTTCTTTTAAAAGTCTGTGCTAATAAGCTTCTGTTGATAGAAGGGTGGAAGTGATTGTTCCTGGAGAATTATAGCAATCGTTTGGGGTATTTACTTCCCAAAAATAATATGTTGTAAAATACCACACCCTCCCTCCTGCTCAGCTTTATGAAAATAATTGAGGAGTATATTTCATAGAACATCCAAGGTTTTTGGCATTCACAATGGGTGTTTTCGCACTCATGTTTTACTGGCGCCACGACCCTCCTCACGCCGGCGAATCTGCATGGATTTCGCACCAGAAGCACCGGCACACCCAGAAGCGCCGGCTACTTCCGTCGCTAAGCCAGCGCAAACGTTTTCCTGCATCTTTGCGATTTCCGTTTGCGCTGGCTTAGTGACGGAAGTAGCCGGCGCTTCTGGGTGCGCCGGCGCTTCTGGTGCGAAATCCATGCAGATTCGCCGGCGTGAGGAGGGTCGTGGCGCCAGTAAAACGTGAGTGCGAAAACGGCCAATGCTTTGTTATGTACTAAAAACTCTACAACCTAAGTGCCACCTGAAAGGGTTTCCCGTTCTTTTGCATCAGTAAAAATTCCCTTTAATAATTCATTTATGGTCTGAAATATGTAGTGTCCCTTCATTTCACCCCAGTTTCACTTCAATAAACTGTTATGTTCCCAGAGGATCAGCGAATACATACCATGTGTATCAAGATGAGTTTGTCTTGCCAAAATTTCTTTGACACATAGAAAACTTTTGTTTAGGTAGAGTCAGCTGTGTAATGAATTAGCTATTAAGAATTAAATTAGACTTTTATAGTACAATCCTAAATAGAATTACACCTTTGTAAGCCTGTTAAGATCAATTGAATTAGAAGGGCGTAACTCTTCTTAGGAATGTGCTTTTAGCATCCTGGGCATCTTCAGTTTACAAGAGTTTAGTTGTATGTAGCCTTGAGGTACCTCCATAAAATTTACTGTGCTTTTAAAAAAAATAAAATGCTGCTTTCTGGCATCCTGTTTAGGGAGAACATATACTGTGTGAAAAACTTACTAGAACAAATGCTAAATTCAGTATTGGCTTTGCAATAGCAGTTGCTATATTAGATAAGACCCAGATCTTGCACTATTAAAGTGGCAAGGCAGTACTTCTTCTAACAACTGGATCAGTTCTAGTAACATTGTTAAATGTTTTAGTGGTACTGAAATGTCTGTTCTCAGAAGTGTTTTTAAAATACATCAGGTGTGTATTAAACTGTGAATCAGGTGAGTAATAAGATGAGAACATTCTCTAAACCAGAGGTGTCAGACTTGCAGCCCAAGGGGTGCAACCAGTTTACCCAAGGCTTTAATCAGGCCTGTAGCTCTTTTCTCCTCCCTCCCCCCTCCTCACCCTTTGAAACTCCAAGGCTGCCAAAGTTCCCAGTTCCTTCTGCCTTGTCTTTGCCTGATTCAGAAGGAAGCTATTTTGAGCTGCAAAGAGAATGTGGAATGACTTTTTCATTAAGGTCTCTGCACCCAGAAAGACTATCTGGGAGTAGCCTGTCTGGGCCCAGAGACTTGAATGGAAAATTCATTCCGCGTTTTCCTTGCAACTTTGTGTGTGCTGCAATGATTTCAGTGGAGTGGAGCTCAAATAGTTTCACTTTCTAATGTTTGTTTGGCCAGCTGAAGCTGTTGCTTGCTGGAGTTGTCGTCTTGCAAATAAAGAGTTGATGCTCTGAGCCAGCTTGTCTGTGCTGAATGGACCTGAGAACGGGTACCTTGTGATTATTTTAATTGTTCAAAATATTCTTAATTTCTTAGTACTGATACCAGTATGGTTATTATGTTTCACAATGTTCTTGTTGTCTATGCAGTTCATTTTAAGAATCTCACCACTGAATATACAGCATTTTAAAATGAAATGCCACAGAAAGAGCTCTGTACAGAAAAATCCAAGTTGGTATGAACTTCACTTTCTTTAAATATGAAAGTGAGTCTAGTGAGATTTTAGACCTGTTATTCTAAAAGGTGCATGACATACTTCTGTTGAAAGTGAAAAGCAGATTGAGATTTGGCATGAAGGTCTGTTGTGCAAAGAAAATCCCACCAGATTAGCACAAGCCTTTGTATGGGTATATGCATTTCTTGATGGGAGTTTATTTCTTGTTAGTCCTTAAATACAACCCAGTAAATGGTTCTTTCTTAGCTCAAGATTGTTGAGATGTTTTACCAAAGTCATGACTCCCAGTTGCAGAGATGCTTAGCCATAGTCATAGTCAAGTAGATACGTGCAAGTAGGTAATTGCATGCAATACCCCAGTGCTGGAACCATAATTTATTGTATTTATTCAAATACAATACTGTTTTTTTGCCCAGGTATTCAATAAAAAAGAGAGGTAATCTTACACTTGCATACAAATTATAGTAAAAACAGAGCCTCCCATTTTTTGTTATGACTTTGGATAACTTCTGGGTTACTTGACATTGGCTATATTGCTTTGGCTGAGTCTACCTTGTTGTAGCACATGAGGTTATTTGAATTTTTCAGAAAAGAAGCAGTGTCACTCAGATAACTCAATTTATTTTCTTTGAACACAACCCCAAAATTGTTTACACTATCCAGAATTCTTGCAGTGGATTTAGCTTATCAGAATTCCTTAAGAATAAAGCCTGAATCGACATAGTTAATTTTTACTCTTAAAGCCGTGTTAGTTTTTAAACCAAGAGGTCATATCAAACCTTAAAACTGCTAGAATTCTAACCTGAAATAATGAGCTGTATTTTCTAACATGGAACTAGGAATATAAATAGCATTTTATTTATAGCTTCCTTAAATTTACAAGCAGTTTGTGAAGTGTGATTTGAAATGACAAATGAATCCAATTTTGGTCCTAGAACATATATTGGATACTATTTGGTTTAAGTACACTGTAAAAAACAACAACATCCCTGTTCACAATTTTGACAATGAGAATATTTGTGGGGAATGTCGGTACCTTCTTTGCCTTTGAAATGAAAATATTTCACCGAGTGTGCATATTAAATTCTTAACAAAATATTCAATGTAAAAGTTTTTTCAGTCAAAGAATCTCTTGCTGGTAGAGCACATGCTTTCATACAGAATGTCCAGGCATCTGAAAATAAAAAAGTAGATGGTGAGAAGAAGCCAAAGATATCATGGCGCCACTGCTAGTTAGAGTACACCAGGGCTTTTTTTGTAGCAGGGGCTCCTTTGCATGTTAGGCCACACACCCCTGATGTAGCCAATTCTCCAAGAGCTTACAGTAGGACCTGTACTACTACTACTACTACTACTAATAATAACTTTTATTTATAATAATAACTTTATAATAATATTTATAATAATATAATAATAATGATTATATATAATATAATAATAATATTTATAATAATATACTAAGAGCCCTGAAAGCTCCTGGAGGATTGGCCACATCAGAGGTATGTGACCTAATATGCAAATGAGTTTCTGTTACCAAAAAAGCCTTAATACACAATTCTGAGTGAAATGGAACAATGGTATATGAACACATACTAAACCGTTCAGATGTGGAGCCTGTTGTGCTGAGCTTGTTGTCCTCTGTACCTAAAGAAAAATGTGGGGGGATTTTGGTAGAGGAATGAGCACTTAAGTGGTGAGGTTCTCTTGGAGAGCTTTGCAAATGGTAGCTGCTACTGCATGGATGTGAATATCATGAGATGGGATGGCAGCTAAAATAACATCATGTGAGTTGTTCAAAATGCACTTTGTTTGAACGTAATGCTATAGCCCTGGCTATTCCACTGTATATAATAGATTCCTCTACATCAGGGGTCCTCAACCTTTTTAAATAGGGGGCCAGTTCACTGTCCCTCAGACTGTTGGAGGGCCGGACTGCCGTTACTGTACAAGGCCGCGGGCCGTCAGTTCTCCGTCTTCTGCATCTCTCTCCCTTCCCCACACCACACACCCTGGCCTGGAAACTCACCTCACCTCGGTATCACCTCACACTCTGTCTCCGCCGCCTCAGCCCAGTGCCAGAAGTGTGCGTTGCTAACGCAAGTTTAGGTCGAACGTCACTTCCGGTCTGATTTTGCCATAACCCGGCGGGCCGCATAAACGTCCTCAGCGGGCCGCATCTGGCCCGCGGGCCGTAGGTTGAGGACCCCTGCTCTACATTAAGAAATTGTCTCTGCTTTTTCTACTTATTTTCACTATAGGGTGTGGGTACTGGGGTTGTAACTGATAGCATTTTTAAAAAGCTTCACAATTTAAGGGAATTTGGAAGCTTCATTCATAGAATTACTGCACAAAATGTAAAAGCTCAATCTCTTTTTTCTTTTTTTCCCCAGTGTGCAAAGATCCACCATACAAAGTTGAAGAATCTGGGTATGCTGGTTTCATTTTGCCAATAGAGGTTTACTTCAAGAACAAGGTGTGTACTTTGAAATTCTTGACACATGAATATACTCAGGGTATTTTAAAAATATTTTTCTCATAACCAGTACTGTAATAGAGCTCACAAAATGTAAGTTGGAAAATATACTTTGCAATAAAAATTGTGGAGCCATCACAATTTTGTATGCCTTTTTGTGGCACATGAAGTTGGCATAGGAATAGGTTAGATATATAAAAATGGGTTGCAATTATGAAAAATATCTTAGCTTCTCTTGAAATAGGTAAAATACTCTGTTCACACTCAAAGCACATTTAAAGCTGTTCTTTAGTTTTAATAATGAAAAGGAAGATGAATAAGACAGCTATTCATTGAAACAATCATGACATTCTGCTTACACTTAAAGCAGACTTAAAGTGCTTCTTAAGTTTTAATAAGAAATAATGACAGCTGTTTCTTAACATTCAGTGCTCTTTATATTCTGGTTGCTTTTCTTGAGTTTGTTTAAATGCATATTTTGTTACTAAAACATTTATTACCCTGCCTTTTCCCTATTTAAAGGCACCTTACAATGCATTATAGGGATTGTGACGGAACCGGTCCGATTCTGCCTTCAGACCCGGTCCCGTCAGCTTTCTATTGAGTCGCCAACTCCTGGAGGGAGCTATTTCTCCTCCTGCCCCTTGGGCTCGCTGCCACCACCTGCTCAGTCTAGGGGTTCAGATTGAGAGGAACAGGACTCCCAATCCCCCTCTCCAGCTATGAGGCCAGGCCTCAAGGTCCTCTGCCACCCTGTACTTGGGTATCACAGAGACCTCAGCACTTCTTTGGGGAACCCCTGGAGGATTGGCACCTTATCCAACTGCATGCCTTCCCCCTTCTCCGGGGCCCCCTTCTTAACTCAGCGTGGTCTAAGGCGGTTGGGGATCTATGTGGTACAGAGATGGACTGCCAGCATTTAAAACAGTAAAAATATTTAATTAAAAGAGAAAAAGAAAAGAAAAGAAGAACAAAACAAAAACAGTTGCATATACAAAGTTAGCACAGCACAGCACCCGCACAGCAAACAGCATGACAAAGAAAAGGTGTTTATAAACGCATCCTATTGTCCCTGGTCTAAACTGGTCCTGTCTTGTGGACGACTTACTTGGTCTGACTACCTGGGGGCCTTTTCCTGCGTAAATAGGCCTCTTCCCCAGGCAGGAGCTCCCAGGCTCACATCCTTCTCCGTTGAGCGCTAGCTGAGAACTGACTTCTCTTCCTGCCTAACTCACATGCAGAGAACAAAAGAACTTCCTGCCTCTCTAGGAGACTTTCCCCCTAGAGTTGTTGGCTTGGCTCTGGAAGGGAGGGGGGGAGTGAGGGGAAGGCTAGGCCAAAGCCTGCTTAGGAGTTTCATGTTTTCCCTCCCAATGAAGCACCAACATTGACTAAAATGGCGTTTCTCCACAGGGATAATGGTCAATTTGACTGGTCAAGTGATTATTATTTGACTTTGTTGTTGTTCAGTCGCACAGTCTGACTATGCGACACCATGGACAAAGTCACGCCAGGCCCTCCTGTCTTCCACCATCCTCCGAAGTCTGCTCAAGTTTGTGTTAGTTATATCAGTAATGCTGTCCAGCCATCTCATCTTTTGCCTTCCTCTTCTTTTGCTTTCCATCTTTCCCAGCATCAGGATCTTCTCCAGTGAGTGCTTCCTTCTCATTTGGTGGCCAAAGTATTTGAGACTACAGCCAACTAATTCAATGAAGCTCATGTCTGGATAGCAGATTACCTTTTACCATTGTACCATCCAGTCTTTTGATGGTAAAGGCAGGAGAGAGGTCTCCTTGACCTGCAGCTCTGTAGAAGTCATCTGCTCTCCCCACCTCCAGAGGCCCACTTCCTATATAGGACCAGGCAGCTCTGTTCAGTATACTCACAAATATAAGACAGTTTTTAATTGTAGTTGTGTGTGTTTTGTTTCACAAATGAAATTTTATTTAAAGTAGGGCCTTCCTAAGATGTGTTAGTATCAATATAAGCAACTGTTGTCTTTTTATTGTAGTTCACATCACTGTGCCTAATAGTAAAATAGCTGGGTCACATGCCAACCATGTAAGCAGTCCAGTCAGGCTTCCCACAGACAAAGGAGAGGTGTCTCTATCCTCAGGGGAACTTCTTAGCTATGCAGGGGTGGGGAGAAGGCTTTGTAAACTAACCCAAAGGAAAAAAAAAACATGACTAGGTAAGGTACTGACCTGGAAACAGTTGAGATAGTAGGGATTAGTTTACTCAACAAACTGAAAGCTCGCAGAATGCCATTGAGGGGCTGGGCAGGGTGTTGAGGTGGGATTTCCAAGTTGGTTCCTTGCCTCATGAATTCCAATTAGTTCCCCATTTGTATGCTTATACTGGCATACCATTGTTAGCTTAGAATTTAGCTGCAGTGCTTAATAGTTACTGTTAACTAAAGGTAGTCTTAGTTACTAGCCTCAAACTTTTGTTTAGATCTTCTTCGTGGTCTCTGTGCTTCACACTCATGGGATAGAGCGCCTGTGCTGATCCCCGAATTGGTATCTGAAAAGCCCGGGATTTTTCCGCGCTCGGCGCCAATGGGCATGCGCAGGATTCCCAGTACGCATGCTCACCGGCACCAGCACGGGGATCCCGCCAGTTCCTTTCTGACCGCTGCGCGGAGAGGTTTGCCTTTCGTGTCCCCGGTCGGTGAGATATTGGTCTTTTTGCCTTTATCCTTGTAAATAGCCCGTTTGTTGTTTTTTTCTTAGTATAGATAGTTAGTTTAGATAGGTAAAAAAAAAAAAAAGAGTTTGTGTGTGTGTCTGTCGGACTGCCCTCCGGGGCCTTTCCCCCCGTTTGTTCCCCCCCCCCCAAAAAAAGTTTTTTTCCCCTCAGAGGACTCTGAGTGGGTTTTTTGGCGACTGGCGTCTATGGAAAGTCGCTGGGGGGGTTTCAAACGCTGCCGCTCCTGTGGGAAGATTGCCCCCCCAGACGGCCACTCTTTGTGTCTTCTCTGCTTGGGTGAAGTGCACCGTGTGGAGTCCTGCCCACATTGCTTCCGCTTCTCCAAGCAAACTGGGTGGTGCGGCTTTCGGCTGCTCTAACTGAATTGGCACTCTGCCCTCAGAAATCGGCATCGGGCCCGTCGGCATCGACCATGGCAGACACTCTGGCCCCAATGGTCACATCAGCCGATGTGACTCCGATTGTGATCAAAATGCCGATCGAGCGAGGCTCCTCCACAAAACGATCCCATGATGGATCAGTGGACACGCCCGCCAAGAAGCGTCGGGGTGACTCGGACCCAAGCATCCGCTCCGAAGAAGGCCAAGGCCAAGGAGAAGCGGAAGAGGTCCCGCACTCCATCGCCCTTGCGCGACGTTTCGGCACCGACTGCTCCGCCGAGGAAGATCCTGGCGTCCCCGCGCCACAGCCCATCGGCATCGAGAGGCAGTACTCAACAGAGATTGACCTCACCCAGCGATCCTCGTCATCCTGGTTGCGGCGTCACAGTGGGAGCGATTCAATTTCAGAAGTGGAGGTTTTGGCGCCGATGGACCCGTCTACCCCGATGGAACCCAGAGGCAGACGGGAGCTAGAGCCCTCCATGGCACCACGCCGTTTTTCACCGCTACCATCGTGGGAGCAGCGTCAGTGGCCGCCCACCTATCCATATCCCTATCCTCCTTACCAGTGGTATCCACCAAGGGAGTTTGCGGAGTGGGATCAACAGTCAGAGGCATCCTGCAGGTTGAGGCTGTTGCACCATTCCCGAAGGCCATCGGTATTGATCCCTCCGGAAAGGCGCACCACCCCAGCAGCTGAGTCTCGTCGGCGACCATCAACGTTGATCTTCTCGCTGATCCGGGAATCGATGCTGATCCTCTCTGAGCACTCCGTACACCGGGAGTCTTCTTCATCGGACTCAGAGAGCGGTATCGACGCCCAGGAAGGTGCTTTGGAGCCTTCGCCAGGTTCCCAAACGGCCGAAGATCTTCCTATTTCGCCATCGGAGGATCTGAAGTCCTATGGCGACCTGGTGAAGAGGATGGCAACCTCCCTCTCCCTGCCTGTGACGCAACCACAACCTGTCTTGTATGATAATGTTTTTGACATTATGCAAAGGGACACATCCACAGCAATCGCTTTGCCGGTCACCAAAGTGATTCTGCAGGCAGTCAAGGAGCCCTGGAAGAAACCATCTTCGACTCGGGTGTCATCCAGAAGGCTGAACCACATGTACAGGGTCCGGGAGATGGGGGCTTAGTTCCTTTTCACCCATCCGAAACCGAACTCAGTGGTTTCCTCCTCCAAGGCGCGAAAGGTCCACTCATCCCCACCTGAAAGGAGGGAAAAAAGCTGGACAGTATGGGAAGAAAGGTCTACTCCGCAGGGGCCCTAGGAGTAAAAGTATCTAACTATGTGGCTTGCATGGCTAGATACCAGTACTCCGTATGGGAACAACTCACCCCTCTCCTTTCTTCCATGAGCGAGGACAAAAAGGCTGCTGCTAGGAAGCTGCAGAAAGAAGGCTTTGCTGTGGCCAAGCAACAATTGGCTGCAGCAAAGCACATGGTGGACGTGTCGGCAAAGGCCATCACGTCTGCTGTGTGCATTCGTTGGCACTCCTGGCTAAGGTCAACAGCCCTGCAGCAGGACACTAGGGCTTTTGTTGAGGACTTGCCCTTTGAGGGGGATGGCCTTTTTAGCACTACCACAGACAGTGCACTGCAGGAAATAGACAAGAGCCTGAAGACCTCCAGGAACCTGGGCGTGCAGGCCACCTCCAGGGCTCCCAAGGCGAAGTAGTGGCACAAACCATGGGCCAAGAAGCCTTACCAAAAGTTCTCGCCCGAACAGCAATGGCAACTTCGCTCCACCCAGCCTGACAGACCATTGTACTCAGACAACAACAGGAACTGCTATGGCTTTCAGGCCACGGGCAAATCCAAGGGTGCTCGCCCTCATAAGCAGGGCCTTTGACTTTCTTGTGGCACGCATCATCGCCCCTACTGGCTCAACAGCTATCCGCCTCCGCCCTTTCCTGCCTGCCTGATCTCTACAGAAAGGTGGGCTTTGTCCATCATACAAGAGGGCTACAAAATAGTTTGCTCAGATTCCGAACCAATCCGTGGTGATCACCACTCCCCCTTCCCCACCTCTGCTGGCGGAGGTGAACAACCTCCTACAGAAACAAGCCATAGAGAGAGTTCCAATGGAGGCCAGGACGGGAGGTTTTTACTCTCGCTACTTCCTGGTCCCCAAGAGGGACGGGGGCTTAAGACCAATTATGGATCTTCGGAATCTGAACAAATTTATTCTGTACCAGAAGTTCAGAATGTCCACACTGCAAACAATCCTGCCCCTCATCAATCAAGGGGACTGAATGGCGACCCTGGTCCTCAAGGATGCCTACTTCCACATCAGCATCCATCTGGTGTTCAGGCGTTTCCTCAGGTTTGCAGTGGGTTCCCAACACTTCCAGTTCAAAGCCCTTCTGTTCGGCCTGTCCACTGCACCTCAGGTGTTTACGAAGATGATGAGCGTTGTGGCTGCCCATCTCCGTCTCCAGGGAGTTGTCGTTTTTCCATACATCGACGACTGGCTCCTTGTGGCGAAGTCGAGGGAAAGTTTGTCAATGCACATTGCCATCACTCTACGTCTTCTCAACACCTTGGGGTTGCAGGTCAATTTGGAGAAATCTCACCTTACTCCGTCAAGGACAGTGCAGTTCATAGGGGCTTTGCTGGATACGAAGCAGCATCGTGCATACCTGCCTCTGCAGAGAGCAAAGGACATTGTCGGTCTGGTACGATTGCTACAGAGGCGAAAGTGGGGCACAGCACAGCAGCTTCAACGGATGCTGGGGCTGATGGCAGCGACGACAAGTGTGCTACTTTTAACAAAACTGAGGATGAGAGGCCTACAGTTGTGGTTTCTTCGCCAGTTTTGCCCACAAAGACTCCCCTCAAAAGAGGTTCATCATCCCATCCGGGACTCTTCAGACGCTACAGTGGTGGGGGGTCAGAGAACAACATCTGCCAGGGAGCTCCCTTCCATGTCCCACCTTCTACTGTGACTATCACCACAGATACTTCTTTGTGGGGTTGGGGGGCCCACATGGACGTCCTGTGTGTGGGGGGCCAGTGGCCGCCAAAACTGACCCAGTTCCATATAAACTACCTAGAACTGCTGGCGGTTCACTTTGCCCTACGCTCTTAACGCCCCTTAGTGGCGGGGAAGACTGTAGCGCTACTTACGGACAATACCACTGCCCTGTGCTACATCAACAGGCAGGGTGGGACAGTGTCTCGTCGGCTCCGCGCATTGGCGATGGATCTCTGGTTGGAGTGTCTCCAATACGACATCTTCGTGAAGGCGGCACACCTTCTGGGGGTCTTCAACATTCAGGCAGACTCCCTCAGCAGGGGTGGGGCTTCCCCGCACGAGTGGGAACTGCAGTGGCGTTTTCTAAAGCCTGTATTCCAGCTTTGGGGGTACCCGCAGCTGGATGTCTTCGCCACGGCCGAGAACAAGAAATTCCCCATGTTCTGTTCCAGAGGGGGAGCAGATCCAGCCTCTCTGGGAGATGGACTGCTTCCTTGGGAGGGCCGGTTCCTCTACATGTTCCCGCCTCTGCCATTGTTGACGAAGGTGGTCAACAAAATAGCAAGCGAGAGAACATGCTGCATCCTGGTGACTCCCTGGTGGCCTCGCCAGAACTGGTTCTCGATCCTGCTCCAACTGTCAAGGGGGGGTTTCTACCAGTTCCCGGCAGAACCGGACCTTCTGTCAGCTCAGGGCGGGCATGTATTCCATCACAACGTGCCGCATCTGAAGCTGACAGCATGGTTCATCGACCAGTAGAGTTCTCTGACAGGGTCCAGCATGTCCTTATGAACAGCAGAAAACTGTCCACCCGCACTTCCTATGACAGGAAGTGGCGGAGATTCACTAAGTTCTTAGTTGACCCTTCAGTCACACCTAGCCGGGTTTTTGATTTTTTGTTATCCCTAGTGGATGTGGGCCTGGTTTTCTCCTCCATCAAGGTGTATTTGGCAGCAATATCTGCCTTCCATGATCAGGTGGAGGGGTACTCTGTTTTCGCACACCCTCAGTCCAAGAAGTTTTTGAAGGGGCTGTTTAGGCTGCATCCACCATCAAGATCGCCCCCACAGTTGTGGGACTTGACGTTAGTGCTGGACAAACTAACTCGTCGCCCTTTTGAACCAATGGCCATGTGCTCTTTGCAGCTCCCGTCCTGGAAGACTGCATTTTTGGTTGCCATCAAATCAGCGCGTCGTGTTGGGGAGCTCACGGCAATGCGTTGTGATTATCCTTATCTTGTTTTTCGAGAGGCTGGGGTTTCCTTGGCTCCAGACATTAGTTTTCTTCCGAAGGTGGTCTCTCAGTTCCCCCTCAATTTAGAAGTTTGGTTGCCCACTTTTTACCCTAGCCCTTCCTCAGACGAGGAACATAGGTTGCATTCTTTGGACGTTAAGCGTGCTTTGCTGTTTTATTTGAACCGTTCAAAGAATTTTCGCAAGGACAAGCAGCTTTTTGTTTCGTATGCTGCTCCCAAGCTAGGTTCCAGGATTTTGTCTCAGAGGCTCTCAAAATGGCTCACTGAGACGATTAAACTCTTATTTGTTGGCAAAGAAGCCGTTACCTGGACCTGTTCATGGACATTCCACAAGAGCGATGGCCACGTCGGTGGCGTTCCTGAGAGGCATGTCCCTTACTGATGTCTGCAAGGCTGCCACCTGGTCTTCTCCGCATGCCTTCATGAAGCACTATGTGCTGGACGTTCATGCACAGCAGAGGACTCGGTTGGGAACTGCGGTGTTGCAAGCTGTTTCTTCCGTTTGACCATCTTTCCACCTCCAGGTATGTCTTGCTTGCTAGTCTCCCATGAGTGTGAAGCACAGAGACCACGAAGACGATAGACAGGTTGCTTACCTGTAACTGTGAATCTTCAAGTGGTCATCTGTGCATTCACACTACCCGCCCTCCTTCCCCACTGCTGACGGTCTCCCTCCAGTAGGAGCTTCCAGTGGTCAGGAAGGAACTGGTGGGATCCCCGCGCTGGCACCGGTGAGCATGCATACTGGGACGCCTGCGCATGCCCATTGGCGCCAAGCGCGGAAAAATCCCAGGCTTTTCAGATACCGATTCGGGGATCGGCGCAGGCGCTCTATCCCATGAGTGTGAATCCACAGATGACCACTTGAAGATCCACAGTTACAGGTAAGCAACCTGTCTTTTTGTAAGCCACCTTGAACCATAAGGAAAGTGGAATATAAATATTTTAATAAATATTAAAAAAAACAGTTGCCCTTAACTTCTTGTAAATATTTGACCAGTATTTAAGTCAGGTAGCCAGCCTTGCTTCAGCTATACTGTCTGCACACAAAATATCCATCCAGTAAGGACACTGGCTCCACATTTTACCTGCACTGTACCCTGCAGGATGTTCCTAGATGTGTCTACATGTGCTTAGAATGGATCATGAGAAAGGGCTACAAGAGGGTTTTCCTCTCCATTTATTTATTTGAAGCAGCACACAATAGAATTGAAATATGTGTCATGATTTCCATGCAAACATTTTTAAACGCAGGAAAGGACAAAACTGACAAATTTTCATGGAGTTAGTTTTGTTCTGGAACAAGAGCAGATAATCCATTGAGCTCTTCTATCATAAACACAGGGAAAGCCTCATAGGATAATTATGTTTTCCTCTAGTATCTAAATAACAAACAAGTATGATACCAGTTGAATTTGCTTGGATAGGTGGAGTGAAGTCAATAATTATGGCTCTGCCACCAAGAAATCCCTAGTTCTTGTCACCTCCCCTCTCATTTAAAAAGGAGAGGAGCCAGAGAAGATCCTTGTGAAAACACCTTAGTAGATAGAGGTAGGCTCATACAGAAGAAAAATCCTTCATGTGTACTGGGCCCAGAGTTCAAACACAACATTATGAATTGTGCCTGGAAAGAAACTGGTGACTGATGTAGTTCTTCTAAACTGAAGGTCATATGTTCAGTGCTGCAGCATGTCCCTTGTCAACATCCTTGTCCCTGAGCTTTGTACCAGCTGGATGTATGTCTTCTAATGGAATGTTTTTTGTTTTTTAAAAGGGGGGATATTGAAGTACAAAATTAACTGTTTAGGAAGTAGGCTCTGCTTCAGAAAAGGAAATGGAGGAAATCAAGGGTTTTTAACTCTGCCACCATGTACAATGTGTAATAGTACATTTAACCTACAGGATTCCAAACACTGGAAACTAATGAACTTTTATTTGTGAATCAGCCATGCGGCTAAAACAGGCTTGTTCTGTCTATTTGTTTCACTTTTGCTGTATAAGAGAGATGTTTCTTTTAGTGAACTCTCAACATTATTTATTTACTATTATTGCTGTTGATAATGCTGTCTAAAGTGCCCATTATTGTACTAGCCGCTATCCAAATTAAAACAAAATTACTTGCTCTGTTCAATCAGTATATTAAATGCTCTCAAATGCAGACATGCATTTACATGTGCACATAGAGTTTCTTAACCACTGAGCTACTACAGTGTATTGTACAAGATGTGATTCTGGGTATGGAAAATGTTTGGTCCTGTGAAAAGAAAGAAAAATCTTATCAGGGCTTGTTCATCATGATGCTTGAAATGAGTCTACCAATTTTAGCTATTTTACATAACACATAACTTCAAGTTCAGAGAGAAGACTGCCTTGTGAAGTTCACCCAATTGTTGTTCTAGGCCTGACTGGATTTTTTGGGTTATAACACTGAACCTGACCTGTTCTGCTCTGAAGAGCTTTAAGAGATATTTTAAGTGTACACTCATTTTTACCCCTTGGAATATGAGGATTTTTTTTATAATGAATTGCATACACACAAGTGAGACAGATTTGTAAATGAGAAAAGAACTGTAAAGTACTTTTAACAGTCTCTATATGTTTATATCCTTTCTGAGCCTGAAAATCAGGGCCTGTAATACGGTTAAAGGCAAATAGAAAATATCAGTATTAGGAAGAAAAATTAAAAGTTCCTTAAAAGTCAGTGCTATGTCATGGAGCTTGTCAAACAAAGGTTTCTTATTGGGTTGGATCTCTTCTGCCAAGTGCCTTTCTGCAATAGAGATAGTGCTTTTTCCACTATAGGAATTCTCTCCTGTATCAGAAGGGAGACTTTGGATCTAAACCCCACTGTTTTTGATTTAGAAACTCAGTGTGACTTAACTATGTCAAGCATCGTTAACGGTAGAGTAGCCACAAAACACATTGAATAAGCAGCCTTGTCATCTAGACCAACTTCATCATGGTAGTCAAACAGAAGTCCTTGGGGAAGCACTGAACTGAGTCACAGGGAAGGAGATAATGTCTTAAGATCCTTGCATCTCTGGCATTTAGGACTTTGTACAGCAACATTAACAGTTGGGCAGCGTGGGAGTACTATGTTTCCATTGGCATTTTTGGCAACCTGTGGCCTCTGAACAGTTGCCATGGGCAACCCTGATCTAGACTTCATTATAGTAATGACCTATAATGGGGCTACAAGGTGCAATTTAATGTGCTGTATGAATGATTGATATAGACTTATTTGCATTAATTTTATGTCCATCAAAGAGTAATTGATGGATTGGGTTCAGAATAGCTTTGTTTGCTACCTTTCAACATGTAAAAAAAACTGGATTGCTAGAACGGTAGCATAGCAGTAGAAATTTGCTTTCTGTATTAATATAAGGGCTTAATGTTAATTGATGGGGCGGGGAAGCAGTTTAGTACTGTAGAAAAGAATACATACCTCCATGTCCTTTCTAGGCACAAAAGTTCTAGCTGTTTGTTCCACTTTCAGAAAGATTGCTGAAAATATTTAAAAGCCATTGCCAGCAATGCCATGATTCAAACTGAAAGCTTGAATATCCCAGAGATATTTATTTAAGGCAATCCTCAGAACTTTAATTAATGCAATGTCCTGAATAATCTACAAGCAAAGAAACAAATCTGTATAAATGTGAGATGAAAGACAATGTGGTATCATATTTCCACCCCCCCACCCCGGCCTGACTGTTTTCTAACCCACAGGAAGAACCGAAGAAAGTCCGCTTTGACTATGACCTGTTCCTACATTTGGAAGGCCACCCACCAGTAAACCATCTCCGCTGTGAAAAACTTACTTTCAACAACCCCACGGAAGAGTTCAGAAGAAAGCTGCTGAGAGCAGGAGGAGTAAGTCCTATCTGAATGTCAACCCCATATATCAAAAAGATTTTCTGTATAAAACTGTTAACATTACTTGTGACCATGGCTTAATGGTCTTAATGATATAGACATGGCGTAATGATACAGTCTTAGCATCACTTGTGACCATACTTATGCAAATTCATTCTTTGCTACTAATACCTTTTTCCAGTGGTCATTTTGTAGAAAAATAGGTGGTGGAGCTCATCCAGGGATTGTTATACAGCTGCACATACTATTCAGTAGACAAGGAAGTGGAACTCTCAGAAGGAGGAGGTGGAACTCTCAGAAAGCTGCAGGAGCTGTGCTCCTGTGAGCTCCCACAGAATCTGAGGCCTGCCTTTTTCTTTGCTACTAATACCTTTTGTGATGTCCTTGTTTTGCTCTAATGTTAAATTCAATGTTCTAATCTGTATGTGTTCCATCAGGGACTTCTTCTAGGCTTTTGGAAAACCACCTTATTGACTGCTGTGATTGCAGAGAATTTCTTGCCACCCCTCCCTCCAAGAAGATCAATTTTCTGTTTTACAATACTTTCACAAGTATTGAAACTGATCATTGGATGCTTAGCATAAAGTGCTCTTCTCCTCTGAGGAAGGGAGGACCTTGAGGGTGATTCCCGTCTTCTGTTCAGGGAGGCAGGAATTTAATCTTTTTACTTCCTGTCTCCTGATAGGATTCACCCACCTTATCAGTCCTGGTGCTCCAAAAGCAGTCAATAAAATTCCTAAACTGTGAGAGAGTTAATACATAAACTATAACAAGAAGAAATTCAGCAACAGTAAAATAAGGAACAATAGGACAGGATGTATAGGTCATATCACTTGGCATTATTTGCTAGATAGAAGAGAGACAATGACTTTGGAAGGGGAAAGATGTCCTCCTTTCCTCAGAGGAGAAGGATCCTTCATGATAAGCATCCAGTAGTCTGTTCATCCTCTGTGGTGGAGGGCATTTTGGTGGGACCTCCCAAAACACTGTCCTCATTTCCTGGGTGGATCATCTTCTGATCCTAGAATCTGCTATAACACTCTTTTTCCAAATGCTGAATCAGCTCAGTTAAGATGTTCATTTTGTAGTGTCTTACAAGGGTGGAAATCTTGTAATGTCTTATGAAGGTGGAAATGGTTGATGGTAGCATGTCTGGCAAAGGCTGTGGTGCTTTGGATTGAATGGGCAGCAGTGCCAAGTGATATGTCTAGTTTCTGAACTTTTTTTATGTGGTTATGAGATAGAAATGAATAAGGAGTCAGTTTTTCTAATACCTTGTGTCCTGTGGATAAAGGTTTTGAGTGCACATCTAACGTGTAAGGTACACCACAGTTTTTCCTTTGAATGGACAGGATTTGGACAAAACAACCTAAGGCAAAATTTCCTGTGATCTGTGGAAATTTGAGTTTACCTTTAGTTTGATGGAAGTAGGATCTTTCCTCATGACAACTGTGTCTTTATGGAAAACGCACAGTTCAGATGTGACAGTGCATCTGGCTCAGACACACACTCGCTTGCTAATGTAACTGCTATAAGGAATAAAGTCTTCATCCTCTACTCCACCTGACAAATGCCTTCCAAGAAGTGTTGTAGATTCTACTGGTTGATTGCTTCCTGGAGGCTAGTAAGGTATCTGTCAGTGTTGTTGAATAACCTAGGTACAGAAAATTGTCCTGCTCAATCTCCAGACAGTTAATTGTAGACACTCTGGATGGAGATGCCATACAGGTCCTTTTTGTAGCATGTCCAATGATACAGAAGAGTTAACAGTGGTCTGATCGTCATCTCCTGGAGGGTTGAGAACCATGGCCTCTGATGCCAGTATGGAGCTTCCAAGATGATTTCTGGGCTTTGCTCCTTGATCTTCTTGATTACTTTGGGGACAACGAGAGTGGGAAAGATAGGCAAACCAAAGACCACTTGGCCACTGGGATGTTAGGGCATCAGTTGCTTCTGCCATTGGATGAACAAAATCTGATATAGAACCAGCTTACTTGATGGTTGTTTGGTGATGTGAATGCGTCCACTTGAGGGAGGCTGAAGTGGAATGTTATCATGTGCAACAGATTTCTCTTTAAGAGAGCCAGTTTGGTGTAGTGACTAGGAGCACCGACTCTAATCTGGGAGAACTGGGCTTGATTCCCCATTCCTATGCATGCAGCTGCTGAGTTACAATGGGTCAGTCACAGTTCTCTCAGAGCAGTTCTCTCAAGAGCAGCTATCTGAGTGCTCTCTTAGCCCCACCTACCTCACAGGGTGTCTTTTGTGGGAAGAGGAAGGGAAAGAGATTGTAGACCACTCTGAGACTCAAAGTGAAGGGTTGTGACATGTGAGCTTTCTTGCTATTGACTGTTCTTGATGACTGCTAGCAACATTTCTTTCAGCTTCTTTGCCTTCATTCCAGTTAGGAAAAGACAGTTGTCTGCTGTATTCAGTATGACATCCAGATGTTCTAATCTCTGTGTGGGTTGGAGAGAACTTCTGTCTGTTAATCAGACACCCATAATCCTGTAGACTTTGGATGGTTGTGTCTATAGCTTGTTCCAATTTGTTCGGGAAATGTTTCAGTTTGATGAACTTGTTGAATATTTGAAGTCTAATATCACTCTCCAATCTCTATTGTTTTTTGGCATCATAAAGAATATGGAATATACTTCCTGTTCCTCCTCTGAGTGGGGAACATGCTGTATGGCCCAAATAGTGAGAAAGTGTTGAATAGCTGCATGAGTTCTGTGTTTTTTTTCTGGATTCTTATGTAGAGGGGAGATTAACATTCCAGTTGGGTTCTGGAGAAGTCTAGGGGGTATCCTCTGGTGACAATCTCTGGGGACTAATTGTTTGCCCAAGACTTGATCCATGTCTTGTAAATGCAGATGTTCCCTCCCCCAGGAATTTATTTTTAGTCATGTCTTAGCCTGCTTGTTGTCATGTGACTGTCAGATCTGTTTGTGAATTGTTTGTTGGAGTGCTTGCTAAACAAGCCTCTTTTGAATGTTTTTCTAGGAGGACCTCAGTTTGGTCTTCTGTTATCCCTGTTGAATCTTGGAAGGACACATTGGGATTGAAAGGAATAATTCTCAAAGGACCTCTTGTCATTGTGATTTAGTCTTTTTCTTGTCTCTGGTTTTGACCAAGATTTTGTTAAGAGATATCCCCAAATAGTCTGAAAAAAATAGCATGAAAAAAATAGTTTGTAAAACAGAGGTGGCCAAACTGTGACTCAGGAGCCACATGTTGCTCTTTCACACATATTGTGTGACTCTCAAAGCCCCTCCCCCCCGCCCTGTTGGCTGACTTGGAAAAGGCGCTTCTCCAGGCCAAGTCAGCTGGCAGATTTGTGAATGCATTTAAAGTTGAAGTTGTTTTTTTTTCCACATCTTCCTCCCTCTTCCCTCCCCCAGTTATCTTCCTTCCTTCCTTCCTTCCTTCCTTCCTTCCTTCCTTCCTTCCTTCCTTCCTTCCTTCCTTCCTTCCTTCCTTCCTTCCTTCCTTCCTTCCTTCCTTCCTTCCTTCCTTCCTTCCTTCCTTCCTTCTCTCAAACATCTGATGTTCATGTCTTACAGCTCTCAGACATCTGACCTTTATTCTCTGTGGCTGTTACTTTAAGCAAGTTTGGCCACTGTTTGGCCATTGTAAAAGCAGGTAACACATGTAATTTCTGATTAAAACTAGGAGATTGCTTGCTGGCCATAGTGAAACTGAGTAAATTAACATTTTGCTTCAAAATTACCTGTTACAAATTTAATTTGTGTGTGTGGCAAGTTAGGTTTTGAAACAACTAAGTATATTGCAAAAGTAATTTGTATCATGCCAGTGTTGCTGGTGTAGCAGAAAATTTGGGTTTACTCAAAGTAATTGAATCCATGGGCACAAACTATTAGTTAGGTCTTGGCAGTGTGCTGAGTATCCACAGCATAGATGCCTGTTGGGAGCGGTATAGGTGCAAAATAGCTTCTGACTGAAAACTCCTTGGATTTGGGAACTGCCATAAACTTTTGCCTTGAGGTATGGAAGTAAACAGGTTTACGTTCTCTCATTTCCAGGAAAAATAGATAATTATATGTTTTCTGGAAACCACCCCCCCCCAACTTCACTGTTGTGCTTCACTGATAGAGTCTAATAGTTGCGATGTGTATACATGCTTTTGCTTTCAATTTATTCTTTCAGTTCACAGTGAAAACCAAATGATGGTTTAATAAATTTGGTATAGTCAATTATGGGCATCTTGTAGAAGAAACCTGAGCTGGTAATTTATCCATGGTATTTGAAGCATCTACTGCTAAGAGCGTCAGTTTTTTGTCCCCATCAATTTTCTAAATGTTACTAATACATTTATTTCTCCTTCATAATAGATCATGGTAATGTCAGATGGTACATCAGCTGCTTCAGGGCAGAGTCTTCATCTCCCCAACCTTCCTAGTAACTCCCTGTCTTTTTCTGAAGTTAAGAAGAAATCATCTCATGGGCCAAAGGTGAGATATAGCTTGGCAGAAGAAACTAGGCCATGCCTCGAGCAACAATTCGACTGGTGCACGGCCCATCAGCCAAGAAATAAGTAGTTCAAAGCAATACTTTAATCGGATGAATGAGGAAACAGCCAAAAGCAATTCAAAGAGAGGCTCATGCTTAAACACTTGGAGTTGCTTGCCACTGATTTATTTTTTAAAAATTGTAGTTTATTTATAGGGCAGATGCAGAATCTGAATGACTGACAAAATTGCCTGCAACTACACTGATGTATTTTAAAAATTTATACCCCATGTTAGGCTTTATGCAGTTCACAAAGCAGCTGCTTGCTTATGAAAAACCTTGGGTTTTGGACTTTTAAATTTCATAAGTATACCAGATAGCATGATGTTATATGCTATGTAAGACTTAAATAATGCATTTTATGATGTTAAAGCAGCAAAATAAGAAGGCTTGATGAAAAGAGGTATCATGTGTATTTCAAATCAAGATTCTTATTTGGTAGATAGAAAAATGTTTATAGCTGTTGTTCAATGATCTTTCCATCATTTTCCTGAGCCATATGAAGATTCATTAAAGTAATTTAAAAATGTTAAAGCTGCAAAGCAAGTTTAGACTCGATAAGACAGTATCACGTGTATATCAAATTTTTCAAAAATGTCCATTGGAGTGTTGAGTCTTTCTCCCCATCGCTTAAAACTTTCTGTAAATTTTAGATTTCTATGTGCTTGCATGTGTTAAGACTGTGTGTTAATTCAGCAGTGAGGTTCCATGCACATTAATTTGGCACACTAATTTCCTATTAAATTATTTGCCATCTTGAGAAAAAACAGGATAGGCTTGAAATCAAATTTTGTTTGTCAGTGCAAAAGTCATTATTGTATTGCATTCTGAATGATATGCAGAAATATTAACTATTTTGGCAAATAGTGTAGTAATTTAGATTCATTTGTTTTATCTACTTCTACCTCAGTATATAGGTAAGCCTACTAGATGTGGGTCAAAGTCTTTGTACTCGTACTAGTATTATTATTTGGGGGACCATGCTGAACTTCGTTTTCATTGCTTGCTGTTCCAATTCGCTGCACACAAAACTAGCTAGTTGTTTAAAAATAGAGTAGTTAGGACATTGCTCCACCCCCAGTGCTCCCATTGCTCCACTCACCAGTGCTCCACCCCCTCTCTCCAAAGTCATTCTGGAAAGCTAGGGAATCCTTCAAGGCTACACTATTTGTAGTGAAATAGCTGCTTCTTTAAGGGAAAAACCAGTGATTTCTTCCTGAACATTCAGCATACTGTTTGAAAACTGACTTACTGACTAACTTGCCACTGATTTATTTTTAAAAAATTGTAGTTTATTTATAGGGCAGATGCAGAATCTGAATGACTGACAAAATTGCCAGTACTGCACTGATGTATTTTAAAAATTTATATCCCATGTTAGGCTTAATGCCGTTCACAAAGCAGCTGGTCTTTTAAGTATTTAAGACATATTCACAGTTCTGTCCCCCATGGTCCTTGCTTGTCAGTGAAGGAGGTAAACTAAGAGTTACTTCCAAGTTACACCTTTTGCATGAGAACTGGTTATAGGAATAATTCACATGGATATATATATATATATCTGTGATCACGATTTTGTGCAATGGATCATCCACATAACTTGCCATTTCTATTCTTTTTACTGAAATCTTTATTCAAACTTTGTTTCCCTTCATATTTCTGAATTTACCCACAAGGCTTCAAGAAATTTACTTATCACATGCTGAAACCATACTTTTATAGCCATTAATGGTAACTTCTGAAATAGTTCATTAAAGTTAATCTAATTCAAGCCTGCATGGACATTACCAAGCTGAAAAAACCTACCTAGTACAACAATCGGGTTAAATTGATGTAATAAACACAATGAAGTACTTAATGTACAACTAAGTCTGTTTTTACACTGTAAGATCTGTGGTACCCAGCTTCCATCCTTTTAGGTCTTTTCACTTAAATTCATTTCCCATATTGATACACCAGTGTCATATTTATTATTACCTGAAATCACAGTGGCAAAGCAACTAGAACACAACTCAACAGAAAGCTGGCATATTACATAGTTGCTAAACTGTATTAGGATGGCAGAGTGAGAGTGTAAGATGGTCTGCATACTTAGTTAAAGCTGAATTCCAAAACTGGTGCGTTATTCAAACATTCTTTCCAACTAAATCATTCAGTTTTAATTGTTTCAAAGTTTTATTGGCAGTCCTGTTTCAATGTGATTTTTTTCATGCCAGAATATGTACTGTAAAATTACTAAATTTGTAACTGTATTGTATGAGCTTTAACAGAGACCATAGTTATATAGATAATTAGCATTTATTTGTGTCTGTCCTTTTAAGGAAGCCAGGAAGCCAGGCTGCCTGTTAGTAGTCAAATTATTGGCCTATCTAGCCCAGTACTGAGCTATTCTATCTGGAAGTCTCTTTCCAAGGTCTTGAACAGAAGTTTGCCCCAGTTTTGCTACCTGCTTTCTTTTAAGTCTTGTTTTAAGATCTTACAAGTAATCACTTTGGACTGTTACATTGAAAGAGGAATTAGTTTTTATATTGTGAAGTCTCTTGGAGTCACTAGCACTAGCAGCTTATGGGTTCTGTTGCAGTTTTGTTTACAGACTATAAATAAAACTTGCTATAAATTGATAGCATACCATGTGCATAATAATACATCATCAACTAGTCATCTATAGTAATGACCAATCATTGTATTGGTATGTTCATTATTCTCAAAACAACATTTCTTCAAAAAGTGGGGAGGGGGGGAAGAGAAGCACAAAGTCTTCCTGTGTATATCTGGGCAGCCTCAGACTCATTTTAGGTTGAATGTAATGATGATTCTGGTACTTTTCCAGAATTTGTTTCTGAAACAGAAAGAAAAAAATTGTTGCTCATTGTGCCTCTCTGTTCCATCTCAAAGCAGTGAAAAGGGTTATATGCTTTTCCCTTTAAAGGGTTCTTTGAGGGCCATGGATTAGGTTTGGAAATGCAAGTGAATGATGAAATAATTACATTTTTGAAATGTTTATTGAGCAAAATAACAACCTTTTTAGAGGGCAAAATTATGTATGACCATGTTTGCCATTGCAACTGTTCTGTGAAGGAAATGACAGTAAGTACATAGTCTGAAATAGAATGTGTTCAAAGCTGTTGATGAACAACAGTTAGGATGCCAGGTCTTTCCAGGTCAAAACATCCAATACGATTTACTAGACTGGGCTGATGCTGCAAACAAACACATTTTAAATTTCTTTATTGCTCTCAAAAAGAGCTGTTAACACTTCTACAGCATAGACACTCCATATAGAAGTATTTTCTAGTGCATATGTTCACTATATAAGCCTTCTAATTGTCACTGCATCACTTCAAAACCATTCCTTCTATGGTTTGCTGCAGTATGTGAGCTGGTAGACATGAATGGCTTCCTGGATGGTTGAATGGTGCCTTTGCATAGTTGGTCTGAATGGACAGACTCTGTCAGCCTTCTTTTGATGAGGCTGTGAGGTTACTAACTCAAACTCTGGCAAGAGATAAAGATGAGCAATAATTCTGTGTGTTTAAATAATTAGCAAAGTAGTAACTGATTGCAGGTTTCTGAAATGAAACTCTAACAAAACCTTTGATACAGATTACTTTCATGACCATATAACAAACCTTTTATATACTCTTGCAACTGAAAACATTTAATAGATACCACAATTTGAAGTAAAGTTCAGATTGGGATCAGTGTCCTGAATTTTGTATTGGCTGCAAATGGGAGCAATAGTAAGGCTTATATCTTAATTCAACATTTAAATTTGATGATGGTCTTGAAATAAATGCTAAAATAGAGAGGATCCAAACGCAGAGTAATGAATCCATTTCATCCCACAGTGGTCTGGATTAAGGTTGCCAACCGCCAGGTGAGAGTGGAGCTCATCCAGAATTACAACAGATCTCCACATGACAGAGGTTAATTCCCATAAAAGAAAGGACTGCTTCTAAGGGTAGACTCTATGCCATTATACCTTGCTGAGACCCCTCCCTGGGCTTCATGCCCAGGTCTCCAGGGATTTCCCAATCCAGAGCTGGCATCCCCTACTGTGGATGTATACTACTGCAGATATTAGTTTGGCTGTTTCATCCTGACTTTCCTAGAAGGCCTGGAGGAAAATAGGAGTTTGTGCCAAAGAAAGTGAAAAACAGGGAGAGACTCCTTTCTGTTTCATACATTGTCTGCACTAATGAGAGTTCAGGAGAGGGAATATAAACTAATATGTCATTCTCACATGAGAATTAGAGAACTTGTTCCAGGCAAGTGAGCAGATGGTTTTGCTATTGAAGGGTAGGGCAGCATCCAGGATACTAGGAATAATGGGAATTTCGTTTCCCATGGATTTTCACATTCCTGGGCTCTACTGTGACACATGCAGCAATGTCCAAGTATGACTGCAGTGGTTTCTGGGACCTGCCTCTGCTTTTTCTCTGTAGCTTACTAAATTCAGGAGTGGGTGGATGGTCAGAGAAAAGCAATCTAGCAACCCTTCAGTATGGTCTTGGTGCCATATCTGCCCCAGGCTGTGCCTGGGTTTTGGATTATTTTTCAAATATCCAATCCATAAAAAAAAATCAAAATGATACTCAGATGATAATTGAAATGTTAAACCATTCCTTTGATCTAAGCATTTCTAAGCTTTATTGTCCTTTTTGTGGTAAACATTTCAATGTAAATTCATAGATATTTTGATGTGTGTTATCTTACTGGGGGGACAAAAGCATGTGACCATTCTGTGGAAACAACATATTGACTGTATTTTCACTACTTCATTCTTCTGTATTGATTTATTCTTTGGTTTTCAAAAACAAGGAAAGCACTCGGCTTGTACGTAATGACCATTCATTCTCAAGCTTTGCTAAAGTGAATAGACATTGCATAGTAGCAGTATCTGTTGTATCTTAGTTTTCTGGGTGTTAATTTTTTGATTTCCATTGTTGTAGGACCCAACTAAGAGTATAAGCACTAGCAGCAGCAGCAGTAGTAACAGTTTTTCAAAGCCCCACAAATTAACAAAAGAGCACAAGGAGAAACCTTCTAAAGACTCAAAAGAACATAAAAGTGCCTTCAAAGAACCTTCCAGGGAACATAACAAATCTTCCAAAGAATCCTCTAAGAAACCCAAAGAAAACAAACCACTAAAGGATGAAAAAATAGTTCCTAAGATGGCCTTCAAGGAACCCAAACCTATGTCAAAGGAGCCAAAATCTGAAAATAACATCCTTACCATAACTGGTGGACAGCAGCAAGAAAAGAAGGTCCCTACAAAAAGGCCTCCTGGCATGGATTCTGAGGATCTTGCGGCCAAAAAGAGGAAAAAAAGTGGCTCAGAAACTTTATTTAAAAGTTTTTCTAGTGCTCCGCCACTGATACTCACTTGTTCTGCTGCTGACAAAAAACAAGTAAAGGATAAATCTCAGTTTAAGATTGGGAAAGTCAAAATGGAAAGTGAGACACTGGAAAAGAAGAAGACCACTTTGCCGCCATTTGATGACATTGTGGACCCTAATGATTCCGATATGGAGGAGAACATGTCCTCAAAATCTGAAGTAAGGCTTTGTACTATTTTCATTACGTTGCTACTTTGTTGTGTATTTTTCTTTCTCCCTTAAAACAAAAAAGAAACACACCTAACTACCTTGTATGTGTATGTATAGAAACATCTTTTGTATAGAGGAGGATTTTGTTTTCCAAAATCATGGAAATTAGTTGCAACTGTCTCTGCTGTACAGATGTTTTGACTGCTTTATTCTCGATCCTCCAGGGTACTGCAGAAATTCGTTGGTTTATTAATAATCATATAGAAATGTGAGTTAGTGTAGACTTTTCCATGGGATTGTTTCCTGTATATGGTTTGGGTTCAAAGAGGTTGGTATTTTTTGATCTTGTTATATTTCCTAATGAAATATGCAAATTCAAAGGAAAGAGTAGTACATTAAACTGGTCTTTGAAAAGAAAGAGTACGTGCGTCTGTGTATGATAGAAGTGATTTGTAGCCATCATGAGGTTACTTCAAGTCTGAATCACATAGGTTTGCTCATCATGATGGGCTGGATCCAGTCTAAATTTTTCAGTCACTGGAACAGAACTTTCCTGCTTCTCCCCTCCCATTGCAACCCATGTAATACTCCTACTGTGGGATGGGGGACTCTGAGCAGAGACTTGGCAGGGGTCTGCAATGGAAATCAGTGGAAATTGCCCATATATTCTGGATCCAACCTGATGTTTCAAGCAAATGTATGAACAGTATTTTATGGTGGGCCATTGGAGCGGTGACTGTGATAGCTGAGAAATGCAAGTTATCACTTGATGCTACCGTTAGTTAGTGATTCTTGCTTCTGAAATCCATGTTGCTTTTAGTATCTTGTGGTGTGGTGAGAATCTAGAACTTGTTGCTGTTGGACCATATAGAAAACATCTTAAATGGGCCTTTCTCCCGGGAAAGTGTTCTTAAGATTCCAGCCTATATGAACATGGATGAACAGAACAAGACAAAGAATATAGTAAAAGTTTATTGGTTTGTCCTGGGTTGGATATTGAATGGGCAAACAAAGACTGGCAGAATCATGGCAGCAAGCTTTCTCTGTGACCAGTATTGATTGGAATGCAGTTGTAAGAATGTGTGTGTTTGCTCATGATCAGGAAGCTTCACCTTGAGTCTCCCTAAGGTCCAGGGAGACCTTAGGTACAAATAACTGTACTCTTCTGCTTTGTTAATAGTGCCATGGTAGGGGGGGAACAATGTCTGGAAAAGCCCACATCAAGCCGTTCAGTCACAGCTTTGCTCCCTTTACTCTCTAAGGTTGATTTGTTAATTTTTGCTAATGATCAAGAGACTCATGCAAGCATGAAATATAAGCCCCCCAGCCTGACTCAAGAGTGGATGTTCTTACCACATGCTAAGAGGGAACAGGTGTAAAATTTGTTGAATCTCTGGATAGCCCAAACCCTAATCAAGCAGGCAAGACTTCTCTGAATATTGCTGCCTTGCCAGAATGCTTTGAAGCTTCAGAGGTCAGTTTTTAAATGTACATGACTCCACAAAGAAATTACCACCTGTGAAACAACCTTTTGAATGGGTTGTCTATGAAAAATTCTACTAGGTTAAAAAAAAAAGCTTAAATCCTGAGAAATGGAGAATCTGTATATTTGAACATAAGAACATAAGAGAAGCCATGTTGGATCAGGCCAATGGCCCATCCAGTCCAACACTCTGTGTCATACAGTGGCAAAAAAATTTATATATACACACACACTGTGGCTAATAGCCACTGATGGACCTGTGCTCCACTTACTTAGACTCCAAAATACGGAAGAATAGCTTCAAAATACGATTCTTATTGCAAGGCTAAAGAAACATGAGAAACAGTGAAACAATTATTCTTATTTCAACCAGATGTTGGGAGTTTTAGCTGAAAGAGGTAGAGAAATGAATGTGTTAGAAATCAAGAATACAGAATACCATGAAGATCTGGGTGAGTTATGAAAGCAGGTGGGGCCCCTTTTAATGATAAGGCCATATTGTCAGAGGTGGAAGAGAGACAAAGGGATTACATCATTTCTTCCAGCACAATCGCCAAGCAGATAGCAATAGTACTAACCTTGTCTGAATGGTGAAGAAAGATGAAGTAGGTTGTGTTATCACTATATGAAGTTACTGGTAAGAAACATTGAGACAGTAATGAGAAATGAAATAATTCAAGTCCTGTTTCTGAAAATTGCTTCCTACATGCTATAAATATCTAACTTGAAGGGAATAAGAACAGAGTGATATATAATTTTAGCTGGATCTTGTATCATGTTGCAAGCCATGTTGTGCCAGGTGTGCAGATAACTTACATATGTTTAGTCATGAGACTGATGAGATTTATTCAATAGGTCATGTCACTGAGAGATCATTTTTCTTCCTCCATTTGGGATTAATATGAGAATTTGAGATGTAAATCATAAGATTTTTAAAAATTATAATCGTTTTAATGATAACTTATTCAGTAAAAGGTTGGATACAAAACTTTTAAAGTTCATCTTCAGTGCTTTAAACACATCATATCTTCATTATTAATTTTGATTTACCACGATAAGTTTGATAAATGGAATGTTATTCTTATTACCATGGCAAATCATAAGATTAAAGTTCACTTGGATTGTATTTAGCAATTAACTTTCTCCTGTAGTACATATCCTTAGAGCCAGTATAGGAAAATAGTTATAGTGTCAAAATAAGATTTGGGAGATCTAGGTTTATATCCCCAGTCTGTCATGGAAACTCACTGAAGAAGATGAAGATATTGGATTTATATCCTGCCCTCCACTCCGAATCTCAGAGTGGCAGACAATCTCCTCCCCCACAACAGACACCCTGTGAGATGGGTGGGGCTGAGAGAGCTCTCACAAAAACTGCCCTTTCAACTCTTGCGAGAGCTGTGGCTGACCCAAGGACATTCCAGCAGCTGGGGAATCAAACCTGATTCTCACAGATAAGAATCTGCACACTTAACCACTACACCAAACTGGCTCTCACTGTGTGATTTTGGGTCAGTCACTCTTTCTGCCTAACCCACCTCTCAGAATTGTTGTAAGGATAAAATATAGAATTGGAAGCCATGTATACTGCCTGAGCTCCTTGAAGAAAGGCAGGGTAGAAATATACATTTCAAATACTGGATATGTTTTTCAAAGGTGAAGAAGAGTGAAATAACTGCATTGCTCATATCTGTGTTAGATCTTGCTTGACTGGCTAAAATGTCAGGGTTCAGGGTGATAATTTTGTTCTGATATCTGATTTGGCTCTGTATTTTAAAGGCTAAATGGCTATAGCATTGCATGTGTTGCTTTAAAACATCTGACCAGAAAGATACATAAATTACATGGAAAATTAAATTCATAAATTATAACACACAGGAAAGCCCCAAATGCATTTTGTCTTTTGAAAGAAATAATTTCTGTTTTAGTAAGTTGGCAGAGTTTATTAAATGACAATTATTGAATAGACAAGGTCTGGCAAGCATAATTGCAGTGATCTCATTCTGATGTAGAGGCATGCAACATACTGGACAAAATTCAAGCAGCTAGAGTAGATGAAGAGACATGAAAATTGTCCGCTGTATATTAACACCATTGTTTTCTCTGTAGTGGGAACCTAAGGTGTTCTTTTGTTGATGTATGTTTGGGGGGAATAACTTTTTAATAGAATTGGACACACTTTTAAAAAGTTCTAAATGAGGTTTAGAATTGTGCCTCTTAAAATCAGTTGTCTATACTGGTTAAAGAAAAATTCAGATTGTTGATCTTTGATACTCAATAGCCAAAAAAAATGCTAACTTTCAAAAGAATCAGGGAATGTTTTTGTTTCTGTTGTTTGTCTCCTCCCCAACCTGTGTAACTTGCAGACTGAAATACATAATTCAGAGGCATTTCCAATATTCTTTTCAGGATTTATCTGTAATAGTATCTCTGAGCAAGATGGTGAAGTCTAGAAGAAATAAATTACTCTGCTTCCAGTGTGGAAAGAGCTTCTAATGGGATGCATACGTTTTTGTTAGGAATGGAGATCTTGTTTGAAATCTAGTGGAAGTCTTACGCCAAATATATGTGTTTAACTACCCTGCAGCCTCAGTTTCACTTATTATTCATTGCCCTATTTTAAACTGTCTGGAACAGGCAATAAATAGCCTGCTGAGGAGACATGAGCATTAGGTTTTGACTTGATGGAAGCTGCTCATAGACAGATGGTGGTCTCTCATGTCGTTTCTAATGCAGGTCTTTAATGACTGTTTCTTTTAGTGTGGGCAAAGGTTGTAAAATGTGGAAAGGATGTGACTAAATAACCTCCTTTATTTTTATATAATAGCACTTTTTGTGTTACTGTTATGGCTCAAGTGACATTTTCATTCCATGCTTTTCTTTGACATGTTTTTTTGCTATTATTTATAAGCATATGCACAATGTCATTGCTTCACCAAAGAATTCTGGCTAAAATGTTTAGCTTTATCATATAGATATATATAGCATAGTAGAAAATGCCTTCATGGCTTTCAGAAAAGTAATGTTTCTGAAGTTATGGGTTCTCCCATTTCAGCTATATGTAGTTAAATGTGTTTGTTTTGTAAACTTTTTAAATCAGATGTGATCTGGATTGAGCAAGCATCCGTAACATTGTTTAAATCATTAAGTGTTGAAATATTTTCTTCAGCTTCAATTATTTTCTGGATCCAGATTGCAATCTCTGTGAAAGTAGTGCCATTTATTGGCAGGTGATTGATTGGCACCATCCTTTTTGCTTGGGCAGCAGCCACTTCTGGGTGGACAGGAGTGATGGGTAAGACTTTTAGACTGCAATGCTGTCATCCTTATCTGAAAATGTCACCAGGTTTCTTTGACTGTGGGGGGAAACATAATGACTTTTTTAACATGTAGAAACAAAGTACTTACAAGTAAACTAATGGAGGTAACATCCTTAAGACCTCTGTGGTTAGTGCACATGATAGATTTATTTCAAAGATTTGTATTTCTTCCATTAATGAGTTGTGAAGATAGCACCAATTATCTCTGTGTTCTTCAATGATGTCAAATCTATAGTTGTCTGAGTTCTTAGTTGTATGCTAGTGTGCTAGACCATTCAGTGCAATGGAAATTATGGGTGACCCATACAATTCTCTCCCTCTATTTTACAATGTGAAAGTGGCCTGTTTGTTTTAGATCTCATGACTGTAAAATAACTTAAGCGTTAATATCAGTGGCAGTCCTGGGGTTCATCACTGTGGAGTATCCTTTAGAGAACCAGAACTAGTCACATGATCCAGTATAGGTATCATGAAGCTCTTATATATTCATGCAGCTTGAAATCCTGCACTGTTACTTTTGTTGGCTGTCCTCTGAAAAGTGTAAAGCACAACAAGTGAAAGGGAGGAGGGGGAAAGCCTGTAAAAATTTATGGCTATTGAGGCAATGAGAGAATGGAAAGCTAATTGCTCGGCTTTTGATTATTTTTTTTTTAAATCCCTTTTTTGTGGAAGACTTCAATGACAGGATGTTTGATTTCATGAAAATTTTGCCAGATTGTTTCTTATATTAGATGGTGTAGCCGACTGATAACAGAATACATGACCTTGTTTTTGTTGTCTGTGTGATAATGAAATATGGTGGTGGTCTTAAGAATATTTATATGAGCTGCTAACTGTTGGGTAGAATGGAAATCCTGAAACCTTGGGTTTCATTATGGATTATTCCAAGCTGGAACTGCTGCTTATGAAAATAATTTGTGGCTGAGAAGAGAAAGAAATAGTGTTTTTTTGACAGTTTGCCATCATCATCTAGCTGAATGAAGAAAAAATCAGGAGCACCTTACTGTAAATGTCTTGACTATATTATAAAATAAGGAATGTAAAAGATACTGGGCACTGAGAATAAAAAGAAATGAAAAATAGATAATTATATATGATCCTTTAATTGGAAGCAGAACTAGGAAAAATAAACATAAGATTAAATTTCTAGGCTGTTAGTGTGACTGTTGTGGAATTTCAGTATGATGTGCAAATAACTGAACACCATAGAAATGAGAAGTAAGCTTTTTAACTTTTGAATATTCCTTTTTTTCTGTCTTTACAACACTAATGTGGAATCAGGTAGCTTTCATTCCTGGACTGTTGATATCTCTTGGATGATTCTAATTGCTGTGAATAATTGTCTTGGCATTCTGCTCACTCTATAAAAGCAAAACAGTCTTTCCTTGATTAAAGAGTGATGGAAAGCTTTTAATGTACTATAACAAAATGTGATTTTTATGCCAGTTGTGTTCTCATCCTGGAAGGTGGTCTGTTTCAGAATTCATTATTGTTTAGTCAAAATGTTTCAGCTGAATTACATGGTGTACATATTTTAAAGTAGCTTTATAAGTTGCACAATTAATACATGTTTAGTTAAATATAAAATACAAGTTTATTTTTGGTATAAGAGGTTTTTTTAAAATTTTGCATTCTGAAGAAGTCTGGGAACCTCCAGCAGTACTATAAATTTTCCAGGTCCTTATTAACTGAACGATCCTGTATTTTTCCAGGGTCTGAAGTTAAGGTGGTATGATTCTTTTGGCAGAGAATATTGAGAGTAGAAAACAGCCATGATGAAATAGGATCCCATATGGATTTTTTAGTAATAGATTTTCATTTTGAATAAGTGGTGGAGACTTTAAAAAGATTGTTTTTAAAACTGGTTTTTCATTTCTCATGAAAGTATGGTATTCCTTCAACTGAATTTGCCAATATAGTGAAAACTATGGCTGTAGTTATGCTGAGGTGTGTCATACACGTCTTAAACAGAACAATTCAGTCTCATTGAGAAGGTGAATCCTTTAATTTCCTTCAGCCAGATTCCAACCACATAACAGAACATTCTGAAGAACACTTTCTTTAAGAAAACTAAAGTGGTGCAAAGTGAGATTTAAGGTATAGAGGCTTGAAGCATATTCTTAATGTCTTATTATGGGAAGGTATCCTTAATAAGATAATGGTGCACCTTAATAAAGGTGGTCCTCTATTGCTGGAGAAAAATAATTTGCCAGTTAACACAGGGTCTTGAGTTGAGACTGGTCCACAGAGGACTCCAGTTTAGTCTGAATGTACAGGTGCTATAAATGAAAGCTTGCATACCCAGTGAAGGGTGTGATCTAGCCAAAGATAAGCACTGTTTAAGTGCCAGAAATGTCAGTAGAACAAAATTAGATATATACCTAACTCTAACTCTCTCAATAAAATCAGTGAACACTAAGTGGACTTGATTTCGGTGTGTGTAGTGTATCCCAAGTATATTTTATGTTTCTACTCATAGAAAGATTTTATTATTATACAAGGTTACCAGTGAGATAAATGAATAATTCACAACCTGATTTATTTATCTGGCATCTCTTTGAAGCATATTCTTTTCCTAAAACATAGGGAGTTTTGTCATTTCCCCCCCTATGTATCTGCGTTATTTAAATAGATGTGGATCCAGGCCCATAGCTATGAGCTGTGCCCCTACAGGCTCCCTGACTGCTAGGCAGGGCCCCCTGACTTGGGGCCCCTAACCAGCCTCCAGTGCCTCGGCTGCATCCTTTTCCATTCTGCTGTCATCATACACCATTGCTTCTGCTTGCTTAGGGGACGTGATCATACACAGTTGCTTCTGCATGCTTAGGGGCCGGAAGAATTCTCTGATTCCTCAGCAAGCAGAAACAACAGGGCACTTTCAGCGCCCAGGACTGAAAGTTAAGCTCCCTGTTGCTTCTGCTTCCTTAGGGGCTGGAAGAAATCTCTGACCCCTCAGCAAGCAGAAACAATGGGGCACTTTCAGCACCCAGGACTGTAAGTTAAGCTCCCTGTTGCTTTTGCTTGCTTAGGGGCTGAAAGAAATCTCTGACCCCTCAGCAAGCAGAAACAACGGAGCACTTTCAGCGCCCAGGACTGAAAGTTAAGCTCCCTGTTGCTTTTGCTTCCTTAGGGAATGGAAGAAATCTCTGACCCCTCAGCAAGCAGAAACAACGGGCCACTTTCAGCACCCAGGACTGAAAGTTAAGCTCCCTGTTGCTTCTGCTTCCTTAGGGGCTGGAAGAAATCTCTGACACCTCAGCAAGCACAAACAATGGGGTACTTTCAGTGCCCAGGACTGAAAGTTAAGCTTCAGGTTGCTTCTGCTTGCTTAGGTGCTGGAAGAAATCTCTGACCCCTCAGCAAGCAGAAACAACAGGATACTTTCAGCGCCCAGGACTGAAAGTTAAGCTCAGTGTTGCTTCTGCTTCCTTAGGGGTTGGAATAAATCTCTGACCCCTCAGCAAGCAGAAACAACAGGGCACTTTCAGTGCCCAGGACTGAAAGTTAAGCTCCACCTTGGGCTGACGTTGGGCTAGAGGGTGCCTACAAGAAGAGGCCATTCTGGTCCTCAAGTAGGGCGGCGGGGGTAGGGAGCAGATGGCTTCATTGCAGGCTTCTCTGCCAAAAAAGGGCAGGGTAGGGTAGGCTGGCGCACACAAGTGGAGGTCCCAGCTGCAGTCCGGGGCTGGGGATCAGTAGAGAGGTGATGTTCGCCTGCAGGGGTTTTCTGGCCTCGTCTCTCTGGCCACCCGAGCGAGGGTGGGAGGTCCGCTTGGGCAGCCTCGGCTCGCCCTCCGACAGGAAGAAATCCGAATCGGAGGTCTTGTAGCCTCAGAAATTCGTTGCGACTTGGTGACGCCTTCCACCCCCCCCCTTGTCCCGCCGGGCTTGCCTAGCTGGATCATGCTACAGGTAAGGGCAGGAGATCGTGCAGCATGTATCTAAACCTCTGAGTGGCTCCCCACCAGAGCTGCTGGAAGAGGGGTGGAAAGGGATCACCTTGAGGCAACTGTGGGGAGGGGGGAGGCTGTATGGAAGCGAGCTAGCAGCTTTCCACCTCAGCGGTGGTAGAGAAGGCCATGGAAGTTAGGGCCACTATGTGCCCCTGAAAAAAATCAGGGCCCCCCAATTCTTCAAATCCTGGCTACGGGGCTGTGTGGATCATTCATTACTTTATAAAAGAGCTTTTTAAAATGAAGTTTTTAAATATTCTAAGCCCTTGGTGACTAATTACAAAGCACAGGATTAAATGGTAGTGGAAGAAACTGTTTTTGAATTAGCTGTGAATATTTTCACTCCAGAGGACATATAAGATTTACTGGATGGTTTGGGTTGCAACCAGTGTTCCCTCTAAGCTGAGTTAGTGTGAGCTAGCTCACAGTTTTTTAGCCTCTGGTTCACACATTTTTGTCCTAGCTCGGAAAGCTGGCCCCAGAACAAACTAATTTATGCATTAGCTCACAACTTTAATGCCAGTAGCTCATGAAGCAGAATTTTTGCCACAGGACTCTACATCTTAGAGGAAGTATTGGTTGCAACATGCACTATGAGTGATCACATCTGCTCATTATGTCAAAGGATGAAAAGGATGAAAATAGCTATACATACCTTTTTATTTCAAGTTCATATCTTCCAGCTCATGAAGAGTAGAATTGAAAGAAATGTAGCTAGGGCAATTCTTTTCACATTAGAATATACACATGGAGGATTCTGACACAATGGAAACAACAACTTGTTTAAAAAGAGTTGAAAGGATGCGCATACAGAGTAGCGCAAGAGAGCCTGCGTACAGCTAATCAGCAGCCAGCAGTGGAATCACCTTCTACTATTCCTTCCTGAATCTTGAAAAGTGTGTATTGTATTAGTAGGGGCAGGCAAAACAGATTAAATCTAACGTTGGATTTTGGAATGTCAAAGAATGTCAAAGAATAATTTTCCGTTAGTTGAGAAAATCTTCTCCTTGACTTATTAAATCAAGCCAAGAAGATAGAACAATGAACACAGTCCTTGATTGGGGTAGTAGTAGTGGTTAGAAAGGTGGATATGAGAGAATATGGAAAGAACTGCAACAGATATGCTTGAATTCCTACAAGGTGGGGTTTAAAAAAAAATTGATTAGAGGTATGGGAGGTTTCAGTGATTATGGGCATTCCTCAAAGAGCATTGTCCAAGAAAGAACACTGCCCTGGGCTTCTTGAAGATAGGAACAAAATAAAAATTTAATGGATTTCCCTATGAAGAATCTTGTGGCACTTTAAACTCCCCTGTTATTGTAATACAATCTTTTGTTGACAAGAGATTACTTCACAATCTCTGATGTTTGCAGAGATATTGACGAAAAGTTCCTGTGGGAAAAACATTAAATTAAGTATACTATGGTTCCTCTTTCATAGATGGCCACCATCTCTCTTTGGCATATGCTCTCTCTTTTTCTTGTGTCTCTTGCCTCCCAATTAATGTGTTATTTTTGTATACTTTTCATACCTCTATCAAAATGTTCTGAATAAAGTATCAGAAATAATTTAAATACTGAAAAAATGCAAACACTGAAATACAGTTTTTAAGGTAAATGGATCTGTTACGTTCTAAATATCAGCTCTTTGATAACCTAAGCCATTCTTCTTTACCCTTGGTGTTATGTCCACCCTTTTTGGGGAAAAAATATAGAAAGGCAAGGCTTTTCTTGTACAAAAAGCATAGCAGGAACTCGTTTGCATATTAGGCCGCATCCCTGACATCACTATTGTTCTGCACAGAGCTTTTTTGTAGAATAAACTCAGCAGGAACTCATTTGCATATTAGGCCACACCACCTGACACCAAGCCAGCCGGAACTGTGTTACTGTGCGTTCCTGCTCCAAGAAAGCCCTTCAGAAAGGCAATAACAAAAATAACTTTTGTTTATAAGCTTACTGTACAACAGGATTGACAAATGTTTCTACATAATTCTGTAATGATATAACATTCCCCAACATGTTTGCAGTCTTGTTTAGATGGCCAAAAGTGGCATGAATAATGAAGTTTAAAGCTGGCAAGTGAGAACTGGGGTGAGGTATGGGTAAGTCAGATAGCAGTGAAAGTTTTGGGGGAAAGTGACAAAGCCAGGTTCATCTAGGCTAGGTTTTGCTATAAGGAATGTTTACAGACATGGAGATATTCCAGAAAACATGATAGCAAACAGGGTGAAGTTGACTGAGCTCAATGAATGCGCTTGTACAAAATTTGGGGTGGGGGAGGGTAGTAGCTGAAATGGTTGTAAGGAGCAGCTTTAAAAGTACAGAAATCCAGTGCTCACTTAAGCTGAATTCAGGCATGGTGTCAGAGTTTGCAGGCACAGAGAGCTGTTCCAGAAAACATGGCAGCAAACAAAGTGGAGTTGACTTGGCTTAGTGAATGAACTTGTACAAAATCAGGAGGGAGGGAGAGAGATGTAGTTCCAGGAATTGCTTTTAGAAGTACAGAAATTCAATTCAGAAAATGAATTCAGTCATGGTGTCAAAGTATGGTTAAGACAGCTTACCTGTGGTTTGGTGCAATGACTGTTGGTTTGTGTTTACTATGGTTCATTTGGTATGGCGCCTGAGTTGACATAGCATCATTATGGCTATTTCTGTGCCAGGACCACACATTTGGCAGTGCAGAGCAGATGGAAAATAAAACTGAATAAGGAGCTCTAAACCACAGCTAATCTGTACAACCTAAAGTTTAGACCACCAATTAGTGAATGTCGTGGTTTGTTATGATGCATGAATTGAGCCAAAGACACTGTCAGGGAGCCAGTAAAGTTTTAATGGGGACGGGTATCACCTGCTAACAGTGATGAGGGGAATAAATGGTTTAAGAGAGAATAAGGTGGGAGGGAATTACAGCAAGAAAGGACAGGTACTTAAAATCGTCAACATACACAGGGCAAGGTGATCCTAGAAGTGGCAGGATTTTGCCAATGTTTGGTTGGGTGAGGAAGATGACAATGAAGTGAGCATCTCTGTTAGTAAGAGAACAATGAAGTGAGCATCTATGATAGTAAGAGAACAGAATGTCTTGATGTTTTCCATGTCTCTGATTTATATCTTACTGTAAAACCATTTTTTTCTGCATTTGAGAGTAAGAGTTATCCATCTTCAGAAAAGCCTTTCCTTTCCTTCTTATTGGAAAAAGGCAAGTCCAAGGCTGAGAACCTCATACAGAGACATGCAGAATCCTTTGATTATGAGTAATTTTGCTAGGCCTCTTTCAGAGAGCTATTTGAAAGTTTCTGTCACATCTGATGCAGAGACAAGGCAGAAAAAAAATCATGCATGCTTGTATTTTTTATTTATTTATTTGTTCGATTTATATCCCGCCCTACCCCACCAAGGCGGGCTGAGGGCGGCTTACAATACAAAATGCTAACAATAAATCAGTTTAAAATACATTAATAATTATACAATAAATACATAAAAATACATAAAACTCACATCAGTATACTATGCTACCTCTTCCTTAAATCAATTCTTCAAGTATTCCAGTGTTCAATATTCTGATGTTCATAAGTTTAAATATTCAGGCATCCCGATATCAATCAGTTGTATGCCAACCGGAAGAGGGCTGTTTTACAGGCCCTGTTCAAGGCTCTGCAGGGCCCTCACCTCCTCTGGCAGCTGGTTCCACCAACAGGGGGCTGCAATCGAAAAGGCCCTGTCTCTGGTTGCTTTCAGACGGGCCTCCTTTGGCCCAGGGATTATAAGGAGGTTCTGAGACCCCGATCTCAGCACTCTCTGGGGAACATGTGGGAAGAGTCGGTCCCTAAGGTAGGTAGGTCCCAGGCCATAAAGGGCTTTAAAGGTCATAACCAGCATCTTGTACCGAACTCGGTATGTTATCGGCAGCCAATGCAGTCTCTGGAGCCCCGGCTGAATGTGCTCCCGTCTAGGGAGCCCTAACAGCCGGGCAGCGGCATTCTGCACTAGCTGCAACTTCCGGGTTTGGCACAGGGGTAGCCCCATGTAGAGGGCATTGCAGTAGTCCAGCCTCGAGGTGACCATTGCATGGATCACTGTTGCCAGATCGCCATTCTCAATGAGAGGGACCAACTGCCTTGCCCGCCTAAGATGAAAAAATGCGGACTTGGCAGTGGCTGCTATCTGGGCCTCCATACTTAGAGTAGGCTCCAATAGCACCCCCAGGCTCCTAACCCTGTGCGCCGCTGTCAGAGGCACACCATCGAGGGCCGGTAAGGGAATCTCCCTCCCTGGACCACGGCGACCCAAGCAAAGGACCTCTGTCTTCGCTGGATTTAGTTTCAACCCGCTCAGCCTGAGCCATCTAGACACGGCTTGCAATGCCAGGTCCAGGTTTTCTGGGACACAGGTAGGCTGGCCGTCCATAAGCAGATAGAGCTGGGTGTCATCAGCGTACTGGTGGCAACCCAGCCCATATCTCCGGGCAATCTGGGCAAGAGGGCGCATGTAGATGTTAAACAACATCGGGGAAAGAACTGCTCCCTGAGGGACCCCGCAATCAAGCGGGCACCTCCGGGACAGTTCACTCCCAATCGCCACTCTTTGTCCCCGACCCTCGAGGAAAGAGGCAAGCCATTGTAAAGTCAACCCCTGAATCCCCACGTCGGCGAGACGGCGGGTCAGCAACCGATGGTCAACCGTATCGAACACTGCCGATAGGTCTAACAACATCAGTACCGCCGAGCCGCTTCAGTCTAGATGCCGCTGAAGATCATCTACCAGGGCAACCAGCACTGTCTCTGTCCCATGACCCGGGCGGAAGCCCGACTTATGGGAGTCGAGGACGGAAGCATCCTCCAGGAAACTCTGTAGTTGCAACGCCACTGCCCTCTCAAAGAGTTTACCCAAAAAGGGTAAATTCGAGACCGGCCAATAGTGTGCCAATTCGGCCAGGTCTAATGTTGGTTTTTTTAAGAGGGGGCGGACCACTGCCTCCTTAAGAGGTGTTGGAAATTGGGATCTATTTATGATATCCTGTGCAGGATACCTAAGCTCCCTCTGGCAGGATTTAATAAGCCAGGAGGGGCAAGGGTCCGAATTGCAAGTTGTAGGGCGTGCAGACAAGAGGATCCTGTCAACTGCCTCCAGGCTGAGAGCACTGAAACCATCCAGGACACAATCTGAAGACAGGCAAGGAGCCTCGGGTTCACATACTGTCTCCAATATGGCGGGGGCGTCGCGGCGGAGCGACGCGACTTTATCTGCAAAAATTTTTGCAAAAGTCTCACAGCCGCTTTCCAATTGACTAGTGTTTGGGCTGCCCTGTGGCAGTGTTATAAGAGTCCGAATTATGTTAAACAGTTGTGCCGGGCGCGAAGTTGCAGACGCAATCCTAGCCGCGAAGTATGTTTTCTTTGCGGCTTTGACTGCCATCTTATAGGACTTCATACACTCTCTATAAGATGCTCTAGTCGCTTCGTCTTGAGTACACCGCCATTGCCTCTCTAGTTGTCTGAGTCCTTGCTTTAATTGCTGCAACTCCTGGTTATACCAGGGTGCTAGCTTTAGGCGAGGGCGCAGAGGACGTCTAGGTGCAATCTCGTCGATGGCCCTGGAGAGCCTATCATTCCAGGACTCCACCAGGTCATTGAGGGAATTGCCAGAGGGCCAGGGATCCCGTAGAGCCATCTGGAACCGTTCAGGGTCCATCTGGCTCCGTGGGCGAGCTAAAATATGCTCGCTGCCTAAACGGGCTTGGGGTGGAATATCCACACGAGCCTTAAGGGCATAGTGGTCCGACCATGGCACTGTCTGAGCAGTAATATCGTCTACTAAAATCCCCGCCGCGAAGATCAAGTCTAACATGTGCCTCGCCTGGTGGGTAGGCGTTGTAACAAACTGGGAGAGTCCTAGCGTCGCCATGGATGACACTAGGTCCGTCGCCTGACTAGAGGACATGTCATCGGCATGGACATTAAAGTCACCCAGGATGAAAAGCCTTGGGTACTCCAATGCCCAGCCTGCTACGGCCTCCATCAGGGACGGTAAGACGTCGGCCAGTGCGGTCGGTACACCAGCCAAACCGCCAACCCCTCCCCAACGTCCCACGCCAAACCGGCACATTCAATGCTCTTGATCTCCGGGGGCGGGAGAGCCCGAAAGGAGTAAACCTCTTGTATGAGTATAGCCACCCCTCCCCCCCACCCGCTAGTCCGGGACTGGTGAAAGACCGAGAATCCCGGGGGAACTAACTGGGAGAGAACTACAGTCTCCCCCTCGCGCACCCAGGTCTCGGTCACGCATGCCAGGTCCATATCCTGTTCAGACAGGAACTCCCGAAGGGTAGAAGTCTTATTATTGATGGACCTGGCATTGCATAACACCAGTGACGGAGGCGAGTAATTTAATCAGGCCCTACTACCTGCCACCGTCGGGATGGGACGTAGGCTGGAAGGGGGTCGAGCCCTGTCATGTCTCAGCCTCCTTCCCTTATAATTCCGCCTAGTCCCACCTTCATACCTTCCACTCCCCAGGAGTACTGGAATCCCCAGGCCAGTCATCTCCTGGTTGTGTCCGCTCCAACTGATGAAATAGTTGAAGTTGAAACTGCCCCCTCCTCAACCCTCCTCTTCTCAGTCGATGTATTTATAAAAGCTAATCTGCCAATCGCTCTAATAGTTATTTAATTAAAAGCCCCATCCCAAATCTTCCCAATAAATCATTAGCTAAAAGTTAATTTATTATCTAGTTCTAAAAGCTCCTTAATTGTAAAACCCTACCAATAAATAAATACTCTTCCAAAATTAATTTGCCACAGATAGTTTTCTCAGTTTAGCTAATTAATTAATAATCAACATCTAATTTAAATAACTAACAATTTAACCACAGTCCATATTATTAAATTGGCAATTTTAGATCCGCTGAGGTAAGAGTTAAAACAAGGGACATAAATAGGGTGAATAAAGTGCGATAGTTTTAAAGTGGTAGTGCCTATAAAGTGCAATGTTCTTTTTCCTGTTCTTGCCTTGTCTTTATCTCTGGGCGCGCCGGTATCCATGTGGAGCCCGTTCTTTCTTTGGGTGGTAGTTGAGAAGTAGTTAGGAATGTTCTTATACCGGGCTGTCGAGCCGTCTGGCAGGTCTTGGCAGCCTGCTGCACAACCTCGAGGGCCCAGGGGGGATGTAAGCCTCCCTGCGCCCCTTTCGTCGCACAGCCGCCGCCTTCACCGCCCTCAGGGTCCCTAAAGATCTCAGGTGCCTTACCAGCCTGTCGGATCAGTCCTTTCAGATGTTCCTCCCGTCCTGTCACACCGCTCGCCCCAGCTCATTGCTCACACACGGAGGGGGGGGGGAATGGGTGGAAAGTCCGAGGCAGTCGTCCCGTCAGCAGCCTCTGCCGCCTTGGTACTTCGCCTCAGGCGCTGCAGACCATGCTGCCCGCTGCCGCTCTTCGCCCGACTCCACTCCGGCTCAGCCCGCACCTCCGCGGCTCCAGAGCGTGTCTTCTGCAAGTAGGTGCTTTGGGAAAACAATGTTTGAGGTTGGGGATTTTTAAAAATTAAACCTCAGCCTATTAATAACAATAAACTGCAGGGTTCTGGGCAATGTACAGGAAGCATTAAAAACATTTGCCAAATAAAACAAAGAACAAAATAGAATTATAAAAACAGATGGCAGATACTAATACATTAGTTATCCAGATTTGCAGACTGCTGGCCACTCCACAGGCAGGGCAGAGGGGGGCAGAGGAAGCATGAAGAACAGAGGAGGGTGCCAGCTAAGATGGAAACAATCACTGTCCTCAATTAAAGACCTGGTGGAAAATCTCTGCCTTGCAGGCCCTACAGAATTGTGTAAGGTCCCGCAGGGCCCTGATGGCACTTGGCAGAGAGTTCCACCAGGTTGGGGCCAGGACTAAAAAAGCCATAACCCTATTTGAGGATTTAGAGAATCTGCTTTAATTAATGAGAATCTTTCTTTTATTTATTTAGGTTTTTTTCAGATACGTGTGCTTCTCCCACAGAACTTCAGAAGTAACTAATGGCTTAGGTGAAAAGATCAGAAGATCTGTTACTGTTATAATCAACCTGAGATACTTTAGTTATTTGTTTACTTTTTTGTTGTCCGTCTTTATCACTGAGACTCAAGGCAAATTTAGTAAGGAATTATTCTATCTGTGTGCTGCTGACACATTGTGGTGTTTGGTGATTATAGCTGGGAAGTGGCTTCTTTTGCAGATTAGATTCTGGGAAAACTAAGAACAAAATCCACTCTGGGAGATAAATGACCACATACTTGGGATAAGTTTTAAATATCACTTAGGTTTTAACCTTGCCATGTAACCATGCACACGTGTGACCAAAACTTTGGCAGCTGATATGTCAGCTAGCTGTCATAAAGGAAAAAATTAGCAGGGTACAGGTAGGGCAAAAAACTGAGTTGTATTATCATGATTATACAAGAACCTTGCAGTTGCTTTGGTTTACAGCAGAATATTTGTAGGGAAGGAGTGATATTCTGCTGTTAGACCTTTAGACAAATTTAGAGAAACCCAAGTTTGGCAGCAGAAGATTAAACAGTGTGTGTTTGGATCACAACAAAATGGCTAAATGACATACATACTTCTGATCAGAGTCTTCTTAACATATCTCTAAAATATATTGGTGATTACGAACTAAATCTGAAAGAGATGCCTAAAGGGCATCCTCCATTATCTGAGTGAAACCATTTTGCTTAAGTACTGGGATATCTCTTCTGATATCTTAATACTATGAAAGTAGATTATTTGCATAGTTGAAGATAATGGATATCAGGGATGAGTCACCATGGGACTATCAGAGAGTTGGAACTATATTTGCCATGAGTGTATTTTTAAATGGAAGGAAATGGCATTTCAGGTCAGCAAAAACTGCAGCATTTATTGATATTTTATTAAATTACTAACATTCTCACCTGCCGTCAATGGCAGCTTTTTAAAAAGTATGCATTAGTGCTATGACAAAAACAATCATCAAATTATTGTACAGCTTATGATGCAAATTGTCTAGTCTAAAAAGCCTTTTAAAAATAGGATTGCCTTAAAATCTCCTTAAACAGGCCAGAGTAGGCACCCTCCTGATCTTCAATGCAGTAAGTGAGCAAGTTTCACTTGATCACATGAAGCTGCCTTCTACTGACTCAGACCCTTGGTCCATTGAAGTCAGTATTGTCTACTCAGACTCTCAGCTGCTCTCCAGGATAATCAGGCAGAAGTCTTTCCCATCACCTACTGCATGGTCCTTTTAACTGGAGATGCCAGGGATTGAACCTGGGACTTTCTGCATGCCAAGCAGATGCTCTACCTCTGAGGCCCCCCCCCAAAAAAAAGTTTACGAAGACCATGACAGAAGGCCCGAGCCGCAGTAAAAACAACCAAGATTGCCTGTGGTAGATCTAATAAGCTTGGGGTGGGGAAACAGTCAGGGTGAGGGGAAACTATGCAAAGATCTGGGCTGACTCATTTTTAGGTTCATTCCAGGAGAGATGATCCATTAGATAACTAGCACCTTGATTTGGATGCAAAAACATATAACCAGTATCATTGACTTACAATCAGAGGAACATCTTTATACTTCCGGGCTGTAGTCAGTAGCCATAATTGTGCTAGTTATAACTTCCACATACTCTTAAAGGACACCTACATGTAGAATCTGAAAATTACAGGTGTCCTTAGAAGACTAGTAGTGAACTGCCTGCTATGCAATACTAATCTATCATATAACCTCTTTCATGTGTCAAATCCAAAACAACCTGAAACAGTCATGTGGAAGTCATGACATCTTGAGTATGACTCACTAAGACACTCTTGGCATTAATGCTGAAATCACTCCAAAACAGAAAATCTAAGACTTCTCAACACTAGGCGAGAGATTACCTTTTCTCACTTTGCAAGGGCACCTGCAGGTGAGCTAGGTGAATAAGTACCACCTGCAGGATACCCAAGCCACCTTTGGTAAATAGTACAGGATAAATAATGTTGTTATTGATAAATAATGAAATTGATAAATAATTTTATTTATCAATTTTAGTGGACATTTGGATAGGGAATCTGAAAAAAGAGATAATCCTAGGAAATCCCAACTACCTTGTCCCCCATTTTGGGATTGATGAACAGAAAATCCAGCTGGGGTAATATGGAGCAAAACTGTATTATCAATCCAATCCCGCCAAGCTTCTCTCACATGTAACAGGTTCACCTTTTCCTCCGTCAATAAATTACGAAATAAGAATACTTTATTTCTTATCAGCTATGCATTATACAACATTAGGGTTGATCTAAGAATCTCTCTAAGAATATGGTATCCCATATATCTTAGTATGCATTGTAGAATGTCTAAAGGTAAAACTACCCATTGTATTGTGTATGATCAAGATTATGTCTGATTTATCTTTTTTTTAAAAAAAATGTATGTAAAGTTGGATATATTTGTATAGGAAGATGTCTACTACAGTATTTATATATTTCAGAGAACTTGGTTAGTGAAATTTGCTTTGGCAGTAAACCATAATCAGCAGAAAACTACTGCAAATATAACATCACAGTTTCAGCCAAAGAAAACACTTCCTGTACTAGGTAGCTTGGCTTGATTTATTAATACCATTTCCAGCTTTTTTTTTCTGTATTCATTTTAAAAGAAAAATATTCATCAGGGATCCCATACATAAGCAACTTATGTTGTCTGTCCTTTTCCAATGAAGGGTTCCAACAAGGTGTCACTTGAGAGTCTATGGCAAATTGCCATGTATGAAAAGGCTTAATTTGCCAAATATTACTCAAAGACCTTGGCATTCAAATTCTGAGAGGTCTACTGACCCATTAATCCTCAACTATCTGGCACCAGCTTTCTCAACTATTTTGTGACATCAAGGAGCAAAGACAGATGGACACGCTATAGAACCAAAACTTTGTCCCCCATTATGTATCTAATGTATTTGATATGGAACTAATGTAAATGTTTGCTGACCACTTTGATTCCAAATTCTGATGTTGGATCCTAATGAACTTGACTTGAGTAAAGTTAACAAACCAACACAGGGAACCAAAGGATCTTCTTCGTGGTCTCTATGCCGATCCTCGAACCGGTACCTAAAAAGCCCGGGAATTTCTCACGCTCGGCACCAGTGGGCATGCGCAGGCGTCCCAAATTGAGCAAACCTTTTATCTTTGTTTATATGTTGACTTTACACCATTCCAGCCAGTGCTTTCCACACTGGCTCCAGTATTCAATTAAAGGAAACTTTCACATGCTCATACTACTCAGATCAAAGGTTTGCTCAGTTTGTTAATTTTACTATTCTGTCATTGTACCATTTTACATTCTAAACCACTGCCTACCAGATAATTTTACTTCACTGTCATTGGTTCTTAAATCTGTACCATGTTGCATTCTGGGCCACTGCCTACCAGCTATGTATGGCTCGGCTCAGCTATGTATGGCTTTGCTCACTGTGCTGGATTCCTCATCTGATGAAGTGTGCTTAAGAGCACACACAAGCTTACATTCTAAATAAAAATTGGTTGGTCTTAAAGGTGCAACTTGACTCCTGCTTTGTTCAACTCTTTAAAAGGAGAAGTGAGGAGACTGGATTTATACCTTGCCCTTCACTAGTTGTCTCAGAGCAGTTTACAATCTTCCTCTCCCCACAACAGAAAACCTGTGAGGTGGGTGGAGCTGAGAAAACTCTTTTGAGAACTGCTCTGCAAAAACTGTGGTTGACCCAAGGTCACTCCAGCAGCTGCATGTGGAAGAGTGGGGTATCCAACCCAGCTCTCCCAGATTAGAGTCCTTGCACTTAACCACTACACCAGATTGGCTCTCAAGAGTGCTTACAATCTATCTAAGGGCCCTGGTCATCAGCTGCTTTTGACAGAGAGCCACATTGACAAAGAAATGGATTCTGCTCTTCCATATCCCTCTTCTCTCTTTGAATGTAGCAGGGGAGCACCTAGCTCAATTCTGTGGGCTGGATTTGACCCCAGAAACACCAGTTTGTTCTAGACGTTCAAAGATACTTACATCTTGTTTTTCTGGTCAGCCCCTGAAAACCTTCTTTTCTTTGGAGGGTTGTCTTTTAAATTATTAGGTAGTAGTCTTGCCCTTTGGGGTTTAGATACGCTATTATCTTCTGGTAGAAGAAAGGCACTTCCATAGCAGACATGGGGTGACTTTTCCCCTCTTTCAACATTATGGGATATGCCCCATTTTATAATCTATGCTGTTTCTGGGAATCCTTCAGTTAGCAGGAGCAACATTTTGGGGTATGCAGTAGGTTATATCAAGAAAGAGAAAGGAAATGACCATTCTTTTGGCAGAGCTCCACCAGTAGAGACTATGGCCTTTTGGATTCAAGCTTTGTACTTACCCTGGACCACTGAGCAAAAGAAATCAGTTAGCAGGAGCAACATTTTGGGGTATGCAGTAGGTTATATCAAGAAATGACCATTCTTTTGGCAGAGCTCCACCAGTAGAGACTATGGCCTTTTGGATTCAAGCTTTGTACTTACCCTGGACCACTGAGCAAATGGAAATGCAAATGAAAGCTGATGTTAAAAGTGATTCACACTTTATCATCACTATATCTCATTCTGGGTGTATCTTTGTAAATGATGCTGAATGTTATAAGAGTAGTTTAAATCAAATGGTGTGTTCTACAGACAAACTTTGATTAATTTAATTTAATTTTTGGATTTATATCCCACCCTATCCTGCAAGCAGGCTCAGGGCAGTAAAACAACCGAGTTAAAATAATATCATAAAAACAGACATTACAGAACAGGAGCTGCACAGTAAGCAGTCTTACAGACACAGGTGTCAGAACCGCCCAACAGCATGTGGCTGATGGCTAACAATGTAACATAACATCATAATGGTGAAATGAACATATGAAGCTGCCTTATACTGAATCAGACCCTCGGCCCATCAAAGTCAGTATTGTCTACTCAGACTGGCAGCGGCTCTCCAGGGTCTCAAGCTGAGGTTTTTCATGCCTACTTGCCTGGACCCTTTTTAGTTGGAGATGCTGGGAATTGAACCTGAGATCTTCTGCTTACCAAGCAGATGCTCTACCACTGAGCCACCATCCCTCCCCCACTTTCTGGGGGAAGTGATGACTTTCAAGGGATGCCCGCTGGATTAATTAAAAACCTGGTGAAAGAACTCCGTCTTACAGGCTCTGCGAAACCTTGATAAGTCCTGCAGGGCCTGGATCTCCAGCAGGAGCTCATTTTACCAGTTAAGGGCCCAGACTGAAATTATTATTTTGTACAACTGATTTGTACAAGCATGAGAGACATATATAGGAAAGCCTTTTGCTAAGTTTGATTCATATGTGCATTGTTGTACTCATATTACCTGTCCTGTGCTCTGAAGACCAGCCTGGTTAGGTCTTCCCTGGAGTAGCACCCTCAGGCCCATACAGTGAGACTTGAGAATGAATGAATGAAAGTTGGAGTGGGAGGCAAGGTACTTGAGCACAAGAAGTGCACCTGAAGGACCATCTGATCCAGGAAGAAAGGTTCTTCTTCAGCCTAAAACTTAGTTATCATTCCTGATCGATAAGACCTGAGTCAGATTGAGGTGACAAGAGAGGAGGTCTTATGATTGATAGTGTAAAAACTGATAAATCACCTGGCCTGGATGGCATACATGCAAGAGTTCTGAAAGAACTCAAAGGTGAACTTGTGGATCTCCTGAAAAAATATGTAATCTTTCATTAAAATCTGCCTGCATTCCTGAGGACTGGAAGGTAGCTAATGTCACACACACACACCAATCTTTAAAAAGGGTTTCAGAGGAGATTTGGGAAATTACAGGCCAGTCAGTCTGATGTCAATACTGGGTAAGTTGGTGGAAACCATTATTAAAGAGAGAATTAGTAGGTACATTGATGAACAAAAGCTATTGAGGAAGCATGGGTTCTGTAAAGGAAGGTCTTGTCTCACTAACCTGTTAGTGTTCTTTGAGGGGGTGAACAAACACGTGGACAAAGGAGACCCAGTAGATTCAGGGGTGTCAAACATGTAAACAACTGGCCGTCATCTGCTTCCTTCTCCCTCTCTTGCTTCATTCTGCATAACAGCTTGCTTTGCAAGGCTTGCCCAATCACACAGAAGTTACAGAGCAAAGCCTCTATTTTCTCTTATTGGTTGAGCCTCCGCCCTTGGGGAGGAAAGGGGGAAGACAGAGCTTGTTTTTCCAGGCTCTCTAAATCACACAGCAGAACTACTGAGCCAAGTCTCTCTTATATTGGCTGAGGCTCCTCCCCCTCCTGGGGAAGGAAGGAGAGACCCAGAGCTTCCTTTGCCCAGTTCCCTGAATCCCATGGGAGAAATACAAAGAAAGCACCTTTTAAGACCAAGTACTAATGTTTTAAGCATTTTAAGTTTGTTTTTTAAATTGTGCTTGTCTATGTCCTTTATAAAGTTTATATCCCTGCTCTCTAATCTTAAATAGATATACACATGGCCTGGCCCAACATGGCCCAGCCCAACAAGGTCTCATTTATATCAGATCCAGCCCTCATAACAAATGAATTGGACACCCCTGCTAGATGTTGCTTGCCTTGGCTTTCAGAAAGCTTTTGATAAAGTTCCTCATCCAAGGCTCCTAAGTAAGATCAAGAGTCATGGGGTAAAAGGACAAGTCCTCTTGTGGATCAAAATCTGGCTACTAGGAAACAGAGTGTGTATAAATGGACAATTTTTACAGAGGAGGGTGATAGAATTAAGAGAATTTGGGGTGGTTAGACTAGAGATGTTTGTTGTGATGATGACAACCAGGGTTACCGCTATATTTATTCATATGCTACAACACCTTTGTCACAGAACTGGGTTTGATTCCCTACTCCTTCACATGCAGCTGCTGGGTGACTTTGGGTCAGTTACAGTTCTCTGCGAGCTGTTCTCTCAAAAGTAATTCTCTCAGAGCTCTTTCAGCTCCACCTACCTCACAGGGTGTCTGTTGAGGGGAGAGGAAGGGAAGGAGATTGTAACCACTCTGAATGTGAAGGGCAGGATATAAATCCTCCTGTCTTCTAATATTGAGTCCAGCTGCACCTTTAAGACCAGTACAAATTTAATTCTCGATATAAGCTTTCAAGTTCATGCACACTTCATCAAAACCACTGAATGTTTTTCTCAAGCAGTACATATAGATAGATGGGGTAGTTTCCAGGAGGGGCTAGTTAGAATCAAGATGCATAAGTAACGGGGCAATAAGGATAGCTGATATTGAATTAAAGCAGTAGCTAGGACCTGTGAATGGCAGCAAATTAGCATACAAATACAAGAGTTAACAAACAAAGTTAACAAAGAGTTAACTAAATTTGGGTCCAGTTGCACCTCAAGACCAACAAAGTTCAGTCTCCGTTCCTGGAAAAGCTGTACTTCTTCAATTCTGTCTGCCCTCTAGTTAAAGCAAAGCACATGAATCAGACTAAGAAAGAAATAGTAATAACTGAGGAAGCTCAGTTGAATTAACTGGAGACAAAATTATTTTGTGTGAGCTATTGAAATTTTTAGACTTGATAATGAATGTTAACATCTGTTAATAAAGATTACTTGGAAAGTATTTGCATTATTTTAAATTTCTGTGTGTCACTAGGACTAATGATAGGGAAGATAAAACTGTGGGAGAAACAAGTAGACCACGATAAAAAGGAGAGTGGAGAAAGCAAAAAGTGTAAGTGAGTAATATAGGAGAATCAGGGCCAAGAAAGAGACAGAGCTGACCTTGCCCCAGACAGGAAAGGGCAATGCACTTGGCAATCTTCTCAGAGACTTCCATTAGTATAAATATATTTCTTTACATATTTCTGCAGTATTTTGAGCATCTTGCCAGACTGTCCATATGTCTATTTTACACATGTGATTGCTTCTCTACTTTCTTCTCCCGCACCACTATGCTTCAGCTTCATTAAAACTTGAAAAGTTTGGCTGTGTTTGCAGTCTTTTATTTAATAAAGATCATTATCCTGTTTAGATTCTACAGTTGCTTTGGTACTCCCAAGTTGTTGAAGTTTGTATGTGGTAGGAGATGCATCCCTGCCCTTTGGGTACATCTTTCCTGACTCTGTATCACCCCCTCATTCATACACTGTAGATAAACTGTAAAAGTATCATAGGAATCTAGAATCCTTGCATGCTGTGTCCCATGCAGATTACGTGGATTTGGACCCATTTTACTAATTTTTTATCTTCCGAAGGTTGAAGACGTCATATATAACCCCATTCCCTGTCTTTATCCTAACAATCCTGTGGTTTGGCTAAGCAATAGTGACTATCCCAAAGGTGAGCTTCATTTCAGAGTAAGGTTCCAAATCATAAATCTGCTCTTCCATCTGATTTACGTGCGTAGAAATCTCTATCCCTAATTCACTGTGGGTGGGTTAAGAGGAACTGTCTGGGGCAAGGTAAGCACTGCTTGTAGATTTTACATACTTGGAGAAGATTTTGGTACACATCAGAGCGTACCATCTGCTTGTTCAAGTTAAGTCACACCTGCAGCCTACAAATCTTCATCCAAGAGCAACAGATGTTAACTCTTTTTTCCAAAGCACACTGAAAAAAAGAAAGATGTTCCATTAACTTCCTTCACATTCTTTCACTCTGTGGGGGGGGGGGGACTGTGAGGAAAGGCCCCTAAAAGACTGCTATCTCATTATGAAGAACCAAGAAGGACCACGATGTGGGAAGCTACAACAACTACAAAAGCACCGTGAATATAAAGATATTAAGAAATATTTTGCTACTATCCCATTTATTTCTGTTTAATTTTGTTACAACCAACAATGTATGTCAACTTTGGAACAGTAAGTTCCTTGTGGCCTTAACAGAATTGATACATCTTTTCATGCTCTGCTAGAATGCAGATTTTTTAAGATTATGAGGAATTATTATATTAAGCCTTTATTCAACCAACCGTTCCCCTCCTACGAAAACCCTTGCATCAAAAAAAGAAAGAAAGAAACAAATAAGTGTCTTCTTCTGCTCAAGATGTGTGAATTAATGAGCATCTAAGGGTACAAAAGGAAAGGAACAATAAACACTATGAAATTGAACCAAAATTGCATTACAATGAATTCTTCAAACAATCTTACGATATGTGAAGTTTACTGTAGGCTATGGCTACATTTGTAAATCTGGATGGTAATTCCCTCTGACTGAATTATTGTCATATAAGAATGTATTGAGGCTGCTTCAAGTTCTATTACATTGAAGTTTGAAATTTTCACAAATATTCTTATTTATTCAACATATCTGCCCTCCCCTCCAAAGCAGGCTCAAATATTCTTTGAAGTTGCAAGACCTGATGAAAGCTTGAGAAATGGGATCTTGAACCACCTCCCTGTTGTTCTGTTTACTTCTTTTCTGAAAACCATATATACAGTAGTTGATTTTTTCATTGAAAGCAATTGCTTTATAAAGTATATGCTTTATAAAGTATATTCTTTTTGAGCATCCTTAAATATTGTAATGTTGTATGAAGAATTCATTGTAATACTATTTCATTTCCATTTTATAGTGTTTATTGTTCCAAACAGATAATACATACAAAACTAATCAAACATAAATAATTGGTATAGTAGCAAAAAATACCTATATTTACAGTGCTTTAGTAGTTGTATCTCATTATGAAGGGCAGCAATAGATTGACTTATGACACAACGGCCGTTGTTGAACTTATGGAAAATGAATACTTGAAAGGTGCATGTTGGCCCTAAATTTTAGAAGCCAGGTATTGTTTGTGGGGTTTTTTGGTTGTCGGATTCAGTGTTTTGTTGGGCATACCCTAAGTAGTGCTTTGTTAACTTAGACAAAAACTGAGCAGATTTATTGAATTCCTACCAGTAATACAGCGGTATACTCAAGAAGTACGTGTGGAGGACTATGTATTTCAGCAGGACAGAAATGCCCAGAACACAAATATCTCTCCCATTGCCCATTGTATTCCTGCTAAACTTAATTGTTTGTTGTCTTAAAGTTAATACAGGAGTAGCTTTTCTGCAGCAGTGGGGCTCATGTAGAAGTCCTTCTCACTACATTCAATCCAAATGTACCTTTCCACACTGAAGTGGCAAAAGCCTATTGCCTGGTGCCTGTGGTGCTGCCAAAAATCTAACCTGGGACAGTTTTGCACCTTTTAAATAAGGAACAACTGAACAAACAACATATACATACAGCACTGTTAATTTTTAGCAGTTTAAATTCACTACGATTAAAAGCTTGCCTAGTACAGGAAGCAGGAATGAAAGAGCTGAACTAATGTATGCTTTTCTAGCATACTTGAAGGGATCTTCTACGAGTTACATTTTTATGTTACCAGTGGAGTGGTCATGGGGCTGAAGATGTACTGAAATTCAGGTCATTGCAGCTTTTCTACTTAGCAACGTGCTGTGTTTGAAAGGGTAGAAAATGCCAGCTATTCCTATCTGCCTAGTCAGGGGTGACTTAGGAGCTGCATGTGGCTCTTTCAGAGGTTGAGGAGGAACTTAATGCAGGCTTACTCTCAAGTAAGTGTGCATAGCATCAGGACTGCAGTCACCCTCTGAGTGCAAAGTTCCCTCTTAGTTTCTTAGCTCTTGTAGGAGCTGTATTTACTAACCTTGGTGACAAGGCAAAGATGCAAACGGTGGTCAGTGATTTATGTGATATGTGTGTGATCTTCTTCGTGGTCTCTGTGCTTCATACTCATGGGATATAGCGCCTGCGCTGATCCCCTGAATCGGTACCTAAAAAGCCTGGGTTTTTTTGCGCTCGGCACCAGTGGGCATGCGCAGGTGTCCCAGTACACATGCTCACTGGAGCCAGCATGAGGATCCCGCCAGTTCCTTTTTGACCGCTGCGCTGAGAGGATCTCCTTTCAATTCTCCGGTTGATACAGTAATCCTTTGGATTTTCTTCTTGTTTATAGCCCATTTGTTGTTTTCCCATAGTTAATAGTTAGATAGTTTATGTATCGGGTCCAGGAGGCTGGTGCTGAGTTTTAATTTGCTCACCCCAAACCCAACTCAGTGGTAGTCTCCTCATCATCCAAGGCCTGCAAGACCCATTCTTCTCCACCTGACAAGGAGGGCAAGAAATTGGACAATGCAGGAAGGAAGTTTTATTCGGCTGGAGCCTTGGGAGTGAAGGTATCTAATTATGCTGCTTGCATGGCTAGATACCAATACTCAATTTGGGAGCAGCTCACACCTCTTTTGTCCTCCCTAAGCGAGGAAAAGAGATCTGCGTTTAGGAAGCTGCAAAAGGAGGGCTTCGCTGTAGCCAAGCAACAACTGACTGCAGCAAAGCACATGGTTGACAAATCAGCCAAAACCATCACGTCTGCTGTCTCCCTATGCTGTCACTCTTGGCTACAGCTCTCCAGCCTGACACCAGGGCCTTCATAGAAGATCTACCCTTTGAGGGTGAAGGTCTCTTCAGCTCAACCACAGACAGTGTCCTCCAGGAGATGGACAAGAGCATAAAGACCTCAAGGAACCTGGGTGTCCTGGCCTCATCTAAGGCTGCTAGGCCAAAGCAGTGACACAAATCCTGGCCTAAGCCGCCCCACCAAAAATTCCCCCCTGATCAGCAGTGGACACCTCGATCTTCCCAACCAGAAAGTAGGTCTCCTTACAGGGGAAATAACCGAAACAGGTTTGCTTCAGCACAAACCACTGGCAAATCTAAGGGTGCTCGCCCACAAAAGCAAGGCCTTTGACTTTCCAGTAGCACGCATTGCCGCCCCTACTTCATCATCTGCCTTCGTCCATACCTTCTGGCTTGGGAGTCCATCTCCACAGACAGGTGGGCTCTTTCCATCATAGCAGAAGGGTACAAGATAGACTTCGTTCAGGTTCCGACTCAGTCAGTAATTGTCACCACACCCCCTTCCCCACCTCTGCTGGCGGAGGTGAGCAACCTCTTATAGAAACAAGCCATAGAACCAGTCCCAGTAGATGCCAGAACAGGAGGCTTCTACTCTCGTTATTTCCTGATTCTCAAACGGGATGGGGGATTGAGGCCAATTATGGACCTTCGGAATCTGAACAAGTTTATCGTGTACCAGAAATTCAGAATGTCCACTCTGCAAACAATCCTTCCCCTCATCAACCAAGGGGACTGGATGGCAGCATTGGATCTCAAGGATGCCTACTTCCACGTCAGCATCCATCCTGTGTACAGGCATTTCCTTCGGTTTGCAGTAGGTTCCAACCACTTCCAGTACAAAGCCCTTCTGTCGGTCTGTCCACTGCACCTCGGGTGTTCACCAAGATGATGAGTGTTGTGGCCGCACATCTCTGGCTTCAAGGCATAGTCGTCTTTCCATACATCGATGATTGGCTCCTTGTGGCAGAGTCGGAAGAAAGTCTGTCCAGCAATATTGCCACCACTCTTTGTTGTCTTCACACCTTAGATCTGCAGGTCAACATGGCAAAGTCTCATCTTACTCCATCACGGACATTTCAGTTTATAGGGGCTTTGCTGGGCTCAAACCTTCATTGCGCCTTTCTGCCTCAGTAGAGAGCAACGGACATCATCAATCTTGTCAATCTTTTCCAGAGTCGAAAATGGGGCTCAGCACAACAACTGCAGTGGATGCTGGGGCTGATGGCGGCGACTACAAGCATGCTGCTGTTTGCAAAATTGAGAATGAGAGGTCTTCAACTGTGATTTCTCATAGTTTCAGCCTTTACGGGACTCACCTCAGAAGAGGTTTACAATTCCACCTTTGACCCTCCAGACCCTGCGATGGTGGAAATCCAGAGACAATACTTGTCAGGGAACTCCCTTCCACCTACCTGCAACAACGGTGACCATCACCACAGATGTGTCTTTGTGGGGCTGGGGTGCTCACATGGACTCTCTGTGTGTGGGGGGCCCTTGGCCTCCACAATTAACTCATTGCCACATAAACTATCTGGAACTGTTGGCAATTCATTTTGCCCTTCGGTCTTTCTGTCCCATAGTGGCGGGGAAGGCGGTGGCCCTGTTGACGGACAATACTACAGCCCTGTGTTATATCAACAGGCAGGGCGGGACAGTCTCTCATCAACTCTGCGCTAGCGCAAGAGCTGTGGATGGAGTGCCTGGAGCACGACATCTTCATATGGGCTGCACACCTTCCAGGGGTGCTCAATCTGCAGACAGACTCGTTGAGCAGAGGAGCAGCATCTCCACACGAGTGGGAGATACAGTGGCACTTCCTTCAACCTGTGTTTCAGCTCTGGGGGTATCCTCAGGTGGATGTGTTTGCCACAGCCAGGAACCGGAAGTGCCCTCTGTTTTGTTCCGGGGGGGGGGCCACGGATCCAGAGTCATTGGGAGATGGCCTGATGTTCGCGTGGAACGACTGGTTCCTGTACCTGTTTCTGCCTCTGCTGATGAGTTGTCAACAAGATTGCAAGAGAGAGGCCACACTGCATCCTAGTGACACCATGGTGGCCTCGGCAGAACTGGTTCCCGATCTTGCTTCAACTAGCGAGGGGGGTTTTCTATCAGTTTCCGGCGGAACCGGACCTTCTGTCTGCTCAGGACAGACATGTATTCCATCACAACGTGCCTCACCTGAAGCTGACAGCATGGTTCATCGACCCTGTGAGTTCTCCAGTAGAGTCCAGCACGTCTTCCTAAATAGTAGGAAATTGTCTACTTGTGCCTCAAGTGGTGGAAGTTTCTTCAGTTCTTAGCTGAGCCTACAGTCCCACCCCAGCGGGTGGGGCTATCAGTGATTTTTGAATTTTTGTTATCTCTTGTGGATGCCGGCCTTGCTTTTTCCTCAGTTAAAGTTTATTTAGCAGCAATATCAGCGTTCCATGAGGCAGTTGAGGGGCATTTAGTTTTTGCGCACCCTCATTCTAAGAGGTTTCTAAAAGGTCTGCTCAGATTGCATCTTCCATCGAGGTCACCTCCACAGCTGTGGGACTTGACTTTAGTTTTGGACAGGTTGACTAGGCGTCCCTTCGAGCCAATGGCCACCTGTTCTTTACAGCTTCTGTCCTGGAAGACTGCTTTTTTGGTAGCAATCACATCGGCACGCCATGCAGGGGAGCTCATGGCTATGCGTTGTGACTATCCATATCTCATTTTTCAGGAGTCTGGAGTGTCGTTGGCTCCTGATGTTTCTTTTCTTTCCAGTGTGGTTTCTCAGTTTCACCTTAAGTTAGAACTTTGGTTACCCACGTTTTATCCTACGCCTTCCTCTGATGAGGAACGTAGGTGGCATGCTTTGGACGTTAAGTGTGCCTTATTGTTTTATTTGAGTCGTTTTAAGAGTTTTCGCCAGGACCAACATCTTTTTGTTTCTTATGCTGCTCCTAAGTTGGGCTCCAGAATCTCATCTCAGCAGCTTTCCAAGTGGCTCACTGAGACTATTAAACTGTGCTACTTGTTGGCAAAAAACCCGTTACTTCGGCCCATTCGCGGACACTCTACTAGAGCAATGGCGACGTTGGTGGCGTTCCTGAAAGGCGTTTCCCTGACGGACGTGTGCAAGGCTGCCACCTGGTCCCCTCCGCATGCTTTCATGAAGCACTACGCTCTGGATGTGCATGCTCAGCAGAGGACTCGTCTGGGAGCTGCAGTGCTGCAAGCTGTCTCTTCTGGTTGACCGTCTTCCCGCCTCCAGGTATGTCTTGCTTGCTAATCTTCCATGAGTGTGAAGCACAGAGACCACGAAGATGATAGACAGGTTGCTTACCTGTAACTGTAGATCTTCGAGTGGTCATCTGTGCATTCACACTACCCACTCTCCTTCCCCACTGCTGACGGTCTCCCTATGTTAGGGGCTTCCAGCGGTCAAGAAGGAACTGGTGGGATCCTCGCGCTGGCTTCCATGAGCATGCGTACTGGGACGCCTGCGCATGCCCACTGGTGCCGAGCGCGAAAAAATCCGAGCTTTTTAGGTACCGATTCGGGGGATCGGCGCAGGTGCTATATCCCATGAGTATGAATGCACAAATGACCACTCGAAGATCTACAGTTACAGGTAAGCAACCTGTCTTTTCCCTCTCCCACTGGTGCCAAAAAATAATTCCCTCACCTTCCCCCATGCCAGTCTTATGGGGTCTGTTATTCCCAGCTTTTGTTTTTTAAAAAGTCTCCTTCTAGCATGGTCATGTTATAAAGTGCATACATATGTATTTTATCTTTCTGTGCAAAGAAAGTTTAACAAAAGTGTGTATGTGTGATATTTGTTCATGTCTTGCAGCTCTCAAACATCAGACGTTTATTCTGTGTGACTCTTGCATTAATCAAGTTTGGCCACCCCTGTGGCTAGCATTGTGTCTCCAGAGCAGGGGTGTCGAACTCATTTGTTATGAGGGCCAGATCTGACATAAATGAGACCTTGTTGGGCCAGGCCGTGTGTATACCTATTTAAGATTAGGTAGCAGAGATATAAACTTTATAAAGGACACAGAGAAACACAATTAAAGATTTTTTTTTAACTTAAAATATGCTTAAAACATTAGCACTCATTAGTCTTAAAGATGCTTTCTTTGTATCTCTCCCATGGGATCTAGGGAAGTGGACAAAGGAAGCTCTGGCTCTTTCCTTTCTTCCCTGGGGGGGGGCAGGATGGGGAGGAGAGCCAATAGAAGGAGGAGAGGCTTGGCTCAGTAGCTCCGCTGTGCAATTGAGAGAGCCTAGCAAAGCAAACTCTCCTTCTCCCCCCCCCACACTTCCTCAGCCTATGGAGAAAATGGAGACTTTGCTCTGTATCTCCTGTGCTATTAAGCAAACCTTGCAAAGCAAGCTATGATTCAGGAGGAAGCAAGAGGGAGAAGAAAGCAGATGACAGCCAGTTGTTCAAGGGCCCTCTGAGGACCTGATCTGCCCCCCCCCGGTCCACATGTTTGACACCCCTGCTCTAGAGCGTCACCACATGTATGCTAGATAAGTCACTGTGTGAATAAGGCATTTGAGGCTGTTGTGGAAGAAGGGAGTAGAGAAATTTGCACTTTGTGAAAGAAAGTTCTTGTGTACTTTTTTTTTTAATGGAATTTTTTTAATCCATACTCTGAGAACTCCATGAGGATCACTGATCCAGACATAATCTGAGGTGCAGAATTTGGGGCAATCACAAGGGAAGAACTGTAATTTGAGGAAAGCATTTTAAATTGGGCATGTATGAAGTATGCAATTGTTGCTTGCTGTAGAAATGCATTTCGTGCACTTAAGTTATGAATGCATTGTAGTATCTTATGAGGGAAAGTAGTTCATCATAATAGATCAGTATGTCTTCAACATATAAGACTGCTATTGCTTAATATTGTTAAACAAGGTGCAATAGTTTAGAATTAAAACATTTTTGAAAATTTTATGGAGATTAAACAGTTAACATTCAACCTTTCTTTAGAATGTATATTCAAAAACAGGGGTGTCACACATGCAGTCCATAGAATGGATCAGGCCTCTGGAGGGCTCCTATCAGTCCCACAAACAACTCACTGTTGCCTGCTTCCTTCCCTCTCTTGCTTCCTTCTGCATCACAGCTTGCTTTGCCAGGCTTGCTCAATCAGGCTACAGAGCAAAGGCTCTATTTTCTCCATTGGCTGACTGTAAGTCAAAATGCCCTCCAAAGAAGTTGGGGAATTGATAGGAGGGCACCTTTGGCTTAATAAGGATCTAGAATCTATGTATACAGGATTCCACCTCCAGAAATTATTGCTTAAATTTACCAAGGACACTAATTAAGAGAAACCATCAAAACTTTATTGCAGAAAAATGTAGAACACACACACATACAAGGTCATGAATTTATACAACACACATACAGTCCTAATAAAAACAGAGAGACAAATATAGAGGTAACACAGGGATGGACAAACAGGGTGATAATTACCAATCATAGTCTCCAAGGAAGGCTCCAATGACAAGAAATGAGGACTAGGGGGAGGGGACCCTCAACTGATTAGGAATCGGGGGTGGATCTAAACAGCGGAAATGGGGTACTGCTAGATGCACACATGTAAAAAGTTGGGTCAGAGGTTATAAGGCTTCCCCTGAGCCCTTAGGGGATGGGAGGTACCGGGACGGATGACAGATGGTCAGCTGGTGCATGACCTCAGAAAAAGGGGAGGCTCCACATTGACCATAAGGCTGGACTTGTGCAGTAGCCAATGGCCAGCTTGGAGGGGGCATCTGATTGGATGCCCATTCCTGGCCAATGAGAAGACTGGGCCCTGGTTACCTGATTGGTCCTCCAGGTAACAATGGGCCAAGAGGAAGGCTCCAGGATGACCATTAAGGGAAAGAACGGAGGGGATACTCCTGGGGTGAAGGTGATTGAAAGCTGTTAAACATATCTAAAAGGTGACAATGGATGGCCAAATTGCTACCTAAGGTGACACCTGATCTACACAAAGATACTTGCCCCTAGGTGAAGACATTATTCCTCTGTTGGCACCATCCTTTGTTTTGGGTTCCGTGGGACAAAAGTTTAGGCAGTCTGACAGGGTCCCCTCCTGGGGTGAGCTTGATTGCCTTATGCACAGGTGACATCTGTTGAGTACTTGAGCCTCCCGCTTCGCTGTAATGGAGTCTGGCGCTGTGGAAAGATAGTTGCTGATGCTGTTAGCCCTTCCTAAGAGATTCCGTGGTCAAGGCTAAAAACTGCTTGCCTGGACAGCTCCTGGCGGCATAACTTCTTCCGCTGCACCGGCTGAGATGGTGATCGCACAGAGCGACTGGAAACCCATCTTTTCTCCTGGTTAGCACTCTTCCCAAGACACTGAGTGTTGCTGCAACGTTATGGGTGTTAGTACTCACATAAGTCCCTTACATTCTGGTAGACAAAACCCACAGTTTCTGGCAGATGTGTGTGAGTTGAATCTCCAGGCAGCCTGGCAACCAAATGGGGGACTATGATGTTCTGCAGTTGGGGGCTTTTTGCTCACATGACGAGCACATGAAGCAGCTTGTGTACAAATGCCCAGCCATTTCATGTTTTCATTTGATCTTAGGCTCAAAGCATTGACCATGAAATTTCTGTAATGTCAGTAAATCAAAAAGTAGGCTTGCAACTTACAGATAGACACCTGAACAGCATACTCAAGATTGCTACAACATTGTCTCCAAATTTTGATGCAATAATTCAGGGCAAGTATTGTCAGTTTTAGACTGTTAAATAAAATATTGTAAGAGTGCTAATGTTTTAACTATGTTTTATTTCAAGTATTTTTTTAAAAAAAAATTAATTATGTTTTGTCTGTGTCCTTTACAAAGTGTATATCTCTGCTACGTGGCATTACATTTTATGACACACAAGGCCTGGCCTCATTTATGTGAGATCTAGCCCTCATAACAAATGAGTTTTTGACACCCCTGTTCTAAAATATAGCTTAAATAGCCCAGTCTAGTCTGATCTCTCCAGAGCTTGAAAGTGAAGTAGGTTCATCCACAGTTAGTACTTGGATGGGAGAGGAGGGCAATGGGGGAAAAAAACCACTTCTTCTCATCTCTTGCCTTGGAAACCTGTGGTCCTAGGGTCACCAAGAGTTACCAGCTTAATGGCACGCAATTATTAATATAATGCCTTTTTTATATATATATTTGTTCAGAAAACTTGCAACATGTTTGCAGAGTTCTTCAGTACGCCTGTAACAGTGCGTTAGTCAAGGCTTTTTTTGTAGCAGGAATTCCTTCGCATATTAGGCCACACACCTCTGATGTATCCAATCCTGCAAAAGCTTACAGGGCTCTTAGTACAGGTCTTATTGTAAGCTTTTGGAGGACCTAATAGGCAAAGGAGTTCCTGCTACAAAAAAAAGCCCTGGTGTTCATAGTCTTTGAAAGCTTATTGCGCTTTTTAATGCATGTTGTGTGTGTGGGGGGGGGGGTTGTTTACTGAAAGAATGGACAGTTCTGTGCAGATATCATTTCTGAGAGTTTTTTAACTTAGTAAAATAAATTGTAACGTCGTTACCTTTTAGAGCTAATTAATGCATTGACTTCCTTTTTTTTGTTTCGCTTACTGTCTCCCCACTCTTCTCCTCAAGTCTGAACAGCCTAGTCCTGCCAGTTCAAGCTCCAGCTCCAGCTCAAGTTTTACACCTTCTCAGAACAGTCGACAACAAGGTACAAGTAACAAGACAGAAACTGAAAGTCAGGCAAATGGAACAGAAGGTGTTTTCAGGGCTGCACTTTTTCTTGCCTTATAAATTCTTAAATACTTAATTCTGTTCAGATGTATAATTTTCACAAGGTGGGTAATGATAAAACCAAAATACTAATGAGTTTAGTCTGGTGACATGAAGTCAAATAATTTTTAAAATATATATGTAAGTACCAGGAATGTGCTTTTGGATCTACTCAAGCTGAATATTTGAGTATATCTCAGCATCCCAGGTTTTCTTGGGAGAACCGGGGGGGGGGGGGGGGGGTAGGTGATCCTGAGAAAATCCCAGATATATTCAGGAATTACCAGTAGATCTGAAAACAGCAAGAGGCAAGAGCAGATTGCTCACGCCTCTCAGCTGTTGGGCTTCTGCAGTCCCTTTAAACTTTAATGAGGCTACAGAAGACAGCCACAGCTGACTCACCTTGGAGCTGACTGGCTTTTCTTGCCGCCCATTTAAAACCAGGCTGCAAGAGATGTCGGCCCAGGATCAGCTGAGATGCAAAAGAAGATCAGCTGGGGCGGTGGGAGCTGAAAACTCCCTGCCACTTCAGCTCGGACTGGCTTCTGTTGCATTTTAAACTAGGCTGCCTGAGAGGTCAACCCAGGATCAGTTATGCCTGTGGGGAGCACACTGTTCCTATTTGTTGCAGCTTCTGGTGTACAATCACCCCCTTGACTTTTTTTCTTCTTGAGTCTGTTGGACCCCCCACCCGCCCCCCCCCCCCCCCAAAAAAAAATTAGGATTTCTGAAACATCCCAGATCTGAATACCACACTGGTACTGGGATCCAGAATTTTTCAGGAAACCATTTTTTCCCCAGTTCAATATACCTGAATGGGGGAAAAGGGGGAAGGGCATGCAAACCCCCAATAATGTCCTATTGGAATAATTAATGAGTAATTTCAGAGGGTAGCTGTGTTGATCTGCAGTAGAACAGCTAGATTTGAGTCTGGTACCAGGCTAGAGACCGCAAGATTTTCAAGGTATAAGGTTTTAGAGTCAAAGTTCGCTTCATCAAGTATCTCTAAGGTGCTACAGGACTCAAATCTAGCCATTCTAATGGATATCTGTTATCTTTCTTGAGTTAATGTCATTAACGGAATTCTTCCATTAACATCAGTAATATTATTCAGAGCCCTACCCAGATGTAGGTCTTCCATGATCAGTGATATAGTTTAGTTATAATAATGGACCATGATTTGCCATTAAGATAACAAGCCTAGGGCTTTTTGTCTCACACAGCTCTCCCCCTTACTCCTCTTCTTGCATGCAGCTCAATAGCAAAGCCCTTCAGTTTCCATGGCAAGCATATTTTGTCATTTGAACCACAAATGCTGGTTTGTTCTCCTGACTAGGTTTTAAGATCATGCTGCTGAAGCCTGAATGTTCCAAGGTTCCGTCACATAATGAAAATTGTGATTTCATTATTTCTGAATTGTGCCATCATGCATTTGGAAATGTCACTGAAGTTACTGTGGTGGAAAACTGTGAGCTTATGGCCACATGTTGTGTTGCTGTAGCTTGATGAGTGAAAATTGTAGGTCAAAGTCATATGTGAGCTGGTTTTTAAATAGTAGAAAAGAACACACAATAGGTTGAATCCTACATCCTGTGAATAGAAGGAATTTATGGAAGCAGATCTTCCCTGCCATTGTGCACCTGCTACCTGTCAACCCCAAAAATCTGTTAAGGGTCAAGGGAACCTTTCTGAACAAAATAGCATGTGGGCTGCATGAAAAAGGTGTGAAACACCACCTTGGAATCAGTGATGTGGGGTTTTTTTGGAAAAATATTAATTGGAAAATATTCTACAGAATTTTTCCAGTGCTCTAAACAGAGCCTAGCTAATTTAGCATTTTTATTTTGTCTTACATTTAGTAAATGGTTTTTTTTAAAAAGTACTTCCTTATGTTCCAAATGAAATATTTGATCAGGTAAAAATGTGATTTAAGTGTTCTATTTAGACAAATTCAGTTTTCTCTGAAGCTATTTTTGTTGGAAGAAATTTAAAGACAGTATAGCATGCACTTCCCATACATTCTGTACATTGAGGTACAAGGGTACTGAAAATCGTTAATGTGAAAATTTGCATGCACCCTTAGCATTACACACTTTGGAAGCAATGTTCCCTCTAAGCTGCAGAGTCTTGTGAGTAAAAATTCTACTTTGTGAGCTACTGGCATTAAAATTGTGAGCTATTGACATTAAAGTTGTGAGCTACTGCATAAATTAATGTGCTCTGGGGTCATCCTTCCTGAGCTAAAACAAAAATCTGTGAGCTGGAGGCTAAAAATCTGTGAGCTAGCTCACATTAACAGTTTAGAGGTAATGCTGTTTGGAAGTGATTGTCCTGTCATCAGCTTGGCATCAGGTTTGCTGCCTTTACAAGGGAGTTACAGGGACAATTGAAATTCCTTTTCATTCTTGCAGGCCCCCCCTGTATTGCATGACATTTTGTTTTGGAGAATTCCCTGATTCTCAACATCAGTTTTCAGGAGGCCTCTGGGGGAATGGTATGGTGGGATGAAAATCTGCTTCCTCAAAGCCCTTCTATTTTTATGAATTACGATGAAGGGCCATGTTTTTCTAAAACAAAGCCCTGGAACAGTGGCTTACTTCCTTCAAACAGAATTATCTTCACTGCTAGTAGTACAAAAGAATTGTCAGTGTTAAACTTGCAAAAAAATATTGTTTTATTAGTAAATTCAAGAGCATAATGCCTCTTTCAGGTTCCAGGTATTAATTTCAGAAGACTTCAACAAATTATTTCTTAGATATATTGACTTTGGCTTTGCAGCAAATCGCTTTTCAGTTTTTGAAAGTCAGAATTTATTTCTGCCAAGAGTCCCTGCCCTAACCCGTTTACATATAAATAGTTGAGAGAGTTCCTGTTGGACCTTTTTTATGGGATTGCATCAAATAGCACAATGTGTATATTCTTAACCAGCTGCTTTAAATGCAGGAAATAGTAAAACAGATCTTGGAGTCCCTTCCCAAACGTATGTCACTGTTTTGTAGAAGTATTAAGTTTCTCAAATGTATATATATTTTTTCTTCTGTAATTATTCTAAGGAGCCCACTCCTAATGCTTTCTTTGTCAGCAGATCACTGCTTAGGAGGGAGCGTTTCAAAATCTATAAAGCAGTTACAGCTGTACAACTATAAAGCGCAGTGTCAGAAGCCATTGCATCAGCACTGTCCCATCAGTTTTGCAGGCAGATATGCAGGTACAAGTAAGTGCCTGGAGTCAGGGCACCAGTTAAGTTAAATCACCTTTATTGTGTGTGGAAAATATGACTGTGGTGTATGTTCATGAGATCATGGAAACAGAGTTGTCAGGGATCTTTTAAAACATACCTAAGATCCTATATTCTGGCAGGGATGTTATGCCAGCGTGTTTGTTAACTGCATTAGGAGTATCACAACTTGCTTAGAATCTTTACAGGAATTTGTGATTAAATGAGATAATAATATCAGGGGTTTTTTTAAAACAGACCTAAGATCCTGTATTTTGGCAGAGAACAGTTATTCCAGTGTGTTTTGTTAAATTTGCATTAGGAGTATAAGTATTTGCTCTTTAAAAGAGGAATTTGTGATTGTATGAGATCTTAATATCAAAGTGTCATTTTAAAAAGGCAGAGTTATATAGTAGTCAGACTAGAACTCAGGAGACAGGGTTAAAATCTCCAAGCTACCCTGAAGTTCACTGTGAACGCTTGTTCCAGTTATATTCTCTTGGCCTAATCTATCTTGCAAAGTTATGAGGGTAAAACAGAAGGGGGGTTTGCCACCCTGAAACCCTTGGGAGGGATAAAAATGTAATAGCTGGGTGTATAGAATAAATGCATTTATAGCATCAGAAATACAGACCAGCTCTTTGACAGAAACAATTTAAATTTGGTAGCACAAATACAGGTGTCCTACATTAAATACCCCTTCTAAAAAAAAGATTAAACTTTAAAACAAAAAAAATAACTCAAATGCCATTAGCTCTGTGGGTGGAATTTTTTAAAGTTGGTGCCTCGACCGTATTTCTCTCCCTGCATAATATTGAAATAATGACTACTAAGTGATATTATGGGAGTGAATGAAAGGTCTCTACTTGTTGGAAATAACAGCAGTGATTAGCAGCAATTTGATTTCTAGTAAATCTGGTTTTATTTGTTGACTATATACCCCTAACCTTGAAGTGATTATATATTTGGAATGATTTGGTCCAGCTTCTAGCATCATCATTTTTGTCCTGTCACCATATTTAACAACTTAAGGTGATCGTGTTTTCTCACAGCTGTTCAGATGCTAATATCATAGCTCAAAATGAATTAAAGATGTACAACTGCTTATTAAATGCTACTTCCATGTTTGTCACTGGTTGACCTCTTTATTTTCAGATCTGGATTTTAAAAAACAAACTACTGCAGCCTGAGCCACCACCACCCTTCAGACTCTCCAAGACAAATTTTTGCAAAGAGCTATCATTTCTGTTATTAGCCCTGTATTTTTGGGTGGATGTATGAAAACAACAAGTTAAAAAACTAAAATGTTATAAACCTGATCTTAAAACCATTTTTGATACAACCTTATTTAAGAAGCTGGTGTAGCATCTTTGTTTAGTTCTTGGATAAAGATGGATCTGTTACTGGCACTGACACACTTTATACATATGATCACTAGCAAAGAGCTTGCTTGACCTGACATTGACCTTAGAATAAAGAGGACAGCTAAATCTAAGTAGATCAAAAACAGGCAGACAAAGAATGCCTTGGCCAGAGCAAGTTCCAATCGCAGTGATTTATTAGACTATGACTTTCAATACATGGATTAACCTAACAAAATGTACTATTACTAGTAGTCTCTTTTAGATCTTTGCAGGTATAGAATACCCTCTGAATTATTTTTAATTTAAAAAAAAGCTTTTGCATTTTTAAGTTGTATTTTGTTGCACAGGAAGCTAACTGCCTTTTTTCCTTAACATTCCAAGGAGCTAATTCTGCAAACACTCAAAACACAAGTCCCTTTGTTAACAGAAATAATCCCATTTTAAGTCAACTGGTTTCTGAATAAATTGACTTTTGTTTAAGCATTTGCTACATAAGCCCCCTGAGCATTATGTCTTTTGTTCAGTGCCCAAGTTGTCCTTCATCTGCACCCCCCCTTTTAAAACTGTGTTAGAACTTGTTTTGCTTATAAAGCTGAACAATAGGTAGACTTGCATTTGAATCCCTGTTGTTGATTTGTGTTCCATTTTGTTTTTGTTCGCTAGGTCCTCTGAGGTCTATAATGAAAGATCTGCATTCTGATGATAATGAAGATGAATCTGATGAAGCAGATGAGAATGACAACGACTCTGAGATAGAGAGACCTGTAAATACTCATGGAGGAAGCAGGGGACGCAGGTGAGGCTTTTTGGGGGGGAAAGGCAAGCTGGTGGAAAACTAAAGGCAGAAACAGTTCTGCTTTTAGGTCTGGGAAGGCTCAGTGGAAACAAAAGTACATGTAGGAAGAGAACAAGCAAAATATCAGGAAATGTGGTAGGACAGGAGAGAATTATGATTCAGTGTCGAAAGCAGACTCTGTATATTTTGTAAATTACTGTAGTCTACAAATAAACTAAATTAAGCTTGTTTTAAAAGATTCTGCTTTATGGTCTCTTGCTGTGGCGGCACAGTATCTAGTAGTACAAGAAACTTCTCGGTAATCATGCCTTTGGGCCTTTTTCACTCAGGACAGTGAAAGCACCTTTGGCCAAGCCCAGTGCTATTTGTGTCAAATGTGGGATAAATTGCAAAACAGAAGGTTAACGTGCTTTGAGCAATCTAGATTTTCTACAGTTAGATATAAGAGAAAGCTAATTCAGATGCTGTTCTTGTCTGTTCTCTGGGGCCAATTGTCAGTTCAGATGGGCTGTTTAAATTGTGGAAGAGGCATGGGAAGAAAGGGTGCACCCTGGCTCATTCAGCAACCCTTTTTCAATCTTGAAAGCAGCTATATAATATTTTTAATTGGCTGTTTTTAGGAATTACAAGAAGTCTTAATCACCGCTGTTGTTTATTGCATCTAGTTTGGCTCTAAATTTATATCATGCATAATTATCTTTCTGTAGTTAGTCATCTGATTTTAGGAGCAGACCATGTCAAAATCACAACAAGGATATATAAATGAGCACCCATGATAAACAAAAAGAAAAGAGCAGTTATGAACCAAGATTACCATACACCTGAAAAAGAGATATTCCTTACTTGTGGTACAGACATTTTCATCAATATAGATTTTAGTACAAATGAACTGAACGTGGCAAAAGTAAAAGTAGGCATATTTTATGTGTATTGGATTACCCTTAAGATATCTAGTAATTGCAAATATTTCTAACTAGCACAGAACAGAAGATTTTCAATTTATAGTAGGGTTAAAAATGGACTTTTCATTATCTTAGTACATTTATTTCTTGTTTGAAGCATCTTGAGAATCAGAGTTAATGGGGGGGATCTTCTGATGCTGCTGTACTCAGGAAGACAAGAATATTAAATTAAAAGTGAAGTTCATTTGTACCATGTTTATGGATGCATTATGTGCAATATTCTCATCACAGCTACCAAGCACATTTTGGGTTGTCTGTAATTCAAGCTGTTCTAGTGGTAATCTTTTTCAGCAGTATTTTTATTTAGCATGTGCTCTTTCTGGCATGAAAGAGTTGCATCAAACCATGGGAGGTGTTGATAATTAAGGAGGGATGAAAAACCTAATTTAATTTTGCTTTGCTTGTGTTTGAATCTTTTCATATGGGCTGGGGAATAACAGGCAAAGTGTTAGATTTTATGGGGATGGGCAAGGTTATCAGAAATAAAACTCTGGATTGGTCAGAATGAAAAAGACGGGGAAGGCTTGAGGAGGTGAGTTTGGGAGGATTTTCAAAGCAAAAGGCTTTTCAAATAAAGAAAGCCAGAACAGGATAGATTAGAGCATCTTCCTTAGTTAAAAGTTGAGGTCACCAAAGGTCCTTTATATTAGGCCAGAGAAGGCCACAAAGCCTACTTGACTGGACTGAAATATCTAGAATAGTGATCACAGAGCTAACTACCAAAGTATTGTTTTTTCTATGTTTGTCATCTTGTGTCAAGGCAACACTTTCCTTCAGCCAAACTTGCTAGACATTGTACTGTATGATTAAAATTCAGAGTGGTCTGTTCATGCCTGGTCTTGTGGACCTGTCTGGCTTCCTTTGTCTCATGCATTCATCCTCCAGCTAAGGCTCACCCAGGTCAGACCTTTCAAAGATTGAAGGACAGGTGGGCTTAGTTATAGACCACAACAGGTATAGAATGGGGCCATAAAATGAAAGTAGAATAGCAATGGCTATACTAAAACACTGGAAAACTTGTTTTCTTGGAAATAAAATCTGAGATTATGAGATCTGGATGTGGGTTGAAGGCTTTTTGAAATTGCCTTGTGCATTGCTAACAGGCCACATGTTGCTCACCTCTGTTAAGTTGTAATTCCTGTGCCTTTCTTTCTTCTCAGGGTTAGTTTAAGTGACGGCAGTGACAGTGACAGCAGTTCAGCATCTTCACCGCTGCGTCATGAGCCACCACCGTTACTAAAAACCAATAGCAACCAGGTACCATTGTAGAATGCGCCTACTGTTATTGTGCTCATTTTTCTCCCTAATTATTGGGTTTGATCACATCAGCAGAAGGCTGTGATGATAGTGGATCTTTCCTGCATGCCTCCATCCCAGCAGTCACTTTCAATCTTTGAAAGTTTATTCCAGGGTTGCAGAACCCATGTGGAATCATAGCCTTAAGAATGGAAAGGCTACAGTAGGAGGGGAACAGAATCTCCCTTCATGACTCTTCTTTCAGCAGAGCTTCGCTTTTGGAAGAGGAAAAAGGGAACAATTTCACCCCTCCCTGCTGTGGACGTCCAACTGTCATGGTGATTATGGTACAGTGGCGACAGCAGAATAAAGTTTCCTGGGGTCACAATGGACTGCTGGAAGGAGCACAATACAAGAAAGATCTACAATCCTTCTGTCTGCAGATGTGGGGTTCAACCCAGTGACTTTTTTTCTTTATTCTTCAGATTTTGGAGCATTTGAATATAGAGTCAGAGAGAGAAATCTGTCACTACAGACTGCATAAATTCTTAGTAGTATTATTGTAACACACAGTAGAAGTCATGCAGCTGCTTTTTTTCACTTGGACCAATTTTATTTTGCCTGTGTTGAATTTATTAAATGTTCACACTAGTTTAACAGGAATGACATCACTAAGACACAAATAATTAAAAACCTGCTTTTAAAATTATTTTGCTCCATCACCAGTTTCTGACTGAACTTAAAAATAATATCACAAAAGTATTAGCAAAGTACTTTAGATGGAGGATATGTAGGTAGACTTTATGTGGGCCTGACTCACTTTATAACAATAAATTGTAGCATGGATGAAGCATTTGGAGAAAGAGACAGTCCTCTGAAGACTAGGTATGCTAGTTGGTGTTGGCCTTCTGTTGCTTACCCTGTACACAGTGTTGGTATGCTAAAATCTTCACACCTTAAAATATCTAATTTTTGTATCTTTATACTAGAAATGGATTCACACAAAGAAAGTTTGGGCCTCCCACCAAGTTAGATGCTTTGATCTATACTTGGTGTCTTAGCAGGATAGTTTTTTAAAGTAAAACCAGCCAGGTGTAGAGGGTTTGGATCAGACTTGGGACCAAGGCAGATAGGAAAGGGGGGCTAACCCTTTCTTGCTGTGCCAATATAGATGGTGCCCCCCCATACCATTTGCCTCACATTTCACTTACCCTTACAATAAAATTAAAATATATGTAGGGGTGTTTCAAGCCAAAGCATTGATCAACTGCTTTTATTGATTATTGAATCTGAAGCACTATTGAATGTACTCAGATTTTACGATGTACTGAAAGACCTGTCAGCGATTGTTTTATGAGATAATTGCTAATAGTGTTAATAGGTTGGTGGAGATCCAGTGTCTTATAATAAGAAAGTCAGCACACTATGCTAATTCCCAAATTACAGTTCTTACCTTTTCATTTCCTTACCTTTTCCCTGTTGCCAGGATCTCAGATGTTGCTTTGCATTCCGCAGAGGTTTCCAAGACCTCTTGTGTATCTTACCCAAAACACCCAGTAGTAGAAAAAAGATCTCCTAAAATCCTTTTTAAAAGTGTTTTTGACTTTTTAGTTCCATTTGGGGAGGAATTCCATTTGACCACACTTGAGATTTTTGTTCACTGTCATTAAAGCCATAAATTTGTTTTAAACAATGAAACATGATACTGTGTGTGTGATGTTGAAACACAATGGCTTGTGGGTGGTATACTTTCCTATAATATTCACCAAAAGACAGTCTTGTCAGCAGTGGGTTAGCAGAAAATTTTCTTCAAAACAGCTGCTGAGCAATTAGTCTTTATGATACAAGAGCTGGAATGTGATAAATTATTAGGGAGGGGGGGTTTATTGGCTTGTATCCTACTACTCCATTCAGTTAGGTGTGGAGGAAGGAGCTGCCCTGCCCCAGGGAAAGCTGGTTCTGCCGAAAGAAGTGTGCATCCTTTGAAGAGTGGTAAGGTACATTGAAATTAAATCCAGACAAAATAGAAGTGCTGTGGAACAGGAATGCTAAGCCAGTACAAAGTGTTCTAGTTGTATTAGATACCACCCCCACCTCTCCCCAAGCAGGCTCACGGCATGGATGTGCTTCTATTGTTTCTGGCTTTAGCACTTTGATCAGTAAGAGCTTCTGGTGCTTGGAACTCATGCATTCTCTGTGGCTGAACCCGTGCTGTGGGATGGGTTTTCCAGAGGATGTGAGGAAGGCTCCAACCTTGCATAGGTTTCAGGAGCTCTGTAAAGCTGTTTCTTTGTGCATTTGATAGCCCATATATGAAAGTTTTATTTGTATCTTATTTTATTTCTGATGTGATTTTGTATTTCTTTTTAAATTTGATATAAGCCACTTTGAGTCCTGTTGATGGAAAGAAAAGCAAGATATAAATATTTTATTCTCCAAAAATGTTCTTATTTATGTTTGAATGATTCACAAAGTGATCAAACTATACAGATTCAGTGTCATCAGCGTTAATTGCTGCCATGACAGTTTCATAATTATTTCTCTTACAGCTGTTATTTTGTTAACATCCATAAAGCCCCTTTCCGGTGTTTAAAATGACTTATCATTTCTTTTTCATTTATTTAGTTTTGTATTATAAAATGTTTTTGTAGGATATTTGCCAAGGGGAACACATAAGGTTACATAAATAGGCTGCTAAAACATGCTTAGACAGTTAAGTCTGGTATGGAATTTCTAGTAGTCTTTCTTTCTTTGCATTTCAGCAGCTGTTTACTATGAAATGTACCTATTTGCCTAACCTGTAGTGCCCTTAAATAATTTACTTTTTCTTTTTGCTTTCCAGATCCTAGAAGTAAAGAGTCCTGTAAAACAGAGTAAATCTGATAAACAGATAAAGAATGGCGATTGTGATAAGGTATCAGTGGCTAGCAAAAAGTAATCTTTAAATTCTCTTCAATAAATGTACATCCTGTGTTCTAGAAGTATTTACTCTTTCAATATGTAAAAGGTTGGCGGTTGAAGTCTTATCTTCATTAAGTATTACTTAATTGTGTCCTTAGCATTTTTGCATCCCCACATGAAACTTGTATAGGATGAGGTAACTTGTTCCATATTGTTCCATATTGTTGATTACTAACCAGTCTCTTGAATTGCATGTTACATTGAATGTATGTACTGTCAGCATATTTCATTTATTTATGTATATTTACTTCATTTATAACCCCTCTTTTCCCCAAGGGGGACACGAAGTGGCTTACATCATAAGAGTCAGTGTTTGTATACTTTAAAAATAAAACCAGGGACCAGTGTTTGGATAAATGTAGCACATTCAGCTGTACACGCATGGAACATAACATAAGAGTTACTCAGCTGACATACAAAGAGAAATACATAGATTGTATGTACAGTCATTGTAACAGATGTACACACAGGACTTATATGACATTGCAAATGCATTTGTGTCCAAAATTTTAGCACTTAACAAAGTGTATTTTGTCTCAATTTTGGGATGACTTGTTTTCAGGCATATCTTGATGAATTAGTTGAGCTCCACAGAAGGTTAATGACGCTAAGGGAAAGACATGTACTACAACAGGTGAGAAGATCTCTTTTCTGTATGAAACTTAGTAAATTTGTGAGTCAAGAACTTCAGTTTGGTCTTCTATTGTATAGACTTCAATAATCCAGAAATATCAACTTTAATATATGCAATTTATACTCGAAATAATTGCACATCACAAGATTTTTCTTTGTCCTACAAAAACAGGCTTTATGTTGTAATAATTCAACTGATTTTGGCAAGTGACTGGCAGAAACAATTACAGATTTTTAACTCAAAAAAGAGCATTAAAATTTCAATTATGTTAACCGTAACTATGTTCAGGGTTGACTATGATATTAGAATTATTTTTAGGGATTGTTCATACTGTTTTGAATATGATGGCTATTCAGTGGCAAAGCTGAACTTCTTGTGTTTAACCACAATAATTTAAGGGCATTTCATTCCAAATTTTCTTTAAATAAGAGGCCCCCAACTAACCAAGAGGATACAAATTGATTTCTCACAGTCTGTACCTGAAGGTTGCTTCAGATACTATTTTTGTATAATAATCAAGAACTGATTGTAAAATAATAGAATAAATTATATATTTTGTTTGCAAAACAGACATGAGATGGGAGACATTTATACTCCTGACCACATGTATTTAGAATATGAAATTATATATAGCTAGATATAGGTATATAAAACAGACCTTTGTGTGTGTGTTTTTAAAAACTTAATCATTTATGTAACATTAGCAATTATGTTAATTTAACACTGTTCCACAGTAACTAACAAACCTACATTTATAGTAAGAGAATGCTTAGTAGAGAGTCAGTCTTGGTTCTGTAACACATATATCTGAATAATAAGTATAATTTAGATGTATGCCTAAAAATGTAATGAGTGAAATGGCCCTTATTCTTTTTAGGAGCCTGTACTTCATATTGATCGTACAAATAAACTGTTCATTGGAACCATTTAAGAAAATAGGATTGAGGCTTACATCCTGTTCACAGAGGTGTCCTGGGAAATGCTACATTGAGAGTGAGGATACATAAAATCCCTGGGGTAGTCTTTTTTTCTGAAAAGGGGAGTCTTCTGGTGGACAAATCCTTCCTCGGTGGAAGACTTTTTTTAAAGGCAGGCAGCCTTTGGATACTATTAATTATGTATTGATTTTCTAACTTGAAATGACTTTTGAGCCAATAGGTGGGCTGTGAAATAGTCTCCATTTTTTCAACCATTACATTTGTCTGTACACACTGGACAAACATGCTATATGTGATCATTAACCGCATGCATTCACATCATCAGGAATATTATGACTAAAAATGGCTAGAACTTGGGTTGCCAGGTCCAACTCGGGAAATATCTGTGGATTTTGGGGGTGAAGCTGGAAGACTTTGTGGGTGGAGCAAGATTGTGACAAGCACGATTGAACTCCAAAGGAAGTTCTGGCCATCACATTTAAAGGGACATTTAAAGCCTTCCCCTCATTGGAAATACTGGAGGCTGGAGGCACCTCATTTTGGAGCTCATAGAATAGGACCCCCTCGTCCAGTCTTTTTGAAACTTGGGGAGTATTTTGAGGAGAGGCACCAGATGCTATGCTGCAAATTTGGTGCCTCTACCTCAAAAAACACCCATACAGAGCCCCAGATACCCACAATCAATTCTCCATTATATACCCTTTGGGGACCAGTCTTCATGGGGTATAATGGAATGTCCAGCAGACATTCAATCCCTTCCCCTCTTTCTGATAACCTTGAAGCAGGCAGAGGGTCTCCAAACCAGGGAATCCCCTGCCCCCCACTGGGGATTGGCAACCATAGCGAGAACGTTAAGGAATTTGGGTGCAGGAGAACCAGGTCCAGTTCTTCCTGCAGTTTTAACTTGCAAGATGGCCTTAGTTACTTGGTTATTTTTAGCTTAACATTAGGTTGTTAGTCTGCAACAAATAAACTGAGAGAATTCTGTTTTATGACCTATCTAGAGAATAAATAACAATAAATATCTTTCTTAAGGTTAGCCTAGTAGACCTGTAAAAGGCCTGTCTTAAAGATTTTCAGCCCTTCATTTATGCTTTGTTCTGTACAGACATTTAAATTGTTCCAGCATGATAGATGGCAATGAAATTGAAGGGAGAGTGACAGTGTATAAACAAAACTGTACTTTAAAACAATAAAGTGCAGCATGCTTTATCAAGAACAAATAAGACTTCCTTAGACCTTGCTTCTTGAGTCTCCAGTTAAAGTATTTTACATTAGCAATCAGAAATCTTGACAGCTTTAATCTTAACTCTTCCTCCCCCCCTCGCCATGTTTTTGAATAGATTAAGAATGTGAGTGCTAATACGAAAGGCATTAACATAACTCCCTTTGGCAGGTGGTCAAGAATGCCTCTAAAGCGTTCTTAGCTATATCTTTATATATTTGTGCCTTTATTAAAACTGGAGGGAGGTCATCTTGCTCAGATGTACCAGGTAGGCCTGACACTAGCTGTATTTCTAAGAGGCTGGGATGAAGAATGGGGTTCAAGTGTTCATGTTGCACTTAGCTAGGAGTTTAAAAAGTATAGATAGTGATCAACAAATGAGATTTTGTTTCTCATTTCCTTTAAGAATGCTGCACAGCTTAAAAATGCATCTGTTAATACTTCCTAAGTGCTTTTGAATTCCTGAAATTTATTATTGTGGGAGTTAGTGGAAGGCCTCCATTCTGGCACAGTATCACAAGAACATACATATCAAATATAGTTCCTTTAAAAAAAAACTTGGAAGAGTTATTCTAAACTTTGTCTTATTCAGTCACAGCAAAGTGAAGCATACATTAGCAGAAGGAAATCCAGACATTATTTCCATGTTAGCCTTTGAGTGTTATGGCCATAGTTGCAATGTACACTACTGCTGCTAAGTGAAGGTTATATCACAAGTATTATATCATAAGTGGGTGGCCATTTTTAAAAATGATGCTTCTCAGCAGAAATATTAATTTCTGGCAAGGTTTCATGTCATATATTGGCTTGAAATTTTATTACTTCTTGGTAATCCAGAAACACACATGAGATATGGTAGCTGGGAATAAATAGCCAAAATCAGGCATGGCAAACTTGCTTAACGTAAAGAGCCATGTATAATAAACATCAGATGTTTGAGAACCGCAAGACATGAGGATCAGATGTTTGAGAGCTGCAAGGGAGAAAGGAAGGAATGCAAATAGATGGGGGAAGAAGAGGTGGAAAGAAGCAATTTTAAATGCATTCTTCAAGCTGCCAGCTGGCTTGGCTTGGTGAAGTGATTTAAAGAGATAAATGTCTTCTCCAGGCTGGCCGATGAGGCGGTGGAGGCTTTGAGAGCCACACAATGTGTGTGAAAGAGCCACGTGTGGTTTGCGAGCTGCAGTTTGGCCAACCCTGGCCAAAATCGTTGAGCACTTTTGTATATGTTATGCAGTTATTCCAGTTTAAACCCATTGATTTTGGTGGGTTTAAATAGGATTAAGTATGCGCAGAATTGCTTGCTAGCGTTTTTTCTCATTTGTGTGTGTGTATAATTGTGATAGCATTTACTAAGATTTGAAATTTGTATATCTATTACATAAAAGTGCATCTTTGTAAGTCCATGGAATAAGTTAAGGCGTAAATGGCTCATAACTCCTGTTGTTTTCCATTTCCAGTAATATGAGCAGACAATAAGCGGATATGTTTTAACACAATTCAGTGAGACAAGCAAACTAGAAATCATTATGATACTTATTATGATCCAACTGGTACTATAAAATTTTATTTACACTCTTACTACAAAAGGTTGCACAGTTTAAAATATCAAAATGTAAATGGGAGGGTTTTTCCCCCACAAAAAATAAAAAAAAATCTCAAATTAACTGGAAAAACAAGGCCAATGAACTAAGCCATCTCTTAGGCCAATTTCGCACTGGACCTTTAATCCTGGTTCAGCCCTGTCCCCAACCTGATTTGCTACACTAAAATCATAGAATCATCAAATCATAAGAGTTGGTTTCTATGATTCCATTATTCAAGTGTAGAATGTCAGTTTGGAGGCAGGGCTAAACCAAGATTAAAGGTCTAGTGTGGAATTGGCCTAAGGCCAACTCTATCTGACCAACTCTATCAGTTTAGAAAGTTTTGTTATCTCCCATGCTTTATTAAGATTTTATATTCAACCTTTCTGTCTTTTTCCAGTTCTGTGCTAGTAATTATTTCTCATTTCTCTCACATGTTGTCCTTCCTGCCATGGCCTCATGCCAGATTTCAAAATACCTGCCTGCCTCCCCTCTGCATTTCACATTCTGACCAGAAGTTCCAAGAATGAGAAAGGCTATTGGCTAGTTAGCAAGCTCATAAATTGCTTCTCACCCACCCCCGCTTACTGAAAATGAGAAAAGGGGGAGAAAACAAGGTGGCACCTCCTTTGTGTTGCATAGTTTCTGTCCTTTCTGTTTCTGGTAAAGCAAAGGAGAAAAGATGGGAAGATTCTGATGTCATTTGAACGGTGAACAAAGCTTTGGGGAACAGAGCAGGCCAATAGTTTACTGCCTTGTGTGCAATGAAGAGTTACAACTAAAGAACATATACTTTAATGGGACTTCAGTGGCATCAGCAAATCATTGGGTTACAGAACAAATGAAAAAGGTGATTACTATAGGTGGGATATGGATGGTGCAGAAATAAGAGAGGAATTTTAAATGTATGAGGAGAAACAACTGGTTCTAATACCACTTTAAGTAACTATGTCTGCCTGTGCTTGGAATTTCCTAATCAATTGGAATTTTGTTCTAAAGCATATGCAACTTTTTAATTTAATTTAATCTTTCGATTTCTAGTCCACCCTTCCCTGCACAGCAGGGCTCACATGAAATTTGATTGCTTATAGCACTGGAAAGATGAACTGTGGTTAAAGGATGCTTTCCTCTTTTATTAGATTGATCAGTTTTCCATGCTTCTTGGTTCCAGTGCTACATCTTTATGGATAATGAAGTTCACAGCCTTACTTTATGCAAACTTATTTAAGTTCATCTTCATTTAATAAGTTATTTTGTCTCTATAATGGAAAGAGGACAATTCAGTCTTCTGAAAGATTTTAAAAGAGTTCTAAAAAAAGATTTTGCTATGAGCGTCATTATTAAAATCTAACACAAATGATCTTGCAACTGCAATGCATTTCATAGATGAAGTATTTTGGTGCCATATTCAGAGTAAGTGCTATATAGTCAGAGCATGTTTTCTTGCCCAGCTGTAAGTGAATTGTGAAGTTAAAAAAATACCATTTGAACCAAAACAACACAGATACATTGGTTTTCCTGAAGGATGAATGGGCACGGTTCAATTCAGAAGAAAAGACTGCTGCTTGAAATTTAAACCAAAATCAGGATTCAGTTACTAAGGGGGAACATTTCATGGCATACAGTTATGGCTGAAAATTGTTTTAAATGGACTTGTAAAGATATTTGTTTAAGGTATTATTGGTGAAGCAAGTACACATTGGATCATTGAGGGGATATCATGGTTCAGTGATATATAGGTTCAAGTTTTAATCTGTATCATCTCCAATTACTGGAAGTAGAGTTAGGGTATGAAGGACCTATGTTTGAGATCCTGGAGAATGCTAGTCAGATTAGACCAGTATGCTGGGTGGCCATATTAACATTCTGTTTGAATTGACAATCTACATTTCAATGAGATTACTGGTGGGGGAAATCTAATGCTTGAGTTTGAATGTTAATTTTAAACATATCTAACAAAAATGTGTGATGGAGAACAAATAGTGATTTGTTCTAAATTCCAGAAAAGTTTAGGATTTTTGCCTTCAAGTTCTCATCAGAATTAGACAGCCTTTACCTTCTTTCTATATGCTGAAGTCTGGTAGACTTTGCTTGAATAAAGGATCACAATCAAAAGCTCCAGTTTTTCATCTTCAGAGATTTGGTGGCATCTAGAGGTAGGCCTCCTTCTCAGACCGTGGCATCAGTGAGCAGGTTCACATGGTAAGTTCCATGGAAGGGAGAATCAGAATTTAAATTGTAATATATTCTCTTTCTTGCTTTTCCTAATGACAGATTGTAAACCTCATAGAAGAAACGGGACATTTTCATATCACAAACACAACCTTTGACTTTGACCTTTGTTCACTGGACAAAACTACAGTTAGAAAATTACAGAGTTACCTGGAAACATCTGGGGCATCCTGAGAACACAACTTGTGGCTGCATCAAAATACTGTGATCTTTTTCTTTTTAAAAAAAGAAATAAAACATTCAGAGTGATGCAACCAAAATGGCAAAAAAAAAAATCAGCCAACTCTCTTCAGCTTTATTTTTTGTTAAAGCCAGTCATCATCTCTTAATAAAGGAGAAGAAAAGTGACAAGCCTCAGAGGATTGATCTTCTCACCAAGGAAATGCTCTGGAAGAGTTAGCCTGGATAGCCTTGAAAAAAAACACTTAATGAATGTGTATGGTATCATGTATCTCTCTCTGTGGTTTTCCAAGCCACAAGACGAATGCATGTTCAACACACTGCCTTATTACATAACTGATCTATTTATTATTACATACGTATATTCTAAAATCCTTGAGGGAATGACACTACCAGATGTTACAAGTCCTCGTGTACCGCTTACGATCCTGTGATGCAATGAGCCACCACCGTCACAAGCCTTCTGACCTCTCTCCTTTCAATGCCACTTTTTTTCTGACTTTTTTACTATTCACTAAACAAACAATCAAAAAAACCCCCCAACTGTCTTGTTTCCTACTTCCACAGTCTCCAGAAACAAGATACAAACAGAGGGAGCAGGCCAAAAGTGGCCCAATTTTCTTTCTCACTTCTTTTTTTATAATTACACTTTTATGTGCTGCAGCAGAATGGGTTTCCGGGCTGTAATCATGTATTGATCATGGACCATGGTAGAAAATGCACCAAATAGGATCATGACTTGCTTTTCTAGCCTTAGTCAATAAACCATTAGGAGTTTTTATTAAAGAGGAAGTGTTACTGTCTGCTATCCTGAACCCAGCATTGTGTTTTCCATCAACATCTTCGTGTCTGTTTTTTTTTTTTTAATGTTACATTAGGTATCTACAGAAGTGAAGGCATTCAAGAGGACTGCCATTAAAACAGGAACACCAGTCCAGGGATTGTTGTAGAAAACCCTTAATTTGGAGGCATTTATTGCTAAAGCATTCCGGCACTCAGCTGCCCAGAATATGCAGTCCAATCTTTTGTTACAAAGGGGAGGGGGCATATTTTTTCTTTGATCCTACAGCATACGGTTTGTTTAGATTTTGATTCCAGCTCTTTTCTATCTGCTAAATGAAAACTTTCCCCATTTAAACTGTTGTCAAACAACAGCACATTGGAAAATGGCTTCCAGTTTTCAGCACTTGTTTTGTATCCTACTGTTTCTACAGTAGGGCTGTCACCCAATAAATGACATTAGTCGATTAATTTGTTACTTTTAATCGATTAATCAAATCTACATAACTGCATGTGAATAAACAATAGTTCTAAAGTCAAAAAAGCCTGCTTTCTTTGTTTTTAGCTGGTGTACACATCTGTCACCACAAACAGCTCCTTAGAAGAAATATTCTCTCTCATGTGAGAGAAGACAATGTCTGTTCTAGGGTGACATCTGCCCTCTGTGATTTTTTTTAGATAACTAAATATATTAAACATGAATCAAATGCCACCCCCTTTATTGACAGCACCTTTTAATAACTAAAAAGAGTTAAATTGATTAATTTAACCAGTCAACTAAATTTGACAACCAAATTTCCAAAGTATTTCTTTTTCAATTCAAATAAGACACAAATTTTATTGAAACAAGTTAAAAACCCTTTACAAAGATAAACGTTTTTTTTCCTAGATGCTGTTAATACTTCTGGCCAAATGAAAGATGCTTAAGAAATACTTGGGGCCAGCCTTCAGGCAAATCTGTGTTGGGGAGACCAGTATATTTCCAGTTTGCTTCCTTTCCATATATCCTCTGTGGCTACAGAGTCAATCTGCAGTAGCATTTGAGAGTTTATTTTTATTCCATGCACATGTTTTTGTGCAGTCACATAATACCAGGTTCCAACTGGGGGGTGTTTATTCATAATCAAATGGGAATTCTTAACACTGTTTCTTTAAGTCCAAAGAAATGATTTCCTTTTGTTTGTGTGTGTGTGTGTGTTTGTTTTTAAATTAAAATGTTGTTTGACCATAATCTATGGAAAGTCTTTCTCAGGCTTCCAAAAGAACAAGTGTACTTTTCTTCAGTAATGTTATGACTCTTATTGATGATTGGCATGAAACATACTTGAAGCGTTATGTTCTTTTTAAGTCCACATGTTAATTAATGTGCAATTGTTGGGTGGGAGGGGAGGGAGTGGGAGGTTTTTGAAATCTCTTGACATCAAGCATATGATGTGATGTTGAAGCGTGGAGGGGGGATGTTTGGGTTTTTTACATTTTTGTCAACATTTTTATATGAAATGTTTGAAAATCTAAAGACTAACTTTCACTTTTTTTGATAGCACACAGTTGACATGTTCCATTTCAGTTCAATGCAAAATGTGTACTTTTGGGGGTCCATTTTTGACTTTTCTAACTAAATTTTGTGGCAAAAACTCTAAAGAGGGTGTTGGAAGGAGCACAGCCCTGCATAACTTTTGAATAGATACTGGAAAATCAGTTTTGTTTTTTAATTTTGTGTTTTTAATAACTGGCAAAATAAGTCCTTGGAGCTGCAAAAAATAGTAGCTGATGTACAGAATTTGTGGGGGTGGAGGGGTTAACTATGTAAAGGGAAAATTACTGCAGTTACAGTAGATTCTTAACTCTGACTTGCATGTAGCTCATCAGTCATCCTTATAAAAATGTTAGTTCTCTAGTTGGATGAGACTGAGGATGGAATAAACACATTTCAGCTGCATTTGTGTGTGTTGAAAGTGAAGGGTGTTTTCCACAAAATTCTGGTAGAATAAGAGCTGGTAAGTGGTGTCCTTTTTAAAAAAAAAATAAAAAACCCCTTTAGTTATTTTGTATGCTGAAACAAAATAAATCATTTTTCAATTAATTACATATAGTCATATTTCTCTGACACAGAAACCAGCCTCTAGACTGTGAAGGGAGAGGTTTTTTTGTGTATATGTATTTTAAAAGGGTTAGATAAAACATTACAACATGAATGCCTAACCTATGTGCCAGTTACACTGACTTTTCAGCAAATGAAAATGTTCTGTCTAAATAAGTGCTTAGCCTCAGAAATGTATCTTTAGTGCCGCACCTCAGACTTGGGACCTGTGATGATATGAAGCATGGTATCTTGAAGTGCATGCAGAGTATCACAGCCTCTTGCTTTATATCTGGAATTAATGTTGAGTATTCAAGTCCAAGGGTTATGTGCATCTTTCTCTGTCTCCCCCCCACCACCACCACCATTAACCACTATGAAAGATTCAGTTCGGGATTTTATACAACACTAAACGAGTTAGTAGAATGGAAACAGATGAGAGTTCAATCATAAAACTCCGAACACCTGAAAAATGGACATAGCTCATGCCACACCATAAAGTACAACTTGGGTACGCCAGTATTGGAGCATATTGAAATGCTTGGATCACACTAGATCAGGGGTGGCCAACGGTAGCTCTCCAGATTTTTTTTGCCTACAACTCCCATCAGCCCCAGCCAGCATGACCAATGGCTGGGGCTGATGGGAGTTGTAGGCAAAAAAAATCTGGAGAGCTACCGTTGGCCACCCCTGTACTAGATGTTCGTCGAAAGGGCAACCGTCAATGAAGCTGGCAGCTAAATGGCTAGCTTCTCCTCCCCTGCCCCAACACCGGGTCCTGACATCACAATAGGCTGTGTCCCCTAGTGACAGCCAAAGTGGAGCAGAAGTTCGGAAACACAGAACGTAATGATGTCAACACACAGGTTATATAAGGAAGAGGGAATCAAATGTATACTTGCTGTTTATAACCATGCACTTAAAGTATCATTTATTTCAGTCCTGCAACCATACCATGATGCAACATATACCAAGACACAGTGCTATATTTTAAATGTCTCAACTGGAAGAAATGAGTGGAGCCTAGAGGACACTGTCATTCTTAGGTATCACTGAAAATTGACCATAGTTATAGAAGAACTCAACTCGTAGTTGTATTTTATAAATCTTTTAATTTGGAGAGTCTACTGAGTTGTATTTTCATGGCTTCCTTTCATTTTTCTCCTTCAGCTTCCTTGTGTTTATTAATGTGTATTTTTTTCCAGCAGTTCTGTTTCCACCCAGTCTTCCTCTGTACATAACAGTTGACTGCCTTCCATACTCTTTGGTGTAGGCCTCTGATTATTGTTCTTGACTCAGTCACTTGTGACCACTCCATATGTCCTGCATGTGGATGATATGGAGAGTCACATTTCAGGTTAAGACAGACTAACTACTGTCTATAATGCAAATATGTGTGTTGGCACTTGTGTTGCATTACACAGTAATGAAATGTATTGCTGGAAGTGATGAGAGACCCTTAGCCATAGGAAGAGTTTTAAAAATAAGCTGTCAGCAAGAACAGCTAAAACACTGGGAAGTGCAAAATCCTTTCGATATCTGAATCCTTAATTGCAGCATAGGGGACACAATGGACTGAATATTAACACTTATTTTTTAGCATAGAGTTGGTGGCCTTTTTCCCCAGGAAATGAAGCAGCAGTTTGTAAGCAACATTTCTGCATCCAGTGGAGGAAAGATAAAGAAACTCAGCTTTATATTCTTTAAATGCCTGTACAGCAAGAGATTTTTTTTCAAGAATAGCTCTGGGAATTAGTGCTAACAAATCTGAATCAAACCTAATTTAAACTGGTATTCGCAGATGTGTCAGAGGCATGTAGGGATATCAACCTCTAGGCGGGGCCAGGAATTCTCCCAAAATTACATCTCCAGACTATAGAGATCAGTTCCACTGGATGAAATGGCAAGTTGCAGGGTGGACTCTGGTATTACACATTCCTGCAAATCTTGCCCCCCAGGCATGCCACCACCCCAAATCTCCAGGAATTTCCCAAGCTGGAGTTGGCAACTCTATAGGCATCTATGTACCAAGCTATATGAATGGTGCAAAATTCCAGACTCATTTTGTGCTGCAGATAGACTCATGTTTTGAATGCTGTCTTCAGTTTATAAAATCTACAAATAAAAAGCAAAAACAGGAGGGGGCAGGGATTGCTTCCCTTTTTATGGGGATGATGTTGCAATAAATAGCATTCAAAACCATCACCCCCCCCAATAAACTAAAGTAGTTTACCGCCTTCTGTTCTACCACACCAGCCTCTACCATGCATGACTTCAAATTACTAAACCTGGGATTAGATTATCCAACATTCACCCACCTACTGTAAATTCTGTGCAGAAGTTTAGAGGATTTCAAACAGCACTATTAAATTGGGATCCCAGAGTTTTTTTGGGGGAAGCCATTGCAATTAAACCAGTATAAACCCAGGTTTGTGTAGTAGATATTTCTAGTATTTAACTGTTACAGCCACAAGAAAAATTTCTGTGAGAAAAATTTCCTGCATTGTACAAAATGTAGTACATGTGTAAAGAATGCCGCTGATCTTACATATATGCCTAATGTCCTGGCATTTTCCAGCTCTCCCATTGGCTGTGAGGTGTACCATATCAGTCATTGGCCCATGAACCACCAGTCAAGACAGACAAGGATTGGGCCACTGGGGAAACTACTAGGCAGTAGCTGTTGCTAGGCAGCCAAGTTTACTTCTGTCAGTTAAGTGCAACCAACCTTGGTTCTCTCACTGAAAGGCAAGGGGGAGGTCCTTTCTAGGCCTCTTTTGGTCTTTGACAGAGAACTCATTGGGCCCAGTCCTGACTAGGGTTGCCAGTTCCAGGTCGGTGGGATATTCCTCAAGATTTTGTGGTGGAGTTTTAGGAAGGTAGGGTTTTTTTTCTGGGGGGAAGGGAAGAAGCCTCAGTTGAATATAATGCTATAGAGTCCACCCTCCAAAGCACTTATTTTCTCCGGGGGGGAGAGATTTGTTGTCTACAGTTCAGTTGTAATACCTGAAGATCTTCAGGCTACACCTGGAGGTTGGCTACCCTATATCTAACTGCTTACTACTGCTTCTAGGAAGGAGATAGGGTTGCCAACTCAAGGTTGGGAAATTCCTGGAGATTTGAGGGGTGAATCCTGGAGAGTGTGGAGTTTAAGGAGGGGTGGGACCTCAGACAGTACAATGCCATAGACTCCACCCTCTAAACCAGCCATTTCCTCCTGGGGAACTATTGCTGCCAATTTCCAGGTGAGAGCTAGAGATCACTCAGAACTACAACTGCTCTCCAGATGGCAAAGATCAGGTCCCCTGGAGAAAACAACTGCTTTGTAAGGTGGACTCTGTGTCATTATGCCCTACTGAAGTAATTTCCTTCCTGCTTTGGTCCACGCTGTGATTTCAGACCACTTATAGGCTTTCAGCTTAACCTACCTCACTGTTATTGTGCAGATCAAAAAGGGGAGAGGAGAATGATGCGAGTTGCTTTGGTCCACACTGTGGAGAAAAACTGTCCTTTTCCTAGGTAGAGGCTGCAGGCGGGGGGAGATGATGGAAAGCTGGAGTCAGATCACTTCCCAGACAGAGAACAGCTGCCTTGGGTGGACTTGGCTATTACAATGATTTGTAATAGCCAATTCAAACGTAACTCAAATATCCACTCTGTGTATCCCCACTAATAAATGTAATGTTTAAACCACTGACAACATTGGATTCACAAGCTGAAGAAAATGATGGAGCACCCAGATCAAACTCTAGATATGAACTGTGTCTGCAGATTAAATTTGATTTAGCCGGGTGTGCAGAAATATGAATTATCCTGAGAACTAATGGGAGTACCTGAAGTTTGTGCTCTGAACATCCATTGTAAGCAACCTAAGAGATTGGTTAATGAATGTAAATTGTAAGCATTTGCGGTTATACAAAACAGAAATGGTTTGTTTTGATTTTGTCTTTGAAATATTTTATGCTCTTTATGTTGAAAATGTAACTGGAGAAAAAGGATGTGTTTTTCTTTCTTAGGTCCTGAATGGATTATGTACCATGTTCCCTTATATTTTGTGCTTTAATGTGTGTTGTAAAAATGGTCCTTTTTTGTTTTAATGCCCTAAATCTCCTATGACAACTTTTATTACTTCTTGGCAAGAATATAACTCTGGGTCTATATTGTAAAGTTATCAACTACATGTTTCTCATAATACACTGGTGGAAAGCAAGTTTTTTATTGAAAGAAGGTAGTCACTGTGCTTTCCCTTTTAAAATATATTCCTGTTAAATAAAAGTGAAGGCGTGGAATATACACACCATTAAGAAATTGGGAGGGGGGGGAGAGAAATCAAAGGAGAGGGAAGAAAAGAGAAAACAAAGGAGTTGTGCTAAAAGCCAGGCTGTCCCAGTAATAAGGTTGTAATGCCGATATTGATTTGGGCACTGTGCAGACATTCCTAGCCCATGTGGTTTGTGTATTCCTGTCTGACTGGGTGGTCTGCAGTGGGTGCAGAGGGGGTGAAGCTAAATGCAGTAAGACAGCTTGGTTGCAGAGCAGGGAGGGGAAACTGCTATCGTCTGAAGAACCTCCAGGATAATTTTACTTGTGTGAGAGAGTCTGAGCCTTCAGTAGCCCATTTAAATATTTGAGCCTCTTTAATTCTGCACTTTGTTAAGCTGCATGGGCAGGGAGGATTTTGTGCATGGTGGTTAATTTATTTGGGGCGGTTTATTAGGGTTTCTTGTTGCTGGGAGTGTATTTTTTTTTTAAAAAAATCAATTGTGTCCAATTTATGTTCTCTGTCTGCAAAGTAATCCTCATCAAAGCACTTTTTAAAAGTCCTACTTTGTACTGGGGAGTGGGAGCTTTTTCAAGTTCATTCTTCATTATCCAGAGCTTAATTTCAAATGGAGCCTGTGGAAGTGTGCGTCTCTAGCTGTGTGAGTGCCACACAAGAGGGCCATCTGTATAAGTCTCCAATCAGAAAGTATTTGGTGTATTAGATTCTTCTGATGTATTTTCCTTAAATGATAGAAGGCTTGCAAGTAAGGACCTGCATTTGGGCAATGTGGCCAGGTGATCTGGAGAGGATGGGAGTGATGAGTCACTGCTGTCCAATGTTTGAAGTCTGTACGTTTTTTCAAGTGAAGAGAGTTCTTGCATTTGGGGAATCATTTGTGTTTTGAAATGGCCTGTTTAAGATAGGGCAGGGAAAGCCGTTGTGGTGACAAAAGCTCGGTATCCCACCTTGACATAGTAGGTGGGTATTCACTATGATACTGTCCTGGCTTGTACACAGCAGTATGTCTCTGCATGGGAGTCATTCACTGGGAGCATACAGCCATCAAAACGGTTTTCTTAAAAATGCAAGACAAACGATGGTGTAGGCATTGGTGACTGGAGGGAGAAAATTGCAGTGTTTGTAACTCTGGCTACACTTCTGCCAAAATTTGCACAAATTAGACTAGTTTTGCTACTGACACCTGCATCAGCTGAGAAAGTATTTTTTTTCCCTAGATACCCAGTTTGCACTGAGCATCTGGGGAAATGCACTGTTCTGTTGCATATTGGAAGGATCCAGTAGTAAGACTTGAGTCAAAGTGGGTAATCCAGAAAGCAAAATCCAAATCACAATTGAAGCAGCAATTTGCAGTCTGAATGAATTGAAAGCAGGCAAGTGGGTTTGAAGTTAAACAAGTCACAGGGAAGGCCTGAGTGCAGAGAAGAGCCAGTCATCCAGTGAGCTCAGCGGATAGGCTGGGTTACAGCTCCATCCCTGGAAGGTCCATATTGCTGGTCCATTCTTCACCTAGCTCATAAAACAGAAGTGCTACATTTTGGCAAAAAGATACTGAATGCATGCAACAAATAAGAAACAAATGTTCATTTACTGTGCAAAAAACTGTTTATGTTGAAAGGTCTTCAGACTAAACAGAGTATGTGATTCCAGACATTGCCATGAGATTGTAAGTTACACTCAGTGAAAATAGATATCCTCAAGTGTCTGTTTTATGTAAATATTTAATGTCAAAGTCACATTTTTGGTGCACTCGGAAACTAATGTGCAAGAGCTGAAGTTTCCCAATTATGTGAGAATGCTGCTCCATTCTAGTGACTTGCCCTTTTTGAAAGTCCAGCAGTAAGTCTTGTAATGGCAGCTGCATCCCGTTACACTGAGACTTTACATGTGGAAAGGTCAGGAAATCCAGTGGTTTGGGTTGAGTTGTGGCTAGACTATTTGCCTTTTCATGTCATTGTCTGTTAAACTGCTTTGCTGAATCAGTCATGGCATGTCTTTATACTTGGGATCTGATGGAGATACACTCACACTGAGAAAGATTACAACAGAAGTTTGGCCCAGTTGGTAATCTTGAACAGATGTTATTACTCAAGTATATGTGTATGTTTGCTGAGACCACTTAACTGGTAAAGGTAGTCTGGAGAACAACTGTAGATCAGGGGCAGCCAAACTTGCTTAATGTAAGAGCTGCATAGAATAAACGTTAAATGCTTGAAAGCCATAAGACATGAATGTCAGATATTTGGGAGCTGCAAGACAGAAAGTCAGGAAGGAAGGCAAACAGCTGGGGGGGGCAGGGAGGTGGAAAGAGAGCAACTTTAACTTGAAATGCATTCTCCAAGCCGCTGGCTAGTTTGGAGAAGTGATTTAAAGAGAGAGATGCCTTCAAGTCAGCTGACAGGGCAGTGAGGGCTTCGGGAGCCATGCAATATGTGTGAAAGCCACATGTGGCTCCTGGGCCACAGTTTGGCTACTCCTGCTTTAGACAGTCTAATTTAGAGCTCTGTGTGCACTCTGTTGTGTTCTTGGCATTCACAAGAAGTGTGGGGTTCCTGTTTCACTGGAGGGTTGGGATTAGGCAGATTCATGGAGGACAGATCCATCAATGGCTACTGTGCATATCAACTGAAGGGAACCCCCACTCTGGAAGACAGTTAACCTCTGGATACCAGAGGTTAGGGTTGCCATCCTCCAGATTGTTTCTTTGTTTCTGTCCTCCTGATGGGGCCTGGAGTTCTAGAAACAGAACTGATCTCCAGACTAAAAAGATCAGTTTTTCTGTAGGAAATGGCAGCTTTGGAAGGTGTAATACATCCCTGCTGATCTCCTTCCCCTCCCCAGCCTCCACCCTTATATATCCAGGAATTTCCCAAGCCAGAGTTGGGAATAGTAGTCTGGGGGCAATATCAGGGAAAGGCCTTGGCCAGTATGTTTGCAAATCTTCCATGGCAACTGGTTTGCCACTGGGTGAAACAAGATACTGGACTAGATGGAACCTTGGTCTGATTCAGTAGAGCTCTCTTATATACTTACAGTGCTGGGACCAGCTGCATGTGAGCATTCATTGCAGTGCTGATCTCTGCGCTGTGACAAGCAGTGATGTCTTTGCCAGATCTCAAGTTTCACAAAACCAGAATCTATGTGGGTACAATAAAGACTGGGCAAGTATGATTACAAAGCAAATCCAAGTTTACTTGTTCATATAAACATCAGTTTAGCAAATAAATGATGACATTCCATATTGGAGGGGGAAACAGGCCAAGATGGCTGTCTGAACTCTCCACTTCCTCTCCCAACTACTGGTTTTTCTGCTTTATTCGGCACAACTTCTCTGCAGCCTATGAAACCAGTGCACCATTAATCCAATAAAGAACCTGAAAGCTTTCCTTTTTTTGTTTAGACTGCCTTTATCTTGTCTTTTGTCCAAGGAGCCCAGGGTGGCACACATCTGTCTGCTCTTGTCAAGGAGTCCAAAGCTGAATCCCATAAGTCCTCAGGACTGTTGTACATAAGTAAACTTTATTTTATTAAAAGTATATGGAGTTTTATTTAATTCTGTCAAACAAAAAAATTAAACTACAGGCAACTTAATACTCTGAGGTCATACAGCAGGAAAAAAAAGAATTAGCTTAACTGTAGCGCATTTTCAGAACCTGCATTAGATGCCACAGACCTTAGGTCAAAGGCCATAATGCATTCTCTACATTGTTGTCTATTGCGATACAAGTATATCATAGTCCAGACCTTCAGTCCATCAAAATCCAAGCTAGTCTGTTTTCTTTAGACCCTTAGGTCAATTATAGTTTCTTGGTCAATCAGCATCAGGTGATGATGACACTCAATCAAAATATGTTCTTGCTGGAACAAGAAAATTACCTCAGCCTCCTGATTTTCCCCCTTCCAAACTGAGCTTCAGGTTCTCATATGAAACTCATTAATGCATTTCAGGCTCAACAAGCCTGAAGACTTGTGTGTGTACAGTTGAAAGCTTTTTAAAAAGACTTGTGTGTGTACACAAAAGCTTATACCTTGAATAAATCTTTGTTGGTCTTAAAGGTGCCACTGGACTCAAACTTTGTTCTTTTGCTTCAGATCAACACAGCTACCCACCTGAATCTTGTTAAGTACAGAGGGTTGAAAGACAGTGACTGGCCCAAGGTTGTGCAGGGAACTTCACATGGTGGGTGAGGATTTGAGCCTGGGCCTCCCAGACACTAGTCCAACTTTTTAACCACCACTTCCACACTGAGAAGACGTGTTGCCTTGAGGGGCTTCAATACCATATTTCTCTGCTTGCAAAGGACTACAGATACCATCAAGCCTGAATGAACAACTATTTTTACTATGATTTCTGATAAAAAGTTTGTGGTTCGGTTCATGTCCATTCCTATTGCCAAACTTCTCAAATGAAATCCTCTAGCATTTGTAACTAAACTTCGAAGAGGTGAGGTAGAAGTTGACTCCTTGATGTGCTGTTTCATTCTGGATGCCACAGCAGATATCCATGTCATTCAGAAAGACTGAAGGCAATCAGTTATTAACTGGTTCTGAAAGATGCACAGTTGTGGCACCCAACATGGAACTGCTAATTTCCATCTGTCATGAACTCCATGGTCATTTGTGCTCACTGTGGGTGAGATCCCCATGCGTCTTCATCAAAGGGCACTCTTCAGTTCCCTTGATTCAGTTGGAGTGGTAGTGTGCAGTGAGGGAAGCCAATGAAAGAGACAATAGAAATGTGTATCTAAAAATTATAATTGGAACATTAACCATAACTGAAGCTTGAGATTATGCTTCAGGCATCTCTTATTTTTAACAATCACTTATCCATGTTAAGAATGTAATTGTTTTAGCTTTTATATAAGTAAACCCATATGCTGAAACAATAAATGTTTCCCCATGCTTGATTTGGAATCAGAAAAAGGAGTTAAATTTTTCATTTGCCTTGAATGATTGCCATTTCAGATAACTAACTAAATTTAATATTTTAAGTTGGTATCTGTATCCCCCACCAATGCTGGTAGAACAAAGTTTGAGTCTGGTGGCACCTTTAAGACCAACAAAGTTTTATTCAAGGTATAAACTTTTTGTGTATGTGCACACTTCAGATACAATGGAATGGAAGTTACTAGTTCATACATATAGGCAGAGGGTGAGCAGCAAGCTTGCATAAGCATAATAAATGGTGTTTTGCAGATGCAAGGACAAAACTGGATTAACAAGCTTGATTTTTTTGGGTTTAATCAAAGGAAAACAGTGAAGAAAATAAATTATCACAATTGGAAATAGGGCAAATCTATCCTTAATTGTGGAATGCTGAGAGTAATTAACTGAGACTGTTATGCTGGCAGTAAGTCATGCTGGGAAAGTTATTTGCAAAGATACATCCTGGTTGCAGCTTGTTCTCTCATTTAGAGTCATACCTGTAGTAACAACATAATTTTTGGCTTGGACAGAAGAAGTAATTGAACAGAACAGCAGGTACCCAGGCATGCATGTTTGCATTCATGTATGCATAAACATACTCATTTTGCAAAGTGTTCCTTTTGAACACTTTGAAATGCCTGGCCAGGCTTTTGACCATTCAGGGATACTCACATTTTTTTGACTGAGCATGTAACTTTGTTTATGAAAATTGCCACTTCAGGTATCAGAACTTAAATTTTCTTTTTATGGACTCTGATGAGAGTTCTATGCAGAAATCTAAGGGTCTTGGTTAAGATAACCAGTAATTGGTATTGTATGTTATTAATTTCAGGTGGGTAGCCCTGCTAGTATGTACTTTTTTGGGTAGTCTTTTTGGTTTGGGGGGGTTTTTTGCTGTCAAGTCACAACTGACTTATGGCGACCCCACAGGGTTTTCAAGGCAAGAAGCGTTCAGATGCAGTTTGTTATTGTCTGCTCTGCATCACAACCCTGGTATTCCTTGGAGGTCTCCCATCCATCTAAATACTAGTCAGGACAACCCTGCTTAGATTATCCAAGATCTGATATCAGGCTAGCCAGACATATATAGGTCAGGGCTAGTCTGTAGTAGTAATAGCAGCAAAACAACATTCAAGTCCAGTAGCACCTTGAAAGGTCAACCAAATTTTCCAGGATATAAGCTTTTGTGAGTCAAAGTTATGATGAAATCATATACCCTGGAAAATCTGAGTAAGGTTCTACTAGTCTCATTCTATTGTATAGTGTTTGTATGTCTTTGTTTTTGGCATTTCCTTCAGCACAAGTAAGAAAACGGATGGCATATCTCCAATGGAATACATAATGGTTGACTGGAACAATAAGGCAAGACCCAATTAAACGCTTTATGTTCTAGACTTTGCAGTATTCACAACATCCCCAAATATGTTTTAGATTGCTATTAATTAGATTCAGCCATTCACCAAGACTTTGTCCTGTAGGGTGCAAGAACAGGCAGCAAGTGGTTGAGTGTTACCATTTGTGGTTGCCTGAGGGGCAGCCTTAGAAGATGGAGGTCTCCTGCTACAAACCAAGATGGAAAAAATATGTGTAGAAAACTTGGGTGGTTTTGCCATTTCAAGGAGGAAAGAATATGAAGTTAATATACAGATTTGTACAAAGCCTTCTTTGTTTGCTTCCCTTGATATTTGTTGTGGGAATCTTACTACAATTCGTTCTCATGAAAAAAATTGTAAGATGGGAAATGTTTCTATTTGCGTTATATTCTGGATGGGCAGAAAAAGGGCCCATTTACACTCATTTTTAGGTTGCTTGTGTTCAACTGAACAGACTCATTAAAGCAATGTGTTTGAAATGATACAAGGGGATATGGACACTCTGTCTGGAATGGCCCACAGGTATACTTCTTTCATTACTAACTTGGTTTACAAACCACATTTTACCTTGTCTCTTGAATGGCTACCAGCAGCTGCACTGCAAGTGCTATACCTACTAATGGATCAGTGGAGGGATCCACTTGTTCATGACAGTAAGCACAGTGGCTTATTAAGACATACCAAGTGTCACAAATAGGCTTTTGTAAATATAGTAGCCTTGTGAAGGTTGTTGCTCAGGTGGTTTACACAGAAGGCATGACAAGCTGAATGGAAGGAGTTTAGAACTTACACATGAGGAGCAAAATTGGAAAGTAGTAGTAGGATAAAACCTGTTTTTTAAAAAAAAAAAATGATATAGGATTGGATCCTGCAACCCTCTTTTTGCAATCGCAGAGGAACATTACTCTTCCACTGAATGTAGTCTCTTGTCATTAGCAGAATGGAATTGCAGGATACAACATATAGGCTTTAATTACCACTTATTTACAGTTTCACCAGTGTAATTACTGAATAATCTTCATTAAGGAATTAGGTAGATCCCCATTGTGAATGGTTACTCTCAGATCATGCACAATTTTGAAGGGAAACTCCTAGAATGGTCATTTTCAAACTGTGTCTGAATTTTTGGTATGGCATGAGGCACAATCCCATAATTAAAAGCTTCTGTGAGTATATGCCATGGAGAAAGTTGCCTCCTGCAGCTATATGTTTGTCACTGCTCTGGTCTTGTCTTTTTCCAAGCATCTTCCTTGGGGAGAGATAGAATCATAGAGTTGGAAGGAACTTCCAGGGTCAACTAGCTCAACCCCCTGCACGATGCAGGAAACTCACAAGTACATCCCCCTAAATTCACAGGATCTTCATTGCTGTCAGATGGCCTTCTAGCCTCTGTTGAAAAACCACCTCCTGAGGAAGCCTGTTCCACTGAGGAACCGCTCAAACGGTCAGAAAGTTCTTCCTGATGTTGAGCCGGAAAATCTTTTGATTTAATTTCAACCCATTGGTTCTACCTTCTGAGGCCACAGAAAACAATTCCACGCCCTCCTCTATATGACAGCCCTTCAAGTACTTGAAGATGGTGATCATATCACCTCTCAGCCGCCTCCTCTCCAGGCTAAACATGCCCAGGTCCTTCAACCTTTCTTCATAGGACTTGGTCTCCAGACCCCTCACCATCTTCATTGCCCTTCTCTGGACCCATTCCAGCTTGTCTATATCCTTAAAATGTGGTGCCCAAAACTGAACACAATACTCCAGGTAAGGTCTTACCAGAGCAGAGTAAAGTGATACCATCACATCACGTGATCTGGACACTATTCTTCTGTTGATACAGCCCAAGATTGCATTTGCCTTTTTAGCCACCGGATCACACTGTTGACTCATGTTCAGTGTATTATTCACTAAGACCCCTAGATCCTTTTCGCACATACTACTGCTAAGACAAGTCGCCCCCATCCTATAACCATGCATAGGATTTTTCCTACCTAAATGCAGAACTCTATATTTATCCCTGTTAAAATTCATTTTATTGGTTTTAGCCCAGTTTTCCAGTCTGTCAAGGTCATCCTGTTTCTGTCTTCTGTGTTTGCAACTCCTCCCAATTTAGTATCATCTGCAAATTTAATAAGCATTCCCTCTATTCCTTCATCCAAATCATTTATAAAAATGTTGAACAATACAGGTCCCAGGACAGATCCTTGAGGCACTCCACTTGTCACTCCTCTCCAAGAGGATGAGGAACCATTCACAAGCACTCTTCGGGAGTGATCTGTCAACCAGTTACAGATCCACCTAACGGTAACAGGATCCAAACCACATTTTACCAACTTGTCAACAAGGATAGTACGTGGAACCTTATCAAAACCATTACTGGAAATCAAAATAAATGATGTCTACAGCATTCCCCTGATCCAGCAAGGTAGTCTCTCAAAAAAAGAGATCAGGTTAGTCTGACATGACTTGCTCTTGAGAAACCCATGCTGGCTTTTAGTAATCACATCCATTCTTTCTAAATGTTCCAGGACCAACTGTCTGATGATTTGTTCTAAAACTTTTCCAGGTATAGACGTCAAGCTGATGGGTCAGCAGTTACCTGGATCCTCTTTTTCACCTTCTTGATGATACGCCCTTGTCTCTGAATCAGGTGTGGATGGATTGTTTGGTCACTAATCATACTGATGTGCCATAGAATTACCTGCCATCGGAATAGGTTAAAACAGAAGTTAGAGCAAAACTGCATATGATGTTAGAGTTTTAAATGTGTACTTTGGCCCTAAAAAACAGCGATAAAGGGACCTGGTATAAATCATTACAAGGGTGCTAGGGAAGGTGGATTCAGCTCTTTCCATTTTGGCGACTAGAAATGCCCTTCCCAAGTTGCTTTTGGTCCTAGTAAGGAAAAAGACAGACACAGTATATATATTTTTTCCTACCAAGGTTTGTCTAAATTCCAGCACATTGGTTGGGTCCTATGGAGGATTTCCCCAGAAGGAAGGGATTTTTGTTTGCATCACATGACTTTCTTACTTCCTCGTCCCCCCCCCCCCCCCGCTTCCCGAAATGCTGTTCTTGGTGGATAATAGATACTCCGTTATGACTTGGCAGGAGAGGAAAATTTGGCAAAACCTTCCCCTACCCCACCCCCAGCTGCATAATCTGTGGGATCTATAGGGCTGTTTTGTAAGGACAAAATTACACATCTGATCTTTCATGCCTGGAACTCCAATGTCAGGTGTAGTCTGAATCATAATTTTTACCTTTTGAATACTGAAAGTTTTCATCAGCATTTAAAAGATGCGTGTGTAGGCAGCGAATGAGACCTTACATGTGACTGACAGCCTTTAATATTTCCTTTCCTGTTGGCATATAAATGTGAATAGTAAATCAAATAAATCCACGTTGCCTAATTTTTAAAAGGTTGCTTTAGTCATTGATACCTAAAGAGGTGTTTTTAAAGGCCTCCACCCAGACCATCAACTTAGCAACAGAATGTGTCTCCTACATTACGAGCCCTAGACAAGATTCAGAATCAAAGGATCAGGCATTTGAAAGGTCCACCTAGCTGTCATATCAATCTTGCTATGAGGATTGTGTGAGGAAAAAGACCTCTTTATCGGAATTAAAGTGTAATGAACACAATCTAACAAACTGGTTAAGGGTGAGAAGTCAATGGCTAGAACACTAAAAGGGTCAGAAATCAGGAGGCAGAGCAGAAAATCATTTTATAATAAATTTTGCTCTGGAGAGAATATGTCTTATTTTGTGCCTGCCTGAGATGGAGGCACAGTTAGATCTTTGACCTTGGCACCTCATTATATGCATGAGAAACATGAATGTGGGAGTCTAATTGTGCACTGTATTGTCACATTTAAACGGAAGTGGCCTTTAGAAAAAAAAATCTCTACAGATTTTGGAGAAGTAGAGAACATGAAGTCACTTGACCTTTTCTTTCTTCTTCAAACCAAGCTTCAACTAGGGTCTTTGTAAGAGTAGGGAGGCAGCTGTTGTGTGTACTGTGATCACTGCCTCTCTTGTCATCTCTCTGAGGAGCTGACAAACACATCTGTGTTTCCAATATGGAAATAATATCTTATGGCTGAACATTGATTGGGCATATAATTCTTTTTTTAAAAAACAAACTTATTCTTTTTACCTGGAGCCATCACCTTATAGTCTCTTTAAGCAGGGCTTTTTTTTGTAGCAGGAACTCCTTTGCATATTTGGCCACACACCCCTGATATAGCCAATCCTCCAAGAGCTTACAGGGATCTTCTTACAGGGCCTACTGTAAGCTTTTGGAAGATTGGCTACGTCAGGGGCGTGTGGCCTAAAATGCAAAGGAATTCTTGCTACAAAAAAAGCCCTGCATTTAAGAGTGCAAGGCAGCCTGTAGGCTCAAAGCCTGCTTATCTATCTATCTATCTGGAAAATATATCACGTTTCCAAAACCTGCTCTAAAACAGTTCACAATTAACACAATAAACAATAGTAATTAAAAAAACAACAGATGAAGCCATGAAAAGCAAGGCAGAGCATAAAATCATCATGAAAACACAGAGCTGTCTAAAATGATATTGATAAAAACAGGCCTCAGGTTACAGCAGGCCATAAAACAGCTTTAAAAGATGGAACCTGTACTTAAATGCCTGGGTAAAGAAAAATATTTGGGACTTGAAAGGAAAGGAAGCACTGGGTGAGCCTCAAAGAGAAGGCCATTCTAAAGCCAATGCATTGCCACAGAGAAAGTACTACAGGAAGAAGTGGTTCTATATCAGGGGTGGCCAACGGTAGCTCTCCAGATGTGTTTTGCCTACAACTCCCATCAGCCCCAGCCATTGGCCATGTTGGCTGGGGCTGATGGGAGTTGTAGGCAAAAAACATCTGGAGAGCTACCATTGACCACCCCTGTTCTATATCACATGCAAGTACTGATGAAGACTATAGGTGTGGCCACTGAAATGGCCATGATTCTGGCAACTCAGAAAAGTGTTTATTTTTCTAGAGAGTTTGCTTCATACAACAGGTCTTCACCTATTCTTGGCCAAACCACAAATCTTTTGAAGAAAGAGTAGGTTTTTATACCCTGTTTTTCCTACCCTAAGGAGTCCCAAAGTCCTCTCCCCTCAACAGGCACCTGTGAGGTAGGTAGGTGAGAGAGTTCTGAGACAACTGTGACTGACCCTACTTCATGCAACAGCTGCATGTGGAGGAGTGGGGAATCAAACCCAGTTCTCCAGATTAGAGTCTGCTGCTCTCAGCCACTCCACTTTTGAGACCTTATCTTCTCCCAAAATGAGGTATATAAATGCCAGGAAAGACACGTTAGGGTTGCCAACTTTGGGATCAGAAATTGCTGGGAATTTGGGGCTGCAGGCTGGGGAGGGGGGTGAGAAGGGGAGGACACTCAGCAGAGATGTGATGTTAGGGAGTCCACCCTCCAAAGCTGCCATTTCCTCCATGGAAACTGGTTTCTGTAGCTGAGATAACTTGTAATCTTGGACAGCTCCAGGTCCCACCTACATATTGGCAACCCCATGTTACACACACTTAGGGTACATACATTGAGCAGCACTTGCTCCTAGGCAGCCCCCCCTCAATATGAATATCTTGCTCCAGCCTGAAGGGATACCAGAAAGCAGGAATAATTTCTTTGGATTCTGTTTTAGCAGGGTTCATTTTCTGCTTATATTATCCTCAGCCTTTACTGAACAAAAGTATTTCCACTTAAACAGAAACTGATAATTTTTTTCATATGATTCCATTCCAGATTTATACACCCCTAGGCACTGCTTAGAAACCATGGTGATCTTGGAAGGTAACTGTGTAATCTGCTGAAATCTATTAATGGCTCTTTGGACACATGTTTGGAAGGATCAAAGGCATTTTATCTGAACTACGTTTCTTTTTTGGCTTTTCATCTATGCCTGATTCTGACCACTGCTAGACGGAAATTACCAGAGTTGTTGAATCAGTATTTTTAATCTCTTATGTAAAGTCTGGCATTCCCATTCTAGGTACTGCTGCAAGGTGAAATATTTTGCAAGCATTACTCTCGCTGCTCAGTTGACAACGCTGATGTAAAAAAGACTTCCTTAGCAAGTTTGGCCGTCCCTCTTTCTTGAGGATGTTTTCATTTGAACTCCCTGAGGTTGTCTGGGAGAAATTTGATTATGCAAGACCTACTCTGCAAAAAACAATGAACACAGCGCGAGGGGGTATCCCAAAACTCTGGGTCAAGTTTTCCCAGGTGATGAGCTTTTGTGAGTCAAAGTTCCCTGTTATAGATCTCCGAGGTGAGATAATTGATCAGCTTCACAAGATGGTGTGAATTTGAACCCAGGTCTCCTTGAGCCTACTTTGACTCCCTCACCACTGCATCACCCTAGGCTCTTCCAAACTGTCTCTGTGCCATGGTCAATTTTGATGCAATAGTGCCCACCCGACCCTCAGGACAGTGGATTGCAGAGTTAAATGGGAAATATATTTACCTATCAATAGTTAATAAATTATCATTAAATGCCTCCCCTTCCCTGCACTGCTTGCTTTACTTGCCTGGTACGAACTATGTATTTCGTCTACCCCTACAGCATCAACTGCTACCCATCTGCACACAGCTGGAGATCTGTAGGGGGGCAGATGGAGAGGGGGAAATCAGATGATACCACTAACTATTATTGCATTTATTGATATGATTTTATTATAGTTAATGACTGATTGGTTGTTTTAGAAGGAATTTGTATTTAACCATTGTTGTAACCTGTGCCTGTTTGCAGTGTAGGGCAGACTAGAAACTCAATAAAATCATCATCACCATAAAATAATACATGCTGCCCTCACCTGGATAGCCCAGGCAAGCCTGATCTTGTCAGATCTGGAAGCTAAGCGGTACTTGGATGGGAGTCCTCCAAGGAATACCAGGGCTGGGACACAAAGACAGGAAATAGCATGTCTTCTCTCTGAAAATGTCCAAACTCCATTAGAGGTAGCCAAAAGTCAGCCATGACTTCCAGGCACACGCACGCGCACACACACACACACACAAATAACTCACCCCCCAAAAGCTACATGCTAAACTATATTATTACAGCTGTTTCAGTATTCCATGTTATGTATATTTATCTATTTACAGCATGTGGAGCTGGAAGCGAGGAAGACTATAATGTCTTCCTGTAGTCATCTCTTTTCTAACTGTAAAACCTTAAACGCTTTATCTTTCCTCTTATGGAAGGTGCTCCAAGTCTTCGTTGTTTTATTTCTGCTCCCTTTCCACCTTTATAAGATCATTCCAAGTATGCCCATGGAGATGCACAATAGCACTACGATGTCAGGTACTTTATTTTCACACTTTCCTTGGCATGAAATCCCCCCCCCCCCTTTCTTTAACCACAATTGCAATGAGCTCATTGATTCATCTACCATGTGGCCCAAAAATCCCTTGCCTTGGTAGACACGACCAGCCCTTTGTCTAAAAGGTCAGATCTCCTACTTGCTCAGCAGACCAGCAAGCAAACATGACCTGGAAAATGTTAGAAAAAAAGATCCTTTTAACTGGAGACGCTCAGCCTGGGACTGAGCCCATGACCCTTCTACCACTGAGCAATGGCTGACACCATGCCAGGAATAAAAACACTTAAGATGCTTCATATTGTCAAGCTTGAAAGTGGGCAGGTACATTTAAGGGGCTTAAAAAAAAGTTGTCTTACTGTAAAAATTCTAATTTAAACAGCTTCTGTTTAAACATCCTGCAAAATACTATGATCTGCTTGCCAAACCAGCATCTGTGCTGTCTAGTTCATTACCTTGAACAAAATGTACCTAAATTAATTGGCAAACCACTCTGATTTGAGTGAATGGCTTGAGTTCGGCAGGATTTCTTTTAATTTGCCTGCAGTGCAGAAGAGCTTGTCATGCAAAGTGTGTGTTTTGATTTAGAAAACTCTCTTGAACAGGTACACTCATAAACACTTGAAGCTATCTTATACTAAATCAGACCATTGGTCCATCAAAGTCAACAATGTCTACTCAGACTGGCAGCAACTCTCCAGAGTCTTGGGTGAAGATTTTTCACATCATCTACTGTTGGGTCCTTGTTAATGCTAGGGATTGAACTGGCAGAGGCTCTTTCAATGACCCACACCCATCCCGATCATAAAAATGTTGCTGTATGTATGATATACCACTAAGTTCTTTTCACAAGCTTGAATCTGGATCTGGGGGTTGTTTTCTACCAGTTAAAAATATCTCACTCACCCACAGCAGACACCAAGTATCCCCCATGTTGTTCCTGAGGGCCCTCAGTTATCCAGGAGTAGCATTTGGTGGGGAGCTCAGTGGGCTGCAATGGGAGGGAGAAATGCTCCCTGTTCCATTCCATTAGTGAAAGTGATGAAAAACAGTCACTAGATTTCAGATAAAGTCTGAAAAGACCATCACAGATGTGTCACAGCTAACAGCCAAACGTTCTGAATAAAACTAAGTTGGTCTTAAAGGTGCAATCGACTCCTATTGTGTTCTACTACTTCAGACCAACACGGCTGCCTACTTGGATATAGCCAAATTTCCATCTACTTTTGGAGTCACTGAAGGGGTGGTCAGTTGCCTAATAATCCTAAACAACTGAGCTGGATGCAACACAGCAAATGCAGTGGAAGCAGAGAAGTAAGAGTGCTTTGCTGCCTTCACTGCCACTTCATAGGCTTTCCAGCAGGCTCTATAAAGTGCTCGCATTGCTTCATCACAAGTTCATCACCAGCACCGTTCTAGGCAGGAATTCTTTGGTAGAAAAAGCCCAGCAGGGATTAATTTGCATATTAGGCCACACCCCTGACACCCAGCCAGCCGGAACTGTGTTCCTGTGCATTCTTCCTCAAAAAAAGCCCTGGTTCTAGGCATCTAAACCCCCTTTTTACCATCCTTAGTTAATCTGTATACCAGGGAGCCAAGGTAGTATGGCATGAAGGGGGCGCTGCGGGGCAACTCAGTCATGGCTTCCTGAAGGCTCAGATTCCAGGCATCAGTGAGTTCATCAAAAGAGCTGCCAGCAGAGCCAGACAAATTCTGCAGAGTGTTCTGGAATCCAATTGGACCCATGAGTTTCCATGGATGAGCATAAATAAGCCCGCTGCCCTTTTAGAGAACAGAAGCAAATTTCAAACTAACCTTCACAAGGTAATGATCAGTCCATGGGACCAGTTCAAAAAGAACCACTAAATCCTGATCAATCCCTGCACAAAAGATCAGATCCAGTGTATGGCCTGCTCTGTGCATGGGGGCCTATATAACTGGGGAGAGTCCTAATGATGCTATGGCCATCATAGAGTCTAAAGGGGCCTGTATGTAATGATCCTAAAGTTTGTAGGCTTTTGTAGATTGAAATTCCTGATTGATCATAAATAATAGTGGCCAGAAGAATGAATGTCTGCACCCTAAAATAAAAATTGTTTGGATCATTACATTTCTTTCCAGTAAGATAGAAAGGATGAAGAGTCATTCCATTGAAAGAAGGCTCCTTGCCTAGCCTCCTTGCCTCGCCTTGAATTCCAGAACTCAACCCCAATGTCTTTGTAGTCTCACCTTCCAGTCTGGCTTGTATCCTACCATTCCACTCAGTAAGTCTGGAGCTTTCTTTCAACAGAAAAGGCTTTTCCAGCATAGGAAGAGCCACTTCCTTTGGAGGAAGGCTTGAAGCTTGGCTAAGCAGAAGGGTAGGATACAAGCCCATTATACTTTCCTTCTACTTATTAACATTCATTTCAGATATTTAACAAGTAGCACATTGTTCTCCTCTTACAATCTGGACCCAGAGAATGAGATTAGAAAAATGCATAGACATTTCAGCAAATGAATAATTTAAGGATGATGCTGTTGCCAAACCAAAGAAAGATGGTATGGGGGTATGCAATGTGTTAAACTTCACATTTGAAATAACTGCTTAAAATGCCACAGAAGGAATAAGAACAGCTGTGTGCATCTCAAAAAGATGCATTTGCTTGGTAGGACCACTATGCAGTTCAAATTACATTGAATATGCTGTGAGTTCATCAGAATAGTAATTCATTTGAGGGTTTGTTTTACACAAGGTAGCATCACAATTCAGCCCTCTGATGGACTACCTGCACAGGCTACTAGGATAGAAATGAAGCCATGCCTGATAGTGCAGCATAAAGGTGGTGGGTTGTTTTGAACCTAAGTAGATGATAGAAATTGAAATGTCTTGCCTGAGCACATGAAAGAGCAGATAATGTCTTGCATTGAGACTACTGAATCTTTTAGCAAGTGTCCATGAGTTTTCAGAAGCTTGAGTGTGAATGCTAGTGGGAATAAAATGTTTTGAGAAACATGGGGTTATTGGTGATTAAATCTGGTTTATTTCAGTATAAGTAATGAAGGTGGGCACTGTGGACTGGTTAGGGTTGCAGGTCTCAGGCTTTGGCCTCTAAACTGTTTTTCTCAGAGTGTCAAATTGAAAACTCAGGGCCATCAGTTAGACACATCATTCACAACCTCCTTCTAAGACTTCCATGCAGGCAATGCTGATGTTAACTAATTGACATGTAAATTGATGCTAAAAGATCAGCTACATTCTATTTAGTGCATAGTCAATCCTCCTGTATCAAACACTGTTTTGTGTAATGAATGTTCCATCTTTTCAGAGATACCACCTGGTAGAATTCCTAGTGGTATGTACAAGTACTACCATTTGTTGTGCTCTTCAATGTGACATCACCAGGCCCCACCCATAAGTCTCAGGGTTTCAGATACTGAGAACCTGGCAACCCTGATTGTCGCTCTTCATAAACAACATTCCGTTCATGTTCTTCCGAGTTACTGAGTAGCTGAATAAGAGAAAGCACTGAGTATATGCTATATATTTTCCTTTTGGCAGCCACAAAAGAGTCTTTTTCACAAAAGCCTTCCAAAGGTGATCCATATAATAACATTATAATGAGACCTGACATGAAAAGCCCAGGGCATATTTTAGTAATGTGAAATATCAAGCTATGTAACATTGCATAATTCCTAATTAATCTCAACTGTTTTAGAGCCTAATTAGATGACTCAAATTCTGATCAAGGTTAGATTTATAGGAAGATAATCATGTGATTTCCCTTCCCAGTGTCTGGAAGCAGCAGCCAAACCCAACATATTTGTGTCTGCATATATGCTCATACCTCCTGGTACAGTGAAGGTTTTGAAGTTCTGTTATTATCACCACCGAGACAGTCATGACAAATCTATACCAGTGGTTTCAAATTTAACAAGGCTTAGGCATAGCGATTTTCTTCTGGACAAGGGCCAGAAAATGCAATTTCCCATTTACTGAATTTGGTCAATCATTTAGCTGCTTCTGATTGTTTTGAATTGATCTGCTGTATTCAGATGTCATGAACAAACAGTACAAACCTGGCTTGTCATGGTGACCAGCACTCCCTCTCTTCTCCCTACGCAGGTGGAGTACAACTGAAAAATTCTGGAGTCTTCTCAGTGAAACTCTAATATGTCTAAATCAGGGGTGGCCAAACTGTGGCTCGGGAGCCATATGTAGCTCTCTCACATATATTGTGTAGCTCCCAGAGGTCGAGGAAGGAACTTAATGCAGGCTTACTCTCAAGTTAGCCTCTGAGCACTGACCTATAGATAGGGTTTTGAAACTTGGAGAGCAGTTTGAAGAGAGTCATTAGATGCTATGCGGAAAATTTGGTGCCTCTACCCCCAAAAACAGCCCCTCCAGAGCCCCAGATACCCCGAGATCAATTATCCATTATACCCTATGGGAATTGATCTCCATAGGGAATAATGAAGTGTCCAGCAGAGATTTCCTTCCCCGCCCCACAGTTTCTGACAACTCTGAAGCGGGGAAGGGCCTGCTCTCACCAGGGGATTAGGCAAAGCAAGAAAAACACGGTGCACCAAATGTTGCAATATAAGTGCAAAACACTCTTTGACTCATCCACTTTATCACTGTAATTCTTAAGTGTTCTTCAAAGCAAATAAACAGTCCTTTGTAGAAACTCAAACTTTAAATGTTGCCAGGTATGAAACTCTGCTGTCTCTTTGTCTTTCAGTTGAGAGACACAGATAGCCTGGCAGTTCCTCTTTGAAGAGTAATTCAACAGGTGTAGTAGCAGCAACATGAGTCCTAGGTTCAAGTTCGTGTTTCCTTTACACTTCCTCTAGCCGCTATTTTTACACTCCAGAACTCGTGCTTAGGCAACAGCTCACAGAAATATCTTATCAGTATGCACGATAAAGTGATTGAGTAAAAGAATGTTTTGCACCTGTATTGCAACATATGGCGTGCGGTGTTTTTCTTGCTTTGCCTAAACTCCACACTGCAAGTTTTCTTATTTACCGCTCATCTTGGGATTGGCATCTCTACTCACCAGTTGCTGAACTTCCAACTTCTTCAAAGTAACACAGAGCAACCAAAGTTTCAAGTTTACCTTTCCTATGCAAACGACCTCTGAAAAGATTGTGCAACCAACGGAGGGTCTGGGCTGCTTTCACAGCCACTGGGAGCAGCCATGTTGTTCTCCCCTGCTCCCTTCATCCCCATTCAGCCTTAAGGACACAGACACACCGTCCCAAGAGGAAGCCTTTCCAAGTGGAGTCTGAAGCCTTCAGAGGTGGAAAGGCACATGGTGGCTGTGGGGGCGGGCTTCCCCCTGCCGGCCCCATGATGGAGCAGGAAGGAGCCTGGGAAAGTGGGAGAACTCCTGCTGGGACCTGGGGATTGGCAAGCCTAAAACACCATGGTGTAAGTATAATAACCCCAGGTTCATGATATCTGAATATTGCCTCGGTTAAATTCAGTTCTCCTGCTCTATGGATCTTGCCTCGACTATTGTCTACATCATCTTGTCCCTGTATCATATATGAGTTCCCTTAGTTACACTCAAATGCCCCCTGGTCTGTCTTATATCCTGCTGTGCCCCAGATGAATGTCTCCAGGAAGTAGTGAAGTAATCCCAATGCTAGCTTGCCTTGCATGAAACTAGGGACTCTGAACTAGGTACGTTCACCTGGTTATGATTTGTTTGTTTAAAATCTTTATTAGCTGCCTTTTATATTATAGATCTCAGGGCAGCTTACAATGTAAACAAAATATAATACATAAAATACATAAGAGGCCATTACATTAAATTTAAGTTTCAATTTAAAACTGCTGAGAGGCAGAAAAACTAAGTTAATCAAATGCCATCCTAGTCAAGTTAGCCTTTATTGTCATGAAATAAATAGATATATATATCAGAGCAAAATGGTTAAAAAAAAAGATAAAATGGAACGATTGCATACATATAGATCAGGAAAAGCATAAACATAAATTATTTCTATGAGATCCTCTGGCATGCCTTTAAAAAAGAATAAAGAAACTTAGCCACTTTCTCAGTGACACTAGATGAAGTATCGTTCAAAAGATTATAGACCTTAAGTGCATCAGAACAATCAACCATGCTAACTAAAAGAGGATGTAAATACTTGTGACGACGATCTGTATACAAATTACAATAAAGAGGAATATGAGTAACTGACTCCACACATTTTTGCTTATAGAGACAGTATCTGACTGAGTAGGCTGTCTTGTTAAATCTGCCATAAAGAATGGCAGAGGGCATGGCATTGCATCTGGCAAGGGAAAAAGCTCTATGCTGCTGTGGCACCTGCAAGACGGATAGATATGAGGCCATTTTTCCAGTACTAAGAGAAATCTCAAAACTCAGTGGGGAACAAGTTTTCTTAGCCAGACTGTATAGCTCTTGGCGCTCAATATCTAGCAACCTGTTTTTAATTTGTTGGACTGCGGTGGTGAAGGACAGCATGGACAAAAGTTCTAGGGATAAACCCATTGCTTTTTATTTTTCCTCTCAATATGCGCTGACCAATTTGACAAATTAAATTCAGAGAGCATTTGAGAGATATAGCTCCCCGATTCAGAGTTGTAGTCAAGCATAGCCAGAATTTGAAGGTCATGAGCCATGCACTAGTAACCATTAAAGACATGCCAGTTTCTAAGCAGATAAGTTTCGAATGGGACACATTTTGGCATGCCCAGAATTTTACGCAAAGAATTTGGATTGGACACATTCGATAGCACATTCATAAGATCCAATCCAGATTGGGATGCCATACAGAAGTTGTGAAATCACTTTGGCTTTGAATATTTTTATGGCAGCTGGCACAAATTAGTTACCTCTGCCATAAAAAAGCGAGCTATGGCAGATGCACTGATGTTAGCTATCTTCACTGCATACTTGCAATGGGTAGACCAAGTCACATTATATTGAAAATAAACACCTAAGTATTTAAAATACTTGACTTGCTCTATCTCTTTACCATCAGTAACCTATTTGTAAAGTCTCCACTTTCTTGAGAAAACTAAGATTTTGGACTTCTCATAACTGAGCTGGAGCTTATAACTAGTAAAATACAGAACACAATGGGACAACAGATGTCTTAAACCCACTCTAGAGCAGGACAACAGCACCGTATCGTCAGCATAAAGTAACAAGGGTACATGTAATGCACCGAGTTTTGGACTATGGCAGTCAGGACTAGACAGCTGAATAGCCAGGTCATTAAGGAAGAGATTGAATAAAGAGGAAGCCAAAATGCAACCCTGTTTGACACCCTTATTGACAGAAATCTTTGATGTTAGGTTGCCTGCTAATGAGCATTTGATCTGGCAGGTGGGAGAAGTGTGTAATCTCTTGATAAGCATAAGGAGTCTTTTATCCGTGTTTAGTTTATCTAGCTTAATCAAGAGGAGGTCCCTGTCAACTGAATCAAATGCACCTTTTAAATCTAAAAAAGCAACAAATAATTTCTGGTTATTTTGCACAGTGTACTTGTTGACTAGATGGGATAGGGTAATGCAGTGATCTTCCCTTTGCAGAAATCCAGCTGTTCAGGGCCTAGAATTTTTTCCTGCAACATCCAGAGAGCTTGACTAATAGATGTTTGGAGTAAAGTTTGCCAATGATGGAGAGTAGGCTAATTGGCAGGGTCAGTGTGATCACCTTTTTTGTATAGCGGGACCACTATTGCATTCAACCATGCCAAGGGAATTATGCCAGTTTGATCTACAATTGTAAACAGAGATGCAAGGAGAGAAGCCCACCAGTCTGCGTCTAATTTTAAGATTTTGGAGGAAATGGCATCTGGGCCAGGAGCCTTTCCTAATTTCAGTATTGTAATTAACTCTTTTATTTTCTCTGGAGGGACAGGAGGCCAGTCAGGTAAATCGGCTAGAGGAAAATCAGATGGCTCAGCACAAGTTAGATCTTGATGGAACAGAACTGAGAAGTGCTGAAACCAAACATAAGAGGAAATGGCAGACATAGATGGATCATTGGCCTGGAATGCACCCGAGACTATGCCCAGAACTTATTAGAATTTTTTAAGGTAGTAGCATGTTATAGCTCTTCCCGTTTTAATATAATTGTGCCTCTTTTTTGTGATAAGGTGGTGCAACTGAGTCTTAAGCTCAAAGTATTCTGATGGTAAGGTCAGGGCCTTTGAATTACGGTATTGATTGTAAACTTTATGAAGTAGAGTTTTTGTTTCTTTACATTATCTGTCGAACCATCGGTGTGTAGAGTTTACTAGAATAGTTGCACCTCTGCTTGGGCACCCTGAACTGACACTCAGTGATTCAGAGATACAAGGTGTTAAAGAATTGTAGGTTGATACAGATACATTAGGGTCAGATGCACATAGTAAAAAGGATCGGTATTCTACAGTGGGACCAGATCTGAAGAGCTGCTGGGTTTTCCAAACTGTGCGATCGTTCCATGGAATTCTGGGCAATAAGTCAGTCTTGAAAGGTTGCAAGAACAAGTTACAGGAGGGATAAATGCGAGGACCAATTTGAAGAGTCAAAATGAGGGGGAAATGGTCACTAATAATAAAATCCCCCAATGTAAAATCTTTGACATAAGGTTTCAATAAAGGAGAGATTAAAATGTAATCAATTACGCTACAGCCCCTCAGGGAGACAAAGGTGAATTCTCCTGAATTTGGGTAGCCAATCAAACCATTTAAGTAGTTGTAGTGCATACAGAATTTGGCAAGACAGATACCTGCTGAATTTAGAAGGTTATCCTTAGAGTATCTTGTATAGGAGAAAATGGGTGAAAGGGTAAGTAAGTAAGTAAAATTTTATTTGTATCCCGCCCTCCCCACCTAGGCAGGCTCAGGGCAGCTAACAACATTTCATACATGTACAGTAATAAATATAAAACTTTAAATTTAACAATAAGTTTAAACATCATATAAAAACCAGTTAATGTATTTTAAAAATTCATAATTTGAATTCATCTGGCAGCAATGGTGGCATTCTGACGCTAGTTTCTGCCAGTTTGAATAGTTCCATGATGACATAGGTCCTTAGAACAGGACCGTGTTGGCGGGTCCTTAATTAACAACCATTCAGCAGTCGATATATGCTCGTTTAAAGAGGGCAGTCTTGCAGGCCCTGCGGAACTGATCAAGGTTCTGCAGGGCCCGCACCTCCTCAGGAAGCTGATTCCATAGGGCAGGGGCCGCGATTGAATAGGCCCGTGCTCGGGTATTCGGAAGCTTGATCTCTTTCGGCCGAGGGATAGTCATTTTATTTTTTCCAGCTGACCTCAGTGCCCTCTGGGGTTCATATAGGGAGAGACGGTCCCTCAGGTAGGCCGGTCCTCAGCCATACAAGGCTTTAAAGGTAATGACCAACACTTTGTACTGGACCCGGTATGTAATTGGCAGCCAGTGCAGTCCACGCAGCCCCGGCCGTATGTGCTCCCATTTCGGGAGTCCCAACAACAGCCTGGCTGCTGCGTTCTGCACTAGCTGCAACCTCCGGGTCCGGCACAAAGGTAGCCCCAAGTAGAGGGCATTACAGTAGTCCAATCTTGAGGTGACCGTTGCATGGATCACTGTTGCGAGGTCGCGACGCTCTAGGAAAGGGGCCAACTGCCTTGCCCGCCTCAGATGGAAGAATGCCGACTTGGCAGTGGCTGCTATCTGGGCCTCCATTGATAATGAAGGCTCCAGTAAAACACCCAGACTCTTTACCTGGCGCGCTGGTTTCAATGGCACGCCGTTGAAGGCCGGGAGAGCTATTTCCCCTCCCAGGGCGCCGCGACCCACACAAAGGACCTCTGTCTTCGCTGGGTTCAGCTTCAGCCCACTCAGTCTGAGCCACGTCGCGACAGCCTGTAAGGCCTAGTCCAGATTCCCTGGGGCGGAGTCGGGCCGGCCGTCCATTAGTAGATAGAGCTGGGTGTCATCTGCATATTGATGGCAACCCAGCCCAAACCTCCAGGCAATCTGGGCAAGGGGGCGCATATAGATGTTGAACAACATTGGGGAAAGAACTGCTCCCTGAGGCACGCCACAATCTAGTGTGTGTCTCTGGGATCGCTCATCCCCAATAGCCACCCTTTGTCCCCGACCTGAGAGGAAGGAGGAAAGCCATTGTAAGGCCAACCCCCCAACCCCAATGTCGGCGAGGCAGCGTGTCAGCAGCTGATGGTCGACTGTATCAAATGCCGCCGACAGGTCTAGTAACATCAGTACTGCGACACCACCTCGGTCCAGTTGCAGCTTTAAAAATATGCTACAGTCCTTCCCTACCCTAGCATTAAAGTCGCCCACTAGAATTATTTCTGTGGTTGGAAATTTCCTCTCTAATGCCTCCATGAGTGTAGCCAAGTGTTCCCAATATTGCAAAAGAGTTAGCTTATCTAGAGAGGATGGTACATATAAATTCATAATAATTAAAGAGAATTTTTTGAGGAGAAGCTTGACGACCTGCACCATAGAGATGTTTGCCTGTAGAGTGATGTGTTCCAAGACAAAATGTGAGAAGACAAGTATAGACAATCCTGCTTGAAAATGACCCCTTGTATTACTCCTGAAGGCTGGGAGGGAATAGGACTTGTACCCTTCTAGTTGGATCTGGTGTGGAGTCCAGGTTTCTTGTAGTAGTACACCATCAAACCCCTTAAGATATCTTATAAACTCAGCATCCTTGGTCTTATTCTGCCAGCCAGCCACATTCCAGGAGACGATCTTAATATCCAGAATGGTGCAGGGTTTGGATGTGCCATCCTAAGTAAAACCATTTTCAGCTGTCTCCTAAAAAATTGGAGTGAGGAGGCTGGCATACCTCCCTGGGCAGGCTGTTCCATAACTGTGGGGCTGCCACCAAAAAGGTCCTCTCTCATGTGTCCACCAGACAAACTTCATTGATTGATGGAACAGTCAAGAGAGCCTCTTACTGTGATCTTAGTTCCTGGGCAGGGATGTATGGGACACTCTGGTCCTAAGCCATTAAATGACAAAAGACTGAAAGACAAAACCAGCAACTTGAATTGGATTTGGGAGCAGATCAGTAGCCAGTGCAACTGAGGACTGATGATGATCACGTCAAAGTTCTCCACGTTCCTAGTTCCTCTCTGAAATGATAGAGACTGTATTGTGGTAATGGGCATATTCAATTCAGGTTCAGAAATATTCAGAATAAACTGCATGTTTTTTGAATATTATGAATATATCCAAATTGTATAATTTTAGATATTTGCAATTCTATTAGCTCCTATAGAAAGCAGCCTGGGCTGCCTGGGAAATGAAAGTGTATTCACTGATACACTGCAGGAAGGAGACACAGAAAAGTGATGAGTGTTCCCTGATTGGTGTTGCCGTTATTTTTCCAAGGGAAGGAAGATTAAGGTTCAAGAAAATGTCTGTCTGAATCCATGATGAAACAGTCTTCTCTGTGTCCCCTTCCCAGTATCTCATGGGGTTTTCAAGGCAAGCGACGTTCAGAGGTGGTTTGCCATTGCCTGCCTCAGTGCAGTGACCCTGAACTTCCTTGGTGCTCTCCCATCCAGATACTAACAGGTCCAGACCCCACTTAGCTTCCAAGATCTGATGAGATTTGGCCAGCCTGGGCTATCTAAGTCAGGACAGATCCCTAGTAATTGTTCCTATTTCCCATCTTCGAACCACTACTATCCATTTTTGGAGCCATGTTCTCCCATTTGCCATATCCTTTTTTGTTTCTGGAGCAACTAGAATGATTATGAACATTCTATGCTAAACATTAGCCAATCCATTTTAGAAGTTTCACCTCCATAAGCATACCACAATATTTTTTATGGTTCTGAACCCTGGAGATTTGCAGGGTTTGGGAGGGGACAAACCTCAGCAGGATATGGTGCCACAGAGTCCCCCCTCCAAAGGAGCCATTCAGTTGTAATTTTGGGAGATCTCCAGGCCCTGTCAGGAGGTTGGCAACTGTAATATTGTTGAATGCTCACCCTTTGCCGAAGTGGTTGGAGGGGGGCACATTATTATTGCTTTATTCACAAATTTCCAAGCAGAGAATAAGCGGTGGCAAAAATCAGAGCAGCCACCCCTGGCTGCACCCCAATTTTAGCTAACATGAGCTAGGCATTCTCACTTTCTCAGTGTCTCTGTCGCTTTGAAACATTTCCCGCTGTTTGTCTGTCTCTTTCTGTTTATATCTGGAAATGCTTAGCAATGTAATAACTATTAATTGTTAGAAACCTCAGGAATTTAATTAGAAATTCAAATAACATACTGTGTCATTTTTATTATTATTCTTTCTGACATGTAATGCTAGTATAGGCAAGTGGAATGAGTGACAGGCAAGATTTAATAATCTCTTTGTTCCCCACCCCCACCCCACCACCAGGCAAATCAACAAATATAAAATAATAACTTTTTCTATGATTGATCATTGTCTAGGTGAAGGACTAACATGAACTTCTGTGAGTAAACAGAGTTATCATCTACATGACAAAAAATTCTATGCTAGTTTGGTTTGCAACAGCACAGGCTTCCTCAAATGTAGATTGTGACACTTAATGTGGCTCATTTAAAAAGTGGCACATTCTGCAGGGTCGTTTTTGTCACCTGGATAAATGGAAATGGAATAAGTGATGTTAAATGTATAGTGTAATGTGAGTGGTGTGTGAAACTCTTGACCCAAGCACTGGTTCCTGTATCATAAATATTATTGTAAGTACAGCCGGAATGAACTCCAGCTATACTGTCACAAACTTGGGGTAGGATCAAGACTTTGTTCAATATTTTTCCTTTGTAATCATTCACCTCCTGTCTTTTTTCTGTGAATGCCTACAATAGCTTACTATTTCAGTGAGCTGTGAATTCAAACTTGGAGACATTTGCGGGTTCATTAATACATCTTCAGCTCTGAGTAGGTGCTGAAGGAAGAATCAAAATTGTTCAGATGTATCCAAAAAGGAATGTTATGCACCAGCCCTTAATTAGCCAAGGGAAATTATGTAAATATCCCAATCTTGCAGTGGATGTGCAGGCGGACCATGTTAAGCCTGTTGTCTGACTGCAGCCAGAGAGAATTTCATCCCTAAAATGGTGAGGGTGTCCCCATAGTGGAATCGGAGATGCTGTCACATCTTGTTTAGCTCTTAGTCTTTCTTTTTCTCTCTTTTGCATACATATCAAATGCATACTTTTTATGAACTGCATTTTTAAATATTCTATAAAATTGCTAGTGATGTAGGGGTGTTGTACTAGAAGCTGAGAGACCTGGATGCAAATCCCCGCTCTGTCATGAAATCTCACTGGGCAATCCTGGAGAAGTCACACTCTCTTCTTGCCCCCATCCCCAGCGCTCATCTAGCCTACCTCACAAGATGCTTGAGAGGATAAAATGGGAGGAGAACTATGTACAGTGCATGAAACACAAAGATGAAGGGTGAGATTAAAATGCACCAGGATAATTCAAATGTACATCTAAAATGCCACATGAATATTAAAATATGTTCAGGTTTTTTAAAGTAGCAGTATTATATGCCACTTGCTTCAACAATTTAGTTGTTTTCTGATGTATTTAAGGTCTGTTGTTTTGACCTGTGTGTATTTCAGTAGCTATAATGAAATCTTTTTTTCTCCTGTACTTCTATTGTTAGGCAGTGTGGTTCAGTGTTTGCAATACATCAAAGAGTTTTATAGATCGAATGTGTTAGGTTTCTCAAAACCCTTTAGTAAGAGTGTAAATTTAAGTTACAACTCATAGGCAGTACGCAACAACTGATAGGCAGAAAATCACTTTAATATTCTTTCTGAACTAATAAGTTTATGAGTAAAGAAGAAACAAGATATGCAGGTCTGTATTTGTACTTCTGCTTTTGAACAGAAATATCATCTGCAGGTGATCCTTATTTCTGAGATAAACCTGTTAAAACATGATATTTTCTCCTTTGCTTTCTTGTCCTTTTTAAGAATTCCCTCTTCTGCTGTGCTGCCTTTGCCAGGCGGCATCCCTCTGAGGTTTTTGAATCGCAAAGAGAAAGCCCAAGAAGAAACCTGCAGCCACCTAAATCTTACTGGATTAACTTAAGCCATCTTGCATTGCCAGCACAGGCGATGAAACGGAGCCTTTCAGAGCCTGAGACACCAGCAGGACATCCTGTTTCAGTTTAGAAATTGCCCCCTTCCCTCCCCTTTCTACCCACAAACCAATAAAACAAAGAAGCTCATGAAATAATCTCTGACAGAAGAGAAGCTGCTTCATGGTGATTGTCATACTGGCAGCGGGCCAAACCTAGTAGGCTGCAAAAAACGGACCCAGGCAGAAAGCTACTAGAAAGCAGTCAAGGAACCTTAAAGGGGAAGTCATTAAACTACCCCCAACAACAAAACTCTCATTTGTTCAAACTTTTTCTGTCTTTTTCTCTTCAATACAATTATAAATTAAACCCTATATGAATTCCTCCTCAGGGCTGGTCATAAAATTCCAGACTGGTCTCCTCCCCACCCCACACCTTTCCCCATGCAGCTGTGTTTGGTTTTCATTTTAGTTATTTGCTTGTGTGCGTGACAGAGAATACCTACAGAATATATGATGGTACAAACTTCTTCATTTGTGGTGTTTTTAAAAAATGTACAGTTGTTGTTTTAAAGAAGCCATAATGCATTTGATCTATAACCCAAAGTTTTCACTGGGCTATGGGGGAGGGGGCATCTGTAAAACGTTCTTTTAGACTGAAGAATTGCTTCTTTCTGTTAGATATGGTTGAGTGGGAAAGGCTCAGGACCATTTTATATAGATCTTTTCCAGACCCCCTCATTTAACTAGAATGAATGTATGTGAGAACCACATTTTTCCAGGTTCCAATTATGCAGAGAGTTCTCTGTGCTGATACACTTTATATATACGTAAATACAGTCTAATGTACATGCATAGCTTGGGGATGGAGCTTGCAGCCATGTTTCTGGCAATAACCAGCTTCATGACAAGGGTGCCTATATTAATTGATTGTTTTGATCTAATTTTTAGCCCATCCTTCCCATATAACAGGCTCAGGGTGGGTTACATACAAAATCAACAGTTAAAAACCAATTTAAAATATATAAAATCTAAAATTACAGAGTAACAGAAAAGACTAAAATGGCAAATTCTGCCTCACAGACATGGCCTATTGTCCAGGTCCAGCAGATGCTACAGCACTGGGATTCTATATATGTAAGTGTATACCTAAAATTCTATGTATAGAATATCTGAGGCATATGCACGGAACATATTAAGCAACATTACAAAAGGGTTTTGGAGAGGTGGGATAGAAATATTCTAACTAAATGAGAATTTACAAATAATTTTGTACATATGGGAATCATAGCTCAGACACCAAAACCAGCATCATCAAACAGGTTGTGCATAGCTTTGAAATACTATATAGTTATTTTGCAGTACGTAAGTCTGCAAAATTTTCTTTTCTTGGACAAAAGGTTCCATGTGCATGGCTACCACCTGGGCATGCTCCTGCACGTCTCTTTGGAATGGTTTGCCAGAAGGGGTTTGGGAAGGCCCCTGCATTTTAAGTAGTGTAAGACCATCCTTTGCAGGTGAACCATGGTTGGCCATTGAGTGGCAGATAATGCTTGCAACATCTCATTTTATTTTAGTTCATCTATCTTTACTAAGGACCCAAAGCAGCTTATATCATTCTCCTGCTCTCCATTTTTACCTTCACAACAACCCTATAAGATAGGTTGCTGTTAGTTTGTGACTGGCCCAAGGACAATTTTCCATGGCAGAGTGAGGATTCAAGCCTGGGACTCTCAGGCGTTTTCGCACTGACCTTAATCAGCAGCGACGCCCCTCTTCACCACGCAGGATCAGCGCGGATTTCGCACTAATTGCCGCGGAGCACCCGGAAGAGCCGGAAATTCCCGTGGCTTTTGCAGCGCAAATGGAAACTGGTTTTTGGCGGTTTCCATTTGCGCCGCAAAAGCCGCGGGACTTTCCGGCTCTTCCGGGTGCTCCGTGGCATTTAGTGCGAAATCCGCGTCGATCCTGCGCGGTGAAGAGGGGCGTCGCTGCTGATTAAGGTCAGTGCGAAAACGCCCTCAGATTCTAGTTGGGCACTCTGAGAGCTGTTTTAATTTTTGTGAAGGGTTTTATTTTAATGTTTTCTTGCTGGCTTTCTAAGCCCTTTACAATTAAAGAGGCAGGATAAAATGTTTAAATAAATGGACACATTAGGTTTACTAGATTGTACTTAGAAATAGGGGTGTGCATAACAGAACTTCTGGAACAAATGTACACACAAAAAATGCTGCTTTGGGTCATTAGTTTGGGTTCTTGAAACATTAGGAAACCAGCATTCTCAGCTGAAACGAAACTACCCTCCTCAAAAATCTGTGTTGTTTCAAGTTCAGGGGCTAACCAATAGAACAAAGTAGGATCTTTAAGACCAAGCTGGCTTACCAAGCCAGCAAGAACATGATCATAAACTCACTGTGTTATTCTTTGAATGTTATTCTTTGTTTTCCTGGATAATAGCATTCTTCCAATGAATTGGATCCTGGCAAGGGTCTAGCATTCCCAGCCAATCACCTTTGCAGATAAGTTGCAGAGAGGGAATGAGTGTGTGTGCACACAAAAATATGGTAATGGGGGGGGGTGTAAAATGGAGTGACTTTGCTGCATGTGACCAAGATTCAGGGGGTCTGGAGAGAAGGACTGACTTGCATGAGTTCTGATGATGTTATGTACCATGACTGCTCAAATTGTCTGTGCATGGAAAAGAATGATGTCTGCGGTGTATGTGCATAGGACATGGTCCCAAAAAAATCTAGAACACAAAAACACAGCACAAATTTAAGCCTAAACTGCTAACATTCTACCCAAAATGAAGTAAGCACAGTAATTTTTTGCCTCCCAAAGCCCAGATTTGAAAATGTAATGAATATTTTCTCAGTACAGATCCCTACTTAGAAGTGACATCATGGCATTCTAAGAATTCCCCCAAATCTCTATGGTTACTATCCTAGTGGTCTTGGAATTCCTAGAGGAGTGTGATGTCACTTCCCAATATTACTGAAATTTTGATTGTTGAGAGTCATTTGGGGGAGATAATTTTTTGGTTGGGAAAACAAAACCTACTTCAAAGGATTCTTCAATATTTTGCCCTGACAACCACATGGTGTCAACTATTATTTCTGCAGTGGAGAAACAAGCCCCCGTTTATTTGGGTCCTAGATCTGAATGCTCTGCCACTGGCCAGAGGACCACACGGGTTTCACAATGTTTGCAGGAGGCTAATGAATGGTAAGTCATTTATTAATAATAACTGTGCAAGTGGGAGGCAGGTTTTAAGGGACTTGGTAGCCAAGGCTTTGCTGCTAAAGATTAAAGTGTTATTGCTGTGCATAAAATCAAAGTCACGTCTTGCTAGACTGGAAGGAAATAGCTCTTTTCAAAAGGATTTTACAGCATGTGGTTTACAAGGAAACCCTCCACAATCTAGTTAAACATGTTATCCGTATATGTGTCTGAGCAATCCAGGGGTTCTGGCTTGCTGGTGGGGTTCTAATTATTTCAGTGAGCAGAGTAAAGCAATAAGCGCACTGTGAGCTTATAGCCTGAAACACCAAGAGGATGTTTGCTTTGCCTTTCTTCAAAATTTCTTTCTTTCTTTCTTTTTTAAAATGTCCTGCTTTTAATTAGCACCAAGATGTTGCTGCTTTGAGACAGCCTCTTTAGAAACAATGCAGTGTTCCTAATGTGGCTGTTTGCCTGACTGTGTTTCACATTGTGGGAGAAAGGGATGGAGCTTGGAGCCCATCTTCTAACATATGGCTATATTTTTTCCCCCTGAAAGGTGGATACAGCACAGAGCTAGGAAAATCTCAAGTATCCAGGGCTTTCTTCTCTCTTCCCGACCCCTTCAATGACAGTTCAGTAAATATTTGGAACAGATGCAGAACTGTGAAAACAGCTGTCGCATGATCTTTTCGGAAATATGTATATGTGTGTGTGTGTGTGTGTGTATATATATATATATATATATATATATACTTGATTACCAGTTACATATATGTATATGTATATATATGCATATATATGTGTGTATATATGTGTGTGTGTATGTGTATATATCTATGTGTGTGTGTATATACATGTGTATATATATATGTGTGTGTGTGTGTATATATATGGATAGATAGACAGACAAGGGAAAAAATGAAAGTAGAGAAAAACCCAATGCCATTTTTCAATAGGGTTGTTAAATATATCATTTTTAGTTCTGTTCTACAGAGAAATAGCCGAGTGGCAGTGCCATTTGTATTTGCTCTTCTGAAAAATCTTTTCTTGTCTCCAACAGCTTTTTCATTTTAACCTCCCCCCCCCCCCCAAATCGCTTGAGTACTCACTTAATGAAAACTCTTGGAAGACTGTTGAAGTAAATTCATTAGTCAAATGCATAACAGATGACCTACAGCGCTTCAGGGAATAATGTGATATAGTCAGATACTTCCCAGAATTTGAGATTATATTCTGCCCCCACCCCTTACTATAAACTCTTTGGATCTTACATATCCTGTCACAGGTACCTCATTGGCAACAGCCTCCTGGTTCCTACAACACCAACTCCTATTTTCTCTCATCTACAGACCTTGTATTGCTCTTTTTCCTCTGCCACTTTGTTACTATGATCCAGCACTCCCATACACTGAACACAGTAGGCTTGCAGTCTACACCAACCTTCACCCTTAATTGTTGTTATGTACCTTACCAAAGACATTCATTCATTGCTTTTCTGTAGGAAAAAAACAGCAGGGACTCATTTGCATATTAGGCCACACCCCCTGACACAAAGTCTTTTGGAACTGTGTTCTTGTGTGTTCCTGTTCAAAAAAAGTCCTCCATCCATCCATTCAGTATACCTGTCTCCCCTATGGGAACCCAAAGTGGTTTATAAAATAAGAATGCAACCAACTACAATCTGGATTGGTTCAAAATCCACTTATTCAAGGCCACAGGCTGCAAGGCATGGGCTAAGGGCCAGAATCCCTTTGGGTCTTGCCTCTGAACATACCCAGGCTTTTATACCTGCAAGCAGGAAGGTCATCCTAAATATTATGCAGCTGGGAGAAATATCCCCTAAATTGCCCTCCCTGACCCTGTTCACATGTTATATGAACACGCTTAACAGATTGCCTGTAACATGTACCTCTTTTTGTAAGAAACAGCCAATGTGCATTCACTTAATAGATGAAACCAAGGACAAATACCTGGATAAATGGTGGGGTTTTAATTACACATTCAGATGTTACATGTGTTCAATGTAATTTGAGACTTGTTCAACATACATGGAAAGAAAAATTGTGTATTCTGTACACAAGTTGTATGTGTATTCTCTGAAACTTGTGAACAGGACTGATGTTACATACAAAATTATTTGCACCACATAGACCATTAGTCACTTTCATTTATGTGTTTACATACATGCCGAAACACACACTTTCAATTCACTTTCAATGCACTTTAGTAATTGTTTGCAAGTGGATTTTGCCATTTCACACAGCAAAATCCAGTTGTAAAGTGCATTGTTCAGCATGTGTGAAAATACCTGGTGGAGTCGTACCCCTGTTTCACAAATCCTAGTAGTAGTTTTCATGCAACTTTTTCTTTTTCTCTAATGGGCCATTCATCTTCTTGTTTATGATACTGGCAACAGGGATATATAGGCATTCTTGGAAGGACCAGGGCAGGAGGCAGTGAATCTTGACAGGGTTAGGGATTAAAATTAGGGATGCTAATGACAGAGGCAAAACCTTGAAAAACTGATAGAATTGAGAACAGATTGACCTCATTGGGTACTCTGGCGTTAGAATGTGACAGACTCATCAAGATTGTTGGAAAGGCCTCTTTTATACTTCATGCTGATGTTTAGAGGCAAATATAAAACAGATGAAGACAGGAACTAGCTTGGGTAGGCTGAGGTCAAGGAGCAGCTGTCCTTGAATTATATGGAACTACCTTTGACTGAGTCAGATCATTGGTCTATCAAAATCAACATTGTCTACTCTGACTGGCAGCCGCTCATCAAAGCAGAGGTTTTTCACATTACCTGCTACATGACTTTTTGGTTAGAAATAATGTGAACTGTTCTATACAAAACAGATGCTTTACCACTAAGTCTTCGTAGCTTGGAATGTATGCTCACCAATGCATTTATCCCATGAGTAGCTGTTGAAGCTGAATGCTTGAACTAAAGCTACAACAAGAAATGTGGTCAGAGCAATGCAGTGCACTGTTGAATTAATTATTTGTTACAGACTTGGCCAATCTCAAGGCCGGCCAACCACCTACAAAGGCCAATGTGCCACACCGCTAATCCTTCCCATGTCTGAAAAGAGGTCTGAGATTTAAGCTTGCAGCTTCTCACGTACAGGTCAGTTCACTTTCAGAGCTGAATCCTATCTGATAAGAAATGCAATATGTATTCAGTAGAACTTGTTGTCTTGAATATTGTTTTTTATACCAATTTGGTAAAAGAAGTATTTTAAAGGAGGAAAAAATGCTAGTTTGGTTATTAATACGTGATGACTATTTTGTTTTTGGAAGCGTTTTGTGTTTGCTAATGACATAGGCAAAGCACTAACTGTTCACATTTGATGCTTTGATAAGTGTGTGTAACGTTTTTGAGCATGATGTTTCAATAAGTGTGTGTAAAATTTTTGAGCAGCGTGCTCTTTATTAGAAAAGTATGCAGTTGAAGTTAATGCAGAATCACTAGTAGTAGAAATAATGAAGGTGCTTCAAAGCCTATTTAAAAATGCATACCATCAACCCTCCCACATCCCAAGACTCTTTAGTAAATAAAAGACAAATATCAGAAAATTTCCTGTAATGGAGTTGTATCCTTTGAACAGCATTGTGGCAAAAAAGAAGTGTTTGCATAATTGAAGTATTCATTTTTAAAAAAAAAAATGGTTCTGACCTTGAAAGCCAGAAAGGAAATTATATAGCTCCTTGACCAAGCAAGAGCTGCATTTTTCTTCAGACCCTGATTTCTTCTACCACCATCACACATGTTCCAGTTTCGTTAGAGACTCTGGGTCAAAATATGCACATCCTCCAAATTCGGGCATGGTTGCCCAGCCCTGAGAGAGGGTTACAAGTTCTCAATTTGTCCTTTCAGATAAAACAGATGGAAGCAATTCATCATGTATCTGGCCCTCTGATAACTTTGCCATGAGGGTTGTCTTCAAGCACAAGCACCAAGAAAACCTGGCAATGTTTCTATGCTTAAAAGAAGGTAAGAATATATTGTTCATTTCTTAAAAAGGTGCCTTCTTACTCCTCTTTACCATTTAGATAGCTTAGGCTATATTATCATTCTGGGGTTCTGCTTTCAAAACGTCATACCAAAAAGGAGAAACATTATTTTAGAAAACCCTGATTTCTTGCAGACTTGCAACTTTACTTGTGCATCTGTTGTTAATAATTTCTTACACTGCCCCTCTCAAAACATTCAGAGAGATACACACACATACATACATACACAATGGCAGCAAATGCACATGTTAATTTGCATCTGCATGCTTAATTTCTTTATGTCGATGGCAGTAATTGCTCATATTAAATTAGAAAGGGCTTTCAGAAAATTTGGCTCAGGAAAAAAAAAAAGAAGAGGCGTACATACTGAAGTGAAAGGAGATGAGTTGAGTTGAGCAAGAAATGGGGCATTATTGATCCTTTTTGATGGCTGGAAATGAAGCGCTTTTCCAGGAAGCAGCTGTGCCTCTGAACAGAACTGCTGAGTCAGAGCTTCCTCCCAGGCAGTGGGCCCATGGCGAGGACAAGAGGTTCCTGCAGTTCATCAAGGGCCAAGTACCTGTATGACTCTGCATGTCAAACTGAGCTTCTCACAGTTGCGCTGTCAATAACATGAAGCATCGCAGGACCCTGCTGAGAGATGCTGTGCTCTTGCTGTCAGCAGTGGACAAACTAGGGGGAATTGGATAGCAAGTTGACATTCAGGAATACTAAGGGTCAGAGAGCCATTAATAACAATATCCTGAAGCTGATCTGAAAGAGGCAAGCTTATAAGGGGCATAAACCTAGTGTGAGGAATTCGCTGAGAGTGGTAGAATGTCGTAACTTTCAAGAAAACTAGAATAAAGAAGTGAACTGTGGAAATGGCCAGAACAACAGCCATTTTCCAGTTCTCTGTATTTCTCATGGAATTCAAGGAACCTGTGTTCCCTATCATGAAACTTTTCACATCCAGTTGTCTGCTGTGGAACTCCTGCTGATTTAGATTTCCAGTCTCAGGAAGTATATGGGAACTTTTGGGGGTGGAGCCAGAAGACTTTGGAGGGTGGAACCAGGGGTAAGGTTGTGACAAGCACAATTGAACTCCAAAGGGAATTCTAGCCAACACATTCCTTTTAAATGCCTTCAATTGGAAATAATGGAGGATGGGGACACCTTTCGGGACTCATAGAATTGGACCTCCTGCTCGAATCTTTTTGAAACGTGAGGGGTTTTTTTTAGTAGAGGCACCAGATGTTATGCTGAGAATGTGGTGCCTTTACCCCAAAAAACAGCCCCCCAAGCCCCAGATACTCACTGATCAATTATCCACTATACCCTATGGGGACTGGTGTCCATGAGGTATAATGGGGTGCCTAGAAGACATTCCTTCACCCTGCTTTCTGATGACCCTGAAGTGGGGGGAGGGCCTCCACACCAGGGGATCCCCTGCCCCCACCTGGGGATTGGCAACCCTATGCTGATTGCAGAACAATCTGGGTCATCTTCTGTGGTACATGATGAGGTCATGCATGATCGTAACCAGGTTGTTTGGGGATCATCATCACAATGTGTGAACTGTGCATGAGCCCTAAAACACATCAGTACCCCTGCAGTTGCCTATTGTATGTGATTATGGTAATGGACGAGAAGCTGCCTATATTTTGAACCGACCATACTGGATTCACTTGCGGATGCCTTCTGCGCCTTATTACAGTAGCTTACAAATTGTGTTGTTGGAGTCCTTAGGGATTCGTTGGAAGTTTATCAGTGGTCCCACAATTATAGTGTCACTAATGACAGACTAACAGTATGGAAATATGCTTGCACATAAAAGCTTACGCTTTGAATAAAACTTTGTTGATCTTAAAGGTGCCATTGAATTCAAACTTGTTCTTCTGAGGGTGTAACTTTTCAAAGTCCTTTGAAGGAAATGAGCTTAGAAAGGTGTATGTCTCTGCTTAGGAGCTTCCTCAAAGGTGGTGACCTCATGGCTGCATGCAGATGTGCCTGTAAACCTGAATAAGTGGTTTTCAGCTGGCAGGCTACCTCTTCTTACCCTTTCTCCTCAAGGGATAGATGCATTGCCTGTGAAGGCTGTATGTTTTCCTAAAATGAGTGCATTTTCACACCAGGTTCGCTATTAAAGTTATGTATATGTGATGTACTCCCCATTTATCCAGTTTTTTTTCCTTATATAGGTAAAGCTGAAAGAGAGGTTTGAATATTTGATAGAGTCTATCACCAAAGATTCTTAATGGTTTAGCAGCCATGGGACAAGTGGATGTGTCAGGTTTTGGATTAGAAAGTGATTAAGTGACTGGAAGCAGAGAGTTGGAGTAAGTGGGCAGTTGTCCCAAGAACAAACAAGAGTGAGCACATGAAAGAAATTTATAAAATTATGCAAGGGATGGAGAAAGTGAACAGAAGGAACTTTTGTGTTCTGTCTCATAATATTAGAACTCATGGGCACCCAATGAAATGGATGAGTTATAGATTTGGAACAAGCCAAAGTAAGTACTTCTTCACTTTGTAAAATGATGGCTTGTTGAATTTGCTGGTGTGGAATACAGTGATGATCATGAGTTTAGATAGCTTTAATGGGGGATTTGGGAATTTCTTAGAGGACAGATCCATCACTGTCTATCCATAATGACTAAATGGAACCTCCATATTCAGAGGCAGTAACCCTTTGAATACCAGTGCTGCTGCATATGGTCTTTACACAGCATAGCCATGCTGAAAAAGTGGCTATAATAACATCTTCATCCCAGGAAACTATGTTTTGAGTACTCTTTCCTTTTTAAGTAAGGTGAATGGCCAAACCAAATCTGGCCTTCTCAGTCACTGCCCCATCTGCTTCCCAGAGAGGTCTGGTTCATACTATGCTTCTGCAAGGTGCCCAAAGTATAGCTTTTTAGGTGAGGCTTTCCCTGATTCGCAGTGTCTAGATAACAGGTTTTGATAAAGTTAACTGTGTTGTTCTGTTTGTACTATTTGTATTCCCGAGGGTTAGTCCTGTTAGATTCTTACAACCCAACAGTAACATGTCTTGTGTTATCTTAAGAGACCAATGCAGGTATTGTGGCAGAAGCTATCATTTAGTCATCTTTTGTAATAACATCTCTCCTCTCCTTCTGTTTATACCTATTTTAAGGTGCTAGACTCTTTGTTGTTTTGATCTTTTATTCCTTTATATTGTTTTTATTTGGGTTTTATTCAGTTATAAGGTCATTCAAAAGCACTTCATGAGGCACGAAAGGAGACCAGACTTTTTTTTAATAACGACATTGCTCAAATAGTCCAACAGTATTGTTCTCCCAGGTGTCATTGGAAATAACCTGGAAAAATCAGCAAGCTTCAATTTTTATCCTTTGTCACCCACTTTGCAGTCTTCCTCCATAGCAGGACCCAAACTCTTTCCCCCCTCCCTTACCCCTACAGTAAATTCATTTTGTCTGCCGCCAATACAGAATTCTGGGTGGCAGGCTCTGACTGGGGCTGCATACAAATGAGTCTTGTGAAAATGGCATGGAGTTAGGTAAAGAACAAAAGCAAACGGACTTCAAAGGGAGTGCACCAAGTGTGGAATCTCCAGTGACTATACATCAGGGGTTTTATGGTGCTGCTGGTGTTAGCAATATATATATATATTTAAAAGAAACGTTTGGGGTGCTTTTAATCCTCCTGCTTTCTTTCCAGAGCAAAACAGAAATAGATTCTGTCCCTTGCGCCCCCCCCCTCCCCAAACAATGTTTTAAAGTACTTCTTTGATATCCATTTGGACAACAACGGCTGTTTGCTGCACTTTGTCTTTTCAGCTATGCACTGAGACATGAGAAAGGTCCTGGCTCACCATGTCAGGCTGGCTTAGAGAGGGAGAGAGACGGAAAATCACAGCCAAGCAATCTGAATTGGCTGGGTCCTAAATGAATTCTGGCTGGCTTCCCAAAGATTAGAAGCTGGGCCTTGCTTCCATTTTCTGCTTTCCCCCTTTCTAGTCAACCACTGATGTGTGCACAGAATGCAAAGAAACTGGGACCACTCAAACTGTCCAACATATTTTCCAAGTTTATTCTACTTGGTCACCTTTTTCCCCAGAGGCAAGAAAAGGTTTGAAAAGAAGAAAGGTTAACAAGATTTTTTTTAAAACCAGAAAAAAGCCTTGTTTCCCTTTCCTCCCACCACCCAGCCCAGCATATTATAAAACATATTAGAATGAGAAAACGCTCTTAAACTACATCGCCTCTGTGTGTTCGTAAATGACCCATTATTAAAACTTCATTGGCCTTCAATTGGGAGTTTCCTCTGTTCAGTACAATGCAAGGTTGCCAACTTGTATGGTTGTATCGTCAGTCATGTGATATTAAGGGCTTGCAAAAAGCTCCTGCAGCTACTGAAGTGGTGGTTAAAAGGAGGGGAAAGTTCATTCCTTTCTCTTGACTGTTGAAGATTCAGGTAAAATGTGATTATGTATGTACCCAAAAGACCAGTGCAGGCATCCCATAACAGAAATAAGTAGAAATATATAAATAAGAACTATTAGGCAACCATCAGCAGCAACCATAATTGTCAGAATTGTCGTCAATTTGAAGCAGAAATTAAAAGGGTTATTGTCAGCCATATGATTTTATCATCTCAGAGAGAGATTTTCTCGGTGTATTGTGCTTGAGATCTGGCTGTCCTATTTAAAATGAAATGGACTTTGGATTATGCCTCTTTTTAAAAAGCCA